>NW_026991716.1:107760014-108385014 GCF_029215605.1 Mirounga angustirostris
GTTAAGTAGAGTGTGCTTCCCTGAACAGAGGCATTAGAAATATATTTGGTTTTTGACCTTGCACTATTTTTTTCTCTACTCATATTTATGGGTCTGTTGCTGGAACTTGGGCAAAGGCATAGGATACAAAAATCAAAGTTGTTGTAAAACTGGTTTTCTTCTTTTTTCACCCACACTCACAAACTACTTCAAGAAAGAGATGAAGGGAGGTTATGTGGATAAAGAGAGCGCATTTATTTGTGCTGCGGGTTTCCTTGTAATTTCTTCGAAACACCTCTGTCAAGCCCTCTCACAGGCATGGTACCTGGACAAATTTTTTTTCACTTTCTTAGAAGCAGAAGTAATCTCTTTCAGATGATGCCATCTCTTTCTAGGAAGAATAAGGAGATGAGAGAGAGAGAGAAAGGGAAGTAGGGAAGGAAGGGAGGGAAGGAAGGAAGGAAAGAAGGAAGGAAGGAGGGAAGGAAGGAAAGGAGGGAGGGAGGAAGGGAGAGAGGAAGAGGAGGAGGAAGGAAATATATACCATGGAGGGCTATATCTATGGGTAATAATACATCATGATGCTGCAGGACTTTGGTGCATTGCAGCTTAATATTCTACTGATGTTATAATTAGATATAGACTTTCTGTCTTTTGTTTCTTCTTTCCTTCCTCCTTTTGTTTTTTCCTTCCTTCCTTATTTCCTTCCCTCACCCCTCCCTCCCTTTCTATCACTTCTATTGTGTTATTCTTCTGAAAGACATAGACAAATATCAAAGGCTTTACTGTCCTAACTAGTATCACAGATAAACTGCCGACAAGCTGCATTCTCTCTCCATGCACATTCATTAGGAGGAATTTCTACAATAATTTATATCCTTGCAATTTTATTTCCAGCAGATCTTACCTATGCTATATTATAGAGTCTTTTAAAATATTCAGATTCCCCTATTGCTTCAGTTAATTTAGCTTGTTTCAGTAACGACTGTTTTTGGTTCATGCTCGTCTGCCTTCACCTTCCTTTGCTGATGCAAAGACAACTCAGCATTCTTTTTAACAAAATCAGAGGGTCAGACAGGTTTTCAGACTGGCAGGTTTAGCTTTCACAGAGAAAAGAAGAAAGGACAGCAGTTGGCTGGCCCCCCTCAGGGTGTACTGTTTGTCTTCTCTGCATCTCACCCATTCCACATAATTGAAATGAACAGTGTTTCCTTAAATTATTCTCTTTGAGTATTATTAAGTAGCAGATACAAAGCTGTCCCTGTAACTAGAGATTATTTCCTCTTAACATGGGAATTTCCAGAACATAATGATTTATCATGTTCTTGTTTTATTCTTGGTTTATTAGTGATCAAATATGTTCAACTTTAGTTTCAATTGAGACTTCTTGTTGTAATGTGCTAATTAAGTATAATGTATGAACTGATTTGATATAAAAATTGTAACATTAAATATCTGCATTGCTATAATTGTCTTCTAAATAAGCAGTTCATGAAGTAGTGCAAGGGAGCATCGCATTTTGCACATTTGAATGCCTCTATCAGTTTTTCTTCTGATGAAAACTATTTCATGTTGAATCTCTAGGAATTTTGTTCAGAAATGCTTCTTTTGGGTTTTTTTTTTTGATTCAGTAAAAATAGTTTATTGTGTAAATAGTTCATTGGCCCTTTTAGAATTTAAGGAAAAAAGAACAGCTTTTGTTTAAATACATATTGACTCTTAGACCCAGCTACTTAATGCCTTAAGCAAAGAGTGCTTTTTGTTCCTAGCTACCCCATTACATCACAGTTTAAACCAGGGGCTCCGGGGTTCAAAGGCCTTTAGTTATTTCCCTGATGCTCCGATATGCTTGGGTGCAGTAGACTAGAGAGATATGAGAAATGATTTAAGATCTGCCAACTACAATGTTCAGCCCTCCCTGGTCTGCCATGGTACCTAAAATTCTGCTAGATTTGTGATTTCAACTAAGATGTGTCTCCAAAAGACAGGGTGAAATTGAATTATAACCTAGGAGGTTAACATACTAAGCTTATTGGCATGCCAGACACATTAGCACAGACCCTTGAGATTTAAATCACTTTGGAAAGCAATAGTTTTGAAGTTGGTTTGGTGGTGATAAAGGGAACAAGAATTCAAGAAATGAGGTGGATACATTAACAAGAAAGGAAGCAGAACACCAAAACCAAATTTTTCTTATTTTAAAGTTTTGTTTAGGGCTTACTCCACAAAAATTTTAATCTCCAGGGACAGTAGAAACCTAAAGACCCAAAGCAAGTACAGAGTGTAAGTGGGCTCTCCCCTTCAATGATACAGGTTTTAATGATAGCCACTGTTTATTGAGTATCTACTGTGCATCAGTCAGGTGTCATTGTCCATGATTTTCAGTTTCTTGATCTGATTATTTTCAGTTTGCAAACAATTTTCTTTACAAAGTTATTCAGAAGTCACTGGTTAGGTAATATTTTAAAGCATCTACTGACGGTTCATTAGTGTGGATGCATCTTTCATTGAATCAGATCCAAAAGTTCTGCATGAGTGAACAAGGAAATGTAAGATTCTGAAAAATCACTTTTAGTTTAAAAAGGACTGCTTAATAGGAACGGAATATTATTTCTTTCATGGTATTTTTCCATTTAGTTCTCTACTTGCCGTTGTGTTTTGTTTTGTTTCTTTCCTTTTACTCTTCCTCCTCTGTATCCACTTTTATCAGCTGTGGGATTTGAAGAAATTCTTCCTGGTAGGATATTAACTGCCAGCTCTAGTTTTTGGGGCCGAGTTCTTAACTTTTTCTTCTGTCTTCATATTTATTTTGGTGGGAGTTGCTGCATCCGGAGATGCTGGACAGGTGTCATTTTTAAATCAAAAGCCCTTTCTTCTTTTTTTTTTTTTTAAGATTTTTTAAAATTTATTTATTAGAGAGAGAGAGAGTGAGAGAGAGAGCGCAAGAGGGGGTAGGGTTAGAGGGAGAAGCAGACTCCCCGCCGAGCAGGGAGCCTGATGTGGGACTCGATCCCCGGACTCCAGGATCATGACCTGAGCCGAAGGCAGTCGCTTAACTAACTGAGCCACCCAGGCGCCCATGCCCTTTCTTCTTTTAAAAGGACACTCATTGGGGGTGGCTGGCTGGCTCAGATGGTAGAGCGTGTGTGACTGTTGATCTTGGGGTTGTAAGTTTGAGCCCCACGTTGGATATAGAGATTACTTAAAAATAAAATCTTTTAAAAAAATAAAAATGAAAAAATAAAAGGAACTCATTGAACAAATGTATATTAAATTTTATTAAAGGCCTAGATTAAATAAAAGAGATAATTGGAGATAGTTTGAGATCTAGTTCTTTAAAAGAGAAAATATACTTAAAAGGAAGCAACAAGAAACTTCCAAGGAGTAAAAAGGAAGTGAGGCATTCTAAATTGTTTCCAAATACTTAAAATATATTTAAATACATGTAAATACTAGGAAGCATTATGAACACCTATCCTGCTAAGCATAACAGAATGAAAATTACTATGTTTGAGTAGCTTACCTGACAGAATTTGGGAAGTTTTTGCAAGTTAACATTCACTGATGAGTATAACTACATACAATGAATATGACGTTTTAAATGTATTCTTTCATATCTACAGTGTGTTTTTATAAATTAATTTTATTAACACTGCATATACCCATTATGGATAGTGGTTCACAATTGTATATACTGTTTTAGGGCTTCCATTTAAAATATAGTTTGGGGCCCCTGGGTGGTGCACTTGGTTGGGTATCTGACTCTTGGTTTCAGCTCGGGTCATGATCTTGGGGTCCTGGGATTGAGCCCTGTTGCAGGCTCTGTGCGCTCATCACAGGGTCTGCTTGGGACTCTGTCTCCCTCTCCCTCTGCCCCTCCTGCTCATGCTCTTTCTCTCTCTCTCTCTAGGATAAATAAATAAATCTTTTAAAATAATTTAAAAATTTTTTGTTAATGACTATAATCTAACCTGAACTTCATTAATAAAGGTGGATATAACCAGGGTATTTTACATATTCCTAGAAAGCATTAATTTTGTGTTTTACGAAATGTATTCTATTCAGAAATTTCCAAGAATTTGTTCCCATGTTTTTCTTGGTGCCTCCTTAGCATAATATGGCAGCAGATAGCCTGTAGGAGTTAAAGTTATATTTAATTTTATAATATGCTTTTGTCATTAATACACTTTTTGAAATGATTTGGTTTAATTTGATTTTTAGCTTCATTGGCAAATCTGTGCTTATCTTTAAATTTCTTATACATGTGCATTATATTTTGATAACCACATTCAATTTCCTTTGTAAATGCCTATTTCATAATGCCTTAAATTGAAGGTATCTTTTCAGAGCTTTGAGCGAAGTATGTTTGAACAGTGCATCCATTTGTCATTGGGGTTTTTCAGATATAGAATATTAAATGTTTGTTTCCTAAAAGTTAGCATTTCTAAGAGATTTTTCTTGAAGGCCCATATAAAAAGAAAGAAGAATATGGAATAATTGATACTTAATTTTGAGCTTTATGTTGATTTAGCATATATTTATTGAGCACCTTCTATATATAACATAAACTGTTCATGGTTCTGGGGATGTAGCATTTAACCAAAATGAGTCACTTCTCAAACTTTGGACCTTACATTCTAGTGAGGAAAAAATAGGTCATAAGCAAAAATACATAACAGGACAGTGGTGATAATGGTTATTGCCAGAAAAACAAAACCAAGGTAAAAGGAAGGGAAGCGATAGGTAAGGTAGATGCATGTGTGTGTGTCCAAGTGGGGTTTTTGAGAGTGTGATCATGGAAGGTTTCATGGATGATGGGATGGTTCAGAAGAGACCTGAGCCAAGCATGGGAATGAGCATGGGAACCCCCGGAGGAAGAGCTTCTGGGGAGAAGGATCAGCACAAAAGTGCTGAGGCCAGAGTGTGCTCGGGCTTAAAAAAAAGTCCAAAAGCTTTGGCTATTTGTTAATGCAGATTTACTCATTCCACAGTTCTTATTCACCTGACATATCTAACTCATATTAAATACTATAGTAAAAGTATATGAATTCTGAGAGAAGGGCAAGAACAAGAATACTTCATGTGCATGCATTGTATTTAAATCACTCAATGGGCCATCTGGGTGGCAGCTGGAAAAAGCGCAAGATTTTTTGTCTGAGAGATCAAGGTCCAAATTCCTACTTGGCCATTATTTACCCACTGGGTAATGTTTATAAGGTAAATGACATAAAAGCACCAATAAGTAAAAGCAGTTTATTATTTATTCCTATAAGATAGAAAATTAATTTGTGAAGTGAGTTAGTATAATTCTTAGGAACATAATGCCCTCTAGGTTACCTATGTAAGTTACATTAAGTCAGCCAATTTCCATTTACCAAAAGAATTATATTTGAGGTTTTTACTCATCAGCTTGTTGTTCTCTAAGTGGGGACTGTGTCTGTATCCAATTTGGGGCTACCGTGTGACGCAACTGCAGAGGCAGCCTCGGATACTCACGTTGTGTTCCCTGCCTTGGGCAGAGTGGATGGCCCTCACTAAACTAGGTGATCCTGGAATACACTGGGATGCGGCTTCCCCAAGCCTCAAGACTTTTACGTCTGGAGATACTCATTCACACATAAAGTAACATGTGTAGAGATAGTCATTGCTATACTATGTCTAAGAATAAGATTTATAAACAACCTCGAAGTCCACCAAAACCAGATTGGATTAATAAAAATATGATATATGCATATGATGGAATATTATATAGCATTTCAACCAAAAAAATTAAATCTTTATCTACCAACATAAATAGGTCTCAAAAAAGGCTCAGTGAAAAAAGGCACAATACAGAACAATATGCCAGCTATATATTTGAGTGGCTACACTTGTACATAAGTGTAAAGAGTACTTGAAGGAGGACTGCCCACCTAATGACAATGAATGCCACCAGAAGAAGAAATAAGAAAATGAAAGTAGTGGGGCTGATTAAAGGGGACTTCAGGGGGCGCCTCGGTGGCTCAGTCGGTTAAGTAGCTTGCCTTCGGCTCAGGTCATGATCACAGAGTCCTGGGATTGAGCCCCGCATCTGGTTCCCTGCTCAGCAGGGAGCCTGCTTCTCCCTCTCCCTCTGCTACTCCCCTTGTTCGTGCTCTCTCTCTGGCGATCTCTCTCTCTGTCAAACAAATTAATAAAATCTTTTAAAAAAATTATTGTTGAAAAAAATAAAGGGACTTCAGTATTTGTGCTATTTTGTTTCTTAAAATAAAAACATAAATTCATATACAAATGAAAGTCTAAGCAAATGTAAGAACTTAATAGTTATCTCATTACTAAATGGCAGGAGTATATTTCTTTGATAATTCTTTATACTTTCTTAGAATAAAAAAATTTCTCAAAAAAATTAAACACTGAATTGGAAATGTGAAAGTAAAAGTAAAATATATAGAGTACTCTGACAAATTTTACAGTGAAAGAGAGCAGAGAAGACAATCAGAGGCTTTAGGGGGGAAGTATGGTGTCAATAGAGGGATTTTTGTTTGTTTAAGATGGGGTACATTAGAGCTGTGTTTTCAAACTGAGTCATGACCCTTTCATGGGTTGTGAAATCCACTTAGTGGGTTGTTAGTGCATTGTTTTCATGGAATCTGTGCAGAAAAGGGTTAAATTGACATAGCAGGCTTGAGGACTCCCTACTTAGAAAACCCTACTTGCAAGTTGAACCCTTGGCCAACATAGGGGAATGTGAGTGGTAGGCATTTTGCCACACTGGTGAGAAGCTTCCTCTACATGATAAGAATGGGTCACTGAGCCTAAATTGTTTGTGTACACAATAGTTTATTCTGAAAACCTTTTCTTCTTCTTGGAGTCTGGAATTTTGGTACATGCTAGGCAGAGAGAGCTTGCATGAGCATTTCTCAATAAAAACCTTGGGCCCTGAGCGTCTAATGAACTACAGTACTTCACACTCATTGTCTGTTGCTGGAGGGATTATTTACATTCTATGTGACTTTACCGGGAGAGGACCCTTGGAAACTAGCACCTGGTTTGCTCTGGACTTTGCTTCATATACCTTTTCCCTTTGTATATTTTCCCTTTTGCCATAATAAATCTTAGCTTTGAGTACAATTAAAAAGAAAAAAAACCATAACCATATGAAAACATCTTTTGAAAACTACTATTGGCAACACTGCCTTTCATAGTATTCAATATGTTTTATATGAAGAATCATACAAATTTTCTTAGAATTTCATGTTGGAAAAAATGGTTTTCTCTCTCCCAGTGAGTCGGTGTGCATTTCTTTATTGGATGAGAACAGCTATTTACCCCATTGTTTTTTTGACTTCTGTGTACACTGGTAAACACCGAGTTAAATTTGGGGATAATTGGAGTTGTCCTTATCAAGGGCTTTAAATCAACAATATTAGCTCTTCGATGAACTGGCAAGTGTTCTATTGCCCTTATATTGCAGTTTTATTGTATTTGTCTGTCTTATCATAAGCTACTTATTAGGAATTAGAAGTTAGGTATAGAAAATGGATCATATATTTTAGAGGCCTTTAAGCTCAAATGTATATAATTCTATAAATAAAATAGGGATTAAATTCCTTCCTTAATTATGTATATTTAAATACCATCAACTTTTTTGGAAGTTACTATTCAGTTTTAACCAAGTGTATATTTTTACAGTGTGGGCACCAATCACTTCTATTCAAATTGTGCTCAGTAATTATTTTGGTACAAATATAGCATCATAATGAATTAACACATTTATTGGTGAAAGATTAAAATAAAACATAGAATTTCAAACCAGTGACCCAGAGAAGCATTTATTCATTTTACAAAAGAAGTTACCACATATTTCCCTTAATCAGATTTTCTGATGCATTTAAACTATTTTTGGTTATACCCGAACTTCTAGTAGTATAAAATCAATAGAATTAGAGTTTTTATGAGTATAACCACTAGCCATTTCTACTGGTTGTTCCCAGAGTTGTAATAGACTAACATGTAAATATTTAAGAAAAGTTTTGTATTTTTCGTATAGGCAGGATAAGGGGGCTCCTTTCTCTGACATTCACATCAATTAATAAAGTACAAAACCAAGAAGTGTAGCTGCTTTATATACATATTTTGTACAGTATTTTCATTAATTTCTTAAGTAGGCCTTCCACCCCACATTTGAGGAAAGTTATTATTATCTTTCTTTGCATAAGATTAAGTAACTTGTTGGGAATCCAGGGGACACCTGGTATTTAGTAAAAAATTAGAATTATTTGTAATTTTTTTCAGAACTCAACTTAGTTCATACTTCATTTTGATACAACAGAATGAGCTCACTGAATTATTTCAAGGACAAATCTTTTTGAGTACAAAAATTTTCATTGAAAACATAGTATCTTTGCTTTAGTTGAAGGTTTGTCAAACAAATTAGCATTCACATAACTTGGACTTTGAGTCACGAAGACGATTTAGAGGTTAGTCTGCAACAGTGAATCTCAGTCTTTAGAATAGGAGGCACCAGACTATTTAGAAGATGGTGGTGACTTGTGGGCCAGGAGATATGGGGAAAAGTTGAAAATCTAACTAAGGAAAAGGAGCCCCACCCTCACCTTTCCCAGTTATACTCCGCAAGGTATTTACTCTTTCTCCCAGAGTAATGGAGACTAGAGGTTTAGCAGGGATGTTGCAGGCTTGGTGGGATGAGGTAGAGGCACTGCACAGGGATCTGTCCTTGGGGATCTGTGAGTAAGTCCACATAAAGGGTGATGAATGCCCCAAACCCCACTTGGCCACATGCCCCAGCGCTGGCAGCAGGGCATACACCCCCAGGCATAACACTGGAGGATTCTTCTCTGCAAAAAGGGTATAGCACCAGGGAAAAGACCTAAGGTTACTGAACTTGGTGATTTCCCAGCAAAAAGACTAGCCTGCCACCTGATTGCAGCGATGCAGCCAGCCAGTGAGGCTGGCTCGCAGGCCTCCCACTCAGCTTCTTACTGCTTCACTCTGAAATAAGGATGGCACGACACCTCCACAAGGATGTTCTCCATCTAAACAGGGGAAATAAATGAGGCAAGATAGTGAGTAACACGGAATCCAGGAAGCTGTGGACTCCAACATAGGAGAGAAGCAGCAGGCCTAGCGCTGGTTCACGATGGAACAGAAGGCTCCAGAAAGTGTGTTCTAAGAAAGAAAAATGGAACTTGAAAAACTGGTTCATCTGATTATGTCTTCAGGGGAAGTTTATAATTCAATTGGAGAGTTGTAACAAATATTAGTAACACGGATTTTAATTTTAAAATTTCAAAAAGAGGTGTAGGGATGGGTGAAATAGGTGAAAGAGATTAAGAGGTACCTACCTCCAGTTATAAAATAAATAATGTCTTGGTGATGAAAAGTACAGAATGTGGAATATAGTCAACAATATTGGAATAACTTTGAATGGTGACCGATGATAAGCATACTTCTTTTGATGAACATTGGGTAATGTATAGAGTTTCCAATCACTGCCTTGTACACCTGAAACTAATATAAAGTTGTATGTCAACTATACTTCAATTAAAAAAAAAGGAAAAATTAAAGTCCTAGGAATGCAATAGTTCTATAAGAAATGTCTTCATAAAGTAATATTAGGCTCAGCAGCAAATAGTAAATATTACTTATGTAGTCACAATATTCTAAATATGGATTATTAATAAACAAAACCTTGTGCTATAACTCTATTGGGAGGATGGAAATAAGTAAAATGGTGGGAAAAGTATGACTGTTCTCCATTCTAATCTTCTATTGAAGAAATCAACAGATAATCTCTAATATTGGAGCATATGCATATTCTTTAGAATCATAAAGGCAGTAACAAAAGAAGCAGCTAAGAATTGAAAACTGTTTGCCTTTCAGGAATAGGGGTTAGTGTTGGATGTCTGTTTTTATTATCTGCCTTGTAAGAATCATTTGACTTTTAAAAATAACATACATGGGGGTGCCTGGGTGGTGCAGTTGGTTAAGCAGCCAACTCTTGATTTTGGCTCAGGTCATGATCTCACGGTCGTGGGACTGAGCCCCAAATCGACTCCTCATTCAGTGTGGAGTCTGCTTGAGTGTCACTCTCTCTTTTTCTCCCTCTGCCCCTTCCCCCATGCTTGCACATATGCATGCTCTCTCTCAGACAAATAAATATAAAAATAACATACATGTATAATATATTGATAGAGTGGACGGACTCTATAATATATTGATAGAGTTTATAGTGACTGACCTAAACTAATTTTTAAGTTGTCTAGACAGATGGTGTTGTTCTGTGACCCTGGGAAAGTTACTTTACTTTTGAAAAGCCTTAGTTTCATCACTTCCAAAGTGGGGATAATGACAATAATTATAACAATAAAAATAACCTCATAGGAATGTTATGAAGAGAAAATGATGCATACAAAGCACTGATGTAGTGCTTGGTACATATTTTCAGTGTTGGGTATTATTAATACTATTTTAATATATTACTACAAATGTATTTGGCTTTCTAATTTACTAAGGTTTTGATAGGCTAGGGGAAATCAGGTGACATTTGGATAGCACTTTGGTTTTATTACCTTTAAAGCCAGAAGTGATCATGTCTGGATATTTAATCAATTTCCAGCTAAAGGTCATATCGCTAATAACATTTTTACTTCTAAGGCCAGGAGAGTTATTTATTAGAACTTTTTGTTTTAAGTTTTCTATTTTATTTATTTTTTAAAGATTTTTATTTATTTACTTGAGAGAATGTGCGTGCGCACACGCCCACACACCATCTGGGGTGAGGGTAGGGGAGAGGCAGAGGGGGAGGGCGAAGCAGACTCCCTGCTGAGCAGGGAGCCTGGCGCTGGGCTGGATCCAGGACCCTGAGATTATGACCTGAGCCGAAGGCAGACACTTAACCAACTGAGCCATCCAGGCATCCCAAGTTTTCTATTCTGAAGTGAAGTATTAGCTTGAATACTCTATTGTAAAGTAAGTTTTTAGCTTATATCTAGTTCTATTGTTAAACATTTTAAAAATTTAATTCTAAGGTGGATTTTCATGATTTCCAGTGTCTCATGTATAATGATGACTCTTCCTTCTTGTCAAGTACACACCACATTGTTAGTGCTTATTTGGTGGATGAGAATAAATACTCATAATAACTACAACTTATTTTACCTAATTTTGAAAACTCTGTTCTAATTGTGTTACGTATTTGGTAATGCAAAACATTGGATGCTTATGGCTTTTTAAATTCTGTGCATGATAAATCTGATTGTCAATATCTGTCTCTGCCTACCTCTTACAGATGTACTGAAGACCACCAGATGATTTAGTACTAATACACCCATTTTCTGGACTACTTTTGTCACCAATATTCTGCCTTGCATTTTTTTTTAGATATCATTGTTATGCAACATTATACTAGTTTCAGGTGTACAACATAATGATTTGATATCTGCATATATTGTGAAATGAGGACCATAATTAGTCTAGTTAACATCTGTCACTGCACATAGTTCAAATTTTTTCTTGTGATGAGAAATTTTAAGATTCAGTCTCTTAGCAACTTTCAAATATACAATACAATTTCTTTAAAGATTTTATTTATTTATTTGACAGAGAGAGACACAGTGAGAGAGGGAACACAAGCAGGGGGAGTGGGAGAGGGAGAAGCAGGCTTCCTGCTGAGCAGGGAGCCCGATGCGGGGCTCGATCCCAGGACCCTGGGATCATGACCTGAGCTGAAGGCAGACGCTTAACGACTGAGCCACCCAGGCACCCCAGCAATACAATATTGTTAACTCTAGTCACCATGCTGTACATTATATCCCAGGACTTATTTATTTTATAATTAGAAGTTTGTACCTTTTGACAACCTTCATCTTTCACCTACCACCCACACCCTGCCTCTGACAACCACCAATCTGTTTTCTGTGTGAGTTTTTTGTTTGTTTGTTTGTTTTAGGATTCCAGTATAAGCGAAGTTTCTCTGTCTGGCTTACTTCACTTAGCATATTTCCCTTAAGACCCATCCTTGTTGTCCCAAATGGCAAGAGTTCCTCCTTTTTTATGGCTGAATAATACTCCATTTTGTGTATATGTGTGTGTGTGTGTGCATGCACACCATGTTTTCTTTGTTTATTCACCCATCAATGGACATGTAAGTTACTTCGATGTCTTGGCTATTGTAAATAATGCTGAAATGAACATAGGGTTATATATATCTTTTCTACTTGTGTTTTTGTTTCCTTTGGATAAATACCCAGAAGTAGAATTGCTGGACCATATTACTATTTATTCGATATTATTATTAATTCAATATTATATATATAATATTTTGAGGTACCTCTCTACTGTTTCCCATAGTAGCTATACCAGTTTACATTCCCACCAACATGCAAAGCATTTCCCTTTCCTCCATATGCTTGCTCTCTCCTGCTGCCCTATTAAAGCTGGTGGGCGTGCCCTGCCCCTGCACTATCCAGCGGCCTCACTAAAGCTGGTGGGCATGTGCAGACCACACAGGGGACTTCACTTGATCACCTTGCTCTGGTAGCCTGAGCCCCAGGGGACTGTCACATTTGGAGAGACAGTTCTTGGCAGGCTCCCAACCACCAGACACCTGGCAGATAGCAGACTGAAACACACTCCATGTCTTCCTCCGAAAAAAGCCTATTTACTTGTCCTGGAGCTTCCGCCTGAGAGGCGGGCTTCAGGTTTGCTCCACATCTAGAGGATACTGAGATGCTCTCAGGGAACAGAGGCCAGGTGATCACATCTTTCTGTATAACAACATGTTACTGAGCAGCTCCTGGGTTATAGAAGAAATCAAAGGAGAAACCCCAAAATACCTGGAGACAAATGAAAGCAGAAGTATGACATACCAAAATGAATGGAATGCAGCAAAAGTGGTTTTAAGAGGAATGTTCATAACAGTACAGGCCTATCTCAAGAAACAAGAGAAATCTCAAATAAATTGTTTGTTTGTTTTTTTTCACTTAAAGGAACTAGAAAAAGAACAAGTGAAGCCTAAAGTTATTAGATGGAAATAGTAAAGATCAGAGCAGAAATAAATGAAATAGAGACTAAAAAGATGAAAGAAAAGATAAAGGAAACTAAGAGCTGGTTCTTTGAAAAGATAAACAAAATTGACAAATCTTTAGCTAGACTCACAAAGAAAAAAAGAGAGGACAATAAAATTGGAAATGAAGGAAGAGTAGTTACAACTGACACCACAGAAATACAAAGGATCACAGAGACTACTATAAACAGTTAGACATCAGCGAGAAGCAACTGGGTGAATTCCTAGAAAATGCAGTCTTCCAAAACTGAAATGAGGAAATAGTAAAACTGGATAGACTGGTTACCAGTAAGGAGATCTAACCAATAATGAAAAGCCTCCTGACACCAAAAGCCAAGACCAGATGGCTTCCCTGGCGAACTCTACCAACCATTCAAAGAAGATTTAATACCTATCCTTCTCAAACTCAGCTTATAGAATGGGAGAAAATATCTCCGAATCATGTATCTGATAAGGGACTATTATCCTAAATATATAAAGAACTCTTACAACTCAATAGTAAAAAACCAAACAATTCAATTAAAAAGTGGGCAAAGGCTTTATTGTATAGCTGAGCAGAACATGTGCTTAATCTTAGGGATGCTGAAGGAGATGAATGGGCTTTGGAGTGAATGTGACAGTTTAAAAAGTACCTTCATTTTTTGGACCTGCATATTGAGCTGTTTTGGAACTCAGTTGTTCCCTTCCTGAGTTTCAAATATGAGACTGCTATAGTCACATCCCAATATCCAGTGGTGAAAACTCGTTTGTCACTGTCATTCCTATTCCTTTTCATTTAGAGTCAGAATAAAGTCGTATTTCTTTTTTATGCTTTTTTAAAAGATTTAATTTAATGAACTAATTAATTTGATAGAGAAGGAGCACAAGCAGGGGGAGCAGCAAGCAGAAGGAGAGGGAGAAGCCCCGAAGTGGGGTTAAAACCCATGACCCTGAGATCAAGATCACACACTCCACCAACTGAGCCAGCCAGGTGCCCCAACTTGTATTTCAAATTTTAAAAAGTGGGCAAAGGATCTGAATAGACGTTTTTCCAAAGAAGTCGTGCAGATGGCCAACAGGTACTTGAAAAGATGTTTGATATCATTAATCATCAAGGAAATGCAAATCAAAACCACAATGAGATATCACCTCACATCTGTTAGAATGTTTATGATCAAAAAGACAAGAAATGACACGTGTTGGTGAGGTTGTGGAGAAAGGGAACCCTTGTGCAGTGTTGGTGGGAATGTAAATTTCTGTAGCCAGAATAGAAAACAGAATGGACGTTCCTCACAAAGTTAAAAATAGAAATACCATAGGATCCAGTGATTCCACTACTTGGGATTTATCTGAAGAAAATGGAAACACTAATTCAAAGGTATATGTACCCCTATGTTCACTGCAGCATTATTTTTAATAGCCAATATATGGAAGCAACTTGCGTGTCCAGTGATGGATGAATGGACAAACAAAATGTGATACACACACACACACACACACACACACTGGGAATATTACTCAGCCATAAAAAAGAATGAAATCTTACCATTAAAGACAAGAGGGATAGACCTTGAAGGAAATACGCTGTCAGACAGAAAAGATTAATACTATATGATTTCATTTACATGTGGAATCTAAAAAACAAAATTCATAGATGTAGAGAACAGAACAGTTGTTGCTAGAGGGCAGGGAGGTTGGGGGTGAGCAAAATAGATGAAGGGGGTCAAGAGGTACAAACTTCCACTTACAAAATAAATAAGTCTTGGGGATGTAATGTATAGCATAATTAATAATATTGCAGTGCATATTTGAAAGTTGCCAAGAGAGTAAATCCTCAAAGTTCTCATCATAGGACAAAAAAAAGTATCACATTGTAGGATGGTAGCTAGACTTACTGTGGTGATAATTTCAAATCATTATGTTGTATACCTGAAACTAATGTTATATGTCAATTATACCTCAACTTTAAAAACATCAGTAAATAGGGGCGCCTGGTGGCTCAGTTAGTAAAGCGACTGCCTTCAGCTCAGGTCATGATCCTGGAGTCCCAGGATCAAGTCCTGCATCAGGCTCCCTGCTCAGCGGGGAGTCTGCTTCTCCCTCTGACCTTCCCCCCTCTCATTCTCTCTCTCTCTCTCATTCTCTCTCAAACAAATAAATAAAATCTTTAAAAAAATTTAAAAATCAGTGAATAAAAAATTCCTTTTTTCCCTTAACAAAAAGAAGAATGCCAGCTAATAAATGTAGGAGGAATAATAAACTAGAAATATCACCATTTTGCAACCCCAATGCAATGTCTGATTGATGGAAGGATCATTAGTGGACGGTACAACCTTTTGGTAAAGTGTTGGGGAACAAAATATAGTCATACGGGCAAGTATCAATTACAGATTACATATTAATTACAAAAGGAAAATGTACTTTTACAATAGAGAGATCTGGAAGACATCACCATAACTGAATGATGAAACTTGTCATCACCAATAATGTGTAAACCGGAAGTATGTGCTTCTTGATTTGACACCATGGGAAATGAAATCTTACATCATGAGATTCTTACATCAATGAAATCTTACATCAAATCTTACAAATGAAATCTTACATCATGAGATTCTTACATCAATGTTATCTTACATCAAATCTTACAAATGAAATCTAAACATCATCAAAAATGTTTAACTCAGATTTGATTTGATGGAAATAATAAACAATTCTAGATTGTGGGACATTCTACAAAACAACAACTAGCCTGAATTTCTCAAAATGTTAGTGACAAATTATTTTTCTAAAAGTTGAAGGGTTAAAAGAGATGAAAGAGAAATGACAGCCAAATGAACTGTATGATCCTTGGTTGGATCCTGAGTAGTTTTTAAAAATCAGCTGGGAATAATATTTTGGGGACACTTTGGGAAATATGAATATAGGATGTATATTAGGTAGAAATAGTTTATGTATGCTAAGTTTCCTAATACAATGATTAGATTGTGATTAAGTGAAAGAATGTCCCTATTCTTTTAAGTGGTTAAGGAAAAAAAATAAGGTATGTGTGCATGTGTGTGTATGTGGGAGAGAGAGAGAAAGGAGGGGGTGTAGAAAAATTGAGATATTTCAAAATTGAAAGCTGGAAAGAAGCAATTTGAGGGATAGATTTTTCCATGCATTCTTTTAAAAAAAAAAGTGCTTTAGTAAATTCTTTGCCAATACTGGAGCTTAGCCTGCATTGGTGGTTCAGTGGTAGATTTCTCGCCTGCCAATACTGGAGCTTAGTGAAGATTTTGATTTTGCGAAAGAAATGGTGTACAATTGAAGGCAATCGGCATGCTTCCTACAACACGGCATAGGTCTCAGTTAAATGTTGTGAAGGTATGCAATCCAATAGTACTAGGACATCAAAATGAAAATCTCTCTAGGTTGCTAATTCAGGTGGATGCCTCTTTCTTTTCCTTTGAGAATTACCTGTTACCGTCTGTTTATTGGGAAAAGAAAAAAAAATCCTCTGCTAAAATAATATACATTAAAATAATAACACATTGCCATTTTGCATATCAAATTGAAGTCTCAGTTTGCTTCTTGGCTCAGTCAGCTTTATGAGAACAGCACAGTAAACCTGGACAAGGACTGTGCGTGTTGTAAAGGCACTCCACCTGCCTCAGAAGCCCAGTACTCTCCTCTCTGTTTTGCTCTTCACATGCAGTGCTGCTGGTGAGTTTCTTGTGCCAGACTTCCCAGCAGCGGGTACTTTAGACAGAGCTGACCAGAGCAATTAAGAGACACCCTCTGGCTTTTGGGCCAAGTCTGCCAAGGCTTTGATTATTCTACTTCAATTTATTTCAACAAACAAATACTGAGTGCTTACTGTATACGGAGCAGGGTCCTCGTACTCCCTAGGATACCAAGATAAATAAAATGTGGTATGTGCCTCTTTCAGGGAAAGAGGGCTTGAGACAGCTACATCAATATCTATTATTAAAAGGCAGAGAATGAGAAATGATTTAAGAGGCAGACAAACAATATCCCATGAGCTTTTGGTATTCAGAGGTCCCTTGGCTTTTTAGTGCTATCCTGCAGGTCTTTCTTAAAATGGAGGATTGAAGCCCTGTCATCCAGATGGTTTGGGACATTTACAGAACCATGATTCATAGATGTGATATCTGGTTGTATTTTTTTTTAATTGCCCTGCCTTCTGATGTTAATTATTGCAACTAGGCTGCCAAGCAAACATCTGTTCAAGGTTGGATTCTGGATCCAGGCTTGTTGCTTTGGCTGAGCTTGCTGGATACTGTTCTTACTTCACATGGAATATTGTATAATCTCTATAAAAATTGCATAGTATGTATAGAACATCAAACTATTACAGGTCAGTACATGACTAGAAGACTTACATAAAAGGAGAAACAACAAGTGAGTGAACCGATATATATTAAAGCCTACAACTAGTAAAAATAAATTTTAAACCACATGAATTAAAAAATAATACTGCCATTTTTGCTTATCACATTAAAGGCAAAAGTTTTGTAGGTTTTTTTGTGTTGTTTTAGTTTGTTTTTTTTAATGATGGTACTCATCAGAGCAAGGTGTGGTAAAATGGCTACTATCATGGGCTGTAAATAAATATAGCTTTCAGAAAGCAGTTTGGCCGTATGTGTCAAGGAAAGTCTTATAATAATCACACACTTTGATCCAATAATTCCAATTCTGGGACTCTATCCTAAGGAAATAATCTGAACCACAGAAAAAGCTTATGCATAAACTCATTCATCACCACATTATTTATAATAACATAAAATTAGAAACAGCTTCCACAGGTTAGCTGTGACTCCTCCACTTTCTGAAATATTATGCAACATTCAGAAACAATGATTAGATGGTAATAACATGGAAAATGCTCATGTTACATTATGTGGAGAGGCAAGATACCAAATTGAATTTAGAGTGATGTAGAATATAGTATATTCTAGAAGGAAATACATGCATATGTTAATATTGGTCATATTTGGATAAGACAAAGTCTAATTTTTTCCCTTTTTCTGTTTTCCAAATTTCCTTTACAAAATCATGTATAGCTGCACAAACTCAGTTGCCCTCTGAGACTGCCTTGAAACGCCTCCCCATCCTCCAGGCCCCCAGTATGACTGATACCTGTTCTTCTAGTTTTAGCAAGTGAGGCTCAGACCAGATCTACTTTGTTTTGAGGGGAAAAATGTATTTCTACTCTCCCTCAAAAATGATGATTATTCAACAGATGAAATTTATATGGTTCCTCTCTATGTACTAGGGATCCAGTGAAATTCTGGTCAACCAGTAACATTTTTGACAACTGGTACATTTAAAAAATAATTAAATAATAAAAAAAAATTTAAAAACCAGTGCTCTTGAATGGGAGCAGCTGAGGAACACTTTGAAGGACTTGGACTAGGAAGAATGGGCTGACACGTCGCAAGGGTCAGAAGCACTTCTTTCCCTACACACCAGCCTTTTTCTTTCAGTTAACACATTGGATACAACAGCTGAGTTGAGGCCAGCAAAGAATGTAGCTGTTCCCCTTAAAGGAGGCTGGGCTTCTGGCCTGTGTGAGGTCTCTACCCTGATAGTTTATGATTGATCATTTCTGTCTTCTTAGAACTACTGATAAAGGCCAATTAGGCTGTCACTCCTTTCCCACTCCCAGAACCCCTTAAAATAGTCCAGAACAGGACATCAGTTATTCTACCTACAAGGCCACTTTATACACTAGACAAAACAAAATCACATTCCTCCCCTATAATAGATGTTATACTTGGACTAACGGCCCCAGGTTCCCCATATTCATCTATATTTCTGCTTCCTGCTTGACCCTTAGACTTCTGTGGATGGAGACTCATCACCTGATCATTACCTAGAAAACCAACACTAGCTATATTCACCTCTTTTTGAATGTCAACAAATATTTATTAAGCACGTACTCTGTGCCAGGTGGTAGGGGAGGTATTTGAGATGTACGAATAAATAAGGTGCAATTCCTGCCTTCGAAGAGTTTATAGAATAATGGGAAAAGCAAACAATTACTCTGGAATGGGATAAATAAAATGACTGCTAGCACAGGCTAGCTACAGGTGATTAAGAATCACATGATGCAGTTTTGGAAGACTAGGAAAGTTTTACAAAAGGGTTTGACACCAAAGATAAGACCTGCAGCGTTTCAGCAGGAAAAGTGCATGTGAAGAATGTCCCAGATAGAAGGAACAGCATGTTCCAGAGGCAAATAGAGTGTGACTGGGGTATAGTCTGCAATGTCAGGGAATGGCAATCGGGAGTCCAGAAAAGTAGTCAAACATGAATTGGGGCTTTATTTCACATACTAGGGAGTTTTCATTTTATCCTGAGCACAAGGGTATTATGGAAGTAGTTTAACTAGTAGATTATCATGATCAGATTTGTGTTTTAGAAAGAGTACTCCCAAGCCTGGACTTAGTGGCAGTGGAAATCAGGAGAGGTAAATGGTTCTCTGAAGTGTGAATAAAGTAGAATTTTGTTGATTGATTGCGTGAGGTAGAGATGATGCAGAAGAAAAGTCAGGAAGAAATATTTTGTTTTCTGGTTACTGCGCCATTCACTGTGATAAGGAACATGAAGTAAATTGGGCTGTCAGGGAAAGATGAGGAGATGATGATTTCTTTTAGACTGAGTTTGAGGTATGTGACTGGAGACATGGGATTTGCATGTGGATATCAGAAGCTCAGTAGAGATATCTGGGCTGGAGGTTCACATGGGGAAACCTCAGCATGTGTGTAGAGTTGAAACCATGGTGGTGGAGTAATAACACCGAGATCAATGAGAACAGTCTGTTATAAACAAAACCTTGAGACTCGAGAAACTTTAATGGATAGACATGGGAAGAATCCACAAAGGGGAAAGAAGAAGGTATCAGGAAACAAGAGAGTGTGATACACTAGGGGCCAGGAAGGAAGCAGAGGTCAACAGTGTCAATAATGCAGAGGAGGCGAGTAAGATAAGGATTCACAAAGGCATTTATTAAAGAGAAGGTCATTGGTAATTTTGTAGAGAGAGACTTCAAGTAGAGCTGTGAGACAGATAGTCGTGGATTTTTTAATGTGGACATAGAGAAAAGAACATTAAATATTCTTTCAATTAGCTTGGCTGAAAATGGAGGGAGACTAAGGGACATGGGGTGCTAAAGAATTTTTATTTTGTTTTGCTTTTATGATGAGAGAGACGAGCATGTTTATATGCTTGATTGCTGAAGTTACCAGAAAGAGTTGAGGTCCCTGACAAAGCAGGTAGAAACATTCCTCTTGAGAACGTTGAGAGGTTCTGCTTTCTACCAAAGAAGAAGGAAGAATGGAAGAGAATGCACCCCCAATGTGTGGGGAACAAAAAGTTGAAGGGTTCTCATCTGACCTCATCAGCTTTTACCCTGTCAATTGGGAGGTGAGGTTACTGACTGCGTATGTATCTGCCAGCTGAAAGGGAAGGTTGAGGGTGAGACCTTGAGGAGTGAAAATTAGAAATGGTTCATAGGTGAGGAAGGGTAACCCAGAGCCACCCAGAGAGGGGCTGCTGCACAATGATGACAACACAGATGGGCTTGGAGACCATCTGCTTGTTTACAGCATTGCACCTGGAGGAGGCAGGTCAAGGTTAGACTGCTTCTGCTCATGAAAGTATGATGTTTAGAAAGACATTTACTGCTTTTTGATGAAGCATTTAAGAATTCTCAGTGGCCACTAGCAACATGGCATTATTATTCAAGTAGCTGATTTTGCCAAGTCTAGATAGGCATCTGCAGGGGCATTGTGACGATGTGTCCAGACGCTGGTAGTGACAAGGTTTGAATTAAAGCTTCAGTATTTTCTTTCTGTGTGACCTTGGGCAAATGACTTCCTCTTCTATGCTTTGGGACCTGGTAGGATCTTTATCAGGAAAAAATGAGGTGATTGATAGAAAGTGTTTAGTACAGTACCTGACTATTACACATTCAATAAATGTTAGTGACTGCTATCATCGTCATCATCATCGTCATCATCATTGTCATCATCATCGTCGTCATCAGGTTCACTGTAACAATACCAGAAGTTTCTAGAAAGCTTACAATTTAAACCTTTACTATAGAGCAGAAAGTGGTCTGGATAGATCAAATCAGCCACATCATTCCTTTAAGCCAAAACCTAGTCCAGAGCAAGGCTCAAACTCCCTTCAATTCCATGAAGGCTGAGAGAAGTGAAGCTACGGAAGAAAAGTTTGAAGCTAGCTGAGGTTGGTTCATGAGGTTTAAAGAAAGAAGCCATCTCCATAACATAAAAGTGTAAGACAGGCAGCAAATGCTGATGTAGAAGCTGCAGCAAGTTATCCAGATCTGGCTAAGGTAATGAATGAAGGTGGCTACACTAAACAACAGATTTCCAGTGTGAATGAAACAGCTTTATATTGGAAGAGAATGCCGTCTAAGACTTTGATAGCTATAGGAGAGAAGCCAGTGCCTAGCTTCAAAGCTTCAAAGGACAGGTGGACTCTTGTGTTAGGGGCTAATGCACCTGGTGACTTTTGGTTGAAGCCAATTCTCATTTACCATTCCAGAAAACCTGTGGCCCTTAAGAATGACACTTAATCTGTTTGCCTATGTTCTATAAATGGAACAACAAAGCCTGGATGACAGCACATCTCTTTACAACATGGTTTACTGAGTATTTTGAACCTTCTTCTGAGAGCTATTGCTCAGAAAAAAAAAAGATTCCTTTTAAAATATTACTGCTCATTGACAATGCACCTGATCACTCAAGAGCTCTGATAGAGATGGACAGAAAGATTCATGTTGTTTTCATGCCTGCTAACAAAACATCCATTCTTTGGCCCATGGATCAAGGAGTCAGTCATTTTGATTTTCAAGTCTTATTATTTAAGAACTACATTTCATAAGTCTATAGCTGCCACAGATAGTGATTCCTCTGATGGATCTGAGAAAAGTACATTGAGAACCTTCTAAAAAGGAGTCACCATTCTAGATGCCTTTAAGAACATTTGTGATTCGTGGGAAGAGATCAAAATACCCACATTAACAGGAGTTTGGAAGAAGTTGATTCCACCCCTCATGGATGACTCTGAGGGATTCAAGACTTCAGTGGAGGAAGTAACCGCAGATGTGGTGGAAACAGCAAGAGAACTAGAATTAGAAGTGGAGCCTGAAGATGTGACTGAATTGCCAAATCTCATGATCAAACTTAA
Organism: Mirounga angustirostris; assembly: GCF_029215605.1. Classification (NCBI taxonomy): domain Eukaryota; kingdom Metazoa; phylum Chordata; class Mammalia; order Carnivora; family Phocidae; genus Mirounga; species Mirounga angustirostris. Next base: position 107,782,258 of record NW_026991716.1, read on the forward strand.
ACAGTTAAAGAGCTGCTTCGTATTGAATTGCAAAGAAAGTGGTTTCTTGAGATGGAACCTACTCCTGGTGGAGATGCTGTGCAGACTGTTGGAATGACCACAGAAGATTTAGAATATTACATCAGCGTGGTTGATAAGACGGCAGCAGGGTTTGAGAGCATTCACTCAAATTTTAAAAGAAAATTCTGTTGAGATCAAACAGCATTGCATGCTGTAGAGAAACCATTTGTGAAAGAAAGAGCCCATCAATGTGGGAACATTTATTGTTGTCTTATTTTAAGAAAGTGCCACAGCCAGCCCGGCCACAATCACCACCACACTGATCAGTCAGCCACCATCACCATCAAAGCAAGACCTCCAACAGCAAAAACATGATGACTCGCTGAGAGGTTAGATGATAGCTGGCGTTTTTTATTTATTTGTAAAGATTTATGTATTTATTTGAGAAAGAGAGAGAGAGCGGGAGGGAGGAGCAGAGGAAGAGAATCTTCAAGCAGACTCCCTGCTGAGCACAGAGCCTGACTCAGGGCTCACTCAGTCCCACGACCCATGAGATCATGACTTGAACTGAAACTGAGAACAGGACACTTAACTGACTGAGCCACCCAGGCACCCTGATAGTTAGCAGCTTTTAGCACTAACATTTGAAAAATAAGGTGTGTACTTTGGGTTTTTTTAGATATAATGCTATTGTATACTTAATAGATATATAATATACCTATTACTGTATTAATACAATGTTATTTTATACTTACATGCAGTAGAGTGTGAACATAACTTTTATATGCACTGGGAAACCAAAAAATTCTCTCGGCCCACTTTTTTGCAATATTCATTTTATTATGATGGTCTAGAACTGAACCCACAATAGACCTCAGGTATATGTAATACTATAAAAATACTATACAGGCAAAAATACTATATAAAAACCTTTAAATTATGTTGGTATTCTTCCTTTACACTCATACTTATATTTGGCTTATAAGAGAAAAGCAACTTGATTTTCAGTTTTACTTATTATTTAGTCTGTTAAAATATTGTGATGTGTTCTACTTTTTCCATATCACTCACAGTTTTCTAGTTGGTCTCTATCATACAGTCTTCCTATATACTTTATCTTAGCTAGTTTTCTGAAACAAATTGTTATTTCAGTCAAAAACCTCACATTTGAACTATCTCAATTCTTATACATGAACTATATTTACCTTGTTGACCAATAGCAAAGTCAAGAGATTTTTATTGTTGTATTGCAGCCACCTAAAGAAATGAAAAAACTCAGTTGAAGCAGGGTAGAATTTTCTAAAATGTATTTGTAGTAAATCAAGACATTGAGAGTATTCCAGTCCTTTTTCAGTCTAATCACAAAGCTTTTAACTAAGAGTTTATAGTATATCCGTTCACCAAGCAAGTCTTTTTTAGACACCTCTTTATTCTACTCATATTTTTCAAAAGATTTTATTTGTTTGTGTGTTTATTTATTTATTTATTTATTTATTTTAGAGAGAGAGAGCGAGTACGAGGGGAGCAAAGGGAGAGGGAGAGAACCACAAGTAGACACTCTTCTCAGCGTGGAGCCCATTGAGGGGCCCAGTCTCACGACCCTGAGATCATGACCTGAGCTGAAACAAAGAGTTGGATGCTTAACTGACTGAGCCACTCAGGCACCCTTAAAAGATTTTATTTTTAAGTAATCTCTCCACCCAACGTGGAGATCAAGCCCAAGATCGAGTCACATGCTCAACCGAATCAGCCAGTCACCCATATCCTACTCATATTTTTTTTTAAAGATTTAATTTATTTATTTGACACAGAGAGAGATAGCGAGAGCAGGAACACAAGCAGGGAGAGTGGGAGAGGGAGAAGCAGGCTTCCTGCCAAGCAGGGAGCCTGACATGGGCCTCGATCCCAGGACCCTGGGATCACGACCCGAGCTGAAGGCAGACGCTTAACGACTGAGCCACCCAGGCGCCCCCTACTCATATTTTTAAAAGAGATTGCTTTACTCCTAGAATAAGATCCCATTTTTTATTAAATTTTAATACTTTGGAAGTATTAAATTTCAAACATCAAAAGAGAGGACAGTTTTTTGAAAACACATATATTCTTTTTTCTTTTCATACTCAAATATACTTTAACTTTGTTTCTGGGAAATATAAAGGAAAATTTGGTCACTCTGCACTAAACAGTATTTTATATTTGGAAGTAATGAATAGAAGCCAGGAAGAAGGAATTATATTTTTCTTTATTGAATCTAAAACTCCAGGTAATGAACATGCTATTCCTAGAACTGGGTGGATGGTGCACAAAGATACTTTGTTTTGGCATGAAAAGGCTCTGTTGAAATTGCTCTTTTTAAGTTAAAGAACTATGTGAACTTGGTTTAACGTCTAGGAAAGCACTGATGCTTGCCAATACCGAAAGACCAAAACCTGTAGGGAAAAAGAATTAAATGGTTGTGAGTAAAAATATAGAACATGTATTTTTTAGAAGTGTCAAACTTGGACTATCTTCAAGTTTACAAGTAGTATTGTAAAGAGTGATGTTGTTGTTCTATTTGTTAAACAGTTTTCAAGAAGAAAGGTTTTTGGATTTAAAAAAACCACACATAACTATTTTGACATCAGCTCCAGGAAAGGAACATTGCTTTCTGTGAATTAGCTTCAATGACGGAAGCACTGTGTGGGAGGGATATCCAAAGGGTTTAGTTTACTTAGGAAATGGCTACCTTCTCCACTGCATTCTACAGAGGGTTAGGGGCAAAGCCCAGAATTCATTAGTGTATTGGTATAGGATTTAAACTAAGACTACCAAGTATATTCAGAGATAAACTTAAATAATGTTCATTAATTCAGTTTTGAATTTAACCATAATTCTCAAGATCCTGTCTTGTTTTCAAGACCAACCCAAAATTTTGGTTACTGGTTTTGCTATCAATTCTGGATCTACCAGTTACTATAGTTCAGAAAATACTTACGCATAAAAAAAATTCTGTACAATCAAAATTTTAACAAAAATACTAGAGTATTAAATAAAAAATAATAATTCCACAGCAAGAAAAATCAATTTTGAATGATTCCTTCCTTCTTCTCTCTCACTTCATGTTTTTTCATATATACTTTTACATACTTATGTAAATACAATTTTAACGCTTCCTTATCTAACATTATCAAATATCTTTTAAAATATTTTTCATATTTTTTCTATTTAAGAAATAAAATAGCCAAATCTACTCATTGAGATCCTTTTTATTCTTCGTAGTTTAACTAAAATACCTCCTTTTTCATGCACAGTCAAAACCAGTTCTCCTTTTTGCTTCTCTGCCTGAACAGTGGTCATTTATGTTTATCTCCCCTGAGAAGCTGGAAGCTACTTGAGGGTAGCAGTTTATTCATCTATAAATTCTCTCCAGTAGGTAGTAGAGTGCCTTGCTCATAGTAGGCACTGAATAAATAATTGGGTATTGAGTTGAAACTAATCCATAGAGTCATTTAGAGCAAAGTGTTTTACAAAGAAGTTGAAGTGAGAAGAAATGAGCAAAACCATAGAAGTTTTATGCCTATAAAAAGAAGGAAGAAGTGGCAGTACTAATTTCTGATGAGGTAGAGTTAGAATTTAAATATAAAAACACCAAATAGGGAGAAGACTGTTTACAAAGATAATGTCATAAGCTTGTATGCACCAAGAAACACTGCAGTTAAATATGTAAACCAAAAACACATCAATGAGAGGTATAATTTGAAAAAATATATAGTAAGCAACTTTAATATTCCTCTTTCAGAATCAAATTGAGTACATAAATAAATTAATGAGCCCATGGAAGAATTAACGTAAGCCATTCAAACTGGCTTAATAGAAATCTCTATAGAATCTTACATCTCTTGATTAGAGTAAAAGATGTTTGTCCCAGAAACATTTTTTTTAAATTATGTAATTGGCTAGAAATAAAACCTTAATATTTTTTTTAAAGATTATTTATTTATTTATTTATTCATTTGAGACAGAGAGATACAGAGAGAGAGAGAGCATGAGCAGGGGTAGGTGCAGAGGGAGAGGGAGAAGCAGGCTCTCTGCTGAGCAGGGAGCCCAATGTGGGACTCAATCCCAGGACCCTGGGATCATGACCTGAGCGGAAGGCAGAGGCTTAACCATCTGAGCCACCCAGGCACCCCAAAACCTTACTATTTTTAAAATTAAGATTTTACAGACCACTTACTTTTATTCATAATTAAGCAAAGGTGAAAATAAATAATAGAAAAAAATTACCAAAAAAGTTTTAGCTGCAGAGAAATTAAGCAACACTTAAAGAGGAAGTGAAAACAGTTTATACACTGCCTAGAAAAAAAATGGAGAGAACATTTCATTCCAAAATTTTTAGAACATGGTAAAAACTATTCATTACTAAGGAATAAAAGCAGGAAACAAGGGACTAAGGAATCATCTTAAGAAACTAGGAAAAGGATAACAAGACGAACCAAATAAAAGCATAAAGAGGATAGTCTTAAACATAAAAACCCAAAGGAAGGAAAAGAAAAAGAAAAAAGAAAAACCCAACAACATAAAGGATAAGCCCAAGAGCTGGTTATTTTAAGAAATACAAAATTAATTCTTTTAGGAGCCCGATTTAAGGATCAAAGAAAGTAAAAGTAGACAAGGTGAGAAAGAGACCAAATGAGAAGAACAGATGAGATGAGAAAAGAGAAAACCACAGAGAGAAAGAGGGAGAACAGAGAATATTCTGTTGTAGCGGAGGGGAAACCGAGGGAATAGACGCTTTCCTAGAAGACATATCCTAAATTAGGTCCTCTATTGTAATTGGCCTGTTCAGATTTTCAACTTCTTGGCTAAATTTTGGTAACTTCTAATTCCTGGGAGGTTTTTTTGTTGGTTTCTTTTCTTTCAGTTTTTACTGTGGTTGAGGATAATCCTGTTTCCCCAGTGGCCAGACCACACCTGAATGATGGCTTTGGTTTCTGGGTGGTACACTTTTACCAAGAAAGCTAGGAAGAAGAAAAGATTTCAAACGATATATGAGGAACAGTTAGAGAAGTGGGGCTGTTTACCCGAGAGAAACAACTGAAGAGACATGATAGCTATCTTCAAGTGTTTGAAGACCCCTTACCAAGAAGAATGGGTAAATACCTCCTATAAGACCTAGGAGAAAATTAAAAATAACTTGTAGTTCAGGGAAAAAATTTGGGGAACTACTACATTGCTTTTCTAGACCAACATGTCTGTTTTGCAATAATTTCCCCTAAACCCATTAATTTAAATATGCCCAAGATTTGAGTCAATGGCACTACTCTGCCTACTCATAAATCCGCAAAATCACCTATATTTGCAGTTTTACTTTCTTATTCACTTTTCAGAGTTGTTAAGGGAATTTACTATGATTTGTGGAAGGGTGAAATAGTTTTCCATAACTAGACCACCAATGGCTTTTTTTTTTTTTACATTTTTTTTCTTTTTTTTTTAAATTTTATTTTATTATGTTATGTTAATCACCATACATTACATCATTAGTTTTTGATGTAGTGTTCAATGATTCGTTGTTTGCTGGAACACCCAGTGCTCCATTTCAATATGTGCCCTCTTTAATACCCATCACCAGGCTAACCCATCCCCCCACCCCCCTCCCTTCTAGAACCCTTAGTTTGTTTCTCAGAGTCCATAGTCTCTCATGGTTAGTCTCCCCCTCTGATTTCCCCCCCTTCATTTTTCCCTTCTTACTATCTTCTCTTGTCTTATTTGTTTCAGAGGTACAGGTCTGTGATTCAACAGTCTTACACAATTCACAGTGCTCCCCATAGCACATACCCTCCCCAATGTCTATCACCAGCCACCCCATCCCTCCCACCCCCCACCACTCCAGCAACCCTCAGTTTGTTTTCTGAGATTAAGAATTTCTCATATCAGTGAGATCTTATGATACATGTCTTTCTCTGATTGACTTATTTCGCCTAGCATAATACCCTCTAGTTTCATCCACGTCGTTGCAAATGGCAAGATTTCATTCCTTTTGATGGCTGCATAATAGTCCATTGTGTGTGTATATGTATATATGTATATATATATATATATGTATATATATATGTGTATGTATATATACCACATCTTCTTTATCTAGTCATCTGTTGATGGACATCTTGACTCTTTCCATACTTCGGCTATTGTGGACATTGCTGCTATAAACATCAGGGTGCATGTACCCCTTCGGATCACTACATTTGTATCTTTGGGGTAAATACCCAGTAGTGCAATTGCTGGGTCATAGCATAGCTCTATTTTCAACTTTTTGAGGAATCTCCACACTGTTTTCCAGAGTGGCTGCACCAGCTTGCATTCCCACTAACAGTGTAGGAGGGTTCCCTTTTCCCCGCATCCCCGCCAACATCTGTCGTTTCCTGACTTGTTAATTTTAGCCATTCTGACTGGTGTGAGGTGGTATCTCATTGAGGTTTTGATTTGGATTTCCCTGGTGCTGAGGGATGTTGAGCACTTTTTCATGTGTCTGTTGGCCATTTGGATGTCTTCTTTGGGAAAATGTCTGTTCATGTCTTCTGCCCATTTCTTGATTGGAATGGCTTTTGCTTTTACTTGCTTTTGGCATTTTAAGATATTTAAGCATATTTTAAAGGCCAAGAAAATGAAACCAATGAGGAGGGAGAGAGAGAAGTTATAAAAGGTTTCTTGTAGGTTCTGTAAATGTTTTAAAGTTTGAAGTTTTCTCTAGTCCCTGAAATTTTCACTTGTTCCTTTTTACTGAAATTAAACCTCTGGGTAAAAAAGTAAAATTAGTCTTCCCTCCCCCACCAGAGGATTGCTAATTATTACTCTGGTACTAGATCAACTAAAAATGCCATTTCCTGTTTATTACTTCCATATCTATATTTCCATATCTATGTGTCTGTATTTCCATTCTTGGTTAAATTTTTAAGAAAATGGGGCACTTTTGATGTAAATCTATAATATCTGTGTTTCTTATTTACCTCAGCATTCAGTCCTCCTTATCGGAATACAATATATTCATGTAATTTGTACTTTATTTATCTTCCTTTAAATATATGGTTTTGGAGGAAGAACGCTGAATTATGAATGAGAATACTGAGTTATGAATTACTGCAGGATTTAAATGTTCTCAAATAAGAAATAAGCATCATAAGAGTTTTTAATTTCTAAAACTAATTTTGTGAAATATTGTTTTCTAAATACCAAGGAAGATAGATATTAGCCAATTTTTATTGAGTTTTCCCTATCCGTCAGATACTGTTCCAGGTACTTTACACAAATTAACTCATATAGTCCTCTCAAATACCCAGTTCGGTTGGTATATTGCCATCACGGTTCCAGGGATGCAAATGCTGGATGAGGGAGAGAGTAAGGAACTAGTGGTGAGACTCAGAACCAATCTGAGTCTGGAATCTCCTCTTTCAACCACTACACTACTGATTTTTTTTAGCTAGAGCTAAAGTTTTAGAAAGTTTAAGTGCATTGTTGGTCTTTTTGTAAATTAGCGCATGCCTTATAATTACACCGTTTTAGAGACAGCAGGGAATCCTAAAGGTGAATTATTCCATTTCCAAGAGAGTTGGTTGTGTGTGCCCCTGAAACTCAAGGACACTCGGCCACATAAACAGCAGCAGAATCTTGCCTCTGATTTCATTTGGGGGTCCTTTTTGTAAATTACCTGTGTAGTGTCTTTATATTCTGATTGTAAGAAATTGGAATGGCTTATTTAGATTAACATAATGATGGGGGAAATCAGAGTGGATAACATTTAAACAAAGAAAACTCAATTTTTCTTTTAGAAGTATTTCCCTCTCTAATGTGTGACCAAATATCTAGTCTGGTCTAAAATTTCTGCCTTTCAAAAAGCAAATTTTATCATAGTTAAATGAATATGTACTCATTCTGTTTATCTGAGCACATATTACATATACATTTTTCTTTCAGTCTAAATAGTTCATCAGTCTAAATAGTTCATCAGTACTTTGTTTTGAAAAATCCCTTCATACTAATATTCTTTATAGACTGATTAAAATTTGGAAGTTAACTTCTTAAAGAATCTAGGGAATTTATCTTACTGATACCCTTGCCTACATGTGAATAATTTACATATAAGGGTATTCATTGTGGCATTATTTGCCATAGCAAAATATATCCTAAAAAACAATCTAAATGTTCAACAGTATGGGAAATAAGGCTGGTGGTATTTCTAGTACAGTGGAAATCTAGACAGTTATTAAAAACAAACAAAAAACAAGGAAGCCCTTCCTATGTAATAAGAAAATATCTCCACAATATATTGTCAAGTGCAGAAAACAAAGTGATTACTATTTGCTAACATTTGGGTAAAAAAGGGACAAAATACATATATTTGCATTTCTTATATGTGCTAAAACATTTCTTGAAAGAAACAGCAACTGTTTGGTGGGATGGACAGAAAATGAGTACGGTTATAAGGGAGAGACTTGCTTATTTTTATCTACTTTATACTTTTTGGTTTTTGAATGATGAGAATTTCTAACCTTATTCAAAAAGCTGAATTAAAATTTAAAAATTTTTCTTAAATGAATAAGGGAGCATGAAAATTTGGGTGAGAAAAGAGAGGAAAGAGGTTTAACATAAACAGGTGATGGTGTATAGAAAAACAGGGTTGCATTATTGAATAGAAAATTAATACTGCATTAATTATATAGTTATTATTTTAACCATTTTTTTAAATCTCTGTGTTTTCTTTTTAAGATTTTATTTATTTGTCAGAGACAGAGAGAGCACAGCAGGGGGAGCAGCAGGCAGAGGGAGAAGCAGGCTCCTCACTGAGCAAGGGGCCCAATATGGGGCTTGATCCCAGGACCCAGGATCATGACCTGAGCTGAATGAAAGCAGACATTTAACTGACTGAGCCACCCAAGCGTCCCTATTCTAACTATTTAAACATTATTTTGCTGACTCTGTAAGTGCTATAAGAACTCAATTAATTCCTTTAAAATTACATGTCATTGTGATGTTAATGTTCATTCCCCTGATAACTCATGAAGTTGAACACACTTTCATGTTTGTTGGTCATTGAACATCCTCTTTTGTGAAGTGCCTTGACTATTTTTCTGTTCAGTTGGTTGTCTTCCTTTTTCTTATTGACTTGGAGAGGTTCTTTATATACTCTGGATGAACAAAACCTTGTCTTTACATATTGTAAATATCTTCTCCCATTCTAATTTACAGTCTCACTCCCTCCACAGTATCTGTCGGTGAACAGAGGTTTAAATTTTATTTAATCCAGTTTATTAATTTTGGGGGGATATTTTTCATGTTACAAGTAAGAAATGTTTCCCTTCCCTGAGATAATGAAGGGCAGAGAGAAGCAGACTCCCCACTGAGCAGGGAGCCTGATGCAGGGCTCAATTCCAAAACCCTGGGATCATGACCTGAGCTGAAAGCAGACGCTTAACCGACTGAGCTACCCAGGCGCCCCTCTCTTTTGTTGTTTTTAAGATACTTTTTTATGTTTGGCACTTTTACTTGGTGTGTCTAAGTGTGTTTTTCTTTGTATTTATCTTGCTTGGGGTTGAGAGAACTTCTGGGATATTTGGCTTGATGTTTTTCATTAGTTTTTTTAAAAAATTCAAAGACATCTAGCACAATGCTCTGTAGTTCCTGTTGAGTAAACAGAAAAGCATATTTATCAGTAAAGCAGCCACTTTCCTGTAGTCACTGATGATAAAGTCATGGGGAAATCCATGAACCTGAAAATGAATCTGCTTCTATGGTGCTCCACAAAGTAATTAATGCACAGAAAATGTTTAGAACAGTGCTTGGCGGGGCACCTGGCTGGCTCAGTAGGTAGAGCATGTGACTCTTGATCTCAGGGTTGTAAGTTCGAGTTCCATGTTGAGTGTAGAGACTACTTAAAAAAGTAAAATCTTAAAAAAAAAAAAAAAGTAAAAGAATAGTGTTGGGCATGTAGGAGGAGCTGTGTTCATTTCATGATTGTTACTGCTTTTGTTGTGGTAGTCTCTTCTCTTCTGTCATATTAACATGTTCCATTTTTAAGGAAAGAGGAAATTGATATCAAGTGAACAAAAGTTGGAGGCACCCTGTAAACTATTATGACCAACACTTAAAACCAAGATCAAAGTCATTAGGCATACCTTTGATAAATCAAGCTTTGAAGTCCAAGTTTTAAACATTCTCTGTCCTTCTGTCTGGATGATTTAATTATTCTGACACTTTTCCAGAGGCTCCCCCTCACCTGTGTCACTAAATTACTTTTGAGTTGTCCCAAGTGGCAAATTAGCCTTTTAGCTTTAATGTTAAGTGAATAGTAGTGTCTCTTGGAGACACCTGGAGATTGTCTTAACGTTAAGTAATTTTGTCTTACAAGAATGGACCTGTTTTTGTCCAGAAGAATTGGAGAATGTATTTTTCAGTGATATAAATACTGGTATTGCATTGAACACAACACAAACTTAAAATATCTTTGTTTGGGGGCACCTGGGTGGTGCAGTTGATTAAGCACCTGACTCTTGATTCCAGCTCAGGGTCTTGAGATCGAGCCCCACATTGGACTCCATGCTCAATGAAGATCTGCTTGAGGTTCTTTCCCCCTTCCTCTCCCTCCCCCTCTGCTCCTCCCCTACTCTTTCTCTCTCGCTCGCTCGCTTGCTCTTGCTCTTGCTCTCAAATAAAGTCTTTTTTAAAAAATAAAATATCTTTGTTTTAAGTATATTAAGTACATAAAATCCTTGAAACAGAAGTTAGATGACATGTTATTTGAACTATTAAATTGATATTAAAGAATCATTGTCATTTGAGGAGATATTTGATATCATGGTTATGTATTTTAAAGGACTAATTTTCTTTAGATCCATACTGAAATATTCATGAATGAAATGACATGATGTTTGCTATTTGCTTCAAAATAATATGGGAGGACCATATGGTTCAGTGCACAGAAGAAACAAGATTGGCCAAGAGTTGATAAGTGTTGATGCTGGAGAATGGGTACTTAAAGATTCATAATATCAATCTGTTTACTTTTGCGTATGTTCATGATTACCCTAATAAAAAATGTTTTAAACAGTGGGTAAAATATTAAGTGAATTAGTATCATCAAATCATCAGTTGCTAGAAGAGGCTATCAACACAACTTTGATTGCTGTATTCTCAAGTTCCACAAGAGCAAGATTCATAGCTTAAGCTACTTTATATCCTGGACCTATGTCTTTTACTTGTAATATCTTAAGAGTTAAATATATAGTTTTTTGGATGAATTAATGAACTTTATTCTTGTTGCTATAATAAATTTGCAGTGAATCCTTTCCAGCAAATATCACATATCCATGAAAACTGTATTTTATTAGACACTTCTCAGTGAATAGCATCCCTCAGCATCGGATTATTCAAGCCAAAATCCTAGTTATCTTTGCTTCCTCCCTTTACTTCATTTTCAATATCTGGTCCATCACCGAACCCCATTGGCTCCACTTCCAAAATGTGCCCCATATCTGGCTACTCCCATCACCTAGTTCCATCATCCACCATCGACCGTCTAGAGGGCTGAAACAGTCAGAGGCCACTGGTAAGAAGAAAAGTACAATCCAGAGTCCTATTATTCTCCCAGTCTCCACTTTTGTCCTTCTGCAGTCCATTCACCAGGAAGAGCCTGAGTGATGTTTTTAATGTCAAAGTATGTCACTCCGCCTCATAAAACTAGTCAATGATTTGCACTGAATTTAAAATACAATCCATAACTTCCTATCACAGCCAACAAGGTCTGTGTGCTCTGGCTCATTTGGTACGTGTCTCAGTCACACAGTTCTGTTCTGTGAACACAAGCCCATCAGACACCTTGTGCCCTGGGGCCATGTCTTTGCTTCTGTTGCCTGTAGTCTCTTCCCCAGTTTCTCTACATGATGGGCACTTTAGTTACCCATTCAAGTTCTCCCTTAGAGATCCCTTCCCTGATGTGTAGTTCCCTCAAGCACTGACTATAATCTGCCTGGCTTATTTACTTATTATACATTTCCTGCAAAGAAGCTCTGTGTCTCTCTCCCCTCATTTCTCCAGAGTCCACCATGGTGCCTAACTTGTAAAAACCACATTTCATTGAAATCTAAGACATGATCAATTGTAGGATGCAGTATTATATTATGTGCCACCAAGAAAATAAAAACTGCAAATTAAACTATGGGACAATGCTAAAGACTATTGATGATAAGACAATCCTGACTTTTGAGATATTAAAATGCTCAAACTGAGGGTTCTAGAGGGGAGGGGAGTGGGGGGATCGGTTAGCCTGGTGATGGGTATTAAAAAGGGCACCTATTGAATGAAGCACTGGGTGTTATACACAAACAGTGAATCATGGAACACTACATCAAAAACTAGTGATGTAATGTATGATGATTAACGTAACATAATAAGATAAAATTTTTTTAAAAATGCTGAAAAAATGTGTCCTTGAACTGATGAAATACATATCTTGTTGAATAAATAAATGAATGAACTTTGCTTAATCATGATTACTTATTTGGTAGTGATTTTTTTGAGGAAATTATTCTGAGAAAGATATGTAGAGGCCCAGAGATTGCATAGGTCATGAGTAGCATTTTATTATGAAAAAGGAGATATTGTTTAGTATGAAGAACTATGAGTAATTCAAAGAACTGTATGAGTAATTTTTCCAAATTGTCAATTACTAGCTTACCAGCAATGATTCAAATTTTGTAGGTCCTGGGTGGGCCATAAAACTTGAATTCTCAGCAAACCCTTTAAGAGACTCAAGCAGTTGTCCTGGAGATTCAGGCCCTATGCTTGAAAAGGAAAGAGGATAGAAAATATGGGGACAGACATAGATTCAGAGACAGTTGGTAGTGGGAAGACGAGAAGCTATGATCCTATTGCTTCTTCTGTCTGCTTCTATCTGCTTAATAAAATAGAGATCATTTTGTTCAGTTCAGGGTAAGGATTTTGGAGCTTTCAGAAAGAAGAGAAGGTATAGAATAGGCAAAATGCAGAGAGTTTGAGAGCATGAAGAAATTGTGCGTTCTAAGGAAATGGATAGGTATGCAGACAGATTTGAAAAACACTGAAGACAAGGTCCTCTGGTTGGATGTTAGATGGTAGGTAATACCCAATGTGGTGTGGTAATGAGCACTCACTGCTGAAGGAGTAACAAGAGAATCTACTCCCTTGAGCTGCCTTGAATTGCTCTGGTCCCTAAACTACAGTCCATTTCTATAAGACCTGACTATCCCTGGTTGGCTCTGAACTTACTGCTTCCATTGTTATCATTGTATGGTTAAAATAAATTTATAGGAGAGGGAGGCCAGATTAAAACATTGACCTGGTAGCAAAAAATTTGGCTCCTATCCCCTAAAGTATGCTGATCCCCAATAAACAGGAGTCACTTGAAATGGCCCAAGGGAGCTCCTTCTGTGTGGAATGAAAACAAATTGGTTTTCACTTGCTGAAAACTGGAGGGGTTTTTTTATTTTCTTATGAAAACATCCAAACTTTTAGGATGGCTTCATGCTCTGCCCTCACGCTCTGATCCCAGGTCATCTGTACACCCTTATCTTTCTGACTTTGTGGTCCAGTCTTACTGATCATCTTTCAGTCCCTCTGAGGCTGTCATCTTTAGGTTAGGATGCATGTACCTTAGGGCGGTATACATTTGATCCAGTTAGGAGGTGGGCAAAATATGGAATACCCCTGCTATAGTGTGCCATATTCTCTTACTTCCAGGCCTTCGTCTATGGTGTATCTTCTGTCTGCTTGAAACACCTTCACCCTTGTTTGGCTAAGTCATACTAATCTTAAGATCTCACTTGAAACCTCACTTCTTCCTAGAAGCCTCGTCTGCACCTCCAAAGTGTGAGGTTACTCAGCCTCCCCCATATCCTCTCCTGACACCCTGTTCTTGTCCGTCAGGCAGATTCACACTCTGTATCATGATCACCTCTTTTCTGATGGGCACTGCAAAGCTTCAGTGCCTAACCCAATACCTGGCTCAGAAGCAGGCTTGATAAATGTTGACAGAATATTAGAAAAGGAAACATTTATTAATTTTTAAAAAGTTTTATTTGCTTCATTAACCCAGTTTCTAATAATGTCACACATGGTTTTTTGTCTGTTTAAAATCTGAAGATTTAAACTGAGCTATAACTGAAAACAATGCATTATGAAATTTAATTGGGTTTATAATAACATTTCATAACTCTAACAACATAAAAAGTAGAAAAATTATTTTGGGCTGATATTTGAAAAACGTCTCTAGACTGTGTTTTGTACAATAGTCGTATAAAATTATGTAGCAATTGACATTTTCAGCAGGTTGATCCTAAGAAGGAGGTTTATCTAAAGCCAGACTCCTTCATTTCATTATCAGTCTGGCTCATGTCCTTTATTCATATTAAATGTATCATCCCATGCATCCTTTAGCCTGTGGGTTCTTAACTACCTATCCTCAAGTCTGTGCCAGATAAACAGCAAAGTTAAAAGAAAAGTTACTATGATGTCAGTTGTGTGTTTTTTTAATTGCTCTTTGTGGTGATGTTTTTCTTTTCCCAGACAGCATAGCGTTTCCCCATTCCTCCCTCAGTTTTCAGGGAGGGCTTTTTCTCATTAAGGTCAGTGTGTTTTGCCTTCTCAGAATGTCAGCTTCACCCAAGTGAAAAAGAAACAGTTTAGCATTGTTTGCCATTTGGAACTTTCACTGTCTCCCTTTGCTATATGCAAAAGGAGATTATGATGCCATGATATATAAATACAATAAACACTTCTTGTTCACTACTTATGGAGACATTTATGGAACTCCTTAATTTTAAATAGTTTATTTTCTTCATCTTTTAAAATTTAGTTCTGTCCACACTTTGTGCTTTAATCTTTTGCTGTAATCTTTAATGCTAACCTTATCTAGAATCCTATACCAAATGCTAAATGTAGCATTCTAGTACATCCTTCTCCTCTCTCCTAACTTAACTCTGTGGCCCTGGGGAGAAATTCATTTTATAAATAGCCTCAGTTGTAGCCAAATCTCGTAAGGATTTTTTTTTTAAGATTTTATTTATTTATTTGCCAGAGATGAGAGAGAGAGAGAGAGAGCACAAGCAGGGGGAGCGGCAGGCAGAGGGAGAAGCCGGCTCCCCGCTGAGCAGGGAGCCTGAAGCGGGACTCCGTCCCAGGAGCCTGGGATCATGACCTGAGCCAAAGGTAGACGCTTAACTGAATGAGCCACCCAGGCGTCCCAACATATGGATTTTTTTTTTAAACCAATGTGATTTGTGTAATTTTCTTACTTGTTCCTGTGATTCTGATGACATAAAAACTATTACATGGAAGAGTCAGGGAAGATGAGGTTATTATTGCAGTATTTTTAAACTACTAGGTGATATATATCTATATGTGCGTATATATAGATATATATTTTTTTTTCAAAATCCTTTTTATTTCTTTTAAAGTACAGTTGCCCTAAGTTTAGTGCTGAGATACTCCGTAGTAAGGCTGAAAAATCTGAACCACCTTTTCATCCTTTAGCTGGCATATTGTCTGAATGCCCTCTTACCCTGAGGTTTCCAGAAGGATGGGATGATAATTTGCTTCTTTGCTGAGCCTGTGGCTTAGGTCCATTTGAGTTCACAAATACGATGATAGAGAATGCTTAAATATGCTGTAAATCATTTTGGAAAATTTATATAGTGATTATTTTGGTACAGCCTAATGCAGGTACCAAAGTGATTACCATTTACTATGTTAGAAATCCGGAAAAATGATGGATAATCCTTTACTGTAATGATGAAATAAGTGATAATATATGAGAAAAAAAGAAGAGATTAACCAGTGTCTTTTTTTTTTTTTTTTTTTGTCTCCCATGTGCTCTTTCTCACAGGTACAACTTGGCCAAGTAGAAATCAAATGCCCTATCACAGAATGTTTTGAATTCCTGGAAGAAAGAACGATTGTCTTTAACTTAACCCATGAAGATTCCATCAAATATAAGTACTTCTTGGAACTTGGCCGTATTGATTCCAGCACCAAGCCATGTCCTCAGTGCAAGCACTTTACAACCTTCAAGAAAAAAGGACATATCCCCACCCCTTCCAGATCAGAAAGCAAATACAAAGTAAGCATGGTCACCAGAGTTGTGGGTTAGATGTCACATGATGCCAAATTAGGCCAACTTGTGGTGGGCATTAAGTGGGCTTCCTTCCCTTACCGAAATCTAAGGTGAGTATATATTGGCTGTGATTCTGAAAATACGTGGTTTGGGGAGGCTGATGATAAGAAAGCACGATTGAGGATTTAACTAAAGTTTTTCTTTGACTTTAACCATGTTTAAAATTCATTTAGTAGCCTAATGGGATGACTAAACTTCTAAAGTAATTGTCACTGTTATTACTAAATATTAAGTAAATACTAATCCTTTTTTTTTAGTGTAAGCTTGTCTTTTTTGGTGGGCCCAAAATGAATCTCCTCTGGCTCTGTCTATAATAAATGAAAATAGTATAAAATGCTATTAATTCATGTATTTAGCAGGTACAAAATGCCAGTATAAGCTAGACCGTATGCTAAATTTGGGGGATACAGAAGCAAATGTGACATCGTCCTTGCTCCAAAAATGTCTAATGAAGATGAGAGAGACATATGTTCTAAAATGACAGTTCAATATGATTAGTCAAAAAAACAAAACAAACAAAAACAAGAATCCCAATACACTTGTGCTTTGAGAACATGGATGGAGGAGAAGAGGCTAGGATGTGAGGACAGACTTCTTGGAGACGCCGCAGTTCTCCAGGCAGATAAAGAGGTAAACATTGGAGGACACGTCCCAGCAAGGACTGAAGGAATGAGTCCATGCGCAGGCCCCGAGGCTGGGGCAGGCACGCTGGAAACAAACGCTTGCTGGGGCTGGTGGGGAGGGAGCCAGGGAGAGGCAGCGGCCGGTATTTAAAAGCAGATCGTGTGGAGTCAGTCTTACGCTGTGTTCCGAAGTTTGAATTTAATTCTGTAGGCATTACGGAGAGATCATTCTGGCAGCATTAGTAGAGGATGTCACTGGAGGGCAAGACCGAAGCCCGGGCCGCGAGGTGTGGGAGCTACTCCCTGATTCACGGCACCGGCTGTCCATCCCCATCACCTAGGTGTCTTTTAGACTGCCGATGCCCCGGGCTGCCCCTCAGCAACACTCGGGCACAGTTCTGAGCCTCCCCGGGTGTTGCTAGTGTGCAGTGCGGCTGGGAACCTGTGCGGTAAATGACGCGGGCAGATGCTGAGACCAGTGGCAGTAGTTTCTCAGCCTTGTCATTACAGCAAAATATAATATAATATAGTAATAGAATAAGATAAGGCTTTGCCCACGTTCTGGTCTTGGAAGCAGCCGAGGCTACGGTATTCATTCTGTAACTGAGGGACTGTGGTTTAGCAAGGACTTCCCTCTGTGGGTTGCAGTGATGAGCTACAGTACGTTACTCAAAGCCTCTTAATGAGCAACTGGGCTTTGAAAATCGCTTGGCTCTCATAGTTAATTCTTTTATTTACTATTTTTGTGAAGGCTAGGCTTGTAACTAGCAGGAAACCCCTCACCCCTTTTTTTTTCCTTCTCCAAAAAGTACATTTTTGAGGTTGCAAAACTGTATAACTAAAATAATACACTCACAGTGATTTTGAATACTGACTTAATAGCAAGAGCAGACTTTTATTTGACTCTGTATATTTCTTAGGTTTAGTTATTTTTATTCCAATTTTATGTTGTTGATGTGATCAGAAATTACTAGTTTTAGTTTTAGAAGAAATTACTTCTTATCTCATAACAGCATATTTTATTTTTTCTAAATTATGTTTGGAATCATATATATATAATATACATTTTTATATAACTTATTTTTTATAAAATATATATATTGATACAATTAATACATATTTATAAAATATATATATAAACTCAGACTGTACTATTTTGGAATTTTGGTAATTAAAACATGTATGCATAACTGAGTCAAAATGGAAAACATTCAAAAATATATTGTTCTTATGAAATGGGTTAGAGGTGTAATTTAAGGTGCAATTATAGTTATAGTAAAATTTTATAAATACCATTTCATCCCAAGTCACCAAATTATTTGGTGATGAGCATTATTTATCCGAATGCACATGTATTGAGAGGGAAATATGTAAAAATTGAAAAATATAAGATCCTATCTATGTATAATATTGAGTGAACCAAGGGCATCCTGATAACATTTCCCAATGTGGGGCTTCCTCCAATGTCCATCAGTTGGGTTGTAAGTAAGAAGAGACGTAGGGGGCAAATGGATCAAGACCTCAAACCTAGTAAGCTCGGTTTTTTATTTCTGATGAGCAAAGGAGAAGGATATTTGCTTTAGGGACAGGAGAAATGCAACACAAAATAAACATTGTTGATCAGAAACAGTGGAAATCCTTGGTAATGGGTAAGAGATGAAAATCTCAATACATATAAAGTAAAACTATTAAACAACTTTCAAGAAAAATATAGCTACCACAAAATTTGGGCATGCTTACTGTTATTACTCATCTTTACTCTTGTAGAAGAGGAGATCTCTAACAGAAAAGATAATCCCCCCATTTTTATACAGTACAAAGTTCTAGGGATAATTCACACAATTCCTGAAGCAAAGATTTTAACTATTTAATATAACGTTTATATAGCATTTTTCATCATTAAACTGTAAGTTCTTATGTTAACATTAACTACTTGATTTACGTGCCCATACCTGTCTGGATATTATGAGTAAGGAGAGCTTGGACAAAGATGCTTCAGCAAACCAACTGTGACTTTCATGATTATAGCATAGCACCCTACACTGAGACTATTATCTTTGTTCTTCGTGGTAAATCAATGGCTGTTTTTTAGGTTTGCTCTGTTTTTAAAAATTCTGTTTCCCCAATAAACAGATGTTTCCAAATGGTGTAGTTCATCATAACTTTAAGAGTATTGAATTCAAGTACTTGAATGTAGTGAACTGAGCCATAACACAACAGAAACAAAAAAAAAAAGATTACTACTAATGTCTTACATGTCTGAGCAATTTAAAATCTCTTTATAATATTGTTTATAGCCTAAAATGGATTTTGTATCAATTGATGAAACCCTTGTAATGTATATTTCAATATTACTCTTTCTGTGTCATTGAATTATAATGTTGTGATCCAAGATGTCACTCCTTGAACATTTATTATGATTTCTGTCAATTCAGAAGCACTTGAATAGAAGGTTAAAATTGCTTGGAAATATCACAGCTACTTTATAGCAGGAAATACCTTTGGATACATCTCACATGAAATTTGAAATCTAAAATACCATATGTGGGGATTTCGTTTAAATAGGTTTGTAAATACCACTTGTTAATTTTTTTAGTATTTTACAAGGTAAACAAAATATATCAACAAGCAGGAAGAAGAACTCCTAGGTGCCAGTACATCCTTCCAAGCCCTCACTCAACATCTCCCTTCTGACAGAAGTTTGAGTACTCAGAGCTTTTCATTATGTTCGGAATTCCATTAAACTACTACTATATCAAATAGAATAAGTATACTCCTGAATGGAGAGATTTACATTGTGACAACCTTGCCTTTGTGCAAATCCAATCTTTCTCATTCATAATATTTGTCTTCTTGTTCCTGCAACTCTTGTCATGAGGCCAAAATATTTTACCACTCCATTTCTTCAATGTTAATTTCAAATCCAATAAAAAAAATCTAATCTCTAACCGGAACAGTTCCTAGAATGTATTAATGCAACTGCATATCAATACAGTGAACACATTAGCGATGGGAAAATGACAATGCTGCAGTTGTGCTTTAATGACGCTCATGTGATGCCTGGTGACAGACACATCCCCAGCACCTGAATTTTTTCTCCATAGCAACTATCATCTGGGATTTTATGGTGTTATCGTGTGGTTATTTGCTTAAAGTCTCTCCCCCTGGTCTCTAGGAGGCCAAGTCCAGGCTTGCTGACTGCTGAGAAGCTGTGTCAAGCCCTGTGTCTGATAGACTGCACTCTCAAATTATATTTGTTGAAGAACTAATAAATGGGCCAATGCATATATAATAACATGTACTGTAGTCAATGTGGGTAGATAATGCTGAGAGCACTGGGAGAAAAAAGGACAGGAGAGACTGAAAAGACTTCAATAAGAGTAAACTAAGCTTTGAAATGCTCAATTTGCCAAGCTGGAAAAGGTGGGTCAGAGCACTGGCTTCCAACTCTATTTAAACTCAGTCTGCCACATACAAGCTCTGCCCCTGTGAGTACAGTTTTCACATGTTTCACTGGGGTTAGTAATACCTGTCAGAAGGGCAGAGTAAGGATTAAACAGGGTCCCACATGTAAAGTGCTTAACACCATGACTGACGCATCCTAAATGCTCAACACTTGCTAGAAATTATTATGTTTGCTCTCATTATTAGGCACGGGCCACAGAATGAGCAATCCTGGGTTATTGGGAAAGAGATAGAGGAGTCAAGAAGAAGACAGGTAGAATAAAAGACTGGGTGACTGACGGATGGTGGGAGTAAAGGAGGGATGATATTGACTCTGTCTTGAAGAACAGGCTTGGGGAGTGCAAAACAAATTTGGTTTGAAATGTATTGATGATGTTAAGTTTGAAAACCCTTTGGGGCTTCAAAGAGATCTCTAAGAAGCGTGGATCTTATGAGGAGGGATCTGTTGGCAAGTATTAAGGCAGGGGAAAATGACTGAATTCACAGAAATGGATAAAACATGTTCTGAGAGGTAGAGAAGGTTATAGATTTTCATGAAAAAGAGGAGAGAATTACAAATGATTAAATGTAGTCATTATATGCCTAGGAGTTGTACTGAGGTAGGGGCAGTTCTTGGTTTCCTTCCTATTTCCCAGTGTAGACCAAGAAATTGCCCCCTTTCATACTGATTTGGACTAAGTTGAAGGGCATGCATAAATCAACGCAGGGAATGTGTTAGAGGTCATTTTCTTTATGGTTTCCTTGAGGCAAAACTAATATAAACCCCACTCTTCTTCCCACAGATGATGAACAGAACCTTGAAAATTCACTGAATGGTGTTTTGATTCATTGTAAGGTGAAAGAAAAAAACCAGTAAAATGTCCTGGGGAAACTCCCTCTGTGTTCTTACCTTATACAGTTAGCAGTGCTTTTTCCCTCTCTTTTAATTATTAAACCCTCTGGGTAGAAATCACATTTTATAAAACTGCAAATACATTATTTCCTTGTGTGGTAAAAGAACTTTTCTAAGGTCTTTATAATCAAATCAATGGGTGTGTTGTTCTTAATTAATGTACTTTAAAACGTGCTTAAGTGGAAGGCTGGAATTCTGGTAATACTCAATTTACCCTCTTCCTGTGTCTATTACTCAACCCTCTCTGACCTGTCCTGTACTCTAGAAAGTTGACTCTTTGAACTTCTTTTCCAGACTCCCTTACATCTTGATTCCTGTTTGGGTTCAGCCAACTGTTGCCATTGGCAGGAGACAAGAGGGCAGAAGGAGAAAGCAGTAGATGCATTACCTTCTCACTCCCTTCCTAATTCAGTACAAAGCTCTGGCAGTAGCTATGTCCCTCTAGGACTACCTCCCACTAGGTGGTCCCTCCCCCATATTTCTAATTCTCACTGGGTTGGAGAAACCTCTTTCTCCCTTTGTCTCCTTGGGCCTAAGAGTGACAGTGGCTTCCCACTATTTCTGCTTCTGGGACCCTGCCAATCCTTTGTTCAGATCCCAGCTGCACATCTTCAGTTGTGCCTCCAGCAAACAATTTTCATTTATACTGATCAATCAATATTCTCAAGCTTTCTTTTATTAAAGATAATTTGAGAATTTTTTCCCGTGTGTGAAAATGTTCAACAGTTTCCTATGAAAGTGTGGCTAGCATGCTGCTTTGCTCTTTGGTTTTTCCCCCGACGCCATCACTTTAAGTTGACAATATTTACAAACTGAGAATCAGATTGTGCATGAGCCCTGCAAGATCAGTTCATCCTATGACACACACCACTTTCTCTTGGCATTAATGCATCATTGATGTTAGGGGCTGTAGAAAACAAGTGTCACTTCTTAAATGATTGTGCTAGCATAGATTTGGGAAGGAGATAAAGATGAAGTTGTCTAGCCTGGTTTAAAGAAGTCAGCTTAAACAAAGGGTGTGTTATACATGCTAACTTTGAAAAAATGTGTAATACCCAGCTATGATGCAGATCTACCAAATTTTATTAGGATGCATTTTCTCTCTAGTTACTAATGAGGTGCTTTGCTAAAGTTGTTCTTTGTTTCCTTTATTGATGTATAAATTAGCCATAATATTTTATGGAGTCTTTACTTGAACTTCTAACAACAAAGACCAAATACTAGAATTCGTTTAGTATCTTAACCAACATCTGATGTTTAAAAAAAAACTACAATAATTGTAATAATCAAGGCTCATAGCTACCATAAATTGACCTACAATGGGATTGAAAACTGTTGGGGTTTTTTGCTTCACCACATCATCCCTTGGGTCTTCTGCACAAGAGACAAGCTCAAGAATCATTTCTCTCTGATGACATGCTGAAGAGTGGGTAAAAGTAAGCCAAGTCTGATGCTCATTAGGAAATGGTCTGGAAGATGTTAGGGCAATGGATTTCTCATGTACCATGCTCTGCATTCCTACCTTGCCATATTTACCCTCTCAGATCTGTATGGGAACCTAATGCAACAGTCTACATGTGCATAACATGACAAAATACCTGCAGGTGGCCATTCAGACACTGATTAAACACTTCCATTTTTAAGAAACTTTCTACTCGGAGAATCATTCCCTTCCATTTTGAAAGAATTCATTGTTATCTTCAGGCTGAGCTCTATCCCTTGCATAGCCTTACTATGTTGTGTTCAGAAGAGATGTCTTGTTGAGAATGGGATGATGCCATACTGCTCTGGCTAGTGAGTTTGGACTACACAAATCAGGGCAGAATCTTCCAGTATCATTTATATGCATCTATGAAGAGATAGGTCCTCAGATAAGAAATAAATTCAGACAGATACTTCTCTGGGCCTTGCTTTCTAGGTTTAAAGGAAGAGTCAATAAATGCTTAAAGGTGTTTCCAGGCAGCAGAAGCAAAATAGATTGGTATGAAACAAAAGGAGCCTGGAAACCAATATGAGGGATGTCGGTAAGGCTATTTATATGAATAACCACTACAACTCCATATAGGTTATCTTGTTGTGTGTTAACTGTTTTGGGGGGTTTTTTGTTTGTTTGTTTGTTTGTTGTCCTCATTTGATCCCCGACCTTTAGGAAAGTTTCCCTTTCGTTTTCTGGTTTAGTTTCAGCTATGCTGTGAGAAATTAAGGCAAAGGTCACTGGACCACATTTGGACTATGTTCAGGGAACAGGGAATGTAAATATAAGACTAAGTGAACTTTGTTTATTGGACACTTCAGCAAGGCTCAGGACTGAAGCAGCTGAAATGACATCTCAGTTTGGGCCCCACGAGAACACTTGCTATCTCCCTAGTGCTCTAGGTGTTTTCAGGCCTCTGTGGAAGCTTAGGCTGGGCCCTCGGCATGGAAGTGTTACCCCATCACTGGCCCCAATGACATTCCACTCAGCCTTCAAGGCCACCTTCTCTCTGAACATTAGCCTTCCAGTCTTCCCTAAAGCACCTTTCCCATTTGTCCCATTTGTCCAAACTTCTATTTTACCAGTAATTACATGGTTTCATAGCTCTCTGGGTTTGTATCTGCCTGTCTTCAATAAGTTCCTTGAGGATAAGTATTTTCATTCTTTTTTATGTGCCTAAAATCAGTACACTCAGTACTTGCTACTTGAGGTGCTCAATAAATATTCGTTGAATGGGCAAATGAATTGATGAATATGTTTCATTATTGCATATCTGTCTTACCCTGTAGTTCTAATAAAGCAAATTCTTCTTGGAAGACTGAGTTAACTCATTTCTGCAATGCTGCATTTCAACATAGATATTGTCTGATATTTTAAGTTTGATAAGTAATGATTTCTTGATTTGTTTAAAATAATTATGTTTATAGGAGTGTATAGAATTTAGGCAAAAAAAGACATTTCTGGGGTCCTCTTTGGTTTGGAACTCTGTTTTTATTTTGTGGGTTATTTTTTTATTCAGCATGAACTGTCAAGAGAAAATACCATTTGCTTAGGGCAAGTCGGTGGGTTTAACTTGTCATCTGAGTGTCATGGTAGCCCAGAGTTCTGGAAAAACTAAAAGAATTCAGAAGTTTAAAATGTAATACAAAGGTTTTTTTTTAATCTTTCATGGATTCTGGGACAAGTTAATCAAGATTCTTAACTCTGATAACTTTATTCTTGAAACACTTGCAGCCCTGTCTCTTGTAGAAGACTTTGACCGTGATAATGATGCTCAGTAAAATGTCACATAGATAAAATACTTAGTAAACATCATCTGGTAATCTAAGAAGTAAGGATACCATCTCAGCCACTGGTCATAAATTAGATATGTTGTTTTTTCTTTGAATTCATTTAGTGTTAGCCAATATGTAGTACTTGCTGTGTGCAAAACAATTCATTTTACAAATAACTTTGAGGGCCTACCGTAAGCCAGAAGTTCCACGTTACTTATCTCAGGAAACACGGGATACCTGAGACAGCTTTTGTAACCTCAGTGAGCTTGTAGCCTGTCAAAGAGATTAGACATCTACATGTTGAATGTGAGCTCTCTAAGATACTGAATCTGTTTGGGAAGAGAGGGAAGACATCTCGAAGCAAGTAGCATTTGGTCAGGATAAGATTTCAATGGACAGATTGTGTTGATTGGACTTTCTCCAATTACAAAAGGCAGAGATGTACTCCCTCTCAAGCTACCTCAGTTTCTGAGCTTTACTGCGAGTCTCCACAGGAAGAAGGAAGGGCAGGACAGCAGCCTCAGCCGCCACTGAGGCAGGCCCCCCGGAGAACTGGTCACTGGCTCTAGTAGCATGAGAGCCCCTCTGTTGTGTCACTAGATGTGAACGTCAGTTGTTCCCTTCTCTTGTGATCTGCACTATGGTCACTCAGCTTTTCTTGTCTTTGTCTCCACAACAAAGGTAAAGTGTACGTGTATCCCCATTTCACACCTTAAGAGAAGAAAATCTGTCTTGCCTCATCTCTGTTCAACAATGAGCACCCTAGTGCACAAAGCTCATGCCAGCCACCACGTAGGCTGCTTGCCAGCCAGAGGAGACATGCTTTTGCTCAGCGCCTCCTCCCTGGTGGAATCAGCTGTGGCCGGGGAGACGGGGTCACATGGTAAAGAGCAGACCTTCTCAAAGTTTAGCATGCATATGAATCACCAGGAGATCTTGTGAGAATGCAGAGTCTGATTCAGGAGGTGTGGCTGTGACATGATTTTTTTGTTTCCAGCGAACTCCCAGGTGGTGCCGATGTTGGTGCTCCTCGGACCACACTTTGAGTAACAAGCACGGAACACAGTGACCTCTGTGTGACTCTAATTACTCAGAAGGCGGGCAATCTGTGTGGGAGGTCTGTGGTTGTGAGATGGCGTTTCATGTGGAGGAATAAGTATTGAAAAAGGAGTGGAGGAAGGTGCAGCATTGATGCCCGTATGTGTTTTTATATAAGGCCAATTTTGAATATGGTTAAGGCCACAATGGAATAAGGCATCTTCAGACCAGAAAGTTAGAATTTAGACCATTCAGAACAACAGGGTTGTTGGGGTTGCCTATTAGTCCTTTTATTATCTTAGTCCAGAGCAAAGCAATAGTTATTTTAATGTTTTCAGTGGGAGACAGTAAGCAGTTGGGTCTGAATTTGAATTATTCATCTTCACGTGAGAGCTTGCAGCAAAACGTTTTTCACAGTTTGCCACGGAGTCCGGGTTGTTGGTGAAGATTGGCAGTAGGATCTGCTGTGGGACTTCGCTGTTTGTTGCACAAAGTTGGGAGCCAGAATCACTGTTATAGACACCTAAGTATCAGATTCCTTATCATTCTGGTATGTTAGGAGAATCACACATTTCTAACGTCTTCATTAGGGATCCATAGGGGTGATAGTTTAGCACTTGGTCACAAGGATCCTTAAACCATTGTGATGTCCAGTACCCACAATTAATCCCAGTGTCAAAGTGCTCTTTCAATCACTCTTCTATCCACTGCAAAAATACAGTCTGACTGACTGATTGAAAACCAAAGAGGTTTTTTTTCTTATTTGACAGTGCTAGAGGTCAGTGACTTAGAACTACTAATAATGTTGAATAGAAGAGAACTTGGTTAAATATTCAAGCCCTTCTGAGATAATGGCAGGTGCGTGAGGAAAAGCAAGTCTTTCTGACGTCTTCCCCATTTCACTCAATACATCCAAAAATTGCATTCACAGAGGCCCCATGCGGCATTTACATTTATTACTCATTGTTTGAGGACGTGGGGGAATGGTCATTTTATATTCTTTTATTATCTGGAGTTTACCCACTTCAACTCATTGTTCTTACTTTAAAATAACTTATTTTAACTTTAATGACCAGAGAAGGCAAAAATGTTGATTTTAAATGACCAACTAGTAACATGCCTCTTTTTTTTTTTTTTACCCAAGAGTCTCCTAGTTTATGTAAATAAAATTTTGAAAAGGATTTTCAAAATTCACTGTATGTTGGTAGTCATATAGAGTTCTGATTTACTGAGTAGCTTAACCACATGACCTTTGATTTCTACATTTTGGTTTTCAATTGCCAAAGAAAGAATACTCTTTAATATGAGGGAGGGTTTGGCAAAGTGAAAAGAATGATCACTTTGGAGCCAGACAAACCTATGTTTAAATTGCTTCTTAACACCAGCTTGCTGTGTCACTTTGGGCAAGTTATTTAACCTCTGTGAGTCTTAGTTTTCTTATCTGTAAACTTGTGATTGTACCTACTTTGTAGCATTATTTTGTGGGTAAAAATAAATACTGCATGTCATGCAGCAGTATAACAATTCCAGATGACAGAATTTCAATAAATAAATAGACATGATGTCTAAAATTTTATGACAAAATACTCTTTTGTTTTGATATAAATTAAAAGCAAAAGTACTTTTGTTACTTCATATTTACATAGGAAGAACATTACTTATTCTTGACATTAGTGAGAACTGCCCTGCTTTGAGTGGTAAACATAAGAGCTGTGATTATAATTGCTCCTTGGTTAACCTGTATATTGGAAACTTTGTTGTCAAAAAAGGGTTTTCTGAAAAAGTAAGTAGTGATATTGTCAACAGTTTACCAAAAGAAATTCTAACTAATCTTCAAAGTGTAGTCAGTAAATTCATTCATGCTGCGTGAAATAATATACAGGAGCACAGAGAAGAGTACTTACCAGTGTTGTTCATAGTGAGACATTTTATTCATTCGCTTTAATCAAACAGGGCCGAGAAAGTCAAATTATGCCCATATGTTCTTAGAGAGTGAAGACCAGAAATCCTGTATGAGAATGGGATACTTCACTGTCATTCAAAATAAAGAAAGTCAGATAAAATGTCTTCCATGTCAAGTGGAAGACAGATATTTTCAATGGATGTAAATACACACTCTCACGTAGTGAAAATATGAAGACGTCTTTTTGATGGTTTCCTAGGTACAGGCCACAGGCTCACCATACGAATATATGTATAATACGATCTTTTGTATTGATTTTATAATTAACTTCCCTTAGGTTAATAGCAAATGAAGCATATCCTTTATTTAAAATGGTACTTCCTAGCAAATGCTGGTATATAGTTTATTTGCCAGTGTGTTTTTCATTTGATGGAGCATCTTTGAGGCTTTGATTTTATAAAAGTGAATGAAGCCATTGGTAAGAAGAGCAATTAAAATGCCTGGGAAATTGGTTCAAGGGAAAGCTGAATTTAAGGGCAGCAGTCTGAATGTGTAGATTAGGGGCATTGTGAACCTTCAGGTTTTACCCTGTGCTTCAATCTAGAAGATTTTCATAAGGCCAAAATGATTTCCAGAATGGCCCAGTGTTTCATTCCAGTATAGTGTACAAACGGCCTTATCATCCATACCATCCATATCTTTCCTCCTTTAATAATATAAGAGTCACATCTTCTTGTAGCTTAATCTTGTAGAGGGAGCAGTATTTTAAATCTGGACAAATTACAGCCTTTTAGCTAATTTCCTCAAGCATCATCGTTCTTATCCTTTTAAATACTCTCAGTATGTCTACTAGTGCTTAATATTACTTTTCCTTATACAGATCCAGTGCCCCACTTGCCAATTCGTCTGGTGTTTTAAGTGCCACTCTCCTTGGCATGAAGGTGTTAACTGCAAGGAGTACAAAAAAGGGGACAAATTGTTGCGTCACTGGGCCAGCGAAATTGAGCATGGACAGAGAAATGCCCAGAAGTGTCCAAAGTGCAAGGTGAGATAACTAACCTTTATGAAAGAAAAGAAATGTGTGCAACTGGATATCATTGAACAGTAATATTTATAATATTAAAATGAATTACGTGCATAACTTTCTTTTTTAAATTTATTTGAGAGAGAGAGAGAGCATGTGTGCAAGTTGGGGGAGGGACACAGGGAGAGGGAGAGAGAATCTCAAGCAGACTGCTTGCTGAACGTGGAGACTGGTCTGGGGCTTGATCTCATGACCCTGAGATCATGACCTGAGCCGAAATCAAGAGTCGGTCGCTTAACCGATTGATCCACCCCGGCACCCCAACGTGCATGACTTTCTTAATGCAGATGTGGAGAAAAAGAATATTTGCTGCTTCATTTTAGAAGAGTAATTATATTACCTAACTAAATGGAATATTTTATGTATAAGCAATGTATATTCTTCTTATTTGCATTATACTTCAAAATGTAAGAAGGCTACATATAATTACTGATTTTAAACTTAAGAGTTTTTATTTTCCATTTAAAAATGGGAATGTGTGTACAGGGAAAATCCAGCATGGAAATGATATAAAAGTATTATTTCTAGTGCCACATGCACTATAATCACTTCTCAATTAGGCAGGCTCTGAATCCTGGCAATCCTTTGCTTTTCTTTCCCTCTTTCATTGCTTATCACTTTAGGATTACAATAAGCTGATCATTTGCTTTTTGTAAATCGTAGAAGCTAGTAGTTGAAGTCAGGACTTGGGGATTTTATGAATCCCATTTTTCATTTTTCTCTTGATTATCATGCAGGAAATCAAGAGTTAACAGGCATTTCAGCTAAAATTTAGATGTTGAAAGCCAATCATGCAAACAGCCAGGGAAGACTCACCTACAGAGAAATCAGCAAGTAAATCCAGCCAGAAAACTATGGATTTGATACTTACAGGATAGAGATCTGTTGAAATTTGAGGTTTTTTTCTCAAAGCTCACTTCAGAAAACTATATGTGTGTATATGCATAGGTACACCCTACCATATATGTTTTCCATTTTTTGCCAAATTAATCTTTAGAAATCATTCTGCAATTCCTTCCTGGAGACTTAGCACCAGATAAATAAAATTTCAGTTCTCAGAAAATGGTTAAAAATCAATCCTTGTAAGTCCAACTTGAAGTCGTAAAGTATATTCCGAAGCTTATTAATGAGCATAAATACAATGCACAGATTCACTGTATTAGGTTCGCATACAAGTTTATACATATAGTAAGTAAAAGTATTGCCTGAAATAGCATGTTGCATTCTTAGCATTTGAAAAAAATTGTGAAATAGTTTTGATGACCTGGTTCTCTTAAAAGCGATGTCTAAAGAACTTTGAGCTAAAGCTTTCTTTGTTTTCCCTGTGGAAGGCAAATTCATCCACAATTATCCTTTTGATTTCAGGGTTGTTCCAGATCACTGCATCAATTGCTCAGTACATTTATTTTTCATCCATTGAAGAACAATGAGAAAATGAGGCCTTTCCCCCTTGCTCTTGCCTTTCCAGTTTATTCAAAGCTGCTACTCAGTTTCAACTAAATAAAGACCAGTAGGAATTTAGGAGTGCTGTTAAGTCATTCCATTTAGCACTTTATTTGAAAGTATACTTTATATTTCTCTGGAAAGCTGTGAAAACAATTACCAGTTAGCCTGGCTCCAAGACTGTATGCTGAATGAGCAATGCAGCATTATACATTGAGGAAATTCTGAATGAATGGAGGTAATACATAAAAACATACAGGGGTTACTGTAATCCTTCAATCCAACATTAAACGGATTCTGATATATAGAGAGAAAAAGCAGCCAACTGTAAGGAGTTTTCTGAATGCACTAACAACTTCCCACAGTTTTAACAAATACAGATAAACAGTTAAGAGAAAGCACACATGTTGGTTGCTTTTTGAAGTAATTGCTAAAATGTTGGGGCTTGAAAAGGAATTCACTTTTAAATAGCTGGAAAGAAAGGAGCCAAGGAACCATGGAATCCGTTTACATGACTGGTGTGTAACAGAGAATCTACCTTCTGGTGAGATTCAGGTCCCATACAATTTATGTCAATTTAAGTCTTATTTTAGGGCTTGTTTTGGATACAAATGGTTCAGTTTTCCTTTTCTTTTATGCGTACGACTTTATATCTTTGCATTTTCTTAACTGTGATTTTGTTGTTGTTTTTGTTGTTGCTGTTGTTGGACCTTAAAATTACTTTCTCCCATGAAACATTTCTATTCTTATAACAGAAATCCATGAGGAGATATTCCTCAATGACTTAATGTTTGTCTTATACTCCAAGGCTTTGCTTTCATAAATAATCCTTTAAAATTTATAAATATAACATGCTGGAAAATAAATAAATATGAAGCAAGTTAAACTAAATGGCTATGCATGTATAGTAGAAATCAGTGTTGAACTAACAGAAGTGAAAATATGTACGTTAAATGATTTCTTTTTGATTCTAAAAATAAATTAAAATAAAATTTATAAATAAAAAAATATATATATATTCTACATAATGAATTGATGGTGTTCCTCTTGAATATAACTTTTTTTCCCGATTTTGGATCTTTTAAAGCTTATATTTCTAAAGATAGAATCATTGGGTTAAAGGGTATCAATGTTTTTGGTATTTGGTACCAATTTACTTTCTAAAAGATTGAAACAGTTTATAATACACCAGAAAAACTTGAAGACATGTTTCTATGTAAGCATTTCTGATTACCATTTCAAGTATTTTTAAAATGCTATTTTAGTGGTTTAAAAATATTTTGTTCTTATATTTTGAATCTCCTTGTTTGCTTTTACATCAAATATAAATTCATGTACTTTTTAGTTTGTAATGCCCCTTTTGAGTTTTCTGTGCATATTCTTTGCCCATTTGTATGGATCAGGTTAGGGCATATTTTTTGGTATCAGATTATATGAACTCTTTGTTTGAAAGTATTAACTTCTTTTCTGGCATTTTTCTCTCCTATCTTCTGTTACTTTCTTTTTATATCAATGATAGTTTGGGTTTTTGTTTTTGTTTTTCTTTTTTTACTTTTTTTTTTTTTTACTGTGTGTATTTAAAAAATTTTTAGTTTGACCAAATATCATTCTTTTTGGGTGGATACACAAACACATATCATATTTATACACATTTTATATATTTACATACACTTTGTAAATATTTTGTTCCTAAGCTTAGAAAGTTATCTATCAACCAAAAGTTTGATAAAACAGCTCATTTTCTTCCCTTTCTTTTAACTATTTGATTTCTAAATAATTTTAACTCTTTAATCTAACCATAACTTATTTTGATGTTTACTATGCATTGAATACCTATTCTAATTTTTTCCAAATTAAGACAATCTAACCTAATTGTTTATTAAATAATTCTCCTCCTACCCATTGATTTGTAATTTTTCTCTAACCATATGTTAAATTAATATATATAAAAGTCTGTCTAAGACAAATACTGTATGATTTCACTCCATATATAGAATTTAAGAAACAAAACAGATGAACATAGGGGAAAGAAAAAAAAGAGAGAGGGAGGCAAACTATAAAACAGACTAACTATAGAGAATAAACTGAGGGGTGATGGAGGAGAGGTAGGTGGAGGAGATGGGCTGTAGTAGTAAGGAGGGCCCCTTGTGATCATTGGGTGTTGTGTGTGATGAATCACTAAATTCTACTCCTGAAACTAATATTACACTATTTGTTAACTAACTAGAATTTAAATAAAAACTTGAAACATAAAAAAATGTCTCTCTTCTAAACTCCCTAATCTTGCTGCTGCTAATTTTTCAAGAAAATTCTGTGATTATATTGGTGAGTGTTAAATGATTAGGCTTTTGTAAAAGATATCCATCCAAACACATTTTGATAACCTATAAATTCATTATTTTAGTTAGCATTCCAAATAAAAAACTTCGCTTATAAATGTCTCCCATAATGAGTTTTTACCATTTGCTCAAGTGGAAAGATCAGTTTAATATATGGTATAATATTATGAAGAGATTTGACTTATGCTGAGAAGTCAAAATTATTATTTATAATTGAATTTTGGCAGATGACCAGAATTAGTATTGAAATATTTTTCTTCCACAAGTGATTAAGATGCTTATTCATAGTGGGATTTTTTCTTTTATAGTAAGGTAAAAATATAGAAATGTTTCTGGAAGTTATTTATTTATAAGACATTTTTATAAAAAATTAATAGCAGCATAGTAAGATTAACTTTACCTAGCCATTTTTATTTAAATCTCATTGCTTCTTAATTCATACTATTCTCCACTTATGAGACACTACTTTTTA
Organism: Mirounga angustirostris; assembly: GCF_029215605.1. Classification (NCBI taxonomy): domain Eukaryota; kingdom Metazoa; phylum Chordata; class Mammalia; order Carnivora; family Phocidae; genus Mirounga; species Mirounga angustirostris. The sequence goes on from NW_026991716.1 coordinate 107,814,943, forward strand.
CCTTTTTTAAAAAATATTTATTTATTTATTTTAGAGAGAGTGTGTGCGAGTATGCATATGCATGTGCGCCACGGCGGGAGGAGGGGCAGAGGGAGAGGGAAAGTCAAGCAGACTCCCCGCAGAGTGGGAAGTCCGACCAGGGCTGAATCTCACAGCCCTGAGACCATGACCTGAGCCAAAATCAGGAATCAAACACAACCTACGGAGCCACCCAGGCAGCCCAGTGCTATTTTTTATCTTAAAAAAAATTTTTTTTTTTAAGATTTTATTTATTTGCCAGAGAGAGAACGAGAGACAGAGAGCATGAGAGGGAGGAGGGTCAGAGGGAGAAGCAGACTCCCTGCTGAGCAGGGAGCCCAACGTGGGACTCGATCCTGGGACTCCAGGATCATGACCTGAGCCGAAGGCAGTCGCTTAACCAACTGAGCCACCCAGGCGCCCTATTTTTTATCTTAAAAACATGTTTTCTGTCTTATATAAATTCTTAGCCTACAGAAAATATATGTTAATTTTAAAATGTCTTTCTTGAACATAGTTACTACAAAACTAAGTCTGGTTTATGATAATTTTTAGTTTAAATTTAAAGCAAGCAGGACATCAGTTTTGTTGAAGGAATTAAAATATTTGTTCAATTTCATGTAAAAATTCATTTTGAGACTATGTCTTACAGCACAGATTAGATATTAAATTCTGAGTTAATAAGAAAAAGAATTGCTAATCCAAAGAAAATGAAAAGTGAGATGCACACCTAAAAATTAAGAAACATAAGATAATACAAAACAAATGAGTAAACACATTTTATAGGCAATTTCACATATATACTTTAGATTTAAATTGTAATGAAGTTTCTTGGAAACAATATTGAGTCAAATGGTGCTGTTTGTATCATGGTGAAAACAAAAATTTACCATCTTAACCATTTTTAAGTGCAAATGGTGTTTTATTATGTTTTCATTTAAAAGTTCAAAATAGGGGTGCAGTTGTTAAGCGTCTGCCTTTGGCTCAGGTCATGATCCCAGGGTTCTGAGATCAAGCCCTGCATCGGGCTCCATGCTTGGTGGGAAACCCGCTTCTCCCTCTCCCACTCCCCCTGCTTGTGTTCCTGCTCTCGCTATCTCTCTCTGTCAAATAAATAAATAAAATCTTTAAAAAATAAAAATTAAAAAAAAGTTCAAAATGGTGTATATCAAAAGTGTATATCATTATGGTTCTATACTGGTAGAGTAATATAGCACTAACTAAATTAAAAGCAAAAGACAAAGTAATCTATTTTATTGTTTTCTTTTTTCCAAAAAGTGGCTATGACATATAATCTTATTGCTGAACACATACTTTTTTTTTTAAGATTTTATTTATTTATTTGACAGAGAGACAGTGAGAGAGGCAATACAAGCAGGGGAAGTGGGAGAGGGAGAAGTAGGCCTCCCACTGAGCAGGGAGCCCAATGTAGGGCTCGATTCTGGGACTCCAGGATCATGACCTGAGCCAAAGGCAGACAATCAATGACTGAACCACCCAGGCGCCCCTGAACACATGCTTTTTAAAAAATCTGTTTATTTTAGGAAATTTTAAAATAAATATTTAATTTATTAAAAATTTGTTGTCAAGTGATAGCAAAACCCCAGCTGGATGTTTCTAAAGGCATGAATAATTGTAGATTTTAAAAGAAGAATTAGAAATATCTAATATTGTCTAATATTTTAATAAGCTTCATTTTAGATAAAAACAGTTATAAGCCTTCAAGAATGTGGATGAAAACTTTGCAAAAATGATTAATGATCTAGTCTTCTGGTTATTCCCAAAAGTTTTAATATTAGTCAGTTAGCGTTGTCTTAACCAGAGTTTGATTGTTAGCCATATCGTGTTTTTCCTTTGTGAAGTGTTGACTTGTTAAAACTCCATTTTTCCAAAGGCCAGTTTTCTGCCTTCTGAGTATATTTTTTTAACAAATGTACTTTCTTTTTTAAAAAAATATTTTATTTATTTATTTGACAGAGAGAGACACAGCGAAAGAGGGAACACAAGCAGGGGAAATGGGAGAGGGAGAAGCAGGCTTCCCATGGAGAAAGGAGCTCAATGCGGGGCTCAATCCCAGGACCCTGGGACCATGACCTGAGCTGAAGGCAGACACTTAGGAGACTGAGCCACCCAGGTGCCCCACAAACGTACTTTTAAAAGAGAGGTGGACACACCTTTAGACCCTTTTACCCAATAATGTGTGGCAGGCCAGTTTAAAGCAAGCAAGAGGTTAAACAATTGTATAAAAAAAGCAGTATATATAAAGGCAGTGTTATCTCTTCAAAAATATTTCTGAAACAAATATTATACTATGTTAACATTATTACATGTGGATGGTGAATCCATTTATGCCTGTTACATTATTAACTTTAATTTTTAAAATGTTTGGAATAGTTTGTGATTAAAAATAAGTGAAATCTAACAAGGGAACCGAAGGATGATAACATCATAGCTTTTTGATGCCATTCAACCATCTCTATTTGCCTGCACAACCTCTAAGGATTTGGCTGTTACATATTTTTCCCTTCCTCGGGTAAAAGTTAAATGTTGCTCAGCATACTGGGCTTTCTAAACCAAAATTAGTGTTAATATTTCTCAAAATGGTCGGCTTTTTTTTTAAGATTTATTTACTTATTCAAGAGGGAGAGAGAGAGTGGGGGGGGGGTAGGGGCCTAGGGAGAATGACAAAGGGAATCCCAAGCACACGGAGAGATGAGTCAAGAGTCGAGAGTCAGAAGCTTATTAACCCACTGAGCAACCCAGAAGCCCCGGTCACCTTTCTTTAATTTGGAAAATTGAAGAAGAATTCCTCAAACATCCCTCCCCCAAATTACCTTCTCACTTAATGTCAGATTAGAGAAATATTTAAGTAAACATTTGTGTAATGTGGGAGCAAATCTAGTCACAAGTGACTAGATTACATGCAGCTGACCACCTTAATTTTCTTCTTGTGTAAATAATCTCACATCTCTGTTTAGGGCACTTTACAAGACATTGAAGAAAGATAATTAACTGGGAAATTAAATATTTTCATAGGCTAATATATAATGTGATTGATGATTAATGGGTAAATAAGTCATTTATTTTATTCCAGGGTCAACATACTCCATATTTCTAGGTAACAGGACAGTCACTTTTCTTTTCTTTTTTGAAGATTTTATTTATTTATTTGAGAGAGACAGAGAGAGAGAGAGAGAGCATGAGCTGGGAGGGCGGGGCGGGCAGAGAGAGAGGGAGAAGCAGGCTCCTAGCTGAGCCGGGAACCCAACCTGGGGCTGGATCCTAGGACCTTGAGATCATGACCTGAGCTGAAGGCAGACAGTTAACCCACTAAGCCACCCAGGCGCCTCCGTCATTTTTCCTTTTTTTTTAAAGATTTTATTTATTTATTTGAGACAGAGAGAATGAGCTAGAGACAGAGAGAGCATGAGATGGGGGAGCGTCAGAGGGAGAAGCAGACTCCCTGCCAAGCAGGGAGCCCGATGCGGGACTCGATCCTGGGACTCCAGGATCATGACCTGAGCCGAAGGCAGTCGCTTAACCAACTGAGCCACCCAGGCGCCCCTCATTTTTCCTTTTTTAAAAAGAAATGCCAAACTATTAACAGGGTGTGCTGCATTCTATGTGCCATCTGTATTTTATTCATAAAAATGCCTTGGTATCAGCACAGTTACAATAATATTAATAATAATGATATTTACTACATGTCAGTCTCCATTGTAGTTTTTTTAAATTTAATTTTATTATATTATGTTAATCACCATACATTACATCATTAGTTTTTGATGTAGTGTTCATGATTCATTGTTTACTTATAATACCCAGTGCTCCATTCAATACATGCCCTCTTTAATACCCATCACCAGGCTAACCCATCCCCCACCCCCCTCCTCTCTGGAACTCTCAGTTTGTTTTTCAGAGTCCATCGTCTCTCATGGTTCGTCTCCCCCTCCGATTTCCCCCCCTTCATTTTTCCCTTTCTACTATCTTTTTTTTTAACATGTAATGTATTATTTGTTTCAGAGGTACAGGTCTGTGATTCAACAGTCTTACACAATTCACAGCGCTCACCATAACACATACCCTCCCCAATGTCTATCACCCAGCCACTCCATCCCTCCCAACCCTCACAATTCCAGCAACCCTCAGTTTGTTTCCTGAGATTAAGAATTCCCCATATCAGTGAGATCATATGATACATGTCTTTCTCTGTTTGACTTATTTCGCTCAGCATAATACCCTCCAGTTCCATCCACATCATTGCAAATGGCAAGATTTCATTCCTTTTGATGGCTGCATAATATTCCGTTGTCTCTATCTATCTATCTATCTATATATGTATATACACATATCTTCTTTATCCATTCATCTTCTTCTTTTATCCATTCATCTGTTGATGGACATCTTGGCTCTTTCCATAGTTTGGCTATTGTGGACATTGCTGCTATAAACATCAGGGTGCATGTACCCCTTCGGATCACTACATTTGTATCTTTGGGGTAAATACCCAGTAGTGGCAATTGCTGGGTTATACGGTAGCTCTATTTTCAACTTTCTGAGGAACCTCCATACTGTTTTCCAGAGTGGCTGCACCAGCTTGCATTCCCACCAACAGTGTAGGAGGGTTCCCCTTTCTCCGCATCCCCGCCAACATCTGTCATTTCCTGACTTGTTAATTTTAGCCATTCTGACTGGTGTGAGGTGGTATCTCATTGAGGTTTTGATTTGGATTTCCCTGATGCCGAGGGATGTTGAGCACTTTTTCATGTGTCTGTTGGCCATTTGGATGTCTTCTTTGGAAAAATGTCTGTTCATGTCTTCTGCCCATTTCTTGATTAGATTATTTGTTCTTTGGGTGTTGAGTTTGATAAGTTCTTTATAGATTTTGGATACTAGCCCTTTATCTAATATGTCATTTGCAAATATCTTCTCCCATTCTGTCGGTTATCTTTTGGTTTTATTGACTGTTTCCTTTGCTGTGCAAAAGCTTTAAGATACCTAGGAATAAATCTAACCAAAGAGGCAAAGAATCTGTACTCAGAAAACTATAAAATACTCATGAAAGAAATTGAGGAAGACACAAAGAAATGGAAAAACGTTCCATGCTCATGGATTGGAAGAACAAATATTGTGAAGATGTCAGTGCTACCTAGAGCAATCTACACATTTAATGCAATCTCTATCAAAATACCATCAACTTTTTTCAAAGAAATGGAATAATCCTAAAATTTGTATGGAACCAGAACAGACCCCGAATAGCCAGAGGAATGTTGAAAAAGAAAAGCAAAGCTGGGCGCCTGGGTGGCTCAGTTGGTTAAGCGACTGCCTTCGGCTCAGGTCATGATCCTGGAGTCCCTGGATCGAGTCCCGCATTGGGCTCCCTGCTCAGCAGGGAGTCTGCTTCTCCCTCTGACCCTCCCCCCTCTCATGTGCTCTCTCTCATTTTCTCTCTCTCAAATAAATAAATAAAATCTTAAAAAAAAAAAAAAGCAAAGCTGGTGGCACCACAATTCCAGACTTCAAGCTCTATTACAAAGCTGTAATCATCAAGACAGTATGGTACTGGCACAAAAACAGACACAGATCAATGGAACAGATTAGAGAGCTCAGAAATGGACCCTCAACTCTATGGCCAACTAATTTTTGACAAAGCAGGAAAGAATGTCCAATGGAAAAAAGACAGTCTCTTCAACAAATGGTGTTGGGAAAATTGGACAGCCACATGCAGAAGAATGAAACTGAACCATTTCCTTACACCACACACAAAGACAGACTCAAAATGGATGAAAGACCTAAATGTGAAACAGGAGTCCATCAAAATCCTAGAGGATAACAGAGACAGCAAACTCTTCGACGTCAGCCACAGAAACTTCTTCCTAGAAACATTGCCAAAGGCAAGGGAAGCAAGGGCAAAAATGAACTATTGGATCTCCGTTGTAGTTTTATACATACATTGTCTCATCAAATCCTCAGATTTGATACTAAGATGATTTCAGTGTGTCATCCAGATCTCAATTATTAAATGCCTTTAGATAAAACTTTAAGGTATTACACAATAATAATAAAATGATAGGCTCAGTAGTATGTAAGTTACATTTGTTGTCTCATTTAAATCTCCAAAGGAAGTAGTGAGGAAGGGGTAATTACCATCATTTCAAGATGTAAAAACTGTTTCACCAAGGTTAAGTAACTGAACCAAAAAGCAGGCAGGGGAAAGTGAATTATGTTCATTCATAATTGTGAATTTGGAATTAAGGGAATTTACTTGTCATTATATTTCCCTTCAAATATTTTATTCTCTTAAATCCTCTAATAGGACACTGTAGGCACGAATGTATTGATTCAGAGATAATTATTAATTTGCTCCTGTTCACATAAAATTAGCTCAAAAGCTATGTCTGCAGGCTCTAATATCTGAACTGTAGCTATGTGGTCCTGTGGTTGCTGAAGAAAGAATTTGGAGTATTAATGTTGGCTCTCATAGATAATCCTGCAGTTCTCTAGCATTTCAAACACCCCTACAAATACACGTGCAGTAGCTTTCAAATTGTGCTCCATTCAAAAATTAAAATATCTTCTTATGGCTCCCATCTCATGCAGAACAAAACCTTATAATACTCTGCAACTCGTCACAGTCTGGACACACTTCTACCCCATTATTCCTCTGACGTCGTCTTCTACTTCATTCCTGCTCCTCTCGCCACATTGCCTTCCTCGCTCTCCTTCAGAAGCATCAAGCATGCTCCCCTCTGAGGGTCTCCATACTTGTTCTTCCCTTTGTCTGGAATATTCTTTCCCCAGCTGTCTGCATGGCCTTTCTCTCCCTTCATGTCTTCCAGCAAAATTCAGCTTCTCAGTAACTACCTTCCCCATCTCAATAGGTAATATGCCCCATAAATGCTTTATTTTTTTCTCCATAGCACCATATTACTTGTCACTGTGTAAAATAGTGGATATAGATCCTTTAACTCTTTGGTTAGACTTATTCCTAGTATATTATGGTTTTTAGTGCACTTGTAAATGGGATAGACGCCTTGATTTCTTTTTCTTCTGCCTCATTGTTAGTGTATAGAAATGCAACTGACTTCTGTGCATTGGTTTTATATCCTGCGACTTTGCTGAATTCCTGTATCAGTTCTAGCAAATTTTTGGTGGAGTCTTTTGGGTTTTCTACACAGAATATCGTGTTGTCTGTGAAGAGTGAAATTTTGACTTCTTTTTTGAGGATTTGGATGCCTTTTATTTCTTTTTGTTTTCTGGAATTTAAGAAATAAAACAGATGAAATAAGAAAAGATGAAAACAGAGAGGGAGGCAAACCATAAGAGACTTGTAACTATAGGAAACGAACTGAGGGTTGTTGGAAGGGAGGTGGGTGGGGGTATGGGATAATTGGGTGATGGGCACTAAGGAGGGCACTTGTTGTGATGAGCACTGATGAATCACTAAATTCTACCTCTGAAACTAACAACACACTATGTGTTAATTAAATTGAATTTAAATAAAAAAATTTTTAAATAAAATAAAATAGTAGATATATTTTGCAGCCGAAATTGAAAATTGTTGAATGAATAAATGCCATTTTTCTTTCCTCCTCATAAGGACTTTTAGTGAGAGTTCATTACGTGCTGTGCAAAACATGGTCCTTTTTCTCTGAAACTCACAGAAGGGGAGACACAGACATCACAATGACAATGATCAAGCACTGTTGCACTCCAGTAGGGCTTGGCATAGAGTATTATTAGAAGGTTCATGGTTAAAGGGATATCTCATTCATCTTGAAGAATCCAGGGAGAGTTGTTGAGGATTATTGGATGGATTTGGGCATGATAAAAGGTATCTAGGAGTGAGATTATTACAACTAAAAGTACAAGGGCACAGAGCCAGGAAATGTGTACTCTGTGCAGGAGCCACAAGCACTTTGTGGTTCCCTGAGAGTAAAGTTCACAGAAGGAAGTGGTGAAAGGTGGAGCTGTTGAAGCAAACAGAAGTCTGGGTTTTGCATGCAAAGTTAAGAAACTTGGATTTAGTCTCCAGTCTGAAAAGTTGTAGGCAGGGGGCTGGTGTCCGATTTATATTTTAGGTTGGTTGCTATTGATTCTATGACATTAGTTGTAGACACCTAGAAGGAAGTGATGACAGTATGGGCTAAGCTAGTGGTCAAGAGGCTGGAGAAGAAGAGAAGGATTAGATAAATATGTTGTGGCTAAACCTGTCTGACCTTGATGATTATATGTGGATGTGTGATGTAAGAAGAGAATAACCACCAAATATTTAGTTTAGGTGTCTAAATGGATAGTGATGCCATAAACTGAGATAAAATAATGAAGCTCAACCTGGTTTTATTTTGTTGTTGTGGGATAGGGGGTGGTGAAATGATGATGAGTTTGGTTTTGCTTATTTGACTTTGAAATGGCTGTAAGGAGTATGGGTACATATGACCCACAAACAGTTGTTACATGAGTCTATAGCTCAGGAGCCAGGTCCACACTGTAAGTGAAGAAATGAGATCAGTGGAGGGAAGTTGGAACCATTTGAATATGGAAGAGATCCCCCAAAGAGTATGTGCAAAGTGGTGAGTCATGGGTAGAATTAGGGGATAAGTGAAGAAATGGGAACCTGAGAGAGACAAGAGAACCTGGAAAAAAGGTGGCATTGAATGAAGAGTATATCAGAGGTCAGAAGGAAGTAGTGGTCGACCAGTTAAATGCCACTGAGAGATACCATAAGAACTTAAAAGACGTTTATTGGGGCACCTGGATGGCTCAGTCACTTGGGCAGCAGACTCTTGGTTTCGGCTCAGATCGTGATCTCAGGGTCCTGGGATCAAGCCCCACAGAGTTGGACTCCACACTCAGCAGGGTGTCTGCTTGAGGATTCTCTCTCTTCCTCTGCCCCTACCCCCTCCACACACACATGCATCTCTCTCTCTCTCTCTCAAATAAATATATAAATCTTTAAAAAAAAAGACATGTTTATTGGATTTGGCAATTAGAGGGTCATGGATAATATTCATTTGTTCTTTTAGTAAATATTTACTGAGAACATGCTATGTGACAGGACTTATGCGAGTTCCTTTAATAAAAGAACAGTCAAGATGTATGTGATCTAGGGCCCTTTTCAAGCTTATCAACTGGGAGATTAGAGCATTTGAGCAGAGTGATACAGATAATTAAGAGTTTTAAAATGTAGAATGAGAAATGCTATGACATGGCGGGTATAGGCTGCTTCTCATTTCATGGATATGGTGCCATGAAGATGCTGTGCTAGGAATGTACTCCCTACCTCTGAGGCCACTTAATTGGTGCACTGCTACTTGTCCTTCATTTCTCAGATCAGTGTTGGTTTCTTGGAGAAGCCTCTTCTAACCATCAGACCAGACCAAGCTCCTCTTATTCAGTATTCTCTTCATACCTTGTCCTTTTCCTTCACAGCATTTGCCTTAGCTTATGAGTGCTTATTTATCTGTACTATTGATTAATGTCTGTCTACACCTCAGACAACAAACTCCTTAAGCACAGGAGCCATGTCAGATTCTATCAATGAACAAATAAATACTTACTGAGTAAATGAATGAATGAATGAATGAATCTTTTCTGGAGAAAGAACTGATCTGGATGTTTCAGTAACATGGGGTTACAGTCAAATGAAGAAGGATTAGAGATAAATAAGAAAAGCAGTGAGTATATTCTTTTAAGAACCTTGGACTTCTTCTTTGCCGATTGGGATGCCTTTTATTTCTTTTTGTTGTCTGATTGCTGTGGCTAGGACTTCTAATACTATGTTGAATAGCAGTGGTGATAGTGGACATCCCTGCCATGTTCCTGACCTTAGGGGGAAAGCTCTCAGTTTTTCCCCATTGAGAATGATACTCACTGTGGGTTTTTCATAGATGGCTTTTATGATATTGAGGTATGTACCCTCTGTCCCTATACTCTGAAGAGTTTTGATCAAGAAACAATGCTGTACTTTGTCAAATGCTTTTTCTGCATCTATTGAGAGGATCATGTGGTTCTTGTTCTTTCTTTTATTAATGTATTGTATCACATTGATTGATTTGCGGATGTTGAACCAACCTTGCAGCCCAGGGATAAATCCCACTTGATCGTGGTGAATAATCCTTTTAATGTACTGTTGGATCCTATCAGCTAGTATTTTGGTGAGAATTTTTGCATCCATGTTCATCAGGGATATGGGTCTGTAATTCTCCTTTTTGATGGGGTCTTTGTCTGGTTTTGGGATCAAGGTAATGGTGGCCTCATGAAAAGAGTTTGGAAGTTTTCCTTCCATTTCTATTTTTTGGAACAGTTTCAGAAGAATAGGTATTAGTTCTTCTTTAAATGTTTGGTAGAATTCCCCTGGGAAGCCACCTGGCCCTGGGCTCTTGTTTGTTGGGAGATTTTTGATGACTGCTTCAATTTCCTTAGTGGTTATAGGTCTGTTCAGGTTTTCTATTTCTTCCTGGTTCAGTTTTGGTAGTTGATACATCTCTAGGAATGCATCCATTTCTTCCAGATTATCTAATTTGCTGGCATGTAGTTGCTCATAATATGTTCTTATAATTGTATTTATCTGGTGTTGGTTGTGATCTCTCCTCTTTCATTCATGATTTTATTTATTGGGTCATTTCTCTTTTCTTTTTGATAAGTCTGGCCAGGGGTTTATCAATCTTACTAATTCTTTCAAAGAACCAGCTCCTAGTTTTGTTGAACTGTTCTACTGTTCTTTTGGCTTCTATTTCATTGATTTCTGCTCTGATCTTTATTATTTCTCTTCTCCTGCTGGGTTTAGGCTTTATTTCCTGTTCTTTCTCCAGCTCCTTTAGGTGTAGGGTTAGGTTGTGTATTTGAGACCTTTCTTGTTTCTTGAGAAAGGCTTGTATTGCTATATACTTTCCTCTTAGGAGTGCCTTTGCTGCATCCCAAAGATTTTGAACAGTTGTGTTTTCATTTTCATTTGTTTCCATGAAAAAAAATTCTTCTTTAATTTCCTGGTTGACCCATTCATTCTTTAGTAGGATGCTCTTTAGCCTCCATGTATTTGAGTTCTTTCCAACTTTCCTCTTGTGATTGAGTTCTAGTTTCAAAGGATTGTGGTCCGAAAATATGCAGGGAATGATCCCAATATTTTGGTACAGGTTGAGAAGTCAAACTCTCACTCTTTGCAGATAATATGATACTTTATGTGGAAAACCCAAAAGACTCCACCCCAAAACTGCTAGAACTCATACAGGAATTCAGTGAAGTGGCAGGATATAAAATCAATGCACAGAAGTCAGTGGCATTCCTATACACCAACAACAAGACAGAAGAAAGAGAAATTAAGGAGTCAATCCCATTTACAATTGCACCCAAAACCATAAGATACCTAGGAATAAATCTAACCAAAGAGGCAAAGAATCTGTACTCAGAAAACTATAAAATACTCATGAAAGAAATTGAGGAAGACACAAAGAAATGGAAAAACGTTCCATGCTCATGGATTGGAAGAACAAATATTGTGAAGATGTCAATGCTACCTAGAGCAATCTACACATTCAGTGCAATCCCCATCAAAATACCATCCACTTTTTTCAAAGAAATGGAACAAATAATCCTAAAATTTGTATGGAACCAGAACAGACCCCGCATAGCCAGAGGAATGTTGAAAAAGAAAAGCAAAGCTGGTGGCACCACAATTCCAGACTTCCAGCTCTATTACAAAGCTGTCATCATCAAGACAGTATGGTACTGGCACAAAAACAGACACATAGATCAATGGAACAGAATAGAGAGCCCAGAAATGGACCCTCAATTCTATGGTCAACTGATCTTCGACAAAGCAGGAAAGAATGTCCAATGGAAAAAAGACAGTCTCTTCAACAAATGGTGTTGGGAAAATTGGACAGCCACATGCAGAAGAATGAAACTGGACCATTTCCTTACACCACACGCAAAAAATAGACTCAAAATGGATGAAATACCTCAATGTGAGACAGGAGTCCATCAGAATCCTAGAGGAGAACATGGGCAGCAACCTCTTCGACCTCAGCCGCAGCAATTTCTTCCTAGAAACATTGCCAAAGGCAAGGGAAGCAAGGGCAAAAATGACTATTGGGACTTCATCAAGATAAAAAGCTTTTGCACAGCAAAAGAAACAGTCAACAAAACCAAAAGACAACTGACAGAATGGGAGAAGATATTTGAAAATGACATATCAGATAAAGAGCTAGTATCCAAAATCTATAAAGAACTTATCAAACTCAACACCCAAAGAACAAATAATCTAATCAAGAAATGGGCAGAAGACATGAACAGACATTTTTCCAAAGAAGACATCCAAATGGCCAACAGACACATGAAAAAGTGCTCAACATCCCTCGGCATCAGGGAAATCCAAATCAAAACCTCAATGAGATACCACCTCACACCAGTCAGAATGGCTAAAATTAACAAGTCAGGAAATGACAGATGTTGGCGGGGATGCGGAGAAAGGGGAACCCTCCTACACTGTTGGTGGGAATGCAAGCTGGTGCAGCCACTCTGGAAAACAGTATGGAGGTTCCTCAGAAAGTTGAAAATAGAGCTACCGTATAACCCAGCAATTGCCACTACTGGGTATTTACCCCAAAGATACAAATGTAGTGATCCGAAGGGGTACATGCACCCTGATGTTTATAGCAGCAATGTCCACAATAGCCAAACTATGGAAAGAGCCAAGATGTCCATCAACAGATGAATGGATAAAGAAAAAGATGAATGGATAAAGAAGATGTGTGTATATACATATATAGATAGATAGATAGATAGAGACAATGGAATATTATGCAGCCATCAAAAGGAATGAAATCTTGCCATTTGCAATGATGTGGATGGAACTGGAGGGTATTATGCTGAGCGAAATAAGTCAAACAGAGAAAGACATGTATCATATGATCTCACTGATATGGGGAATTCTTAATCTCAGGAAACAAACTGAGGGTTGCTGGAATTGTGAGGGTTGGGAGGGATGGAGTGGCTGGGTGATAGACATTGGGGAGGGTATGTGTTATGGTGAGCGCTGTGAATTGTGTAAGACTGTTGAATCACAGACCTGTACCTCTGAAACAAATAATATATTATATGTAAAAAAAAAAAGAAGAAGAAGAAGAAGATAGTAGGAAGGGCAAAATGAAGAGGGGGAAAACGGAGGGGGAGGCAAACATGAGAGACTATGGACGCTGAGAAACAAACTGAGGGTTCTAGAGGGGAGGGGGTGGGGGGGATGGGTTAGCCTGGTGATGGGTATTAAAGAGGGCACGTATTGAATGGAGGACTGGGTGTTATATGCAAACAATGAATCATGGAACACTACATCAAAAACTAATGATGTAATGTATGGTGATTAACATAACATAATAAAATTTAAAAAATAATAATAAAATTTAAAAAAATAAGAACCTTGGAAAGATGGAAGGGTGAGGGTAATCACTGGTCAGAAGGTCGTGCAGAATTACAGGAAGGATTTATCAGGATGGGGAGACACCTGAGATATTGGCAGGCTAAGGGGTATACTGTCACAGAGAGGAAGGGATGAAGACGAATGTGAAGGAAGTGAGAAAGAGGACAGGATTGGCATCTGAAGATTTTTGAGAACATCAGCATGGGGTCAAGGGAAGTATGGGGAAGAAGAAGGAAGAAAATTAGGGGCTAATTTATAGTAGAGTTCTCCTCTGGGGAATAAGCATTGGACAGTACTCTACACTCTTCTTCAAAGACTTTGTCGGGGCGCCTGGGTGGCTCTGTTGGTTTAGTGTCTGCCTTTGGCTCAGGTCATGATCCTAGGACCCTGGGATTAAGTACTGTCGGGGTTCCCTGCTCAGCAGGAGTCTGCTTCTCTGTCTCCCTCTGTCCCTCCCTGTGCCCCCTCCCCCTGGCTCATTCTCTCCCTCTCTCAAATAAATAAATAAAATCTTCTTAAAATAAAAAACTTTGTCATCATGAGTAAGTCATAAGATTTAACTTGAAATATATATGAAATTCTCTATAACAAAGAAAACCAGTGCATTGGAAGACAACTAAAGTTACCAGAGTATTGGCTTCGAGAAGCTAACACAGCAGGAGACACTAAATAATTTCCCAGTCGACATCTTATTTGTTTTTGCAATGTAGTCTACTATCATAGAGGTGACCACTCATTTCACTTCTGAATCCCCTTCCTTTCTTCTCCTTCCAATTTTTGATATTACTTTAGTTCTTCTTTTGATTATCTTTTACCTTTAAACAATGTACTCAAACATCTGTTCAATATTCTAACAACTTCAGATGACATATGAGATCTAGCCCTCCTATAGTTCTTTCTTCTTCTTCCTTATTTCCCATTCTCTATAAGCTGTAACTTTGTTTTTGTATTGTTAAATTTAATAACATTCACATTCTATTCTAATATAGTATTTAATACTAATTGTTTTTTTTCTAAAGGATGATTCTAACATTTAAAAACCAATTGTGTGTTTCCACAATCAAGAACATATAATTATGGAATTAGGATTATATTGTCTTTTCTGTGAATTCACAACTTCTAGGAAAAATGCCTCTAGCGTCCTTGCTCACTATCAATCACTCAATTGTGCCATATTTTGTTACACCTCATATTTGGAACTTACATGCCATTTGTTTGTTTTTTTCTGAAAGTTCTCATTGTTTTTCTTTTTCCTCTATTGAGAGTAGAAATGCCCACTTTAATTACCATGATTTTTAATATTTACTCCTCAGGAATTTTAGTGCTTGGTATATATTCCATTGTTATTTTTTGGAGATGTTCTTTAAACCACCTGACTTTCTATTTTAAATTAGACTGATTGCTTTCCAGCTTTTTCTCTGAGACTTCTTGCAACATTTTTTGTATGTTCTTAAATGGCCTTATCTTGAATTTCACATTCATTCACTTACTAAAGTGCTTCCTTAAGTGGTGGCCCCAGAGAAGGTACAGAGGAGTCTTAGCATCTCTGGAAATGTTTTATTTCTGCCCTCATATATTATTTATTTTATAGTTGGACAAGAATTCTAGGTTCATAGTATTTTTATAAGATCTTTGAAGGTTTGTGTATATGTTTGCTTTTTTAAAAAAGATTTTTTTATTTATTCATTTGTCAGAGAGAGAACACACAAGCAGGGCAGAGGCAGGAAGAGGGAGAGAGAGAAGAAAGCTCCCTGCTGAGCAAGGAGCCTGATATGGGACTTGATCCCAGAACCCGTGAGATCACAACCTGAGCCGAAACCAAGAGTCGGACGCTCAACAGACTAAGCCACCCAGGCACTATAGGGATGTGTACTGATTTAATTATAAAATAGTTAGATATTTAGCAGTTCATTTATTGTTATTCTTCCACCTTATGATTAAGTGGAATCTATATGAAAATTAAAGGCTGGATTCTACTTCTATCTTTTAGATACTTTGTGGGCATTTTACTAAACAAAATTAAACAACTTGAGGATGGCAGATACTTAAATATATATATGTATGGTTTTTAAAATTAATACCTTATTACAGGTGTTAATATATTAGCCGTATGAGGAATGTCATAGACTCAAAAAAGGTCCATGTTGTCATTTCTGACCAACTATAAAGTGGATTTAATATCAAGCTCTTTTTTTTATATATATATTTTTATTTATTTGAGAGAGCGAGCATGAGTGGGGAAGGTTCAGGGAGGGGCAGAGGGAGAAGGAGAAGCAGAGTCCCCACTGAGGGGGAAGCCCAACTGTGCTGGGCTCAAGATTCCAGGATCTTGAGATTATGACCTGAGCCAAAGGCAGACCTTAGCCGACTGAGCCACCTAGGTGCCTTTCAAGCTCTTTTTAAAGCAATATCTAGTATATTCTGAACATTTCATTTCATGACTTACAAGTCTAGAGAGGTCTAAGCAACATTTAGTGTTTAAATATTCAACTTTTTAAGTATCAGCCACTCTTATTTATTATAGATGGAGAGAAGAAACCCTGTAATAACAAATCAAATGAGAGTTGTGGTTTATGAGTAGTCAGTTTGATCGAATAGATTAGGAGTTTCTTTTCTGTCATACTTTGTCTCCATCTCTTAAGTAAAACCAGAATTTTGATGTTAAATTAATGTTTTATAGCAGAGATAAAATGATGAATATTTTGAAGCTATAATACTGAGTAAAAACAGCTTCATTGAGAAATAAAATGTACTTTATGTAAATATAATTTAAAGCATGTTTTCAGGCTTTATGTTCTAAAAACAAAGATGGCATTGTCAAAGGGTGACCTTTAACAATATACTTAGGGCACTCATTTAGCACATGAAATTTGTTATCCCCTGGGTGTTAGGAGTTCAGAATTACAACTTGCTTACAACATGTGAAAAGTAATGTCTCCTGTTGCATATTAACTCACATTGTGTCAGTTCATTTCTCTGTAATTATCAAATTGTGAAATATATATAATCAAGAGACAGTTACAACAGTATTAAAGGAAGCACTGTGTACTTGAAGGCTGATAAATTATGAAACCACTTTTTCATAATTAAATCATTGCCTGTCTTGTGTAAGATATTTAAATTAATCTTTAGAACCATATAATCCTGCAATGTGCAAGGTTACTCTAGAGTTTAAAATTTTATCACTCCCTGTACAGAAAGATTATTGAACTAACAATATTTTAGTTGCCTGCTCTGTTCAGAATATTATTTTAGCAATAAGGAAAGGGGTGCCTGGTCTTGATCTTGGGGTTGTAAATTTGAGTCCAATGTTGGGTGTAGAGATTACTTAACAATACAATCTTTAAAAAGGGAGAGAGAAAAGGGAAGACTGTTCAAAGAGACTAGAAATTATAGTCTTTACTATTTGAATGAAATAATAAATATGCCACATAAAGATTTTAGAAACCAATGAAGCAATGTTACAAGCAGATATAAAATGGCAGTGACAATTGTATGTGAAATTTTGAGCCAAGTGAATGTCAGTGACAAGCTTAACTTATTAATAAACATCTCCTGTCAGAAAAAGTTTGGATATTGTGTTACAGGAAGAACGTAAATTGGTCCAGAGAGCAGCTAAAGCAAGCAGAAAGACTCAAGATACGCCTTGTGTGTAAGAGCACACAGGTTTGTTTGACTAGCACAAAGATTGTTCTGTCAGTTAGCAAAGGATACTATTGACCCTCTGTTTTTATCTTTAAGTTTATAATAAGAGGCTGCTTAGCATAACAAAGAAACAGACATGAATCAAAATCCTTTCTGCATTCACTCAAGCAGATTACTTTTCTGAGCTCAGGTTATGAATAAGAATGCCAGTCTCATGGTGCAGTTATGAGGCTTAAAGGTTCTAATCTATGTACAGTGCTTGGCACATAATGGGCCCTAAACAAATATTAGTCCTTTTCCCTTTATCGGTCACATACAACACTATGCTTTGTGACCAAGAAATTGGTTAAGTTGAGTAGACAATGAAGTAACCTTTATTTTGGGTGCTCAGCAGTTGTCTTTGAACATGGTTTCTCCTAGTGCTCAGGGGTTTAAAGAAGGATCAGAAATAGTTCAAGGGTCCACTAGAACCTTTGGCCTCTATTATTCCTGAAGGCCATGACTATGAAATGGTTGTGGTGACAGGAATCGTTCTTCAGAATCGTTCACAGAAACAGGCACAAGAGGGGAAGTGCTGGACTAGGCAAGAAATTATCAGGAAGCTAAAGAGCTTAAGCCTTGGAGACCCTCACCTGTAAAAGTCCCTTCTTAAGCCTTGTATCTAACTTGTGCAGTTGGCTCTTGAACAATATAGGTTTGAACTGTGTAGATTCACCATAAATATATTTTCTCTTTCTTATGATTTTCTTTTTTTTTATTTTTTAAAGATTTTATTTATTTATTTGAGAGAGAGAGACAGATACTGACAGAGATAGCGAGAGAGAGCACAAACGGGGAGGAGAGAGAGAAGCAGACTCCCCGCTGAGCAGGGACCCCGACATGGGGCTCAATCCCAGGACCCTGGGATCATGACCTGAGCTGAAGGCAGATGCTTAATCGACTGAGCCACCCAGGTGCCCCATTCCTTATGATTTTCTTAATAACATTTTCTTTTCACTAACTTACTATATTATAAGAATACAGCATATAATACATAAA
This sequence comes from Mirounga angustirostris, assembly GCF_029215605.1. Classification (NCBI taxonomy): domain Eukaryota; kingdom Metazoa; phylum Chordata; class Mammalia; order Carnivora; family Phocidae; genus Mirounga; species Mirounga angustirostris. The sequence continues at coordinate 107,833,061 of NW_026991716.1, forward strand.
ATACACAAAATAAGTGTTAATCGACTATGTTATCAGTAAGGCTTTTGATCAACAGTAGGCTATTAGTAAATTTGGGGGGAGTCAAAAGTTATAGGCAGAGTTTTTACTGCAAGGGGGTCAGTGCCCCTAACCCTCATGTTGTTCAAGGGTCAACTGTATTTGTAATTTACATTCTTCTCCTTTAGGAGGGTCCCTCAAATTAGATAATCTTCAGGTCCCACAAAATCTGGATTCACTCTTACTGGACTGTCAGGTAAAAGAAAAAAAATAATATAATTTAAAAAGATGAAGTGGCCAATAGCAGGGAAAGCAAGTTTCGCTTCTATTGACCAATAAGGATTTTTCAATAACCCTGGACCAGAGATGCTAGTATGCACCTGACTACAAACTATCCTTGCCTATCTAGGAAGGTACTCTCCAATTTAGCATCAACCTAAAAATTACCCATATGAAAACATAAGAATGGGGACCACCCAGCAATCAGAGGGTGTGCAGTTACATTGATCAGGCATTTGACTTCTCACATTTTTGGGTGGGTAAAGGGGAAGGGATAGATGGAATCAATATTATATTGATCTGACTCAGTATGTGCCAAACAATAGGTTAGGCACTGTGTGTATATATATATATATATAATCACATTTTTATTCTCATGTAAGTAATATTATCTAAATTGAAGCAAGAAGTAACCTCTTTTTTATACAGCTTGTGGAGCCAGAATTCAAACACAGGGCTTCATGAAGTCAAAGCCTAGATTTTTTCAACCTGCCTAGGAGCTAAAGCTTACCTGCCAAGAATCAGCCATTGGGATGGAATGGACATTTAACCTATAATCAGCCTAATGATTTTCAATACCGAATGTCCTGCCAACCACTTAGTACACTTTGCTTTCTTAGTACATTCAGTTATCATTTAGTAAATGCCTGTTATGTCCAGTCATTGTGCTGCCTGTAATGTGCTGCCCTTCATTTAGTTATTACTTCTTCAAAATTGTTATCCTCGCCTAGAAGCTCTCCGATAGGTAGATAGGTAGGTAGGTGGATGGATAGATGGTAGGTAGGTAAGTAGGTGGATGGATGGATGGATGGATGGTGGGTAGGTAAACAGGTAGATGAATGGAGATAGTAGGTAATAGGTAGATAAGCAGATGGGTGGATGGATGGTAGGTAGGTACATAGGTAGGTGAATAGATGGATGGTAGGTAGGTAAGTAGATGGATGGATAGATGGGTAGAGGATGGATTCACAAATATGTGTATTATCAAATGAAATGTTCACCATTACTATGATTACTATGTATTGTTATTTTAAAAGCACCCTCAGAAGTCCTTCTAAAAATTCATGTTCTTTTAAATTGAAGTTCAGAATTTTGGTTATTGAATCACTAAAGCTGAAATACTGCATATGATTTGAAGTCAGCAATTTCAAAATTTTTATTTTCAAAAACTATGAAATAAGGTTATATTTTGTAATGGATAAATTTCTTTATCTCCTAACTTTGAAATTTCTCTTTTCACATTATATATCTTCTCTCTTTCCTGGATGATTTGATCTCATTTCCATAATCATTGAGAAGTTTTTGAAAAATATAAACATATAACTGTAATTACTGCAGAAGTTAAGGGAACTACCTTGTGTATCAGGGGAAGGAGAGTAGGATTTCAAATGAAATGTGTAAAGTTGGGGCACCTGGCTGGCTCAGGCGGTAGAGCATGTAACTCTTGATCTCGGGGTCATGAGTTTAAGCCCCATGCTGGGTATAGAATTTACTTTTTAAAAACTGTGTAAAGTTGTGGACTGCAGCCACGGCTTCATTGAAAAGAGGCAACCAGTGGTGGGTGTGACTTACATGTTAATTGTGAAGTTCCCAATTACATTAAAACACTTTCTGACACACTCATCTCAAAGCAAAGTCAGGGGTAGAAATTTATAATAGAATGGTATTAGGGATATTTTAAATAAATTTTCTAAGCAAAGAACTAATATATAAATATAAATGTATAAATAAACAAGAATGAGTGGGATGTGACTTGAATATAACAAATGCCTACTCTGTAGTGAAATGAGAAGACTATTTCTGGTGATCCTGTTTTAACCACATAAGGGTTAGACAGTGTAACCAAATCTTTTTCTTTTTTTATGAAGTAATGTTAAGTTCTCTTTCATGGTTATTCACCTAACAAAGGGTGCATGTACTTGAATGAAAGATGGCCCCAATTTATATAGAGTGTCCATAGGATTCTGAGCCAAGTATCCAATTATATCTCAAGGAATAATATCTTTATTGTAACATGGCCTCAGTGCTTGAGACAGTGACCCCTATGCTGGGTACCTGGTAGACTATCGGAGTACAATCCTTGTTACATTCTGGGCAAAGCTGTATTTACATGTAACTTGACTGCAACAATAGAGGAAGGCGCTGAGTTTAACAGAAGGGGTTATATAAACAGTCCTGGAAACATACTTGCAAATGACATTAGAGCTGGAAACTGAAATGGTACTGTGAATACACTTAGAGTTACTATCATTTCCTTCCTCAAAGAAAGACTCCTACTCAAGGTGCCTGGTTGGTTCAGTCCATAGAGCATGTGACTCTTGATCTCAGGGTTGTGAGTTTGAGCCCCCATGTTGGGTGTACAGTTTACTTAAAAGTAAAATCTTTTTTTTTTTTTTTTAGAGAAAGATTTCTGTGCCTTCTTATTTATGCACAAAGAGCTTTGCATAATCCTTTCCTTTAAGGAATATTCTTCATCTCTTCTCATTCCTCAAATCACCTCGTTCTTGCTGATCATGGCATAAACAAAATATACTTTCACAGCATTTTAAATTGCCTCCTAACCACTGAGTTAGGTGTATGTCTAGAGAGATAAGTGAGTTTTCTTTGGGATGTGTCTGTTTACATGTTGGTCAAAATAAGCCAACAGCTTGAGTACCTGAAATGTTATGGAGCTTTACACATGTTAAAGTATTTGATACAAACACAATCTTGCACAGTGTGATTATAAGTAAACTGGCAGCCACAAGAATGCTATGTAAGACTTTTGTTTTGGTGAAACTTGTTTGTTCGATAACACTTGCCAGATTTCACGTTTTAAAAAATTATAATAACTTTTCCTTGTCTTTTCCTCTGTCACTGATACAGATCCACATCCAGAGAACTGAAGGATGTGACCATATGACCTGCTCACAATGTAACACTAATTTTTGTTATCGATGTGGGGAAAGATACCGCCAGCTCCGTTTCTTTGGAGACCACACATCAAACCTCAGTATATTTGGCTGCAAATATCGCTACCTCCCAGAGAGACCTCATCTAAGGAGATTAGTGCGAGGGTCGGTCTGTGGTGAGTATCCGACATGATTTATAGGGATGTTTTCTGGGAAGTAAGCGGTGATAAGAGAACTCAAATGTATTAGCCATGATAATTCTGAGCACCTGTCAGGTATTCCAGTGGGGACTTTACCCAAAAACAGGAGGAAGATATTTTCTTTACTTTTGAGTTTAGAATGGAAATTTAAATTTGTTAGCAGGACACAACTTATATGAGCAAGCAGATTTAAAAAAAAACAAAACAAGTTATTTATTATACTGCAGAAATGTAAATTCATCTTTTAAATTTCTGAAACCTTATTTAAGCCACTTGATGAGAGGGACGTCACATTTATTTTTCCATTGACAGTGCCAGCAACAGGTCATACACATATACTCTATTCATTCATAGAGTACGTGTAATACAGTTTTTGAGAATCCTTACGGAGCCCCAGGGTGGCTCAGTCGCTTAAGCCTCAGGCTCTTGATTTGGGCTCAGGGTGGTAAGATCGAGCCCTGCCTCAGGCTCTCACTGAGTGTTGAGCATGGAGCCTGCTTAGGGCTCTCTCTCTCCCTCTCCCTCTGTTCCCCCCTCCCTGCTCTCCAGCACATGCAGTCTCTCTCTCCCACCCCCCACCAAAATAAATAAATAAATAAATAAATAAAAATTTAAAAATAAAATAAATAAATATCCCTGTACTGGAGTCTTATTGTATCTGTAGAGTTGAGGCCATTGTATGTATTTTCTATTGTGTTATTAATATTAATAGCTGACAGTTAATGAAATGAGTATCAAATGCCCTCATTGCCTACAAACCCAAGTTTCAGTATCCAAATGAAATGCCTTTTTGGATTGAGTTTTTACCCTCTTCTTTGTCCTCAACAACACACGGTCTCATATACACATACACAAACATAAACCCAGATTCCTGCTCTGGCCTGAGGCCACCACCTTTGTGTGATACGGTGTTCTTCTGACCTCATACTGCTTCTTCCAATGGCTCCCTACTTCTCTGGAATGTGTCCACTGTGAGGTTTCTTCCTCTCTTTTTCATTACACAAAACTCCAATATTTCCTTCTCTGAGAGTCTTTCTCATGGATGTACAATACTTTTTAACGTCTTCCACATTTCCCCTTTGCTACCGACTTTTGCCTAGTTACCTCATGAAAATCTCTTTTTATCTCGCCTTAAGCCTCCATCACTTCATTACTATTGTAAACCCCTCACCTTACTAGAATCATACCATGGCTAATCAGAACAAAGCTGGTGCTAATGGCACATTTCTATTAGGTAAAACTAGAACATATATTTTAAAATTCATTTTAACATGGAAACCAGTGCCATCGTTTTCTAAAATCTTGTATGATCTCTATGAAATATCCTTATTGAGCTTTAATTAAATGTAATTGTTCACAACCAATAGCGTTCAATATAGTCAAGATTGGTTTTAATGATTTTCAGTGTTTTCCTCTTTACTTGCTTGTAATATATGTATTTGTTGTTTATTTGCTTGTATGTATTATAATTGTATACCCAATATTTACCTATTAGTTAAATAGACTTTGGAGGGATAGCTAGGGAATCTAACCCCTATTTACAACATTACTACCATGAAGATACTAAATTGCAAATTAAGTTTTGAGCTGTAACCTATTTGTAAATCTGTATATGCAGAGAGCCACCAAAAAACACAAAATTCTTATATTTTCTGTATTACTAGGTTTCTTTTCCTACTTCAGTGACATTTTGTGGCAAGGTGTTTCCTTCCATTTTTTATTTTAATAATCTTTTATTTTTGTTTTCTGTTATTTGCTTTAATCATTCTTAAATAAGGGAAGTTATCTCTTGCCCTATTTGTCCAGTAGTATTTTAGATGCATTCTCTTTGGGTCCTCTCATTTGCCTAGAGGCCACTAGAATCCTCTTCTCGGGTCATAAGATAGAATTGAGTTATTTAACAGCCTGTAAAATGCACAGCCAGTGAACATTGTCAGCAGAGAAATATCTTTTCTGCACAGTCTTTTCTGTTTTTATTTAAAATTTTATTTTATGGTCAATTTTCTGTAAATGGTTTTGTTTGGGGCCTATTTTCTACTGTGCGTGCACGCCCATGTGTGTCCGGACAAACCTGACAAAGTAGGGGGCATCTGGCTTTCAGAAAATCTCTCGCTCCCACACCTGCTTTCCCGCCTCCAGTACAGCTGCTTCTAACTTCTGTTGGATCCTAGCTCCAAATAGGGCGGCCCATACCTCTCCCAGCCACCCAAAAGCTTGGAAAAGGAATGACTCTGTAAGTCACAAACCTAGCTTCTCCCTGCCATATAAGAGAGAAGGTGGATGATAGCAGAGCCCTCCCAGCCTTTGTCTTTGTGTGATGTAATCCAGTTTGCTCCCTCCATTTGGGGTTGCAGCCTCCAGACGTCCTTGGAAGAGGCAGAGAAAGGGCTTGCTCTGCTCTCACAGCTGGAGGATGGGAAACATGATTGCATTCCATGTGACCATGTGCCCAGCTATGGATCAGAGGTTCTGCTCCTAAAGAATAAGGGAGAACAGAGATTTGAGGATGAGTTTAGCAGCCTCTGACATGGGGCTGTCTCTCTGGTGGGAGTAGGCAGATTATTCAATGAATGGCATTGGGAATAAAAGGGACTGAGAAAAAGTACTGAGTTCTCATATCATTATATACAAATGCTCAAAGTATTAAGTTAAAGTGTATAATAGTAAAGAAAATATAGGTCTTTAACTGATTTCTAGGTGGCAGATAATTTATATGAACAAAAGCAATAGAGCCTCCTCCAAAAATAAATATCCAATTTTTTTAAAAAGATGAAGTCTGGAACCAGAATTGAGGAAATACAAGTAGCCAATAAACATTTTTTTAAAATGTTCAATGCTCTTAGTAGGCAAAGAAGTGTAAGTTAAAAAAAAGATTTTTTAAAATTATTGATTAGCAGTTTTTCTTGTTAATACTCAATGCTGGACTTTCATACACTACTGAACGAATTAGAAATTTTGTGCAATTCTTTTGCAAGGAAATTGGATAGTAAAGTGAAGGACATTTTAAAATATGACAAATCTAGGCTGACAGTGGTTTATTTGCAGGTATATTTTAAAATAGCAAAAAAAAAAGGAACAAAAAAGTAAGCACATGAATATTTAAATATTTAAATTATTTAAATATTTAAATAATATATATGGGTATAATAGAATATTATTTCAGCTACTGAGAATAGTATTTTAAATGAATTGTTAATAATCTAGGATTAGATTATGTGAGGATGTGAGATTATGTGAGGATGATTATGAGAGGTGTGCTTAATTCCTCAAAACAGTTTCAAAAGTAAAATTAAACATGTATTAAACATTGATTGCATGATCGATATAAGTTTATTACTTCCCAAAGAAAGAGCACATTGGTTCTTCAAGTTCTGTGATATTTTGGGGAAAAAAATCAGTGCTATTACTTCGCAATCATGTTTCATTGTTATTATGAAAATATATTAATTATTTAAAAAGAAAACATGAATGAATATACTGAACCATGGGTACAGGAAAGAACAGATTCTTTTAAAATATGCTGGCCAGGGGCACCTGGATGGCTCAGTCGGGTTAGTGTCCAGCTCTTGGTTTTGGCTCAGGTCCTAATCTCAGGGTCCTGGGATGGAGCCCCGAGGTGGGCTCCCCACTCAGCAGGGAGTCTGCTTGTCTCCCTCTCTCTCTGCCCTCCCCCCTGCTCGCTCTCTCTCTCTCTCTCCAAAATAAATAACTGCCCTCCCCCCTGCTCACTCTCTCTCTCTCCAAAATAAATAAATAAATATTTTTAAAAAAATAAAAATAAAATATGCAGGCCAATTTTATTTAAGAATGTAGAAAATGTCATTGTTCAGTAAGATTTCATACTGCTTAAATTGGATTCTGTCATTGGCAAAAAATATAAACAAAACCCATGGTTAGACATGGGTCCGTTAAATAGTCTTCTTTTTAAATTAGATATTAAAAGCTGTATTTTCTATCTGTCTAGTCATGGTTCCAAAAACCATTCTGTAAACATAAAAAAGTTAATATTTTTCTGACAAACTTCCAACAAATGGCAGCATTATATTTCTGGGTTTTTTAGGTAATTGCTTATTCCAAATTACTGCCCTTAATTTGTAAAGTAGTGTCGCTGGTTTATCCTTAAATGGCAAAGCCCCTCCATTCATTCTCACCTCTTTTTGTGTTTGAATTGTGCAGCCGTGTCACATGCCTTAAGGTCCAGGTGACTGTATCACAACAAGGTATTAACCACCACCCTCTTTCCGTGTCTGCTAGTGCCTTTCAAAGTGAGTGGAACTCTGACTGTGAACTCCGTGCCCTGTTTACATGAAACTAGCACTTACTATAATCGCTGCTCAGCTATTTATTTAGGAAAAAAGTGCTAGTTGATGCCATCCTTTGGCAACCTGACCAGCACTTAGCTTTCTTATAAGTGCTTCCTTTTATTTTTCTCACATTTTATTTTATTTTTTCCATGAGACCAATGCAGACCTTCCAATTTGCGTTTTGTTTTTTTTTTTTTTTTAACTCTAGTTGACACACAATGTTACCTTAGTTTGAGGTGTACTACACAGTGATTCAGTTTCTCTGTACCTTACGCTGTGCTCACCACAGTGTAGCTGCCATCTGTCCCCATACACTGCTATTGCAATATCACCAACTATATGCCCTATACTGTGCCTTTTATCCCTGTGACTTAATTCATCCCATAACTGGAAACCCATATTGCCCTCTCCCCTTTGCCCATTTTGCCCTTACCACCACCCCCTCCCCTCTGGCAACATCAGTTTTTTTCTCTGAATTTATTAAAGTGATTCATTTGAATAACCTTAAATATACTGTATGTTTAATGGTAATTGGTAATTTTCTCTAACAATATTTATTAATTTATTTCTATTTTTAAAGATACTATTTATTTATTTGAGAGAGAGAGCATGAATTGGGGTGGGGGAGGAGAGAGAGAGAATCCTCAAGCAGATTCCCCACTGAGTGCAGAGCGGGATGCAGGGATTGATCCCAGGACCCTGAGATCATGACCTGAGCTGAAACCAAGAGTCAGATGCTTAACAGACTGAGCCACCCAGGCACCCCTCTAACAATATTTAAGCATCCCAATTGTAGTTCAGTCTGCCAGGTGTTCATATTATTAATTTTCTTTGGACCCAGGAAGTAAGTAAATCAGTTTTTCAGATGTGGGCTTGGATGTAATCCTCTGTAGCACCTACTAGCTTTCCATTTTGTGAGCTAATTAGATTTTCTCCTGCCAACTCTGAATGTGTCACTCCTTTGTTAATCTTTCAGAATCTTGAAAAATGAAAGATATTTAAAGGAAAAGCACAAAGATGAATGGTCCTGATAGAATAAAGTGACCTGTAACTTTGGAATTTTTTTGGTTATGAAGTTTAAATGATTTATGAGACGTTTGACTAATGTGCCCAGGACTTCTGCGGAGTTACTGAATTTACATAAGTATATTTGTTCTACACCTGATCCATTTCCTAAGAGAAATATTGCCTTAATTATAACCAGACTTCTTAAAAAACAATATACACTGCGGTATTAAGAAGCATTGCTGAAATTGTTTGATAAACTAGTTTTAAGACTCTAAATGGTTTTGCCTTTTGTTTTCTAGCTGGAAAATTATTCGTTGCACCTCTAATCCTGGTCTTGGGATTAGCACTAGGGGCCATAGCAGTTGTAATCGGTAAGAAACACTTAACATATCTGAGATTAGAATTTTCTGAGTGCCATAGGAGAATATGAGTGTAAATGTAATAATATGAGTCAGTTACTAAGTGGACATATCAGTTCCATGCTTGCTTTAGGTAAGCAAACAGCATATGATGTATAGATTCAGAGGAGTGTGTTTCATATAGAATGTATTTGTGTGACACTTTTGCAGTCTATGAAGACTTTGATTCATGTATCTTATAAAACATTATCAATTCCCTTTTAATACCAAAGTTAATACAACTAGTATTTTAATGAAAGAGTCCAAAGGACTAGAACTCAAATTTTCCAATTCTGAGTTTAAGTTGGAACGTAAAGGAAAAAGGTCTGGTATACCCTTGTATAATTGGTTTGTTCTAGTAAAAGTGGACCCTGAGTAAAAAAGATACTTTCAGTGTGAACATATACCCAACACATACTTCAGCACTGACAAACAGAAAATGTATGAGTGATTTGTATAGTTTCATTCATACAAGTATAGTGAAATAGGTATTTTAAAGCCCTGGTTCTCACACTCTAGCATGCTGTAGGATAACCTTGAGGACTGGTTAAAACACAGGCGGCTGGTTTCTACCCTCAGTTTCTGATCCCATATAGGGGTAGGGCCCATGGATTTCTAGTTCTGAGAAGTTCCCAGGTGATGCTGATGATGCCGGTCCAGGGACCACACTTGGAGAACCATTGCTCTAGAGAATTTTAAATTAAACACTATAGATAAAGATTGCTTTGATGACTGTTCCCCATTGTAGATGGGATTTCTTTTTTCTTTTCTAAATAAAATAAATTTCCATACGTAAAGTTCTATTTACATGTATGGGACAGATAGAATTGTAAAGTAACTGACATTTGTTCTTACGAGTAGTTAGGAAGGACTTTAGGAAGTTGGTACTGTTATTATTTGCATTTTACTGTGGAGGAAATCAGGCTTACTAGGCCCTCAGATGCGGTAGAACTGGGACTCGAACCTGGCGTTTGGCTCGACAGCCCGTGTTCCTTAGTGATGTGCTGTCCTGCCCAAGACCGAAGTGTCCTATCAGGGTGCAAATGATATGACTAGGGATAATAAAGAAGACAAATCTAAGATTGGATATTTTGATAGAAAACATGGTTCCATATTCAAACTGGTGCCACAGAGGTTGTTCAAAGGGGCAGAGAATTGCAGAAACTAACACAGAATGAAATCTTACAGAAGTAAATACATTTCATAAGGTAGGTGTCTCCCCCATCTTCATCTGCATGCGTTGCCAAGTAGCGATCATTTGTAAATGACTGCAAAGTGGAAAGTGGAAACTTTTCAAATGTATAAACCTAAAAGCCTCTCCTCCTAATTAGCTTTAATCTTTTTTTTTTTTTTTTATCCTCAGGCTTATTTGTATTTCCTATCTATTGCCTTTGTAAAAAACAGAGAAAGCGATCACGGACAGGAATGCACTGGTAAAATGCAGATGATTTCGTGGAACGAAGCTGGTGCGGGTAGGAGCCACACAGAATGGCACGCTAAACACTGCGTCCCGTCCCGTCCCGTCCCGTCCTGTCCCCCTGTGGTTGTCTGCAGGCCACAACGCCTCTGGCTCTGGTGCAGTCTCTCCATGGTATCCTGATTCCTTTCCTTACACAGTTTGCTGCTTTAAAAAAAAAATGGTCACTTTCATAGACTATAAGTATCTGTATCATAACTCTGACCTTCTTACTGGTTCTTGGAAGAAAATATTTTCATTAAGAACCAGTTATCCTCAGAATTGTCTGAGCATGCCTCTCCTGAGCGTTGTTTGGATGGTCTTTGTACCTAACCCTCCTTCCAGGCCCTCTTCTGAGACGTGGGGTGAATAGCTGAAATCATGCCACCTGTACAAACTAGCAAGGCCACTTTGCAGAAGACAAAAGCTCACCATACGCACCTGTTTTTGTCTGTGGCCTGTGCAGTATAATTCCTTCATCCTTCAGATGCTATAATTGTTAAAAATCTCAATGCCCAAAAGGGAACTAGTGAAACAAAATTAATGAGAAGAATCATGAGTTACTGAAGTGTATCTGTGCAGGGGTGTGAGTGTATGTGTATATAAGTATCTGTGTTAAAACTAGGTCCAATAACCTTGTACTCATCAAGTTCTATGCCTCTACACTATTTTCCATATTTTCATAGACATATTTAAAGATGATCGTTCCTTTCTGGGCATATTTTGGTAATGGACTGAATTAAAGTCAATGTAGACAACAGGCTATTTTGATGTTGACCCTTTCTATTCCTTGCTCTCTCTCTCTGTTTCACACACATGCACACACACAAGAAATTTGTGCAATGTCACTTCGAGGATCACCAAACTTTATTAAGTGACGAAACTGATAGGCTGCTTTTAGGAAATTCTCAAGACCAGAACGTTCAGTCTTTTCGGATTTTTTATATTTTGGCATACGTGCTTTACTAAATGAACAAATCCTTCAGACAGGATTAGTTAATTTAAAAAACAAATTTGCTGTAGCAAGAACTGCTTAAGCCTTTAAACAAATCACTGTTCTGCTAATTTTCTAATCAACTTGTAATTATAGATAATTCCGCTTTAGGTCAAGTTGTGATAGTATTGGAAACCCCAACCTCTTACCTCTTCTCTCTCTTTCTCGCTCTCTTTTTTATCTTTTTTAATCTGTTCCCAAGATTTTCATTTTAAAAAATGAGTTTTAAAGGGTTTTTCTTATGTTTACTGCTCAAATACTCTCAAACGTGTTGATATCTTCTTATGGATGGGGTAATTTGTAAACACAGCTTTTTGTGTTCATGGGTTTATCTAAAATAGAAACAACTTTTGGAAAAATGAAGGAAATATCTTCAGGAAGTTTTACCAAACCAAGACGTCTTTAAAAATAAGAAAAGGACAAGCAACTAAACTATGTTATTCCTTTGTTTTCGTCATGGAAGTTCATCAGCAGAACGGAAGTAAAAACCGCTAAGAAGCCTGAAGTTTCCACTTGACTCCAAATCCTTAAAATTAACTATCTGCATAGATGTAGCATTTATCTGTCAGCAGCCTTATCTGAATGGTAATAAATTCTGTGATAAAACATGCATTAACATGGATAGTTTGTCTTGTTGGGCTCCGAAATGGAAAAACATTTATCATTTTTATCAGACCTAAGAAGTCCATGATAGTGAAGGTTACTTGCATGGATAATGAGCTAGCACACTTCCATTCTTTCTGAATAACACTCAGGCTAGCTATACTGCAGTTTCTAGGCTATTCTACATTCAGTTAGAGGAGGGTGTGCCATTTATGATCCTACAATGGCCTGTTTCTAAACCTAACACGATGCAAGGAAAAGTGACGCTCTAATTTCACAAATTCATCTTACCATTCATCCATCCAGCCGACAAATATTTTTGAGTGCCTATTCTATGTGCTCTAGTATTAAAACAAGAGAATGAAAATTTCTATCCTAAATCCATGTAATTCTGTCATTAGAGTGCTTAATTTTTGTAAATTCATTTTTTTCTGGACTTAGGTGTTAGTTCGACCATATGTGAATGTGATGAATTCTAAATCTAGTGGATATGCTTATGTATGATGTGTATGTATATGTATATGTAAATATACATACACACATATCTAATATTTCCATAGCTGCATATAAATACAAATGCCACATGCATATATACCAACTGGCTAAATAATATACTCTCTGGTCTTAGATAATCTATTTTCTTAGGTTATTGCATATCTTGTCTTTGATCTACTCAGGGATTTTTATTCCTTCCTTTGAATAACTTATCTTTTGGAGATACTTTTATATTATTTAGAAACGTTCCAATTTTCCAGTTACAACGTGGTGTCTTTCATCAGTGAAGGCTCTTTCATCAATGCTTGAGATACTGTACACAGTGTTGCACAGGCTTTTCATTTTTCTGTTGCATAGATTTCTTAAATTAATGTATGCATTTTTCTCTTTCAAAGTTGGTATATATTAGGCCTTTCCCTGATGGTGACTTAAAGTAATAATTTGTGAATGTTTTTACTAAGTGTCATCAAGATCTTAAAAAGAAAGAAGAAAATAAGAAGGATTATTTATATGTTAGTGCCAACAATGAAAGTTAAACAGTAGTAACTTTTGGGATAAATTCTAAAAGCTACATTAGAAAAAGAAGCGTACACATAAAATAAGTATTGTTCTATCCAAAGCTTGTCATTTTTTTATTGTAAATGTAATATATACTCCTTTTAAAAAAATGAAACCATATAGAATTATAAAATACAAATTCATCTGCTCCACCCCACCCCTTATTTTCTAGGGGTAACCACTGTTAATGTTTTGATATATGTCCTTCCAGAAACTTTGTGCAAATATACAAGTGTTTGTATATGTTTGTGTGTATTAGTTTTATACAAATAGAACAGTAGTTTTAATGTCCTGTGACTATTTTTCATTTTATTACACATTAGTAGATGCCTTTCCATAAGTGTTTAAATAGATTTACCTCATTCTTTTGTAAATTACTACATATTCCATTGTGGGGCTATACTTTACTTAATGAGTCCCTATTGAATGGACATCGAGATTGTTTTTACTTCTCTATTACAAAGCATCAGTGAAGATCTTTTACATATATTTTTATCACTTTATGTACACATTTCCATAACTTTCAAAATTTGTTTTTTATAAGATATTTGTAATAAAATTTTAACGCTTTTTCAGTGAATGAGATCATAGAGATGCTATATTTGAGACTCTTTTCTTGGCGAAAAAGAAAGATCATGTAGGAGTTTTATGTAGGAGTTTTTAAAGAAAAGCATCTTTTGCAGGATAATTTCCCCCCTTGCTTGATTAGCCAAGTAGATATGTGGCCAAAACGTATAAAGGAAAGTCCATCTTATTCCAATAAAAAAAAATGCAATGAGATGTTTCTAAGATAATGTGAGATGTCTACAAGATGTCTGTAAGGGACACTGATATTTGGATTGCCTCATTTTAAAATTTGAGGGATTTAAAGCAAATAGCTAAACTGATAATGTCTGTCACATTTTTTTAAACACTATCCATGTTCATGCATGTTGCACCACAAAGGAACTTAATTATGCCATTGTGAAAAATAGGAAGCATATGCTGGAAATTATGAATGACCACAATTACCTACAAAAAATAAATTTGACTATTTGTAAGGTTTGGTAGTTTGTTGGAATGCTCATAAATTTGAAATCACATGAAACATTCCTTTTACAACGAATCCCAGAAGTTCCCTAAGACCTCTATGTGGAGCTAAGAAGAGGAGAGGGGTCAAACCTTTTGGTACAAGTAACAACCTGTGGCCACCACCTTGATTTTCTGCTAGGTGCTATTGATCCTAAAGGTAGAACAGACAGGAAAACAATCAAAGATTATTAAACACAATCTGATTACAACCTGTTCTCTTTCATTGTGCTTGCTTGGCTGTGCCTGTCTGGAAATTCCCTGTCCTGTGCCACCCATCATCTCTTGACACCCAAGCCCCCAGCTGAGCCTTTCGCATTCAATCCTACCACCCAAATGACCCCTGGGTCCCCTAAAATACCATCAGACCCCTGTCATCTCGTCCAGTCCCTGGTGACTCTCCCCAACCTGGTTTTTCTCCACTCCTCTGATAACTCTAATTAGCTCCTCTTCACTGCAAAAGAGGAGCAGGAACAGGACAGGTGAAAAGCTCACTCTGGCATGGGCAAAGCACTGGTATTCCTTCCTGAGCTTTGTCAAATTCAAGTACATCTGCCAAGACGTTGATCCATCTTCTCCCTTGTTAAACATTGCAGTTGTTTGTAACATTAGACTTTAGGCTGCCTGTTAAATTTACAATTATAGAAAAAGCTAGTGGCCTAAATGAGAGTAATTGGTATGCTTCTTTTAGTATGAATTTCTTTTCAAAAATCATGTCAAAAGCCATTTTATTTTTCAATTTTAGGAGCAAACTGCACATTTGCCTTAATGTGAGTCTTCACATTGGATTACGTGCTTATCTTTTTATATCTATAGGTGAAATCTATCCCAGTTATTGAAAGTAATTTTTCTTGTGGTCAGCTTTATTGTTTTGTGTTAGTGTCTATTATAAATAGAGCCTTAAAGTGAAATAATGCACTTTAAAATACTTGTGCCATTTAAGTAATTCAACAGAATTAAAGAAAAGGTTGCATATATTTTGATGGAGACAATAGAATAACAGTATTAGTAAATATATGTCACCTCTAAATTTGGGGTGGGGGGAGGAGAGGGTAGAAATCAGAGCTGAAAATTTAAAGCAAGTAAAACATACCCGAAAAAAATGTAGCTGAGTTTCCAAAAATTACAGTAATTCTAAAAATTGATATCAGCTCAAACATAACAAGTAATTAATGTTACCTTAGTAACCTAGCTGGAATGTTTGTTTAAAATATTAAGTTAATTTCTGCCGCATTTTAACTGCATTTTCATTTTTCATGAAATCTATAAAAGGAATTCCACTGGCTAGAAACATAGTAAATCAAAACTATCACCAACAGCCAGTTTGAGCATGACTCTTTTTAACATTCTTATAATTTAATTATGATCTTCTTCCTCTGGAAAATAAGTTGCAAAATCCCATTTTTAATATATACATCTACAATTATGTAAAAAAAACTGAAATAACTTTAGAGAAGCATTAATACATGGTCTGAACAAAATCAGAGTTCCAAAAATTGGGGTGTCTTCAGGATTGTGAAATGTTACCTTTTCAGTGCAAACCAATGATGCAAATCTTTAAAGGAGAAATGCGGTAGAACTCATTTATAACTCTGGTTTGAGGATAGGGCTAATACTCATTTCATAGCCAACTCTTATGTGGGACTGCTACTGGACATCCCTGTTCTGAGAGTAGTACTTTAGCTGACTTTATCCAAATCCAAGAAGCAGAGAGTCACACAGTGTGAGACTTGTAATTAATTGGCTGTTTGGGGCATTAGCTGAAGCCGTCATGTATCACATACTTTAGATCCCCGTATAGAGTGCCAATTGTAGAAGCATGTAATTATCTGTATCATGAACTGTATTCTTTTTTTCACTAAAAAAGTGACTGTTTTGAGAATAACAATATGACTTACAAGGTAAAAAATTATTTTTTTAAATACACAAAATATTGCCACTGCCTTTTTTGGGGGGCCACTTTCTTTTGCCTTAAGAAAGAAATTTCTTTAGGTATATTTAACTCCGTATCACTTAGATTATACAGACTCATTGGCATAGAAAATATTTTGTTTTTCAAGTTTATCCCACATTTTTTTCACTTTTTTCATCAATACTAAATGACTTTCTTCCCTGTTTTTGAAGTAATGCTCATGTACTTCAGCATCCCGTTCCCGTTTTCTTTAGATTTCCTAGTTATCTTGCTTTTTCCCTCTTCTGTCCCCTTCCCATCTTGGCCAGCTGTGGATTAAATTCCGTCTCACCATTGACTCGTCGACTAATGAAATGAAATTCAATAATTTGGCTCTGGTAGTGAACATCATTTACCTTGGCTTACTTTGTAAATTGAAATGTGTGAGGAGTACCTGGTACACTGCCCCTCCTCTTGATAGGAGTTGGATTACCCTGCCCAGCCCCTCTGACAAGAAATAAAATGAATGAGAAGATATCAGTTGGATCAGAGAGCCTAATAATACTCTGAGACCAAGCTTCAGAAATTGCTTCATGAATATTGTAAAATCAGTGTTGTGTTTGCCTATTAGTTGGACAGAAAGCACGTGTGGATATTCATCCAACCTGATCCCAAATCATTCATGATTCATCCAAAATTGCCACATGTCTGGTGTTCGATCTTTGTGTCAGCAAAAAGTCCTACAGCTTGGACTTGGGGCTGGATTTATGTAGTGTAGCATTTGTATATAAGATTTGACCATGGATTCATACTCTGTGAACATTATTAGACATTTTGATAATATAAAGTAGTAACATTGAATGTAACTAACATTAGCCTTATTCTAGAGAAACCATTTGTCATTTGCAAATGTTCAACATTTTCAGTGATACCATTTAGGCATAAGTAACACTCAAGATATATTTAGCATAGGTTTGGTATATGATATGGAACAACCTAAGGGAAAGTCAAACTTGGGTGTTAAAGGGCCCCAGAAATTGCTGAAATAATGTCATTGCAGGTTTTTCCTTACAGCTGACAAACTGTGCTGTTGGTCATCAGTTTCCTGGAAGGGGTTCACCACATGCCCCAGGTAGGGAAATAGTCTCAATAATCCAGTAAATTCTCAAAAATAATATCTTTTCATTAACATATTCCTTCCTCTATGTCCAAATATACTTTTACTGATTCTTTCAAGTAAACACTAGCTAAATATTTTATATATTTGAATATTTTTAGTTTATAGAAAATTAGCATGCTTTATAAAGAAAATTCTAGATAAATCATCATGAGTTTTTATCAGCTGACTATAAGCCCCTTCCTTAAGGCCTTTTTTTTTTTAACTTCCATATGACAATACCTTAATTTTGTTATTTTTGATCATTTTCATCATAATTAAAATTCTGTATTTGGCATTGAAAAGAGTAGACCAACCTTATATTTCTTATGACACCGAGAAGAGTAATTGGTTTATAGATATACATTACCATTTACCTTGACAAGAACAACTTAACAGATTTTTAATGTAAAAATTAATTGACAATCTTATTGTTTATTTGAAATCAATTATTAATAAGTAGTAAATTCTGAGAGATCAAAGAAATAATTTTGTGTAGAAGGAACACAAAAACAGTGTAATTAAAACTTAACACATTATAAAGAAACCACAATGGTTAGTTGTTTTGTTTTTATTTTAAACAAAATTTGGCATAAGATATATTCATGAAACAGATATATCTATATGTATGTATACCTGTTGCAAAACTGTGGGACTATTAAATGATTCACGTTCTCTTTTTTCACAGAGTGTAAAATGCTAAAAAGAAATACATTTGAGTGTTTAATCTGTTATTGCTGTATATTCAGAAATTTTTTGTTTTCTGCAAAATTTGTAACCAATTTCCAAGTAATATAAATTACAATATTTCTCATGTTTAAAATGAGCCTAGCTGAAAAGAGATTTTCTTTTATAATGACATTGGAAAATATGTACGTGATTTTGTTTTTTAACTTTTTCTACATTTCATTGGCCATACTATTAACTTTGGTATTCATAAAACTATGTAGAGGGAACTATTTTGACTATATTTTTTAAAAAGAGGCAGTAGAAATAAAATGAGAAAATAGATGATAATATTATGTAGAAATCCCTGAAAGAAAATTGGAAAGGAAGAAACAAATTCCATTGGGTTGAAAATGTTGGAAAATAGGGAGTATTCAAAGACTTTAACTTCTTACATTGTTAGAGTAATCAACTTATTTCCAAATGATTATTTCATGCTGTTGGTTCCATGAATTGTGCTTTTAGTATAATTTATAATTTCCCCTACCATTTTAGTGTTTAAGTACATTAATTACTGAAAAGAAAGGAAGGAATTGAGGAATAAAAGTCAGGGGAAACTGGGTTTATTCCTATTTTCCAATAGCACTAATGTATACTTCTTTAACCTTCCATATGGTGCTTTGTGTGATGAGAGTATATAACATTTATATATGTTATTAGTGCCTTATTTTTTTTTCACTTGACTTTATTTCTTACCTAAAGAGCCATATATTTTTTGTGAGTGTTCCTTGGCCCCTATATTTAAAGTGCTGATGAGACAGTGTATCTTTAGAGGTATATATAGGCTGCATTTAACCCACTGTATTATCTCTGGAACAGCAGGTTAGCCAATCTTTTTTTCTTAAATTCAGTGTTTATTTTTAAGCTAAAGAATAAAAAAAAGGATATTAAACACCATAATTTGAAGCCATTGTTATTGAAATGTACCTTTAAGCTGCAAAAAAGAGTGCTGATCTTCAAAACTTGAAACGGAAGTTGGAATGGCTGTCAGTCTTTTTAGCTCCAATGAGGACAAAATTACTTTACAAAAAGCATTAAAAATAAAGGTAAATATATGGACCTTCAAGAATTTGATCTGTTTCCTACAACTCGTCTTTAGCAATATGTTATTTGTAACCCACCTCCACACAGATGCTGAAGAACCATGGTGTTTGCTATTTACATGTAATTATTTATTCACAGTGGGCTTTATCGATACCAAGATATTTTGTACAATGTTATTTTGCTCTTCTTGGTCTTTGCCTTTTGTGTTAGCTTTATATAAAAAGTTGGGTTTGTTGTATTGTTTATGTACCATAGTATGTAATTCAACTTTTCCTGATGAATGTATGATGAATAATTAAAATAAATCGTGTGCTTAGAAAAGACAAAGACACAGGTTGTATATGAAAATATGTGTACATATTTGACAAAGAAAAAAAGAGGAAAAGAATCTTCCTGCCAACAGATATGTCCTGCTGGACGGGACCTGGAAATTAACAGATTTTTTTTTAAGCAGTGAAATTTAAAAATCTATTACCTCAAGAATTGTCCGTGGATATGTGTTGGTGTACTGCTCGTTGTTAGCAAATACAATCTCCCTTGCTGCTGGCAGTAAAAACAACCCAAGTGTCAGATCACACAAATTTTAGGGGCAAATCTTTCAAAAGGTGGATACCTTACGATATTCTGGAGTCTGATTCTGGACTTTCGGTATGTCCCTATGGCCTTTTGTTGTGGTTGGGCTTTTTCTTTTTTTTTTTTTTTTTTAATGTTTTTGGTTGGTTGTTTTAGAATGGAAGGGTAATCTTAACTGTGAGATCAGATCTCATGGAAGGATATAATGACACTCTACTCGGATGAAAACTGTAATGGGAATCAACTATTTTTATTGTCACTGTATGAGCTATTGTACGGATTCCTGTGGAGTGCTGTTTACTCGCATGATGCGTGTGATACATCATGCAACGTCATCTAGCAATGCCTAATAAAAGTTTTTAAAAGAGAAGACTCTTGTCTTTTTTTCCAGTGCATTTGGAATTTAAAAAAATGAAAAGGTAAAATTTGACAATGGCACAATTACATGAACCTAAGTAAATTTGGAAAGATCTATTGAAGTCATTTCTGCACTAGATTCTAAGACTAGAGAAACAGGAATGAACAGAAATCCGGGGTATGCTTTCTGGAAAGTGGATTGTGTTGTGTTGCTGTGGCATGTTTTGGGGAAGCCTCACAGAATACGGAGGATCAGTATGCACATTCTGATGCAAACAGTGTATCTGCAAGCACATGGGATAATGCCAGTTACTTTCTGACTTTTTCATTCGTTGGAAAACCCATTCAGTACTCTTTATTCACTTAATTATTTTTCAGTAAACATGTATTGAGCCCCTGCTGTGTTATAAAAATATACTGCACGTGCATTTAGGAAAAGGCCAGGCTCCAGCACTGGTCTGGGGGAGACAGTGCCAGACAGGGGTTTCAACAATGGATTCCTACCTTGAATTCTTTGACTAATTTGGATGGTGACATTAGGTTAGCCACATAACTATCCAGAGGTCAGTCTAAGATGACCAGTGAGGTGGCAATCTCTAAGATCTCTTTCAGCAATTAAATTTGGATCTGTGCAACGTATTTTTAAAGTTGGTTCAAATTATTCAGTTCTAGCATTTCTCCAACCCGGACAGAACATGTCAAGCCCCCGTGCCTTCGCACAGGCTGGTTCCCTACCTTCTCCTGCTCCGTCGAACTCCTCCTCCTCCGTGGCCCTCAGGCCCAGTATCTTCTGCAGAATATCATCCTGGCCATACCACATGGGACACATCACCATGGCCTCCTCTGTTGAGCATTCCTTGCAAATCACTCCCAAACAAGGCACTTTGTACTTGTTTCCCAGGGCTAATATAACAAAGTGCCACAAACTGGATGCCATAAAACAACAGAAATGTATTCTCTCACATTTCTGGAGACCGAAGTTCAACATTAAGCATCGGCAAGGTTGGTCCCTTTCGGAGGCCCCGAGGGAGACTACTTCATGCCTCTCCCTAGTGACTGGTGGTTGCCAGCAATCCTTGGCATTTCTTTACTTGCGGTGTCTTCACTTCACTTCAGTTATTGGATTTAGGGCCCACTCTGGTCTAGTATGATCTTTCTATGGGTTGAATTGTGTCCCTCAGAATTCACATGTCGAAATCCTAACCCCGGCCCCTTAGAATGAGACCATCTTTGGAGATAGGGCCTTTAAGGAGGTAATTAAGGTAAAATGAAATCATATGGGTGGGTCCTAATCCAACATGAAATAAAATTCGAGCACCATGATGACAGCTTGTCGCCTCCTTGCTGGCCATGAGGAGGCTACCACCCAGCAGTTATCACACTGAATGCAAGACACTCACTTAAATTTCAGTTTTAGATAAACTACCACTACCTTTAGTATAGATATGTCTCAAATATTTTATTTATAGGATATATATGTATATATATATGTATAGCATCTATATGCATGTCAGGCATAATAGAACATAGACGGACAGACGAATTACAAATTTAGGCTCTGCGTTTCAGCTCCGGCAACTAGGAGAAGTTACTTAACATCTTTGCACCTCAAATTCCTCATCTGTAAAATTAGAATACGCTTACCTGGAAGGGTTGTTGCAGGGTTAAAATGCCTGGTGTGTGGTGGCTCAGTAACTAGAACACTGTCTGATACATAGAGATCAATGGCTCAACAAGTAATTTTGAAGGAGTGAAAAAACACTTTCCCCTTTCCTATATGGAATTCTCTGGAAACCTGAGACAGTTTCTGGTCAGCCCTAAGACATGGCTAAGCACAGCCACAGCACAATCTATGGCGTGCTCCAGGCTTCCATTTGGAAAACCCACTCCACCTCCTCTGTTCCCCAGAAAAACCTAGTTCTAGGATGCAGGGAATTCTCTAAGATGAACAACCCATTTGATGCAAGCACTGTTTTCCTTCTAGAAAATGTGTAATTGTTGCGGTACGACGGCAGCAACGTTTTACATGAAAACTGGAGCGTCGCCTGACCTTTCAGAGCCTGAGACTGCCTGTGCCGCGCCCTTCTACTTGCGGAGGCCGTGATCCCTTCTACCTGCGGAGGCCGTGATGCGGGGGAATCTAAGCGAGTCCAAGCAGTCACATGGCAGCTCCGATAGACCCCATCTCTTTAAAGAGATCATTGGAGCGGCTCACTTGTTACTAGAGCTGGGTTCAAATTTTTCTGTCTCCTTTTACAGTATGCATTTTTATGTAATCAGTTGATAATAGTGAAAAATATCTAAAAGATGTACTATTTATGGGCCTAAGGCTGTTTCTTTGCAGAAATAAAAACCATTGTAAAAGAGAAATATTTTTTCTTTTAAATATTTTATGTATTTATTTGAGAGAGAGAGCGAGCGAGCGAGAGAGAGAGCAGGTGGAGGAGCAGAGAGAGAGGGAAAAGCAGACTTCCCACTTAGCAGGGAGCCTGACTTGGGACTCCATCCCAGGACTTCAGCCGAAGGCAGACGCTTAACGACTGAGCCACCCAGGCGTCCCCAGAAGATATTTTTCCTTAATGCTTCTTCTGCAACCAGTGGTTTTGTTCTTGACTTGCTTTTCTAACCAAGAAACTCACATCACATAAAGATGATGGTCTGGGTAATGTAAAGAGGCCTGCATTCTACTACCTGTTTGTGGGTGCTGTGGCCTTGGACTAAGGGTTCAAACTCTCTGTAGCCAAGTTCCCTTCCTTGAATATGGGGAACCAGATCTCTAACATAGTAACATATGAACAGTAATAGGTAATAAAATCAAG
Organism: Mirounga angustirostris; assembly: GCF_029215605.1. Taxonomy (NCBI): domain Eukaryota; kingdom Metazoa; phylum Chordata; class Mammalia; order Carnivora; family Phocidae; genus Mirounga; species Mirounga angustirostris. Next base: position 107,855,878 of record NW_026991716.1, read on the forward strand.
CTATAGCAGTTAAAAACCTCCCTCACCATTTTATAAAGTTAAACTTCGTTTTAACAATGCACAATGGAAATAAATATACTGTGGATACTGTTCTTACAGGAGGCCCAAGGTAGTATTCAATAAATGGAAACTCCCTTCTCCCGTCCCTCAAGCAAATCACTCTTGACCCAGAGAATGTTATTAACAATCACTGAATTGTAATTGTGACCCTAAATTAATATGCTGCTTATCCTGGCCAGTAATTCAACATCAACTTCACACATACTGGCTTGCCAAATTGGAATGTTGGTTTGCCAAATTAGACATGATGGCATACCGTCCGACGTTTTAAAGCTAGCCTCGCTCAGCTGATCTACTAGTTAAACTGGGTACGGGAAGTGCCAGTGTGCGGAGGACAGCCCCAAGAAATCATCCAGGCATTCCACGGAGGAGGTTGGACGATTTCCCCCTTACCCAGCGGCACAGAGGCCCTTTCAAGGGCCAGAAATAGATCCCCTATTGAGCCTCTGTTTATCTCCTCTGACCATAAAAAGCAGCTGGCCCTGCAAGAAAGGCTGGAGGCTGCAATTAACTCAGGAGGCCCTAAGCTGAAGCCTGAGCAGCAGAATAAAGGCCGCTCAAAGACCTTTTGGAGTCATGTTGCTAGCTCTTTGCTGGAACTATTCAGTTCTACTCCAAGGAAATCTGTGCCCTAAACCCCACACATCACTGTAAAATTTCCTGCAACCACCAGAGGCACTCAGAATCATTCCATTATTCTTGGAGTTGCTTCATAATGACTGTTTATTAAATATCCACTATTCTGCTAAATACTGATGCCATTTTGTTGGATGAAAAACATTTTAAAAAGAATTGATTGAGGGGCGCCTGGCTGGCTCAGTCAGAAGAGCAAACAACTCTTGATCTTGGGGTCATGAGTTCAAGCTCTATGTTGAGTGTAGAGACTACTAAAAAATAAATTAATTAAAAAAAAAAAGGATTGGGCCAGTTCTCACCTTTCATTACTTGGTATTTAAACTTTATTCAGTGTTAGGCAAATTGACAATTAGGAAAATAGAAAGCAGGATCAGAGTTTTTATTTATTTTTTTTTTAGATTTTATTTATTTATTTGAGAGAGAGCTCACAAGTGGGGGAGGGGGTACAGAGGGAGAGGGACAGGCAGATTCTGCACTGAGCGTGGAGCAGGACTCAAGCAAGGCTCCATCCCAGGACCCTGAGATCATGTGAAGTCATATGATTACACTTACGACTGAGCCATGCAGCCGCCCCCAGAATCAGATTTTCTAAGGCCACTGGAGTCAATAAGAGGTTTCTATTGGGATGCTTCACACATTGTTGCTAAAAAATTATCAGGTCTTTAAGCACAACTTTAAATGTCTCTCATATCTTTGTTAAGAGCCCTTAAGAACACTATTCTTATTGCTTATATTCCATACAAATGAATTGATACAGGTCTGGAAAATTGTAATAATCCAATTCATTAGACATAGTCCAGGAGCAGAACTGAGAAGTATCAAGTGCAACCAAAAGACCACCTGAAACCTATTTCTAGATGGCCATTTCAACTTAACTTAAATAAACCCCAAAAGGCCTCAAATCTTTAACCAAAAACTGCTTTAAGGCTGAACAAATGTGCTTAAAGCTTCAGGTAGCCATGTTTTATTATCCAATTCTAGCTCTTTGCATCATGCTTTTATTTCATCCACCAAAAACGTGCTTTATAAAACAAAAATAGGGGCGCCTGGGTGGCTCAGTCGGTTAAGTGTCTGCCTTTGGCTCAGATCATGATCCTGGGGTCCTGGGGTTGAGCCCCACATTGGAGTCCCTGCTCAGCAGAGAGCTTGCTTCTCCCTCTCCCTCTGCCGCTCCCCCTGCTTGTACTCTCTCTCTCTCTCTCAAATAAATAAATAAAATCTTCAAAAAATAAAAATAAATGTTCTGAGGAGTACTGGTTCTGCTCTGGTGGTGTTAACCCCCTACAACTGATCCTTCCCTCGGAGCACAACAAAGAATACCCCAGCTACCTGAAAAGACTGAGAATAAACCAGACCAAGCAGAATGTGGTAGGGAATCAAAATGTGGAGATGCAATCCTCACAGTGGAAAAGGTCTCAGTTCTTGTCCTCTAATGACATTGCCCCAAAGGCAAGCTTGTGGAGGGCAGCTGCTGACCTTACAGCGGAACTCTCGCCGTCTTTACCCCCCTTCAGAACTACAGAAAGAAGACAGGGCAAGAGGGGAGCTATGGAGGGGAGAAAACTGGAAAAGAAGAAATGAATGGAAAGAGAAAATCTCAGCAGAGAAATAGAAATTGTTAAAAACAGAACCAAATGAAAATTTCAGCATTGAAAAACGCAATACCTGGAAAAATTCGCTGGATAAGTTCAGGAGTATAATGGACCTGCACATTTCGAACCATTTAGAGGATGATCTGTTTACCAAAGGTAGAGGATGATCTGGTTACCAAAGGTAGAAACTCTTGTCACAGGGAAATATTTGTTGCGAGCTCCAGAACAGGCAAATGGGAGAAACCTCTGCAAAGGCCAACGCTTCAGTTCTATAATTATCTTTGCTGTCAGGAACTAAGACTATGCTATTCATGTTTTTCCCAGGCTATTTATTAGTAAAGTAAATATTCTAATGTAGGGCTACTATCACATTTAAAAATTTAAAATTTAAATTTCTTGCATGATATTTCTACTGTGATGTAAAATACAATGGAAGTTTTTTGCAGCAAACAGTCTTAGGTTCTAGTGAAATGCTCTTAGCAGCATAAATATTAGCTGAATCAAGGCATAGTTATTAAGCCATAATAATTATAGTTATTACCCTGGAATCTCTCTTTAGTTCTTTCTCTCTCTCTCTCTTTTTTAATAGAGCGCTCACTTTTTTTAATAGAGCACTCACAAATACAAAGGTATTTAATCCTCACATCTCTAGAATAACCCAGAGTCATGTAGCCAACAATGGCTTTAGGTTTGAACTTATTCTTACCTTTTTACAGGTCACTTTATTATATCATGAAATAAGCATCGAATGAAAATGATGAATTTGCTTAGGTCTAGTGGTTCATTCTCTTGCTTATTTTTTTTTCTGATAAGCACACATAAGTATGGAAATTTCTCTCACCAGCTATAAGCACATTAACTATAAAAGGAAGAAATTGTGATGTAAATTGTAAAGTTACACTAAGACCTTGAATGGGAAAAAAAAAAAGAAGAAATTGTGATAAACTTCCAATACTTGTATCAACATTGTTATGGTTTGTATGATGATTGCTTTTACCAACTGCTATACAACATACATAATTATTATTAAATGGTACCTATTCAGTGCACTTGAAAAGAAACATGAAGAGATGAAGGGAAAGAATTTATTCTGAGATCTTTGAGAAGTTGCTTGACTTAGTGAAATTGAAGGCTTTAGCTTCAGGCCGACTTATCTCCACCAATAACTGTCTTACCATGAAATCTTGGGCAACATTAATCTCTCTGTTTCTTCATCTACAAACAAGGAATGCAATATAATTCACACGGTTACTGTAAATTATAACTGAGATGATCTATCTCAAAGCCTTAGCACAGTGCATGAATCAATGTTGAATTCCAAAGTTCAGATCAAAACACAACAATTAAACATTGTCATTATCTGAATCTTACCCATAAAATGGAGGTAATAATAGCTCATTTTAAGGGATATTGTGAGGAATACATGAGTTTATATATGTCAATTGCCTAGCAAAATGCTTAAAGCAGAGTGGATAATCAAGAAACCATAACTACTACCATCAATGGATTTGTTACCGTTGAGATAAGGCCATCTTTTACATGCTTTTTTTTTTTTTTTTTAAAGATTTCATTTGTTTATTTGAGAGAGAGCACATGAGAGGGGGTAGGGTCAGAGGGAGAAGCAAACTCCCTGCCCAGCAGGGAGCCCGATGCGGGACTCGATCCCGGGACTCCAGGATCATGACCTGAGCCGAAGGCAGACGCTTAATGACTGAGCCACCCAGGCGCCCCGCGATCTCATTTCTTCTAATGCAAAGAGGAAATACTTCACTAACTAAGCTCAGAAGACGCAATCCCAGACAGACTTCTTTATGTAGAATTCTTCTCTATAGCTGATGGTGCCATAAAGATTGCCAATTCTTATTTCAAGCCATTATTTCCCCCAATTAACAGTAGATTCTAAAGGAAGATGACTTTTTTTTTTAAAGATTTTATTTATTTATTTGAGAGAGAGAATGAGATAAAGAGAGCATGAGAGGGGGTAGGGTCAGAGGGAGAAGAAGCAGACTCCCTGCCGAGCAGGGAGCCTGATGCGGGACTCGATCCAGGGACTCCAGGATCATGACCTGAGCCGAAGGCAGTCGCTTAACCAACTGAGCCACCCAGGCGCCCCTACATGCTCATGTTTTAAAGTGATTATGATTTGGAGCCCTCTGGCGTTCATATTGGACACTACAATTTTGAATAGGGACGTGTTAAACTTCCCATCAGTATTTCCTCAAGGTATTATAATTTACATGCTATTTTACCATAACCAAATGAGCTGTAACTTATTTAATATTTTTATTTAAACTAGTTTACTCCTTAAGAAAAAATCAATATATTTCCAAAACCAGCTTTCTTTTATTATCATAAATGGAAAACCAGTATGTTTTAAACATATATAACTATGTTAAGTAGAGAACCATTAAAATAGAAAATTTCAATTTCAGTACCAACCAGCATCATATCTCATACAACAGTTCAGGGAACCTTATTTTATATCAATAAATTTCATTTATTGATTGAGGAGGCTTCATGAAAGGAACAATTAAAAAAAGAGAATCCCAAAGAATTATGAGACGTTAGTTTGATGGACAAGAGGACCAAGGACTTTCCCAACACAGATTAAAGTACAACTAAAGATACAAAGTTGTAGAAACACTGAGTCATTGGGGAAGCTGCAAGATGTTACAAATGCACCCAGAGAGCAAGTGAGTAATTGGCTGGAGGCAGACAGGCAATACATGAAGAGAGGTGGGCCTGGCCATAGCAGGGGAGGCCCCCTGTGTCATGCAGAAGACTGCAGACTTGGTTCATGCAAAGTCATCATTTTCCCAAGAATAGAGTTCCACGAGATTTTAGTAAATGTTTTCCTTCACCACCCCCCAAATATATATGTGGCAGGGGTGGGTGGGGGGGGGGTGTCTGTGTGGTGTCAAGTTAGGGAAATTCTGAGTTAAACCAAATTAAGCAGCATTTTTATTTATTTACTTATTTTTAAAGATTTTGTTTATTTATTTGACAGAGAGAGAGAGACAGTGAGAGAGGGAACACAAGCAAGGGGAGTGGGAGAGGGAGAAGCAGGCTTCCCGCTGAGCAGGGAGCCTGATGCGGGGCTCGATCCCAGGACCCTGGGATCATGACCTGAGCCGAAGGCAGACGCTTAACGACTGAGCCACCCAGGTGCCCCAAGCAGCATTTTTAATTACAGGAATTGTCAGGGCACTGTAAAACTCTAAGAGGGAATTATAATCTGCACATTTCCCAATATGTTTGCTCTTGGAGTCGTTTTTTTAATGTTGTCTTCTTTGTTTTTATTTGTTTATTTGTTTAGTTTTTTAAGTAGGCTCCCTGCCCAATGTGGGGCTTGAACTCATGACCCAGATATCAAGATCTGATGCTCTACCAACTGAGCCAGACAAGCACCCCTTATTTGTTTTTATTTATTTTAGGAACAATATATGTAATATTGGGTGGAATATATTTTGATAAATGCCCCTAGGTCATGGAGAATTTTTTTTTTTAAATAAAACAGTAATAACATGATTAGATTTGTGTTTTAGAAAGATCTTTGGTGACAGTATGTTGGCTGACTTGAAGGAAAAAAGAAAAAACTAGAGGCTGCCAAATGAGTTAGAATATGGCTGAATCACCAATGATCCATGTGCAGAAAACATAACACAATTACCGCATGTCATGAATTTTAAACTATGAGAGCTAAACACAGTTTCAGGGCATTACAGATTTGAAGGCAGTAATGTATGCCGTTAAAAAAAAAAAAGAACACCCGTTAAATAAAGCAATGGGCCTTATTGGAGGAAATGACACAGCCTAGGAGACAAAACAGAATGACAGGCTAGACTTCTCAGAATAATGTAGAAAGCAGAAATCAGTACAACGGTCAGCAAATCTGGGTAACAGTAAATAGGGACACATGATGATAGAATAAAAGGTGTAATAAACGCTCAACAGCAATACACAGATAATAGACAAAATTATTTCCTTTTATTTGATTAACCATATTGTGTACTTCAAAATTCTCTGGCTGCTTTTGTTGAAAATGACAGATCTAGGTGGAACAGTTTAGCTTATGAAATAGAGGAATGCAGTTGTGAATCTTACCATTGTGAGTTATCAGAACTAGAGTGAGTGTGTGAGTGTTTGTGTGTGTGTGTTAGTGTGGGGTAGTGTTTTGGCAAAAGTGGGTTGGAGATCGAGAAGGTGGAATGAAAAAGAATACTAAGGCAGAAAGCAAAACTCCTTGAATATATGAGGAGTAAAAAGGGCAGGAAATCTTTTCTTCCAGGACACTGAATTATTCAAGCAGTTTGACGAATCCTGTTTGCTCTCAAATTAATTTTATTCCCCAGCATTTAGAGCGGCTGCTATACTCATATGGGGAATAGTTTCGCGTTTTCTTTACTGAACCGGTTTGAAATGCCACATTGCTTGAGAATTCCTGCAGCTTGTCAGATTGTGTTAATTTTCCTAATGAATACTTTAAACTGTTGACCCAGCTCATGAATACTGCAGCCCTTTTCTTTCTTCTCTGAAGAAGGTGATTGACTAACAGATAGCAATCTGTTAGTTGCATAGGAAGTGAAGAATCTTGGTACAGATGTAAAGTCAGCGTATTTTTTTCCTTCATATTCTTCAGTTGATATGCAACACTTATTTCAAGTGAAGTTAATCCATTAAATTTGGTTTTTAATTTGTATTTTCACTGAATATTCCCTACTGTTATTACAGATTAAACTTTGATAGTGATGTTTTAAGTGCCCAGGAATGGAGAGAAAGAAAATTAGGAATTAGAGGTTGTCTGGTATGTGTGTTTAGAACACAGGCTAAGGAATTTAATCTGGGTTCATACCCCCATTCCACTTGACCTCAGCCAGTCAAATAATTGAAGACTCAGTTTGTATGTCTGTAAATGAGGACAATAATACTGGAGAGAATAGAGGAGAATTAATATTCAAAATGATTAATCACTAAGTATTCTCCAGACCTGGTTGAAGAATAGCATAACAAATCCAATCATAAACATATAAAGAAATCCAAATGTAGACAAATATTGAGAAGCCTCAGAACAAAATGTCAAACAAACAGATTATTTTGAAAGAGGCCAGAACAAAAATAGGGGTGACGTACCAAGAAATAAAATTAATGCAATAGCTAACTTTTCAATTGCAACAATAAAAGGCGTAAGACAGTGGAATAATATTTTGATATGCTAAAACAAATCAATTTTCAACCTGGTATTGAAAAACAAACTTTCTTTCAGAAGCCACCAAGAAAGGGACTTCTAAACAATGTACATAATTGCAGAGGTAAGATCCAAGATGCAAAAAAAATGAATTAAAAAAATGAATAATGATATAAAACAATAGTAATGTTTAACCTAAGAGTTAAAAATAACATGACAAAGCTAAAATAATGGAGTACAATTGATACAAAGTGGAAAGAAGTGATTTGTTAAAGCTTTCTAAATTCTGTGTTATGCAGAAGGAGGATAAAGTTATTACCTAGCATTAGGCTTTCTCAAATATGCATGTTAAAATATGAAGGACAGGGGAGCCTGGGTGGCCCAGTCAGTTAAGTGATGGCCTTCAGCTCAGGTCATGATCCCAGAGTCCTGGGATGGAGCCCCGCATCAGGCTCCTTACTCAGCGGAGAGCCTGCTTCTCCCTCTGCCTCCTATTCCCCCTGCTTGTTCTCTCTCTCTGACAAATAAATAAATAAAATCTTTTTTAAATGTATGAAGGATAATCTCCAAAAGAATAGAAGTATTGTGTATATACTGAAAATGACAAGGAAGTAAATGGAATAAATAGAAACACAAGATTCAGAACAAAAATTAGAAAGGATAAAATGTACACAATAAGATGACAGAAATAAATTAAAACATATGAGTAATTGCAATCAGTGTTAAAGGAATAGATTCTCAAGTATAAAAACAGAAAACATCCAGCAATATATTTTTCACAAGAGACAACAGAGAAAGGTTGAAACTAAAAGTTGGAAAGTAAATACAAACCCAAAGAAATGTATAAATATCTTAAATATTTGTTAAAACAGATTTCTGAGGCAAAATAAAGAACATCATTATATCAAGATAAAAGATTAAATTCACTGGAAAGATGTAGCAACTGTAAATAGGAGACATTAGCCAACTAAACCATGATAGTGAAAACCTTTAATACACAACTCAGTAAGTGATTAAATGTACAGAAAAGAATCAATAGGAATATAAACATTTTTCACAACATAATGAACAAGTTTGATCCAAAGAACATGTAGATATTTATGAATGAGAGTATACACATTCCTTTAAACATACATGGAAAATTTACAAATATTGACTACACATTTATTGGGTGATATGGTATGATGCAACAAATTTCAAAGGAGTAATGTCATAAAGACTACATTTGTTAAACACAATAAAATTAAATTGGAATTAGAAAACAAAAAGATAATTTAATAAGACCCCATATATTTAAAATTTAAAAACATGATTCTGAAAAAATTCTTATGTCAAAAAAGAAATAAAAATTAAAACTTAAAATTACTTAGAGCTGAATCATAATAAAAACACTGGATAGCAAATTTTGAGCTATCAGTATAGTGATGTTTAGAAGGAAATACACAACCTTATTTGTATATGTTAGAAAAAAGAAAAGCAAACAGGAAAGAGCTAATCATCCAAGTTAAGAAGTCAGAAATATAACAAAGAATAACCCAGTGATGTTGAAGAAAGACTTTCATGGAAATAGTAGGAATTGATGAAAGAGAACACCAAAGAAACATTCTATTGAAATAAAAAGTATTCATGAAAATAAGCATATTGATGAAGTTTGTGCAGATAATTATAAAGATCAATATTGATCATATTAGCTCGTTCTACTTAGGCTTTACAAATTTTTTAAAGATTTTATTTATTTATTTGAGACTGAGAGAGTGAAAAAGAGAAATCACGAATGGGGGGAGGGGTAGAGGGAGAAACAGACTCCCCTCGGAACAGGGACCCCGATAAGGGACAAGATCCCAGGACCCTGGGATCATGACCTGAGGTGAAACTAAGAGTTCTCCACTTAACTGACTGAGCCATCCAGGGGCCCCAGATAATTTAGAGTTTTATCATCAAATTGAATATCTGGTGTCTTTCTACTCCTGAGTGTACACTTGAACAACAGTGTTATATGATTACACCAAAATAAGTTCACAAAAATGTGCATAGTACCCTGATTTATGATAAGCAAAAACGGGAAACAACTCAAATGACATTTGAGGGAAAAATGGATGCATAAATTATATTATGTATTTAACCCAACCAATATGACTCCCTGCTCTTTTCCTTAATGTAATTTTTAAATTTACATGTTTATTTTACTCATTGAAAAACTAATATGTGGTCACTAAAGCACAACTGGAAAAACACAGAACCCAGAGCACTCATAGTCTCATAACACAAACAATTATGATTAACATGGATTTCCTTCAGTTGTTTAAAAACATAGTTTCCCCAGCTTTAAACATGGTTAGATTACATTTTTGTTTATAATTTTTACCTTAGCTTTTTATTTTGAGAACCTCATATCATATTCTTTTCTGTGCACTATATAGTTTTTATTTTATTATCTATTCTTTGGAATTATAATGTCTCCTAAGTAATATATCAATTTATTTAATAATTATGCCACAATTGGGACTGTTGGATTTTTGCAAATTTTTATGATAATTTTCCACAGATACATGTTTCTCCATAAACTGGTTTCTGTGCTTAGAAAGAATTTTAGGATAGATTTTCCTAAGTGGGCACTAGGTCAATGTTAACTATCGCAAGGATTATACCAATTTATTACCCATCTCATGGAACACTGGCGTTGGGTTAGCAAGCAGGACCACGCTGTTAGAAAACATAAAATTGTGGTTTTGATGTTACTCTAGTCTGCATGAATGATACCACCCTCCATCCTGTCGCGCAAGTCTGAAATCTGGGAGAGGCCGAGAGCCTTGCACTTCCCTCTTCCCCGTACATAACCCCATACTACATCTTACTTACCTTCTACCTATTTCTCATTCTCTCCACTTCTTTCCATTTTCACAATAACTCTCTTGTCTCATCTGATTCACCATCCTCTTTTAAAAACTTTTATTTAATTATGAAACATAAAAATAATAGTGAAAAACGCAAAGTATAATGTACATCCCGCGTGCCTACCATCCAGTTCTATCAAATTCGTACATTTTCACCGATGTTGTGTCAAATGTTTTTAATAACACATTACAAGAATTATCGAAGCCCTGTGTACCTCGACCTGATCCCCTTCCCTTCTCTTCTTCCATGTTATCCTGAGTTTTCTACATTTTATTCCTAGACTTCTTTTTAAATATGCCTTTATCCATCAATCTTGCAGAACATTGTTTTGCACATTTTCAAACTTCAGAGACAAGAGATTACTGGATGTGAGGGCGATCTGGCTGCGACATCTGTCACCCCATTGATGGCCAGGTTGATTGGGCTGACCTGGCTGGTTAGGTGTGTGTCCCTTCCTCCTCACTGCTCCATATGCATCCCTCCCGAAGCTGCCCACTGGGTGGAACATGATGACCTTCCCGGATAGAGGAGGACCAAGCTGCGCTCCCCTCCCTGCTAGAACCTCGGAACAAGCTTTCAAGGTCCATTTGTAGGACAGTGTAAAGTAGTCAAGCTGCCCAAACTCTAGACACATCCAAATGAGGAGTTGCATGTGGCATTTTGCCTTTCTTTTTTTTTTTTTCAGTCTGCCTGTCTTAAAAAAAAAGAGAGAGAGAGAGAGATTACAGTATCTATTTGTCAAGTCGCTTTTTTGCTCAGCATTATATTTTTGAGATTTAACCATGTTGTGTAGCTCCAAATACTTATATGTATACATACATATACAAATATACATTTATTTACTCATTGTCTCATTGGTGGATTTTAATCCACCAATGAGACAAATTCCAGATGTATGCCAAATCCTGCAGAGCATTTTTTTTTTTAAGATTTTATTTATTTATTTGACAGAGAGAGGCACAGCGAGAGAGGGAACGCAAGCAGGGGGAATGGGAGAGGGAGAAGGAGGCTTCCTGCGGAGCAGGGAGCCCGATGCGGGGCTCGATCCCAGGACCCTGAGATCATGACCTGAGCCAGAGGCAGACACTTAACAACTGAGCCACCCAGGCGCCCCGAGCATTATTTTTTAAAACAAATTTTTGCTGTTACAACGAATACAGCAATGAGCATCGGTGCATGTCTACCTATGCATATGGACAAGGATTCTTCCAGGTTCAAGGTGTAGGTCCAGGTATGGATTTGATGGGTTAAAGTTCATGTTTTACTTTATGAGGTTTCATTTGAAGGGTTGAAGCAACTTTACTAGATATGACCAAATTTTTCTCTAAAGCTGCCATACAAATATATACTCACACCAGCAACGGGTAGGAGTTCATATTGCTCTTTCTCCTGCCAGCACCAATGGTAGATCCTCCCCCTTTTTAAGTTGGTGTAGGTGCCATGATGTCTTGTTGTGATGGTAATTTGCATTTCTCTGATTTCCAGTGAATTTGAGTATTTCTTATGGATTTGGGGGGCATTTTTATTTGTTCTTCTTGAATTGCCTTTTTGTTATCTTGGCCCATTTTTATTGGGCTAATATCTATTTGTCTTGATTTGTAGGTGACTAAAATCATTCATCCTTGACTTACAAAATTGTAATGTTCAATGGTGATTTACTCTCTTCTCAGACAATGTAAGAAACTTAGAACATTGAAACTCCTGACATACATACAATTGTGCATATTTTAAAATTCCAGATGTATGCTAAATCCTGCAGAGCATTATTTTTTATTATAGTATATAGTCAGTATTTATTGTGCTTTACTACTCTTATTCACCATTTGTTTTTCATTCCATTCTACATTTCTGACCTATCATCTGGATTCATTTTCTTTTTTCCTGAATAACATCCTTTCCTAGTTCCTGAAAATTTGAGTCAGCTCTCACAAGCCAATATAAGCTAAATCCAATACTCCACTGGCTTCATTATTATATTTTCTGAGGTTCAATTATCCATGGATTCCTTCGTTCAGTCTTGATTGATAAAGTATTATACACTCATACACACTTAATACACCATTGAATTTTTTTATTTTTTATTTTTTTTTACTATTCTTTTTTTTATTCTTATGTTAATCCCCATACATTACATCATTAGTTTTAGATGAAGTGTTCCATGATTCATTGTTTGTGCATAACACCCAGTGCTCCATGCAGAATTACACCATTGAATTTTATTTGCCTTCCTTTTATTTAGAACTTTTGCATTGATAGTAATAATTTTGCATAATTTTCTTTCCTAGGACTGTCCTGTTGGGTTTCGGTATCAAGGTCATAGCTATATAGGTCTTTCCAAGTCTAGAGATTTCATCCCGTTTCCTATTGTCCTTGTTGTTAATTTCCAGTTTGCTAATTTGGGTTATTTATGATGCATAGGAGTTTTCATTTTTGAAGCCAGATATGTTCATCTTTTTCCTTATAATTAATTTCCTTCACATCTAAACTTTGAAAGTACTCCTCAGACCTCACAAGTTAATGAATAGTCAATTACATTTTCTTCTAGTTTTTCTTAGCTTAAAAATATTTGGTATTTTAATTTCCATGGAATTAATTTTGATGCATGAGGTGGAAAGAAAGTGTAAGTTGAAATTTTCAACGTTCCTAATCAGAACTTAAAAAAAATGATAAAAACGCTTTGATTTTTTAAATTTTAAAGATAAACTTTTAAAAACATACTGAAGGGGGCGCCTGGGTGGCTCAGTCGTTAAGCGTCTGCCTTCGGCTCAGATCATGATCCCAGGGTCCTGGGATCGAGCCCCGCATCGGGCTCCCTGCTCAGCGGGAAGCCTGCTTCTCCCTCTCCCACTCCCCCTGCTTGTGTTCCCTCTCTCGCTGTGTCTCTCTCTGTCAAATAAATAAAAATAAAAAAAAGTCTTAAAAAAAAAAATGTACTAAAGACCGGGCACCAGGGTGGCTCAGTCAGTTTTGGCATCTGCCTTCAGCTCAGGTCATGATCCCAGTGTCCTGGGATCGAGCCCCTCATTGGGCTCCATGCTCAGCAGGGACTCTGCTTCTTCCTCTACCCCTCCCCTCTGCTCCTGATCTCTCTCTCTCTCAAATAAATAAAATCTTTAAAAAAATAAAATAAAAATGTACTAAAAACCATTTCACAGATTTTTCACAATAAGACATGATTATTTTTTGCTTAAACAACTTTTTTTCAGTTTTGAAATTAACTAACAACTCTGTATACATAAGCAATAAAATAAAATTTACAGGGGCATTTGGATGGCTCAGTTGAAGAGCTTTGGACTTTTAGTTTCGACTCAGGTCATGATCTCAGGGTGGTAAGATCTAGCCCCAAGCTCCTCATGGGGCTCAGCGCTTAGGGTGAAATCTGCCCAAGATTCTCTCCCTCTCTGTCCTCCCTGTGCTCCTCCCCTCATGCGTGCTCTGTCTTCCCCTCTCTAAAATAAATAAATAAATAAAATCTTTTAAGTAAAATAAAATTGACAGATATTTAAAACATAGAATATGTGTTTGATTGGAATTAGTGAAGGTAAAATATAGGTAATTCCTGAGTTAGTTATGATTTAATATCCCATGGGATGTGTTTGACTTACTAATTTTTCCCATATAATTTGCTTCAATTTATTGCAGGAAAGTTCTCTAGAGAAGTAGGTTTCCCCTCACAGATAAGAGGAATGACTACCAAAAAATAAGAACTTCTAAGAGAAATCTCATGAAAATGTTTTTCTCTGCACAATTCTATGAGTGCATTTTCCCTGCTAGCCTTCACTGAAAAGTTTCAATAGTGGAATATTAAATATTAAAATATTGGAATATATGAAGAATTGAAGTTTATAGCGTTCCAAAATGATCCTTTTGAATAATTATTAATTATGGGTTTATTTTTTCCTTCTTCCACAAATATGTGGGAATGTTGGGCAATATGCCCTTTCTCAAATTCAAATTTAAATCATTTCATTCCATGTTATAGATTGCAAAACAAATATTAATATTATTCACTTATTCACATCCCTCACAGAGCTTTCTGATTGGGGCTTACTTGAGACATACATACCTACCAAGCCAGGTCCTTGAATTGGACATAAGCTGGTGTAACACAACTTACGTTGGTAGGTCGTCATTGACTTCCAGTTCAGTTAGTTGTGATCTATTTGTTTCGTCCATCATATTTATTTAAGACCCAGTTTAGATTCATTCAGAGTGTGAGTCACTTCGAAGTCTGTCGTGGCCACTAAACAGTCCTTTGCCTTGTACAGTGTTGCTTGTGATCTATCCCGTAACCATGGACAATGGATGTGTGCGCTGTCAAGATATCACCTAGACTCCTGCTTACCAAAATGAATGAGCCCTCTGGCTCCTTGCACTATCCCTAACGACCTTAGCAATAATCTTTGTGATGTTCTACTTAACCTTTCTCTAATTTTTCAATGTCACTCATAAACAATGGAGCCAGACGTGTACATTGTGTCTGAAAAAGAATTGGATAACACCTGACTTTCTGTTTTTGTTTTATGAGAATGGTCTGGTAATATCCATTTATCTAGAGGTCAAGCTCTGACAAGGGCAGCCTCTGGAAACACAGCTGCTAACCACGAGAACCCTCCAATCAGCAACGAGCTGTAAGGAAATTGCACCTTTGAATAAATAAGTCAAAAATCCTCTAAAGAACGAGCAAACCGAGGAGTGAGAGAATTGACTGTGTGGTAGAGGCCTTCATCTTTTCTTTCTGTCCCTTGGTGCGTCTCTCTTGGAGTTCTCTTGTTTCCATCACCCCTGCCGTGTTCTGTGCTGGTCTAGCCCTGTTGATAACACGTGCCTTTTCTTCCTTTCCTTAGTGCTACTGAAAGAGTTGAACATTTTTGAAAGGAAACAATAAACACTAAGCAGAAAAAAAAAAATTCCAAAAGATAAACAAAAGAAATGCAAACAGCCTGAAAAGAGCCAATTTTGCAAACTCTAGGTTCTGGAACTGAAGAAAGCCAAATGCTAATCACAAAATGATTGATGCGGGCCTAGGCTTCTTTCCATCATCTCAGATTCCTTGTGTCTGATGGTCTCGTTCTAACCTGAAGGCCCGTCTAAGTGATTCCCAATCACTTAGACGGGCCTTCAGTTCCCAGTGCTTCCCAATCATCTTTGATGCCTTTCTCTCAAGAAAAGAGTTTGGGCTCAGAACACTGTCACTCTACGGTCAAGTGTATCCTTAGGCAGAACCGATAATGGAATAGTTTAACCTCAAAAACGGAAAAAACTTCCAGCACTTTCCTCATACAGTGTATGAGTTATAGACCAATAGCCACATCATTCGTTCATCCTTCTCTTGTTCTCCGGTCTCTTTAGGAATAAGGTAAAGCCCCCCTTAGTCCTTTCTTGGACTGTTTAGGCAGTAAATTAGGAGTGATTGATGACAATGGAAAGAGGCAAGACATTTCCACGTAGAAATGAGGGGCAAAAATCCCCTTGCTGATGAAGCTCAGGGGGCATCCTTATGCTGTAGGCCTCACTATAGTACACAGGGTAATAACTTTTACTCATGATGATTCTGCATCTTCAAGAGATAGTGAGAGTTGTGGTTCTCATCCGGGGGTGACTTTGCCCTCAAGAGACACTTGGCATTGTCTGGAGACAGTTTTGATAGTCACCACTGAGGAGTTGGCTATTGGCAGCTAGTGAGGAGAGGCCAAGGATGCTCTTCTACATCCTCCAACACAACAAAGAAATGTCAGCAATGCCGAGGTTGACAAGCCCTGCATTAAGATCATAGAAAACGAATACATTTTCAATGTGTCTTAGAGACTGCGATTTAATTTTTTTATTATGTTAATCACCATACATTACATCATTAGTTTTGGATGCAGTGTTCCATGATTCATTGTTTGCATAAAACACCCAGTGCTCCATTCAGTACATGCCCTCTTTAATACCCATCACCAGGCTAACCCATCCCCCCACCCCCTCCCCTCTAGAACCCTCAGTTTGTTTCTCAGACTATGAACTCTGAGAGACTGCTATTTAAAAATGATTATATATGTTACAGTTTTAAAGCCTGAAGGAGTAAGCTTTAGTATTTATATGTGTAGGAACTCGAGAGTACAATAAGTAATATGTCCCTTTATAATGAAAAAGAAGCATCTTTGTCCTCCGAACGTCCATTAATATTTTACGGATCCAGAGACTATCTCTAGAAATTTTGGAGGGGAACTTAGAGAAAGCAAAATGTGTCCAATAGGTTTGGGCAAAGAATTTTATATAGTGTAACCAATTTATTTAGTGCAACAGCAATTGGAGGAATAAACATGAACTCTGTACTTTTCTAATTACTTTTCCCTCAACTGGCTTGGGAATGGCTCCTTCACAGGTAGCTGGTTCTGATTCATTCATTTCAGTTAGCTTTGGTTATTAGAACACTCTTTTGTTGGTATATGATCTAGTCTTCTTCTCAGTCTCAAAGTAAACCTCTTCTCCCCTCTCTCAGTACTGCTTGGAAAACTGTGTGTGTGTGTGTGTGTGTGTGTGTTGGAGAGTTACAGAGAAAAAGCTATTCTGATTTCTTGGCCCTCCTCTCTTCCAGGTACCAGCTCCTCTTTGTGGAGTGTGGGGTGGGGATTGAGAGGACGAGATAAAACTAAATGACTCATATTTAACTGGACGAGACGTTCAGGCTCTCCTAGGTCCTGGTGGACCCCAGCTGATGGCCTCATGCTGCCCTCCCCTGATGTTCACTTCTTGGCTTTCTACTTCAACGGTTCTGGCAAGACCACAGCCCACTAATTTCCCATGGCTGCCACAGCCAACTCCCTGGCAAGTGGACTGGTATAGGAGCCACATTCCAGTCCTCCTGAAGCCTAGGGAGTTTGTAGAGATGGGGAGAAGGCAGTCCCAGTCCCCTCTGTGAGTAATACCTCACCAAAGTCTCCTCATCTCCTCTTGCCCTGCTCGGTAGCATGATGTGGGTGATGCTAGTCGTCCTCTGGCAGGCAGCGCTCCCACACAGACCCTGCCTCTCCCTAGGGCAGCCCTCTTACCTTCCGAAGGGATTTTGCTGCACTTCTTCCTTCCCTTCTGGAGCCTCTCTCTCTCTCCAGTCTCCTGGAAATTGTGACTCACTAGCTGGTTCTCTCTCCCCTGATGTCCATGCCCCCTATGGCACTCAAGGGAACTCCCAGATGTTTCCCTATCCCACTTGAAAGGGTGGGAAATTCAAAGTGTCCACTCTGTCCCTAACATTTCTCAAAACTATCTGGCCATCAGATTTCCCGATGGGACTGTCAAGGCCAGTCTTCTTTGCTCTGATGAGGGTAGGGAAGGGAAGGGTAAGACAGACCCATATAGACAGACCCATGTCTAAACTCTCCATCAAACTTCTCTTCCCTCCCCAGTTCCCCTGGAAGCAGGGAGCAGGGGCAAAAAAAAAAAAAAAAAGAAAAGAAAAGAAAAAAAGTCCTTGCTCTGCCTGCTCACATTTCTTTTTCATTATTTTCTGTTGACCCAGGTGGTAACTTTTTTAATTTAAAAGCTAAGAATTTAGTACCTTTCATCTTTGTGGTGGACATTTTCTAAAACGGTCATTCTCAATCTTGGAAGCATATTCATATTATCTAGAGAGCTTTCCAAAAAATAAATCAAATCAGAATACCTGGGGAGCGAGGCCCAGCTATTAGAAATGTTTAGGAATCCTTTGTATGGCACGCTGCATAAGAGGGCTGGGAACCCCTGCTCTAGAAACACAAGTGCCCAGTGGGCTAGGAGGGAAAAAAGATATCAATTCCTAGTTCATATTGCATCCCGTCACAAAATGCAGAAGCCCAGGCACAGAGAGGCTAAGAAACTTGCTTCAGGTTACACAGCTAGTAATTTTTTAGTGTAAAGACCTAAAAATGGAGCCCCAAAGCCCATGTTCTCTTTCAGTGTAGTAGTAAGGTTCCCGAGCCAAAGTGGCACATTTTATCTGTCCTTTCTTCCTCTTCCTCCTTCCTCTTCCACTGCTCAAGGGTCCCCTCAGCACCTTATGTAACAAGTGACCCTGAACTGGTTCAGGCAAGGACTGTTGAATACAGCTTCCCTTTGGACATTTAAGGTTCCCACTGCATCAGCAACAAGATCAATTCAGGAGGGGCAAACCAGGATTTCACTGACTTAATCAAACACCCACCCATTGTGTTCCCTGTGGAAGACCTGCCAGAGATGAAGAAGAGGGTCAGGACGGCTGCTTTACTAAGCTTTAAGGAAGTTAAGGAAAATCACCATCATAAGTGACAAGGAAATGGAAGGGAAAAACATAGTCTCCCATGGCTGAGCCATAACTTGGGGGCCAGCACAGCCTACCCCGTTAATTCTTTCTTCCTTCAATACTCCGCTGAGGCAAACATCCTCACGGAAACCTTCCTTTATCTCCCCCCCGGGTCTGAGTTAGGAGGACTTCCTTTGCCCTTACCACACTGCACTTCCTTATAAAGTATCTGCTTCTCTCTCCTTTTCACCAGACCATGAACTCCCTGAGGAAGAAGGATCATGCCCTTGACCTGTATCCTTAGCCTCTGGCACAGTCCCTGGCACAGAGAATATACTCAATTAATATTTCCGAATGACTGTCAATATTTTATTATTATAAAAATGGTAAAGGACATTAAGGGGGGTAGTAGCTTAAAATTTTGTACATCAGAAAAATGAGTCACAACTTAGATAAAGGTTAGATGACCCAAGCTGGAAAGTCATGAACTCTTTTTAGCTCTTTTTGACAGCTGGAAGTCAAACCTACCCTGGTGCTTAATTTCCAGGGTAGAGAGGACCAGAACAATTGGATAGACCCTGAAAGTGATCTAATTAGTGATGCTGATTCATTACTTGGTGCATCCATGGTCCCTATCACCAGAAGCCACATAAAAGCCCTGTGCTTGGTGTTCCGTAGGGCAATTTTTATGTCCATAATTACAAATCAGGGGCATTTTAACATAACAAAAACACTGACATGTTTATACATGTGCCATAAAATCATTTTCAAGCGAAAATGTAAGACTCTATTAATGTTTATTAGTCTGTACTTTGACAGTAATATGATCGAGGATGAAATAGAACCTACTGGTTAGTTGCTTATTCGATAAATCTTTTTTTTAAGAGAGGGGGAGAGTGACTGAGAGAGCAAGAGTGAGAAGGGGGGAAGAGGGAGAGAGAGAATCTTTTTTTTTTTTTTTAATTTTGTTCATTTGAGAGAAAGAGAGAGAATGAGTGGGGGGGGGGCCATAAGGAGAGGGAGAAGCTGGCTGAGTAGCAAGCCTGATGCAGGACTCAATCCCAGGACCCTGAGATCATGACCTGAGCTGAAGGCAGACATTTAACCCACTGAGCCACCCAGGCGCCCCGGGAGAGAGAGAATCTTAAGCAGGCTCCACACTCAGCATAGAACCCACTCAGGGCTCAGTCTCACAACCCTGAGATCATGACCTGAGCTGAAATCGAGTCAGACGCTTAACCACCTGAGCCACCCAGGCACCCCCAATAAATCTTTTTTGAGCTATGAATTTGTATAAGGCTTTTTGGCAAGAAATGGTGGAGGGGTTGATAAAGGACACATACTTGACCCTGACAGACTTTAACATCTATTTTAAGGAGAAAAAAAAAAAACCTGAAAAAAATAATAAACCAATCAAGAGCAAATGTAAATAAATACTATCTCTCATTTTACAGATGGAGAATGTGTAGATGTGAAGAGAAGGAGATGTGTAAGGGCTAAAGACCTGAAAAGGTGAGACATGAGCTGGTTTTTCTTCTCTGCTATGCTTTCTAGTCACCCTGCCAAGCCAGGCTTGAAACAAAACTGTCAGTTTCTAGTCTTTTCTCTGAAAATGTGACTGCTTCATCAACCTACAGGAATGGCTTATGGGTTCCAAATTAGAAATATATACCCACAGTTGATGCTTATTATTTGAGGACTCCATATCTGTGAATTTGCCTCATTAAAATTTGTTTGTGACAGCAAAATCAATGCAGGGCTTTCGCGGTCATTCCAGACTTGGGCAGAGCCCCGAAAAACTTGGGCGGGCAGGCGGCATGCCTTTCTAGCTGAGGTCAGACAAGGCTGAGCTCTACCTTGTTTCAGCTCTCAGACGGTAAACAAGTGCCCTTTTCACAGACTACAGATACACCATTTTTGTGCTTTTGGGGGAAGGGGGCTGATTTTGATATATTTAAAATGGTTCCCGTGAAATGTTGTTCAGTTAAATAAGCTTACTAGGTTTCACTCAGGGGTCAGCTCTAATGATGATGGCCCTGAGCTCAAAGTTCATGAGTCAACAAGACATAAATAAGGTATCTTTAAACAGAAACCCACATAAAACAAGGTTATACATTGATCATTTGACAAAAATGTTGAGTGCAGGGGATCACAGGATCCAAACTCCGTATTTCCCCCGGGAGCTAGGGTTCAGTATTGTCAATCCACCCTCCGCCCTCTCTCCCTGGGGATTTGCCCTGGGCCCCCGCGCTGGAGGGCCCGCTTCGGCTGGGTCAGGCGCTTGTAGGGCCTGAGCCCGCGCCCGGAGCCCCGAGGGGGCGCCCCCGGCGCCATGCGCAGAGCGGCCGGCAGGTGGCGCCCAGCGGCGGGCTCCTTCCCCGCGTGGTGCGGGCCAGGTGCGCCGGACGCCGCGGAGCTAACCACAGCAGCCTTGCTGGCGGCCCCCGGCCCCCCACCCCTTCCACGCAGCGCTCGCGACAAGTGCGCAGGGGGAGGGCGGACGCGGGCGGCCGGGCCAGCTGCGTCCCGAGCTCGGGCACCGCCGCCTGCTTCTCTGGAAGCGCCTGGGAGCCCCGCCGCGCGGAGTCCGAAGTCGGCCACCATGGAGGCGCAGGCGCAAGGTGAGTGGTCGCCCGTCGCCCGGAGGGTCGCGTCCTGGCGCGCGGAGAGGCGCTTTCCCGGCACCGCGTAACTTTGCTCTCGGACGGAGCGGATGGGTGCCATCTGCACACGGCCGCAACTCGGCTGCTACCCGCGCCTGCGGGATAATCCCTGCTCCCCAAACTCAGGATTTGCTGTGTGGCTGGGGCCAGTGAAGATGCTAAGTGGGGAGGTCCCTCCGCTGGAAATGCGCCCCAGGACGCTCGACTTCTTTTCCCAGCCAGACTCCCCCCTCCCCCCCGGCCCCCGCGCGCTTTCCCAACCTCGCGGGTGTCCGAAGGACCTGTTGTGCTGGGTCCGGGATCCGCGAGGCGTTCCCCTGGCCCTTGGGGGAACAGGGAGGGGACGCGGCTCCTCAAGGCCTGAGCAGTGGGCTGGCGTCCGGTCCCAAGTTCGGGCTGGGCGGCGCGCGCGGGGGCGGTGGCTCCGCGGAGACCGGGGACCCCGGCTGCGCCAGGGGCTTGCGGAGCCGGGACTTGCCTTCCGAGGCAGGAGAGCGTTACCCGCCCGGGGATCTCCAGCGATAGACGCGTGTGTCCCGGTTTCCCAGGGCAGGGACAGACCTCTCCCTCCCCCGGGCGGGGCGCGCAGGGTCGCCGGCCGCGCTCCGGCCGCCTCGCTCCCCGCTACCGGGGTCGCCTGCTGTAGGAGCCCGTGGCGGCGGCGTCACCAAGGGCAGCCTCGTGACTTGGGGTCCCACTCGGACCAGGGGTAGGGAGTCCGTATGGAATTGTGCCCATTAAAAAAATTGAAAAAAATAAAAAAATAAAGGTAAGAAGAGGTTCAAGACCCTTTCCTGAATGAGAGCGATTTGGTGGGTGCTTGGGCCTGGGCTGAAGCCACCCAACAGGTTTGCTGCCAGGATTACAGTTGTCTGAACAGTAGGAACCATCCTGGTGTGTTCCATCAGCCAAGATCCTGCCCATAAAGCTGCTGCTTCCAGTATTTTTTATTCCCCATTATCTAATTAGGAAAGGAGAATTCAACCAAGGGTGGGGGTTGTTGATCAGATTCAAAGGCAGCGGTTGGGTTGAAGGCCTTCACTCCTGACCTGAAGCAGGTGGGAGCAACACTGGAGCTTTCCAACCTGCCTTGCAGATTAGAATTATTTGCAGTGTTAAATACTGACCTGTCCCAGATCAATCAAAGTGGAATCTCGGGGGCGTGGGCATGGGTATATTTGAAAGCTTCCCAAGTAATTGGTTATTCATTGACATCGGAGAGTAAGACTCATCTGAATTCTTAAGACAGCTAAACTATAGGTCGGAACCGTCAGTGTCACTGGTTTGCTTTACTTGCGAGATTTACTTAACAAATATTCCAGTGCTTTCCTTTTGCCAAGTACTGTGCTAGGGGGAGCAAGCACAGACTTGATTTTGGCTTCATGACATTTATAGTAGAGGAAGTAACAGACAGTAATTTGATAGTTACTGATAAATGAAGTGTAAAATCGCAGCTGTGTTAGTGATCTAAAAGAGGGTCACATAGCTCCAGTGAGAGCCTGAAAGTCTGGCCTAGTAGGTGATAATCAAAATAGTGAAGATTGTTTACTGTGTTTCTGTTTGTGCTTTCCACTTGTTGACTCACTTCACAACAGTCCCATGAGGTAGTGTTCTCATTCCCATTCTCCAGAGAGGAAACGGGCAGAGCATTTGAATTCCTTGTAACATCAAGTAGAGGGTGAGTAGCAGAGCGCATGCAGTGAGTGCTGGTCCCATTCAAGGCCTGCCACTTTTAGAGGAAAAAGAAAACTGAAGTCCCCATTTATGTCCCCCTACCCCCTTTGCCAGGCTTCCCTCCCCCTCGTGAGTGGGTGGAATCTGAGTGGGTGGGGAGCCCACCTTAAAGGGCAAGTGAAGTTGTCTTTGGAAGATTTGGACTAGGGTGATGGTCAGCCGGGAGGAGAGAAACGAACAGATTTAAGAACTACTTAGGAAAAAAAATCAGCTCACTCTGGAATGGGTATGTAGGATGATGGTATCAAGGATGACTCTAACATTATACTTTTACAACCAGATGGATGATATTTGCCTCTTAAATCCTCATTTTCCCAGTTCTTGGAGTTCTTCATTTTCAGACTTTTTTTTGGTCCTTTAAGCAGCAGACCTATTAAGTTCTCTAAGAAGACTTTTCATAAAATGTTTATAGTTTAGATAAATAGGAAAATCTTCTTACCCCTTGACACATGTTTCTGGCCAAATGAATTGCCTCTTAGATTCTAAAAGACTCCTCTGGTTTCTTAAGTGCAAGTTTCTATCATCGGCACGGTTTATTTTAGAATTATCTCGAGTGGGGATGGCTTATTTTGTTGCCTCTTGATCTAGAAACAAGCAAAATTGAGTGAGATGAAGTAGGCAATGCCGCTGGGATGTTCCCTTGTACTTTCCAGGAGAACCGTAGGTGCTTAAACATGGTTTGTATGCATAGCTCAGTAAATGCAGCAGCAGGGTCTTTTAAACTCTTCCATAAGTGAAATTCTGCAAATATATAACCTGACTTTATAAAATAATAGATTACTTCCAGCAAAATAAGAAGACATTCTGGGAAGCCAACAGAACAGAAAATATAGAGGTGGGATTATGCACAGAATGATTTGATGAGAAAGAGCTGGAGAACAGTGTGGGATGAAAAGCCTAAAGGAGGCCAACATTCCCAGTTGCTTTCCTGATACTAGAGAATTTTGCATTAATAAAATTGATATATTAGAGAGAGACTTTGGTTAGGAATGTAGCATTTTCGTGAATAATACGGCAATCCCTTGAAATAAAAATTCCTGATCTTTTTAAATTACCTTTGAAGATTTCATTACTCTAGGAAATAACTTTGTTTTTGTCTTTCCTAGTGTCTTTAATGTTAAAAGGAAAATTTTCTCTCCACTTAACACTTGTATATATTTAGATCAATAATTGTATTAATTTTGGGGCACCTGCATGACTCAGTCGCTTTAGCCTCCAACTCTTGATTTCGGCTCGGGTCATGATCTCAGGGTGGTGAGATCAAGCCAGAGGAGGGCTCCATTCTCGGTGCAGAGCCTGCTTAAGACTCTCTCCCTCTCCCTCTGCCCCTCCCCCCTCTAAAAATAATTTTAAAAAATAATTGTATTAGTTTCCTATGACTGCTGTAGCAAATTACTACAAATTCGGTGGCTTAAAACAACAGAAATTTATCCTTACAGTTCTGAAGGCTGCAAGCCCAAAAGCACTGTCACTGGACCACAACTGAACAGTCAGCAGGGCTTTGCTCCTCTGGAGGCTCTAAGAATTAACTGATACCTTGCCTCTCCCAGCTTCTTGTGGCTGCCGACTTTCCTTGTCCACATCACTGCAGTCTCTGCCTTGGGGGTCACATTGCCTTCTCTGTCTATCAGATCTTTCTGTCTTTTATAAGAATGCTTGTGGTTTCATTTAGAGCTCGTCTGAATAATCCAGGATAATCTCCATATCCCAAGATCCTTAAATAATCACATCTGCAAAGACCCCTTTCCCATATAAAGTAACATTTACGGTCCCAAGGATTGGGACCTGCTACCTTTGGGGGTCATTATTCGGCCTACTGCAGTAACTATTTTTTAAATTCAGACAGTCTACTCTGGAGGATTCTCAGAGATCTGTAAATGATGTGAAGTTATAAATGTCAGATTAATCTTACCTGTTTCCAAATCCATTAAAACGAAAATGTCATGTGTAACTTCCATTATAATTATACTTTGTTCACAGGACATTTATTTATACTCATCTTGTTCCAGGAAGAACTTAACGGCAATTTATACATGTTTAAAAAACACAGCAAGATAATGTAAATTAGAAACAGGTGAATGAAAATAAACAAGGATCAGAACAGAAAATGAGGCAAGGAATGAAGCCGTAGAAAACTGAATACAGTTATATCCTTTTTCTTTTCTTTTTTTTTTTTTAAAGATTTTATTTATTTATTTGACAGAGAGACAGCGAGAGCAGGAACACAAGCAGGGGGAGTGGGAGAGGGAGAAGCAGGCTTCCCGCCGAGCAGGGAGCCCGATGTGGGACTTGATCCCAGGACCCTGGGATCATGACCTGAGTCGAAGGCAGAGGCTTAACGACTGAGCCACCCAGGCGCCCCAGTTATATCCTTTTTCTTAATATTGCATGGAAGACAGTTTTGCTTTGTAATACTTTGTTTACAAAGAAAACAATAAAATAATCCCTCTTCTCCATGCCAAATAGCACAAGTTAAGTCTCTTATGTTGTAGGGATTGGATTACTCAACGAAAAGATTTGTTTTGTATATTTCAGGGACTATAATCATAAACCTCAAACTATGGGAGGTAGGTGTTACATATTTTAATTTATGATTTAAAAAAAATTTTTTAAGAGTGTTCTTACTGCTTTCAAAGCTACCTCCTGTAGCTTTATTAACCCCCAAAGTTTTGAAATAGGTAGTATTGTATCCATAATTAAAGATAGTCCTTTGTGCAAATCTTATACTGTTATTTTAATTAAAATACTCATAAAATCTAATCATATAAATGATAGATATTATAGTATATTGGAACCTATTTCAAATTGTCTGCCCTAATATACTTGTTTTCTTAATACTTTGGGTAGGCAGAATCTGAGAAGTTGCTTCAAAAAACCTGTAAGCAGGGCGCCTGGGGGGCTCATTTGGTTAAGCGACTGCCTTCGGCTCAGGTCATGATCCTGGAGTCCTGGAATCGAGTCCCGCATCGGGCTCCCTGCTTGGCATGGAGTCTGCTTCTCCCTCTGACCCTCCCCCCTCTCATGTGCTCTCTCTCATTCTCTCTCAAATAAATAAATAAAATCTTAAAAAAAAAGTCATCTTCCTTTAGAATCTACTGTTAATTGGGGGAAATAATGGCTTGAAATAAGAATTGGCAATCTTTATGGCACCATCAGCTATAGAGAAGAATTCTACATAAAGAAGTCTGTCTGGGATTGCGTCTTATGAGCTTAGTTAGTGAAGTATTTCCTCTTTGCATTAGAAGAAATGAGATCGCGGGGCGCCTGGGTGGCTCAGTCATTAAGCGTCTGCCTTCGGCTCAGGTCATGATCCTGGAGTCCCGGGATCGAGTCCCGCATCGGGCTCCCTGCTCGGCGGGGAGCCTGCTTCTCCCTCTGACTTTCCCCCCTCTCATGCTCTCTCTCTCTCTCTCATTCTCTCTCTCAAATAAATAAATAAAATCTTTAAAAACAAACAAACAAACAAAAAAAACCTGTAAGCAAGAGAGTCCATTTTTGTGGCCTGTGACAGATTTGGTACTTAGTGAGACGCAGTAAATAATAAATCAGTGCTTCGGCAAATATTGATTTGCTAAATATTTCATCAAGTATTTATTGATTACTGTAGTAATAGCAAATACCCGATAAGCACTTACTACTGAGAGGCAACAGGGGATATGGTTAAGATTCCAGAATCCAAGCAAACTGCCTGAATTTTAATTCTGTCATTCTCACTTACCATTAATATGACCCTGGACAAGTTACTTGATCCCTCTGGGCCTTGATGTTCCCATACATAAAGTGAGAATAATAATAGTACCTATATCGTAGGATTGTATTGAGGATTTAAGGAGTTAATACGTGCAAAATGCTTTAAAACAGTTCCCAGCACATGATAAATACTATATAAATACTGGTTCTTGCTTTTAGTGGCATATACCAAGAACTTTGCATGCATTATCTTATTGAATTCTTATAGTAACACTATGGGATAGATACCATTACTTTTTTTTTAAGGTTTTATTTATTTGAGAGAGAGATGGAGGGAGAGAGAGAGAGAAAGAGAGCACACTTGCATGCCTGCACATGCAGGGAGGAGGGGCAGAGGGAGAGGGAGAAGCAGACTCCCCCCTGAGCAGGGAGCCCAATGTGGGGCTCGATCCAGGACCCTGGGATCGTGACCTCAGCCCAAGGCAAATGCTTAACCGACTGAGCCGCCCAGGCGCCCAGATACCATTATTTTTAACTCATTTTGTAGACACGGAAACTAAAGATCAGAAAAATTAAGTGGGGGAGGAAGAATTTAACTGCAGGTCTGCTTGAGTCCAGAGTCTGAGCCTCACCACTTCACCCCTATACTAGCCCCACAGTCATGTGCAGGGCAGCATATGCCAGCAGCAGACGAAGATGAATTTGACATGAGTCATCTTTCCAGGGAGGATAGCTAAGAAGAGCCATCCCTGTGGGTAATGCACACAGAACTGAGGAGATTACGTATTTCCATCCCAATGGGAGTTTTTGAATACTAGAGTGCTGATTAGAACTAATTCACATTGAGGGTGACAATAATAATAATATTTTAGTGGGTTTTTTTTTAATGCCAGATGCCATGTTATACACTACAAAATTGTGTTATTTAATAACTAAAATGAAATCCTGAGGAAGGTAATGTTATTTTCATTTTACAAATGAGGACACTGAAAGATAGTAGTTACCCAACTTTCTCCAACTCATACAGCTTGGATGTGTTAGAGCCCGGATTTGAAATCTGAAAGTTTGACTTCGTACATTGGGATTTTTTTTTTTTTAAAGATTTATTTATTTATTTGAGGGAGTGAGAATGAGAGAATGAGAGAGAGAGAGCACATGAGAGGGGGGAGGGTTAGAGGGAGAAGCAGACTCCCCGCCGAGCAGGGAGCCCGATGCGGGACTCGATCCCGGGACTCCAGGATCATGACCTGAACTGAAGGCAGTCGCTCAACCAACTGAGCCACCCAGGCGCCCCGTACATTGGGATTTTAATTACTGTTCTGTACCATCTCCTTAAATTGGTATGCATAAGCAGTCAGTGTGCAGAGTTACAAATCATAGATTTTGCTTTACATTCATATGGTCAAGGGGGTTTTAAAAGGGCAGACCTTAATCCCACTGTCCATCCCACATATGGGCAGGGTCTAGGTCTGAAAGAATATGACCAGAATTCTTGAGGTCTGCAAGAATAAGCCCCAAAATATGGCAAGCTGGGGGCGGGGGTGGGGTGAGGTAGGGTGGGGTGGTAGTGTGCTCTTATATCAACAATGTGTTGTTTTAGTTCTGTTTTCAAGATGAATTCAGTAAGTCACAACAAGCCATGTGATTCTTAGAACCAGTATAGAATTTTATTACTAACTGCAAAGATAAGCCAGTTCAAATGTGGAATGGTTCAAATATGTTACTTCGCTTGGTGTTCATTCATATCCGTAATCTCAGGACTATAGAATAAATAAGAGACATGAGGATCTGCACACTTGTTTCCGGAAAGTAGGATGCTGGCTGAAAGGACTAATCTCAAGGAGTACCCAGAAAGGAAAGATCTTTAGTCTCCTGAGTATTATAATTACTTGTTAACGTGAATATGTTTTATTTATTTAGCTGTCTCCCAAGCATATTAGCACAATACCTACTTTAACAAGATACCTAGTGGAAAAGATGAATAGTCAGTGGATTTGTCCTTAAGCTACTGTAGCAATTTCCGTGTTAAATGTTTGGTTTAAAATGGCAAAAAAGAGGGCATCAGCCTCAGCCTCCCCCTGGTTTGCTCTCCATATAATGCACATGTTCACTATTATTGCAGGTCTGAATTGTCCCCAACGCCGTGAAGCCACCTCTTCAGTTTACTGAGGTAGGATGCAGTGAAGAACACAAAAAGGATGATCCCAAACTAAATTTTCAAGCCTGTCATTTTACCTTCCATTGGATATTTAAGAAATGCAGTGCAATTTATTTAAAATATCTGTATTAAATTAAGAATCACCCTTAATGCACCAGGGAAGGCAGCAGAACATTTTAAATGAATTTGAGTTGGCTAAAAGAAAGCTTTGGGTCCTCAAGGAAAGATAAATTTTAAATAGTTTTTCACAGCGTGAGTCTTTTGTAAGTGTTGCATTTTGATGCAGAGGAGACGAAATTCCCAAAATACAACCACAGATCTTCAAGAATACCCTTTTGTCACCAACATATTGCTTCCTTTTCAAAAGACAAAAATCTGGCACTTTGCTATTTGCGCTTAGCCAGATAATGTATCATGCACTGAAAATGTATGTGTGCCTTACGTCTTATCTCCAAACTTACCTATGGTTATTTGTACCTTACAAATTACACTTTCCTGATGTGTATCTAAAATAGAGAATCCTCCAACCCCTTGAAAATTGCAAAATGCATTTTTCTTATAATTAGACATTTCTTTTGTCGATCACTAGCAAGCTCCTCGTGAAGGATCCTAGAAGCAGAGCGGATTCATTCAAAAGAAAAAGCTTGGGTGAGGGAATCTCTTCAAATCTCTTGATTTCTGAGTCTCGAGCTGTCAGATATTTGTTTTTTCTCTGATCCCTCCCCCTCCCCCTGCACACGAATGAGCTGAAAGTAGCAATAATGAGAGCTACGAAGAAAATTGTCTGTATTTTCCAACATTTTGGCTTCCAGGATGGATTCATTTGTACATGAAGGCATCATGGAAAGATGGGTTCCCTTACTTAAAAGAGTTAGGGCAGGCCAGGAGGAAAGTGCAGTCTTTGGCCCCTGTTATTCCATTTTTGATACCCCAGGGCCCCACCTGGGAGTTTCAACATATCCCTGGTTCCTGCAAAGTTTGTTTCAAAAGATTGGGAGGCTCTTACTCATCACTTCCTCGCATTTTCCCCAGTCCAAGAAGCGCATTACCGGCAAGGAAAATACCTCTTTATTGTGGGCCTACTGTGTGCCAGGCGGGGTTCCAGTCATTTATGAGATGCTCACTCCACAGGTCCTCAGAGCCTGCTCTCCAGGACGCTGTCCTTGAAAGAAGGAAGCATGTTGGGAGAATTAGGACTTGCATTTTTTCCACCGCGACAGTTTTGAGAATGTGTGGAAATAAGAACACACATTCAGAAATTTTTTTGAAATGTGATCCTGCTATTTTGAGAAATCTGCATGCAGAAGATGTGAGGGGAGTATCCACCAGCCAGAAGGAAGGTGGTTCCTTCCTGGCAGGGCCGCTCACGGGCACTTGACAGATCCTTTTGTACTTTGGAGAAGAGCTTGGCTCCTCTGGCCGGAAATTGCATTGGCATTGCTAGAGAGGAAGGCCTTGTATTTACTGATAAACAGTCTAATACATTTAAAAAGCAAGTACTGTATAGAAAAAAAAAAAAAAGCAAGGTGGATTGGGTAACAGTAAACAGATGCAAAATACATCTGGAAAGTGGTTCAGATATGCATTTGAAAACTATTGGAGTTCACAGTATTTCCCCTCCCCTCCCCCACTTAAATTCCTTTTGGTTCTTGATGCAGGGTCCTTGAGCACAACGTCAAGAAAGAATTCTTGAGGAGTCTTACGGTGCAAAAAGGTGCTTTTATTCTAGCACGGGGACAGGATGTCAGCAGAAAGAGCTGCACTGGGATTGTGAGGAGTGACTGATTATATAATTTAAAGTTTGGGGGGTGGGTGGAGATCACCGACGTCTCTAAAGGGATTTCTGCACGTTAAAGAAGAGTTCTAGGATCCCTAGGATCCGGGAGGTCTGGCTACTGTCAAGATAAGGTTGCTTTTAGTCGCTAGTGAAACATCAACATTCAGGCAGCCCTGAGTTCCATGAGGAATGTCACACTCAGCCCCTCTCCCGTGTTTATCAGGGGGCTGCAAATTGTAAGGAAATTTAATTTTCGCTACATTTCTCTTGCCTTTGTTCTCCTCAACAGTTAGGTTATGGGGTTACTCCTTCCTTCATTAACGAGTTCGGAGCAAATAGTTGATCAATGGTATCTAGCACTATGCTTTTATATCCTGCTATTGATGTGAAATGTTGGGGTCTGGGAGCTAATGGTTAAGAAATAATTCTTGGGACATCTTCTTTGCAAAAAAAGGTGGTTTTTATTAAAGCACGGGGACAGGACCTGTGGGCAGAAGGAGCCGCACTGGGGTTGTGAGGAGTGATTGATTATATACTTTCAAGTTGGCTTAGGGATAGTGTAAGTCTCTAAGGAATTTGGAAGCAAGGTTTCCAGAACCTTGAGGGGTCATTTACTACTGTCTAGTAAACTTGTGCTCGTGAGACCCTTCAGATGTATGTCAGTGGACCATATGCTTGGAAGGTGATTGCTAACTTATATCTTGTGGAGGGAGGGAATGGAGATAAAGGAAGTTTCCAAAAGGATTTTCATATGCTAAAGACGACTTCCAGGATCTTGGACGTCTGGCTAATGTCAAGCTAAGGTTGTCTTTTGCCTCCAGCAAGGTATTAATATCGAGGCACTTGAGTTTGGGGAGGAAGGTCACTGTGCCTGTCTCAAGTACTTCTCAATGGGCTGTAAGTTGTAAGAAAATTTAATTTTTTTTCTTTTTGCCTTTGTTCTCCACGTCATTATCCCATATCTTACAATTAGATACAGATGCAACTTGTGATGACCTTTGCTAATGGAGGCTATTATAAAAACAAAATTCAGCTGAGTAAATTTGAAGATCGGATTGACTGTTTTCAACAATACATGAATTGGGCAGTGTCCCAGCTAGCAAGCAGAGAGGGACTCTGAGGAGCGGTATAGAATGGCAGGCTTTTATAGACAGAAGGGGATGTGAAAGAAAAAGGAATTTCTAGCAAAGAGTGGATTGTTTCAAGCAAGGTCACCTTCCCCATCTGTGGGGATCAGAAGAGGTCCATCAGGTGGATTTCCCCACGAGTGCTGACCTCTGACCCCAGCCTCACTGGTTAAAGTTTACATTGCTGGAAGAGGCTGAGACTGCAGTTAGGTTAGGTATTAAGTCTTGATTTGCTGAGGTGGGACTAACAAAAGCGACTTCATTTGGGCCTGTCATCTTTTTAACAAGGGTAAAAACCCATTTCTATTTGGCTTCATCCCACATTTTGTGAACTTACAGTTAAATATGCTTGTTTGCAAAGAGCCAGAAATTTACAACATATCCAGGTACAACAACTACCTTCCTGTGGAGATCTGAGCCCTGGAAAAGAAAGAACGTGGTGCCAGTGTTCTGTTTGATTCCTGAGGGGCTCAGTGCCCTCTACTCTGCAGTGATGCCCTGTGCCCAACTCTGTGGAGCTGGCCTCTGTCCTTCTCAGAGTTTTGTCTGTTCTACTTAGCCCTTTTCCAAGGCTGAGGGAAAATAAATATTTTAGATTAATGTAATGGGACCTGTTATATTTGGCGAAGGCATAATGGTCCCAAAATAGCTTTGAATTTGGGTTCCAGTTGATTTGAGGAAAGAGATAATTTGCTCTCCCTCTTTTTTTAAAATTATTTACGATTTATCTTTTTTTTTTTTTAAGATTTATTTATTTCTTTGAGAGAGAAAGACAGCGAAGCATGCACACATGTGTGTGCCAGTGTGAGCAGGGGAAGAACCAGAGGGAGGGAGATGGAGGGGAAAGATCCTGGAGCCAGAAGCAGGGCTCAATCCCACAACCCTGAGATCACGACCTGAGCTGAAACCAAGAGTCGCTCAACAGACCGAGCCACCAGGTGCCCCAATTAGCTCTCCCTCTTGAAAAAAAAAATCCAGTGATCAGTTCTCAGTCCTCATCTTGGTTGACCTACCAGCACCACTTACATAGATGCTCACTGCTTCTTGAAGCGCTTTGTTCTCTTGGTTTCCAGGGCATTGGCCTCTTTTTTCCTCCTCTTTCTTCACAAGCCCTGTCTCAAGTTCCTTTGCTTTCTATCTGCACTCCTTCTCTTGTGAGCTACTCAGGACTCGTGCTTTTAAAATTCCATCCAGACACTAACAGCTCCCGAATTTCAAATTCCCCTCAACTTCAGAATACCCACTTGATACGTCTGCATGAGTGTCTGATATAAGTATCTCGACTTAACATGACTAACATTGAACTTCTGATCTCCTTCCTCCCCAAATATCGCTAGTTCTCCCAAAGTTATCCCCTTGTCAGTTAATGGCAACTCCATTTCAAATGCAGAAGCCCAAAGCCTGAGAGGTTTTTGTCTTGGGTGGGTTTACCCTACCATACCCCATTTCCAGTCTTACTTCCAAAATATACCTCCAGTCCAACAACTTCCCACCCTTCTGTTGATAGGGCCTTGGCCCAGGCCACCACCATCTCTCACCTGGTTTCTGCAGGAGTTTTCTAGCTGGTCTCCCTGTTTTGGCCCTGGCCTATCTTCAGTCCATTCCCAACATGGTAACAAGAGCGATCCTCTCAAAACATTTGGTCCCATGCCACGCCTCCCTTCAAAACCCTGCAATAACTCCTCATTTCACTCAGAATAAAGCACAGAGTCCTTACACCGGCCGAGAGGAAAGATGCTTTGTGATCTATATTCCCCTTCCTCCGCTGTAATTTCCCTGACCCTGTGTCCCAACACCCTGCTGGTTAATTCCCTTTGCTTGGTCTTCAGCGCCTTTTAATTTACTGATCCCTCTGCCTCAAAAACTCTTCCTCAGATACCTTGCTGGCTTATGTCCTCATCTTCTTGCCAGTCAGGGTTACCCTGAGGCCTGGCAACTGGACCCCTGTTGTCAGGAGACAATTCTCCATAGGTTTCTCAAGTTTCTGCACAACTGGTCCTCTGAGCAAAGGCATTAACAGCTACTTTTCTTTGCACTGTCTTTTCAGGGATGTTTTGCATAACAGGGGCCTTGGAAAGGAGAGACTGTCTCCCTTGGGGCAGATTGATTTACTGTCCAGGATAATAAAGGTCAAGTCTCCCTCTGGACCAGGTGTCAGGTAGATTTGCTAGCAACCACCTTATGAAATCAGGGCTTCCTAATCTCAGTGTTACTTTCCTGAAACATACCCCACTGTGTAAACAGGCAGCATCTGACCCTCATCATGTCACCCTTTTGGAATTAGGGCTCAAGGAACTGATGCAATGATGTTACTATGGCTATTGCTATTGCTATAATTGTCTTTTTTTCTGTGATCCAGGCATCTTGTGTCTTCTGCCAAGATCTGTGAAGCTGACAGGCTAATTTGATAGCTTGCAAGTAGGGTAAAGTTTGACCCTTCACGATTCTTGACCCCTGTCCTGAGCCATTAATTTTAGAGGGTGTCTTTTTAACTTTGTCTGTCTGAGCCTTGTTGAGAATGTCTATAGGCCCACCTAGATTGTGTTCCTCATCTTCTAGACCATGCTCTAGGTATCTGGGACTCCAGAATTGTCTGCCCCAAAAGCCCTCTGTGTGTCACCAGGCTTGCATGCGCCTTCCATGGGCAGACTGTGCTGCCAGTATGTACATTCCTAATCCTAAAGGACTGAGAGCTGGCTGCTTTGGGAGGTGGCAGTGGAAGTGGCTTGGACAGGCTAGACTATAGGTTCTTGAAGTGTGATCCCTTAACCAGCACCATCAATTTACCTGGGAACTTGTAAGAAATGCAGTCTCCCACCCTAGACCTACTAAATTAGAAACTTGGGGGCAGGACATCTGTGTTTTAGCGTACCATCCAGATGATTCTGATGCACACGCCTCATTTCCAGTTCTGTTGTTAACTCACTGGACGAGGTCATCCACATGCATGTGTGTAAAGCCCCTGCTGGTGCTTATGGTGGACAGACCCTCAGATGACCCCAGATATTTCTGACTTCTGGTACTCACACCTTTATATAATCCCTCCCCCAGATTTCCGACAGGACCTGTGACTTGCTTCTAACCAGTAGAATATGACAGACGTGATGGGATGGTACTCCCTTGATGACGTTACTTTAATAAGACCATTTTAGGGTACTGGAGGGAAGACTCTTCTTGTGGGTTGATGAAATAAGTAGCCGTGTATTAAGCTGCTGTTCCTTGAAGCAAGTTTGCTCCCATTTTAATATGGAAAGTTTGCAGTCAGGTTAGGTATTTTTATTTTCAAATGCAGTTCCTAAAATTTTACTCCAGAGGCTGGTCCTTCGCATTTAGTCAATGACTATATACTCACTATTTCCTCAGGCTGAGGAGAGACTGTGGTCCTGTGGGGGGAAGCCAAGAGGAATAAACTAGATGAAAGGAAAAGAAAGGTTCTGTCCTATAAAGGGACTCTAGCCTGGTGGTGGCAAGCATGGAGGTAGTCACGAAGATTTTGATTCATGTCCCATTTCGGTCCCTTCTTAGCTACGTGATCTTCACCTTACTCACATCTCAGTTAACTAGCTCATCTACAAAGTGGGAGAGTGACGGCTGTCCTGCGGGCTTTGTGACAACTGAGACCATGCGTGTGAGGTGCTTGTGACCGCACTTGGGTACTGGTATGACAAGGTGAGATTCACTTATTAATTCCTCCTGGAATATGCATCACGCACTCTCTGTGCTCGGCCAGGGGGTAGGGAAACAGGTGAATGAACCACAGTCCTTCCTCTGTGAGCCTACTGCCCTATTTTTGTTATAGCAGTTAGGTGTTGAGCTACTACCTTTAATGCATTCTTTTATCGGAAGATTCTTTGGATTTTGTATACCACCTACCACAAAGTTAAAAATAGCTTGCTGGAGCTAAGGAAAGATGAGTAGGCTGAAGATAGAAATAAATAGATAAGTTGATAGAATTTTGGACATCTGGCCCATGTGCAAAGTTGTCTTCTGAAGCATAAATTGTACCTACTAGAACGCACTGAAAGAGCGTAAATATTTTAAATGGTTGCTCTTTTAGTCCTTCTTTATTTACTTAATGATGTGCATAGCAGACCTACAAAGCAACATTTATTGTTTGGACACATTCAGAGGATGAACAGGTTAAATTTTTTATTTATGTTCCCATGGCTTCTCTCATAATAATTTAATAAATCTTTGGGGAACATGCCGCAGAGATAATCTGTTTGGTTAGCAGATCTTGTTTCTGGTCTCTCGTAGCTTTGAGGTTGATTATTTCCACGCAGCTGTGCTGAAGGAATGCAAAACCATGAAAATAGGTGTGTGTTCTGGATGGCAGGGCTGAAAATCCTGGTATCTGTTGCTTAGCAGCCTGTTTGAGATTTCTCCATATTCTGAAAAGCTTCTAATGACAACTGTAGATTTCTGCTCTTGCCACTTTAAATGTTAAAAAAAAAGGCACGAATGAAAACTTCTAGTATATATGTGTGTGTGTATATATATATAGAGAGAGAGAGAGACATACACACATATTACACTTAAAAACGTAATCCATTACTATCTCCTTTACTCTGC
Source organism: Mirounga angustirostris (assembly GCF_029215605.1). NCBI lineage: Eukaryota > Metazoa > Chordata > Mammalia > Carnivora > Phocidae > Mirounga > Mirounga angustirostris. The sequence goes on from NW_026991716.1 coordinate 107,892,209, forward strand.
CTTATTTTTCTTTGTAGCACTGTGGCATTTTATTTTATGCATAATTATTTTCTTTTTCTCCCAATGAGCATTAAGCTCCTTGTGGTCAGGGACTTCAGCTGTTCTTTATGGCCATATCACCAGTGTCTAGAAAATGTCTCATTCATGGAGAGCGCTATGTAAATACTTATGGGGAAACGATGAATGAATGATGTTGAGTAGATACGTCATATATGACCCTGGCAGAGTGTAATTGGGGTGTGTGTGTGTGAACATTTCAACTTTTGTAAGAAATTAATATTTTTAAAAAAATTGTATTATAACTTCTCATAAAAGTTCCCCAAATTGAAGAAGCGCTGGGGTGATTGTAAGAGCTCTCAGTACAGCTCCACTGTCGTTCAGTGTCATTCCTGATGTTAAAATCCTGGAGATGATCATTAAACTTAGGAGTTGGGCTATGTCAACATAAACACAGAAGCTGGGACAGAATTAAGTTCCTCGTCTTAAGAAAAGGGGACTGAGGGGGATCTGGAGAGAGTCAGGGGGAACTAGGGGACGTGGGGTGGAAAGGGCACACAGAAACTGAGTCCTGGAGGGACAAAAAAAGAAAATGTGAGAGAAGGAGATGCCTGAGGGCTGAGGGGGAGAAACTTAGAACAAGAGATGCTTCTAGGGGCGCCTGAGTGGCTCAGTCGTTAAGCGTCTGCCTTCGGCTCAGGTCATGATCCCAGGGTCCTGGGATCAAGCCCCACATCGGGCTCCCTGCTCAGCGGGGAGTCTGCTTCTCCCTCTCCCACTCCCCCTGCTTGTGTTCCTTCTCTCGCTGTGTCTCTCTCTGTCAAATAAATAAATAAAATCTTTAAAAAAAAAAAAAAGAGAGAGATGCTTCTAATGATGTCGGCCCAGGAAAAGTTATAAATCCCCTCCTAGTTTGCCCTGTGATATTAGTAAATTCTGTTAGTAAATTAGTAAATTTAGTAAATTAGTAAATTCAGTTAGTAAATTCTGCATTGCTTATTCAGATTTTCTGTGGGAATAGTTTTGTTGTGGGACAGCTCAAAAGAAAAGAGGTCACTGGATACCTGATACAAAGAAATGGGTATTCTGTTTCTCTAACCTCCACTGAACAAATATGGAGCAAAATACTGAGACTCTCAGTGTGAGATGTGCAGATGGACTGTGTGCTTGGGTGCCCATGTTTTCCTGGCTGTCCTGGTGTGGGGGTTCCAACAAGGTGGAAGAGGGATGAGGAGCAGAGCTTCAACCCAATCCCATTGGGAGTGGTTTGCCTGAGCAGCTGATTTTCAGTGCATTTGAAAATCTTGGGTCAGCAACACCTGTTCAAATTATTTTAACTGGACAGATGAAAGTCTCCTTTATAGAGATAGAAGCTACAATAATTTGGTGACATTTTCTTTTATAATGTACATGTGGCCTGTTTTGCTTAGCTAATTTATAAAGAGTTAGGAGAAAATATGTCTTTATTCTTGTGTTGCTTAAAAACATTATGCAGGCTGCAAGTAGTTACTGAATGAAACTTGAAAAACGCTTATTTCCTTCTCTGAATATGCCACTTCCCCCAAGACCTTGCTGATAGCCTGCTAGGGTTTGAAATATTGATGAATATGAATCCATTCATCTCCAAATTTTACTGACCTTTCAGTGGAGAGTATTTTTAGCTTTGTCGAGAATTTTTACAGAAATACCAGGTTATGTGGGTATTCTTTCGGTTTCATAGAACTGAAGATGGATTCTGTAAGATGAATATTTGAGTCATCATTCATCTTAGGCTAATGAAGTATTGTAGCTCATTTTTAAATAAGGTGCCAAGAAATTACTGAGTAATTTAAAAACATCCTTCTTGTAAAATCTAATCTTAATAAAATGGATAAAATAATTTTGATAACTAATTGTTTGTTTAGGTCCTATGTAAATACTATCAATGTGTTAGTAAACTGTTTCTTACATCCTGGCAGATGTGGTAAAGGCTGCTACTAATACGTTAGCCTTTTGAGCTGTGAGACAGATTCTTCAACACATTGGTGGGGTGGTGGAGTGCTCTCTTGACCAGACTTGTTGGCTGGCTCACCACTGGACATTTTCCACTGACTCCCCGCTTTCCATTTTCCCATGCAAGAGCGTTTGCTCGTGTGGTTTCATGTGCCTCGAATGCTGTTTCCCCTCATTTTGACTTGCCATATCCTTCTCCACTGGTGAACTCCTGATTCTCCTCACGCATCAATCCCCCCTCTTCTCAACCCCTGCAGCATTTTGAATCTGTCTTATGTCCTCAAGGAACAGTGTCATAATTTAGAATTCCAGGGACTTTCATGCAATCTCATGTTGTGGATGAAAGCACTCCAAGAGATGAGGGGATTGACCTAGGCTAGTTTCTTATAAGTGAGGGCGCCAGAACAAGGACTTCGGTTTTCTGTGATTCTCTCTGTACACATATGCAGCCTTTCACCTTCTGCAGCACACTGTGGTGATTTGTCTCTCTGTCCTGTTGAAAAGACTCTTTTGAAAGTTTATTTTTAATTTAAAAATTAAAAATTTAAATTTAAAATTAAAAGTTTAAAATTTAAAAGTTAACATTTTATTCATTAAAGTCAGATTCAGAAAACATACTTCTAAGTACAGCTTGCAAATCTTATTCTATTGGTAAAATTAGGAAATGTTAATAAAGACTTTTAAAGGAACTTTGTAACTGGTACTGGTACACAGATTTAGTTGATACACTCAATTTCATATTTAAGTACTTCAGTTTTCTAATTGACTAGCCTTCCTGAATACTTAAACCTTATAAATCTAAAAATCAAATATATAAATACAGTAAATCTAGAATTCTCTTAAATATTCCAATATTACTTACGAACTTAGCCGAATTTCCACTTAAAAGTCACATTAAATCAGTTACCTAATCAAACATTTAAAATTGTAATTATAAGCCAGATAGTCTCTCAATAGACCAAATTCTTTCAAATACGATATAAAATACCAAATATTCAGATGCCTTTTACAAAAACACTAGTTCTTAGTTTTGGTTTTATTCATTTTTTTAAAATCCATTCATTGCTTCATTCAATAATCACTTAAACTATCTGTGTACCTAGGCATTGTTCTAGGCTCCAGGAAAACATGAGCAAACAAAATGAAAATTTCTGCTGTCAGGAAGTTCACATTCCTGGGAAGAGGCAGAGAATAGACAACACAAATTAATGCAAGATATACTGGAAGTTGGTAAATGCTAAGGAAAACAATAAATTGGGAAAGGGGGGCTGTGAAATGAGGGTTGAGTGGAGTGGTGGTTGGAGATTATTCTCTGGGATTGATACTCTGTGCAAAGACACCAGGGTTAACTGAGCTTCCTTTCCAGCAGAGAGGGGTGGCTTTCTGAGTACTCTTGAGGTTGTTTGTACAAAGGCCAGCGATTGGTGTTGCGACATTGCCTGGACTCCCACTGGCGACCCTGGTGAATAATCGCTGAAATATAATTGCCGTGTCCATAACTCCATGTCTTCTCAAGGGAAACCTGCAGCCCCCACATCACTTGATTGGATTTTGCATTTTTTTTTTTTTTTTTTTTTGGTTCTTACAAAACAGAAAGGTGACTTTCCACCCCACTGTAGAGACCGTTGATGTAACCCTGAATTCCTTCATACTCTTCAGGCCACTCCATCGTCACAGACATGTCTGACTGAATTCCAGGCACCCCTCGTGGTTTTGTCCTGTAGGTTGGACGCAACTTCCTCAGTCACTTTCCTGATCAATTTGAGCTCTCCAGGAGACAGTGAAATTCCAGAGCAAAACACTGTGTCAGCTGTCTTTCGTTCTCCTTTATCACGGTGCACTGTAGAGCTACCCAAGCCCGCCCTCACTGCGTGCTGTTTAAGGCAGGACAGCACAGCCCAGAGACCTGGGGTTGTCCCCTTCTGCCTCCCGGTTGCAGACAGCTGCTCAGAGACTGGACTCCCTCAGTGTGAATCGAAATTATAGTAACACCCCCCCCCCCAGCACCCCCCGCTCCCCAAGCAGGCCTCAAAGCGCTTGGTCAACTAACACTATAGGAATGCTAGTTTTCCTTCATATTAGTAGTTGAATACTTAACTTGAAAAATCATTCAAAGTATTTTACAAGCAGATCGTCCTTTTCCCATTTCGATTTCTATTCCTGTCCTTTCTCTTTGTATTTCTTTTTTCTCTTTCTGTTTCATTATTTACAATGAGAATTATATTACTGTTTTGTTTTTACAGTGCTGATAATTTCATTGTCCCTGGTATATATTTAAGGCACAAGTTCTTTTTCATAGGATAAAGCTTCAAGACAGCAGAATGATCTTCCATTTCTTCTTTTCACTCTAGGATACTAAGTTCTTTTTTTTTTTTCCTATTCCTTCAATTTACCAACTCTGAATACCCGTGATCTTTTTATGGACAGAAATGCTGAAAGGCAGCTCTTACTTAAAGGGAGTCTTTTCTGCTCTCAAGCATGATACTGTTATCTAAACACTCTAATACTTGGAAATGGTTTTAACAGGGCTGTGTTGCTCTGGGGAGCAGCATCTTATGGACCGTCTGGTTAAGGGAGGATGTTTGAAAGCCATTTCAATAAGCAAAGTCACCTTCTACCTGGAGTGTGAGTGCACTTGAACCCACCACTGGACAAAACTCAGATACCAACCTGACCCCACCTTTTTCCTCACCTTGAACCCACAGCTCTGGGTATTGCTCTTCCTCAGTTTGTGCTCTGTCATGTGGGTGACTGTTATACTCAGTCTTTGAGCATCATCAAACAGCTCAATTTAACCTCTGTGTTTTAAAATAACCACTGTACAACTCCCCTATTTTATTTGTATGTAATTGTTAGTTCATCATATATAATGTTGTAAGCCAATTTGACTCCTTTAGGGAGAAAAGGGAGAAAGGAGGGAAGGAAGGGGAAAAGAAAGGCAGTCTTGTACTATTACATTTTCAAAAGACAGATTTATTTGCAATCTGCAATAAGTGTTTTTCCACAATTACCTACCACCTGCTGTGGTTAATTGGATACAGTTAGTGCCAAGCATGTTTATAACTTTTTTTAATTGAGTAAAATTTTACTTTAACTTTGAAGGTCCTGAAATTACTGACACATTAGAATTTGCAAATTAAATGTGGTACATAATTTTTCAGTAACTAAACTATATATATATATATATATTTATATAATGTATGGCTATAACCAGTCAGATGTTTCTTGATCAGAGAACATAAAGGAGAGTGTTAATTACCACATTCTGGATAATTCCACTTACAATTGAAAACACAAAATGAGACTGTTTAGCATCTATATAAGACACTGTTTCCTGGTCCTTCTAATGATATATTCAGTATCAAGAATGTTTTGTATTTGGGGCGCCTGGGTGGCTCAGTTGGTTAAGCGACTGCCTTCGGCTCAGGTCATGATCCTAGAGTCCCGGGATCGAGTCCCGCATCGGGCTCTCTGCTCGGCAGGGAGTCTGCTTCTCCCTCTGACTCTTCTCCCTCTCATGCTCTCTGTCTCTCATTCTCTCTCTCTCAAATAAATAAATAAAATCTTTAAAAAAAAAAAAGAATGTTTTGTATTTACTTGCTCAGAGTTCTTTTAAATAAAGAAACAGAATCCTACCAGCTTCTGTTCTGGGGGCCCACAGAATCACAGCCAAATGACTTGCTATTAGCATAGCGCTTTATATTAGCTGAATGCTTTCTGGTACATCTAATTGTGAGTATTCATGGTACTTTCTGGTAGTGTGAAGGAGGCTGGTGTTACTCTTGTGCAAATTACAAGGCTAGAACCAGAAAAGGGGAAAATGATGGCTTAGAGTAATCTTAGAAGTTATGTTCAAGTCTACAGTTGGCTTTTCTCTTTTAGATTTAGAAAGGTAAGGGGTGCCTGGCTAGCTCAGTCCATGGAGTGTGAGGAGGCTCTTGATCTTGGGGTTATAAGTTCAAGCCCCACTTTGGGTATAGAGATTACTTAAAAATAAAAAATATATATATATATTTATTTTTAAAAAATTTTTTTAAAGATTTTATTTATTTGAGAGCAAGAGAGAGCGTGAGCAGGATGGGGGGCAGAGGGAGAGGGAGAAGCAGACTCCCCGCTGATTAGGGAGCCCAATGCAGGACTTGATCCCAGGACCCTGGGATCCGAAGGCAGACGCTTAACCAACTGAGTCACCCAGGTGCCCCCAAAATATATATATTTAAAAAGAAAACCCAGAAAGGTGAAGAATCTGATGGCAGTGAACCAAGTAATGAATATGATGTTATAATTTTTTAATTTATACCCTGTAGTAATTAATTTGTAGTAATTAATTAGCAAACTTGATAATACATGATCTAAATGATTAGCAGACATAATGATACCAAGACCAAAATTCAGGAGAACGAAGAGGTCAGAATACAAGTACCTCTTCAGGAAAACTTAGGAGAACTAAATAACACACCTGTCTAAGAGACTCAAGAAACATTTCAATCAGGGTACAACAGAAGAACTAAGACAGCTGGGGAATTCAGTGATCGTGTTGAGGCCAATAAGCTATTTTACCTTATTATGTACATGCTGTCTAGTTTCTACAGAAAAAAGAGGGAGAAGAAACCAAACCAAGACTTAATCAGCATCATGGGATTTAAATATCAGACTATGAATCACTATAGAATTTGGGTATTTTATACTAGCACCAAGGGCAGACCTAGTGAGAAGCATTTGCTATTTTATGATATTTATTTACTGACAAACATTTGGTGAACATCTTCTATGTGCTATGCAATGTATAGATTCTGGGGATATGATGAACTAGGACAGACTCTTCTCCCAAGTTGACAAAGGCCAGGATTTTCCAGGAGACCTACAGGGAGTCAGTATTGGATAGTCTACTGATTCCAGGGTCTCAGGAGTCTCTGGGACATTAGGAAGATTCTGGGGGGCACTTGGGCTTCATTTGGAAAGTTGCCTTTGGACTGCCCCTCTCCTGGTGACTCTTGTCTAGATCACCCCTTCAGGGCAGTTCTTATGGACAAGGCTGCCTCTAGGACACTGATGTAGGGAAGATGTTGAGTTTCAGAGCTAACAGCCAAGAAGGAATTCTTGAAGCATCTTTGGTACAGAAAGATGGTTTTATTAAAGCACGGGGACAGGACCCGTGGGCAGAAGGAGCCGCACTGGGGTTGTGAGGAGTGACTGATTATATCCTTTCAAGTTGGGAGGGGCTTAGGAATAGCGTTAAGTCTCTAAGGAATTTTGGAAGCAAGATTTCCAGGACCCTGAGGGGGCTAGCTATTGTTAGGAAAAGGTCATTTATTACTGTCTAATAAAAGCTTAGTCATGAGACCCTTCAGATGTATATTGGTGGCTCAGATGCTTGGGGGATGATTGCCAACATACATCTTGGGGTGGGGGTAGAAATAAAGGAAGTTTTCCAAAGGAATTTTTATATGCTAAAGTAGACTTACAGGATTTTGGGGCATAGGGGTAATGTTAAGCTAAGATTGCCTCTTGCCCTTAGCAAAGTATTATCATCGAGGCAGCTGAGCTCCTAGAGGAATGTCACTCTGTTTCAAGGACTCGTCCGTGAGCTATAAGTAGTAAGGAGATTTAACTTTTTTTTTTTTTTTTGGCCTTTGTTTCCCACATTGGACAGTACTGGGTTTAAGGAGGTACTACTGTGTTCCTCGGCAGCTGTACATTCTAGAAACCAGTTAAGCATAATGACCAGCATCCCTAGGAAGGTAGGTAGGCATAGATGCTGATTCACCTCCAGGCACCTTTCTTTAGCCAGTATTTGTGTGTTACTTGGCTGGGCGTTGTACAAACCAATTTAAACAGCAACTGTGACTTCTCTAGGGCAGATGTGCAAACATCAAAAGCACATAAAGGCATGGGGGAAGTATGTAAGCCCCGAGCAAACGCACAGTGCTCTGCCACTTTTGGCCACGTGTAAGTACGAGCTGCCTTTTTTGGAAGTCGTGAGTGAAGTGTTGTAGGAGTTGCATTTGTAGAGGGTGAAGTTAAAAGAAGTGGCTCCCTCTGTAATAGAAGATTGTTGAGGGGGTGGTTTTGCGAGTTGGTTGAAGGTAGAAAGGGAGGGAACCTGCCATCTGGATATGTGATGACATTCCAGGTGTTGGTATGGCTACTTCTTAAAGTTGCCTTTGCTTTTGGAGTACATCGGAAAGACCATGAAATAAATTTGGCTGAGAACAGCTGAGGGAGTGAGGATGTGAGGAGCACTGGCTTGGCTGTCAGACATCATCAGCCCCACAGTTTCCTCACCTTGGCGCCCTGGGCAGTGGCTAAGGAAGCATTGCCATACAGGATCCCATTTAATCTTCTCCAGAACATAGCTCCACAGTACGTGACTGTGTCTCTGCCTCACAGATGAGTAGATGGAGGACAAGAAAGCTTAAGCATCTTGTGCGCCAAGGACTCAGAAATCACCGTGGGTGCACCTCTGTTTATATGCCACACGTGAATACACACACATATATGTTGTGGGGATTAAGCATGCGAGGTATGTTATTTTTGAGTACTTCATGCCAGTCACTGTGTTAAAAACTATGAGGACAGCCAAAAAGTCCGATTCCCCTTTTCTGAGGAATTTCCAGTAGAAACCAGTCCTTATACAATAAATAGCAATGAAAAATAGGAGTGAACAGAACACTTGGAAAGTAGCATTAAAGGTATGTGTAGAACGCTGGAGCATCCAGAAGGTTCAGGCTGGGCAGCCTGGGTCACTGTGCAGGAGAACCTCTTGGAGGGGTGAGATTGGAGCCAGGTTTTTGTAGTATGAAATGACGGGATATAAATATGTGAAAGCAGCGTAGGTGAAGGGTGCTCGTAAAGGGCCTTGAACAGAGAAGCACATCTCGATGTTGTTGAGATTTCTCTGTATGACTCCACTTGGAAGACCTGCAGGGAAGTACTTTTAATAAAAACCATGAGGAAAATATCACTGAATTTTATGAGGAGAAAATCGGAAAATATTTATAAAATACTATAAATTATAAAATCGGTGAAGGTGACTATAGAACAGTAAGACAGGGATCAAGTCTTAGTAGTCTTTTTTTTCCTGCAAAGCCCATCCCCTGGCAACTTGGTTGATACTCAAATGTTGGTTCAATGTAAACAAATAATGATAGTGATGTTTAATGTAAGTGCTAAGTAAGCATTCTTGACATAGAAGAGACATTGAAAAGGAAACTTTGTCTAAAACCAAAAGTACTATGGGGCGCCTGGGTGGCTCAGTGATTAAGCGTCTGCCTTCGGCTCAGGTCATGATCTCAGGGTCCTGGGATCGAGCCCCGCATCGGGCTCCCTGCTCCGCAGGAAGCCTGTTTCTCCCTTCCCCCTCTCCCCCTGCTTGTGATCCTGCTCTCACTGTGCCTCTCTCTGTCAAATAAATAAATAAAACCTTTAAAAATAAATAAATAAATAAATAAATAAATAAATAAATAAATAAATAAATAAATAAAACCAAAAGTACTAAATTATTATGATCTCAGCAAAAAATTGGAAGTCGTATGGGGAGAAAGATCCAGGAAGTACCACTCAAGGTCCAGTTGCAGAAGACAGAACCTATTTATTTATTTTAAAGATTTTTATTCATTCATTTGACAGAGAGAACACAAGCAGGGGGAGCGGCAGAGGGAGAAGCAGGCTCCGTGCTGAACAGGGAGCCCGATGCGGGGCTTGATCCCAGGACCCCGGGGTCACGACCTGAGCCGAAGGCAGTTGCCCGACTGACTGAGCCACCGCCCCCCCTCCCCGCCGCCATCCATTTATTTTCAGCAGGAAGGAATTTGCTACGGAGCCATGTTAAGTGGCCACAGAATCTTTGTTCAGCTGAAGTAGTAAACTCTAGACTTTCAGGAACAGCTCCTACAGCTGCTCCCCAGAACTGGGGCCAGAGCTGCTGCTGCCACGGCTACCACTGAGAAGCCACTGGGATGAAGAAGCCACGGCCGTCGGGGTGTGCCTGGTCTCGAAGCTGCTTCTCCTGCCGTTGGCCTCAGAACCGTGCTACACCCGTTCCCGTCTGTACCAGTAAAATGGATGGGTCACTCCGTGAAGTTAGAGGGGACCACTGGGACCTCAGCCACAGAAGGCCAGTGACTCCCAGACTGTTTGGCTTCAGGAATAGCAGAAGGGGCTGGAAAGCGGCCTCTTCCTTGTTGTTCTCACAAATCTGCTGAGGAAGTTTCTGACTGACCAAACCCAAGTTACATGTGACCCTCTGGCTCTGAGATCATCAGCTTCTGGGATTTTACCGTAGAGGCAGGTATATCCACATGCAGAGGGAATCAAAGCTCTCGTCTTGCAGGAGCGAGGGGGAAACAATGTAGGAATAATATGTCCGGAAGGAAGAAATAGTTGGCATTTTGTTTGTGTAAGATAGCAAACATTTGATTTTATCTGATTCCTAGTATTAGGCATTTTGTTTGTTTTCAGATGATTTTAATACAGGTATCTGTGAAGAGGAAGCAACAACTTGCAGAATTGAAAAGAGTAGTAGAACTTTTACATTAACAAGAAAAAAAAAAGGAATGGACAGAATGCTACCAAGCCAGCAAAATAGTAAACAAACAAAAAAAGTAAACTAAATTGCAAATATAAAATAAGAAAAAATCAAACACACCATTGTTACATTAAAAAGTAAAAGGTCTAGGGGCGCCTGGGTGGCTCAGTCAGTTAAGCATCTGCCTTCGGCTCAGGTCATGATCCCAGGGTCCTGGGATCGAGCCCCGTGTTGGGCTCCCTGCTCGGCAGGGAACCTGCTTCTCCCTCACACTCTCCCTCTGTGCTTGCTCTCTGTCTTGAATAAATAAATAAAATCTTTTTTTTTTTTTTTTTTAAGTAAAAGGTCTAAATACGCCTATGTGAAGAGAGGGACTGTTGGGTTAAAAATACAAGTGTGGATGAAAGTTGCCACAAGAAATATACTCAAGCAATATTTTTTAAGGGTTCAGGGGAAAAAGGGATAAATACATGAGGCAAAATACACAGGGCAAAGAACAAACAAAAGTATGAAGAACAATAATTATATTGAAAAGAAAGCACAGGAAAAATTAAAAAGAGGCACAATTTATAAAGTCATAAAACATGCCCACACGATCTCCGGGTCCTGGGATTGAGCCCCGCTTCAGGCTCCCCTCTCAGCCGGGAGTCTGCTTCTCCCTCTCCCTTTACCCCTCTCCGCTTGTGTTTTCTTTCTCTCTCTCTTGAGATCACTCTCTCTCTCAAATAAATAAATCTTAAAAAAAAAAAAAAAGAATAGCAAGAGGCAGAGGAGTATATAAACACAATGCCATTTTTGTCAGACCATTGGCTACAAAGTGCATTGCATGTGTATGTGTAATTATATAAATGTGCATGGGCACACATACATACATACATACACACATTGCCAAAGAATAAACAAAGTCTGATGTTATCTGAAATCCAGAAACTGCTAGGTGCACTTTTATTTTTATACCTCCTCATCATATACCAAGGCTTTTTGTGGTGTTGAGGAACAAAGGGTTTTAGCTGGGGATTGGAGAGAGTTAAGATTTCCTATTTAAGAATAATTAGTAGAGATCTTGTCTGGGAAGTTTCTGTTGAGAAGGTGGCCAGGTTTTATGGCATCACCTATCAAATAAGCTATCTCACAGTTACCCAACCATATTGTACATTCTGCCAAAGCCATCCTAGCTGGTTAGGTTCTGAAACAAGTTAGGGTAGCTGAGAAAACCAGTGACTCCAGTGGAAACTTTACTGCGCCTCTCTCTGTTAAGATATCTGTGTCATCAACTTGTTATCCAAGCGGAAAGGCACATTTTTATGCTTCAGTGGATCTGTCTTCTCCGTGGTCTGTGCTGATTTTTCCTTTCACAGCTGTGTTCTGAGTACAGCTAAAAGTGGCCTCACTTTATTATTTTTTATTCTCACCCTTACCTTGATAGAGGGAATTATATCAGTAGGGTGGGAAAATGTGGCTATTGTATTAAACAGTAGAATTAAATATCCTTCTTAGTAACGTTTTTCAAACTTTTCAAATCTTGATACAGAATAACAAATACATTTTACATTACCTTCTGTTATGTTGGGGTATGTGTGTGTATATAGTGTGTGTGCATGTATATATATGTGTGTGTGTATAAAATAACTAACTGAAACAAAATTTCTGAAACATTACTTGCCCTTATATGCATGCCTAATAATTTTCACTCTATTCTAGTCTGTTCTGTTTCTTTAAAAAAAAATGGTGGTCACAGCCCATTAGTTGACTTAGTGACTCACTAAATGGTGTAGTGACTTGCAGTTTGAAAAAAATGCCTCATCAAGGGATTCTTACCAAAACTGCATGCATGGCCTTGCATGGTCAGAATATTTCCACTGGGCTGGTAAGGCAGTTAACTCAGTCCATGCCTAGAGAAAGCTCTGCTTCATTTTGTATATGCCAGTAAGGCTAGCTTATGCAGAAGACATTCTGATAGATTTCCTAAGATAGTTTTAAGTCTTAGGCAAAGCATTGTGATACTTTCAGAGAATTAGCTTAAAAGGAGGACATAGACTTTTTTACTGCAGTGACAGATGCCTTAGGTAACTGATTTGCACTCAACAGTTGGAATTGTCATGAGAAGGCCGGTCATCTTATTATAATTAGAAGTCATCTCTGTTGATTTCACCTCTGCCCTAAGCATTCTTGGATTATCTTTGCCACTTAGACTTTAAAATTCTATGTTCAAGTTAGAAAAAGAAGAATTTCCATACCAAACTAAACAACAAATAATTGTATTCCTTAAAGTAATTACCCTAGTTGGGCAAACTGCTAAGTTAATTGTTCTTTGGACTAGTAGAGATCAGGCGTGTGCTCCGTTCCAAATACAGGATTTAGGTGACCATGAGCACCAGAGGTGGTTTATGTGCAGGCATTTTAATGTGAAAGTATTAAAGTAAAACCTGACTCATACTGTGACTGCAAAGAAGCATGGTGTGTGTTATATCTACCTGGGTTGGGAGCAAAGCATTTCAAAAAGAAGGCAGAAAATGGACTCTGCCCATGGCATCCTTTAACGCTTACCTAACTTAAGAGGTGTATAGAAAACATTATTAGCTGTTCATTAAGAAAGAAAGCTGTTAATATCCTGCTGTTAACTTGATTTTTCTAACTTACTTTTTTCTCTACTGGTTACCATTGATGCCTTTGATTTTGTGGGTGCTGCCAAAAGATACCTCATCACACCGGGAAAGAGCAGAGACGAGGATTGGCAACCTCCCTCTTCTTGGTGCTTTTCCATAAGACTGCTTTCACCAATGGCACTGGTATTTCCTTTTCACTCTGAAGTAATTCCACATCTGATACCGCAGGAACTTGATTTTATTTCCTTACTACATGAGTATTTGAGATAAATGGAGCCATTTTTTGTTTTTATTTAATATACCTCACAGAAAGAAGAATGTAAAGTAAAAGCAATAGCCACAATTATTTACAGTTGACAAAATACATAACAGAAGGAGTATGCTGAGATATAGAAAGTCTCATTGTAGGTCCTCCTAATTTCCCTTCCATCTTCCTTCCCTCACTGGAACTCTCTACCAGCTCTCAAGTATTGGGGGTTAGGACAGAAAGGAAAGATAGCTAGAGCTTTCTGCTCCTAAGACATGGGTCACTTTTTTATATAGCTGAAGACAGTTAACTAACGTCCAAGTAACGGAAAGTGCCAGACTCGAAACCGTTTCTGTGAACTGTAGGGGTCATAATTTGAACTCTTTCTACCAGCTGTGACTTGACAAATGGCAAGAATTAATATGCTTTTCTTGGTCTGTAGGGATGTCAAAATAAGACACCAAACTTGGGAGCAGTTTCTGGGGTGGCAGACGATTCCCCCTGGTGCTCCAGCTTCAGAGTAAGTCCTGGGTCATTCTCTCTGAGAACAGTACGTGTGGGGGTCACTGCCACAAACTAATGATGGGAAATCGATGAGACTGAGAGCCATCAACATTACATCAGCATGCTTTAGGGTTTTTATGATGTACTCAACATATTCTCTTTTGCTGTACCAAGGGAATGATATGGAACCATCCATTACTGCTGTCTCCATTCTACTTATTGATTTGGGATTTTAATACATTCTATGATGTTTTATGGAATCTTGATATGATTTTAAACTCAGTTGTCTTCCAAACTGTAATTAACGTTTTCTTAAAAATTGAATAGTCCTCACTACCTTCACGTTTTGTTTTGTTCTTGATGTGTGTTTATGTATACATGTGTGTGGGTTTGGTTATTTTGTTCAAGTTATATTTTCTCCCTTTTATTTATTTATTTATTTATTTATTTATTTATTTATTTATTTATTTATTTATTGAGAGAGAGAGAGAGAGAGAAACAGCATGAGAGGGGAGAGGGTCAGAGGGAGAAGCAGACTCCCCGCTGAGCCGGGAGCCCGATGTGGGACTCGATCCCAGGACTCCGGGACCATGACCTGAGTCAAAGGCAGTTGCTTAACCAGGCGCCCTTTCTCCCTTTCTTTATTCACGGTAATATTCCTAGTGGGCGATTTCGCAGAAGAACAAATTGTTCTTTGACACTTGCATCTCACCCCTTGTCCACTTGGTTTGTTGTTTCTGAGGGCACAGGGGGCAGCTTTTCCACACGGCCTTTCTAAATGAAGAAGAGAGAAAACAGATGTCTGTTTCCAGGTTCCATCAAAATATGGATTTAATTCTTTTTCTTTCATTTCAAAAGAAAATGGTGAAGGGATAATGATGTGTTCAACACTGGGTAAATGGTATTATTTCTTCTAACTGAAACAGTATGGAGGAACCGAGCCGCCATCAAGTATCACTGGTGCAACATTGAAGGGGCCTGAGAACAGCAGGGTTTTCCATTTGGCTGGCTGTTGTCACATGGCGTTTGTCAAAATAGAGAAACGGGGCACAGATACTGTAGCTGTAAGACCAGACGTGCTCTGAGCATGTCTCTCTCCTTGTCATCCGAGGAAAGAGAAAGTTCTGAACAAAAGAAGAAATGAACAACTGTGGGGCATCTCAGTCCTTCATAGTCTTGAAATATCAAGTACCTGATTTTTCTCCCTTCTGTTCATTAGATGACAGCAGAGCCCCTCATGATGAATATTAGTGTTTTTTTAACAAGGTATGTTCAAGGAAGAAAAGAACCAATATTCACTTGGTATAATAACAGATAGAACTTGCTACTGTAAGGCAGAATTGAAGTAGAATTGTGAAAGATTTAGAGCAAATTGTGAATGAAGGCTATTATGTAGCCCCCAGCTTTCCTGATGACTTCTGGAACATGCTGTTGGAGGAGAAAACTGTTCCTTTGGTTATGTTCCCTCAGGGCTTTTGTTGTAGGAAAATAGTGTGTATGGGGGGGGTGGGGTTTGAGGATGGCTTTGACTCGAAGTGGAAATTTTTGTTTTCCTGACGAACTTGGCTGGCTCTCAGGACACCAGACATGGTGTCTAGCTCTAGGTATGTGACTGTCACCTCGTCAAATTGACATCTGCCCTACATGCCAGGGGTTTCAGAACCCAGCTGATCCTAGCAGCATGAAGTTCTCTTGGGTTAATCCATAGCAATCAGAATTTTGAGAAAAAAAGAAAATTGTGCTTTCCCTTACCCGGGAGCACCTCAGCAGGATCCCAACACGTACATAGTGCTAGCTCAAAATATAATCTACTAAGGGGAGGAGAAACGGACATGCCAATGTGATGTGACTCATTCAGGCTTTGTCCCTTTAATGGAAAATACTCTGCTGGCCAGTAGGGGACCCGCCACTCGCACTTCATGGGGCACGAGGAAGGGGTCGGTTTTTGACAGTGGGTCTCCCTGCTGCCCATCTTCATTTCTAAGGAAATAGGCATCTATTTTAACCCCCTTTGTTAACTTGTCAGCAAGGGCTGAGTCCACTTTTCTGAGCTTTAATAAGAACCCAGAGAGAAAAGAGACGACTGGTCGTGGTTCCAGATGGCAGTCAAGCTCTTTGCCGTGGCCCGACCTGCACTGACCCCTGTGGGGCTCGCCTCCCTTGTGCTCTGCACCCGACACACGCACATCCTTACTGACACAGCCCAGCCCATGTGTGGCCGCTCCAGTGAGAGCTGCGTCTGTCACGTGTGTCCCACCCGACTTCTTGAGAGAGTTTATTAGCATCCATGTCATCCATGGCAAGCATTTAATTACAAGGGCACTGACTGCAGTTCAGCTCTGCCTGGCAGGTTGTTTTCAGTAATCGTTGCTAACATCTATTCATTATCCTTAGGTGTTAGGCGTGGTACCCAACAGTTTACATACTTTAATCTCATTTAATCCTCCAACCAACCCTTAGAGATAGTTTCTGTGATTTTCTCTGTTTTACAGATGAGGAAAGTGAAGCTTCGGGAACCTAAATAAGATAGCCAGGATCAGGGGTGCTTGGGTGGCTCAGTCGTCAAGCATCTGCCTTCGGCTCAGGTCATGATCCCAGAGTCCTAGGATCGAGCCCCGCATCAGGCTCCCTGCTCAGCAGGAAGCCTGCTTCTCCCTCTCCCACTCCCCCTGCTTGTGTTCCCGCTCTTGCTGTCTCTCTCTCTGTCAAATAAATAAATAAAATCTTAAAAAAAAAAAAAAAGATAGCCAGGATCGTGCGGTTAAGACTGGATTCAGGCTTAGTGTGTTCCACAGACCATCTTCTTAAGTCGTCCTGGGTGAGGACTGGGGCAAGGACTGCCCCCAGTGGTGTATGGCAGGAGGACTTAGGGAATTTTCTCCAGCTGCTTGTGTTTATATTCCCCTTTCCCATTCCCATTCCCATTCCCATGTTCCCCCTTCTTCCTCCCCTCTTTTTGCTTATTCTGATATGCTTTCCTGGGGAGGGAGGGGGGTGCTGCCTGTCCTCACCATTGAAGGTCGCGGCCACACTGAGTCACTGTCTCGGAGGGGTGTGGTATCGCCCTCAGGAGTACCATGATGGGAAAGTACTGGAGAACCAGCCAGCTGAAGGAAAAGTAGCTGGGAACCAGTGGGCTGAAGGAGGGCTGACAAATCCCCAGACCACTTCTTCTGTGACTTCCTGTGTGGGGTGTTCTCTCTGTGATGGTGTAACTTCAGGTGGCATGCGTAGCTGTGGAGTGATGAAGAAGGATGGAAGACAGCTCCCATATATGTGAAAGACTATAAAAAGACATGCAACATGTACATAAAATGCATATGTATGGAAACCTACATATACAAAACATATCCATGAATAAATATACATATGTGAGAAAATACGTATAAAAATATATTCATATTAGACTCTAGGTATGTATTTCCTCCTCTCCGAGTTCCAGCTTCAGTGTTAGTAAGGGTGAAAGCTATTGTACCTTCATTATGCAGCAGCTCTTCCTGGAGCCCTACAGAGTGAGTCCGGGGAGTGGGCGGGATGAAAGCCATGCCTGGGACTTCAAGGAGCGCACAACCCAGAGGGCTTTTGTTTTTCTTGAGGATAACACGGACAATTCAATTTGCAGATGAGTTCTCTTAGATCATTATGATTCAGACAGACAGTTCTGTGGGGAAAAAAGCTTATACAAGACTTCATGCTTTTTGGTCCCTGAGAGCTGACTGGAACCACCTTTGGAGTTCCAGGTTATTTACTCAATTATAGGATTAATATTAATTGTGACTATTTCATGTACCTTAGGAACTTCTAGTTTACAATCAATTAGAAATGGCAGTTGATAGCAGGGAATGATTTGGAAGAAGTACTAACTCTACATTCTTGGCATTTGGGGGCTTTTTGTTGAAGGGTACAAAGCCTTCTAACTTGGTCCCTGAAGTCATCCGTTAAGTACATCACAGCACCAGGAAATGACTGTTTTTTTTTTCCTTAAGCACATCTCTTATCCTGTCATTCCCCTGCTCAGAAACCTTTTATGCTTCTCCATTCCTTTCAGTCATCTTTGCATGGAATTCAGGGCTCTCCTTGATCTGGACCAGATATCCTTTTGGGCATATTTCTTACCAGCTGGTCAAGCAACTCTTCATTCTTTCACCATACCTGAGCTTTCTCGGTTTTAATACTTTGCCACCGTCCTTCCCTACAGGACCTCCCTTCTCATCTCCCGTCAAAATCCTCTTATTGTGTACGACTAAACTCAAATAACATTATCTCTGTGAAGACCTTCAGGATTAGCTATGGGATTTAAACACTTCTTATCTGTGCTACTGGTACACTGTTTAGACCTTGGCTAAAGTGTTTAATACATTCTTTCTTGATTTTATAGTTATACGTTGAGGATCTCTCCTCTGTTCTTTGAGAGTAAGAAGCATGTCATGCATTTTTTTTTTTTTGCCTCACCCTTCAATGAAAGAAAAATTTCATAGTAAATGAGTAATTTTTACATAGTTTAACATAAGTAGAGTTTAGATCTATGGAAAAGGCACTTATGGGATATTCCCTGATAATACTAGATTAATCAGCATTGTCACCTTGATTTGCTCTAATCAACACCTTCATTTTTTGATCCTTTGTTGCAATAAGGTTTAACGTTAGGGCTTTGAGCTGGCTATTACCTCTCCCTGGAAATCTCTTTTCAGGTTTTACATGGCAGCTCTCTCTTGGCCTCAGCACAACTGACCCATTTAAAGAGAGCCGTTGTTGGTCTTGTGTTGCGACAGAAACCCTGTTTCCAGTCAGTGACCCCCTGGTGTACCATAAGCTCTACCACAACCAGGGAAGTTGCTGATCTGCCGTCATGTGTCTCAAGCTTCATGAGAGCAGAGGACATGTCTGTTCTGATAATCGTATTTCCAGGACATAGACTCACGGTGGTGCCACTTAGGTCATATTACTTTATTTAAAATCAGTGGTTTTCAACATTGGCTGCCCATCAGTGTCACCTGTGGGACTTAAGAAAAAACACAGATGTGCAAGGTGGATCTCAAAGATTCCAACTCATTTGGCCCGGAATGATGCCCTTAAACTTGCCTCTAAACGTATGAATCATCAAAGGCTCTGGAAAACAAGGAAAGATAAACTTTCCATAGCTTCCAAAGCTATGTGGTTGTTTTAAGACTTTCTGCATTTTATTTTAAATCCTCTTCTCGTACCCTTAATCCTCGTGACTGTCACGGAGAGATAATGAGAAGATCAAACATGAACTTACGTTAGCCACAGGAACATCTGGGGCAGTTCCAAAGTTTTAATTATGGTTTCAGTAATGTAAGAGCGTAATTATAGTTTTAATGTTGAAACAAGTTTGGGGATGTTGCTCTACAAATAAAGGAAATGTAAATAATTGTCATCTGGGCTTCAGTCTCCTTGCAAGACCAACAATCGCCAGATTATTTTAAAGAAATGTACTACATGTTACATGATTATTTTTCTATTAGCTCATATAAAGTACATGACATTGAATACCTTGAAATAATGCTTATCTATAATACCTACTTTGGTGTTCATCAGTCTATTAAAACTGTACCACAGATTTCCCTGAACATAGAATTTCTTTTTTTCCCTCACATTTGTGTTTTTGATATCAGACTTTATTCTTAGACTCTCCACTTCCCTCCTCACCAGAGTATCTAAACACCTTTATGCCATGCTGTCCCTCTGATTTTACACATGAGACACAGACGTGAGAGTGAGTAAGAATCTCGTTCAGGGCCACACACTCAGCGTGGTGGCAGATTCCAGCATTGGAATTCCTCCCCCTTCGTATCAAAGGTGTCATCATAGTCCTAAATCACTAGGCAGGAAAATAAAAACAACAACCTTAAAATTATTTCTCAGAGATAATCTGGCCCGTTCGGGCCTTTTAATCAGAACATTCTTATGGCAAATCTCCCACTGGCTATCTCCGGAGAAGATTTTCCCAACCTTTTCTAGACCATGGGGAGCTACATTTAATTTATAACCTGAAAATATTTCCTAAAAAAAATTCATTATCATGCTTTCTGAAATTTTATTTCATCTTTCTTATTGCTTGCTGAGAAAAAAAAAAAAATTGTTGCCCTTTTCCTTTTCACACGCCTCCTGATGTGAACAATCTCTAGAGATGTCCCTTTTCCAGAATAAAATCTGTGTTTATGTGTTATCACTCTGACCTTCCAAACCCTTGAATCATTTTACTTTTTCATCTTGGTAGGTCCTTTCTCTTCATAATCTCTAATTGAATAGTTCAAAACAGCTCACATTTACCACTGGATCCAGTTCAATACAGAACAGTGTGAATCAAGTTCACATGTTCAGAAATGCAAGAAATGGAACTTCCCTTATTTTTCTGCATCTCATTGTTATGTCTCCGCTGAGTTCTTTTTCTACCAAGGAGAATTTTAGAGAAATGTTTGTCCCCCAAATCAGGAGACACTCAAGTCTGTTTCTCCCTGTCTGACCTGAAAGTAAAAGGTTTGAGTGTAAGACTCCAAGCTCTAAGAGGCAGAATAGTGGGAAGGATTTTTTTAAGCAAGGTCCATTTCCTTCCCAAAGTAGGATATAATATAAAGTTCTAATCAGGTATGCACACTTGCTATTTCTAAAATAACATGTAATTTAGTATTTTGTTAGGCCACACTTCAGAAACAAGAAACAGTGCCTTTCAGTGATTCCTCTGAACTAATCTGTACCCCCAAAAGACTATAACCACTTGCCGTGTTGCCTTTTCTTTATTCTAGTGCTAAGGATTCAGATGGATGGCAGGAACTAAGTCAGCAAAAGTGGATATAATTGGTTAAGTGGGAGAATCCAAAGGGAAGTGAAGCCCACTAAACGTCAGAGGGGAAGGGTTGTGCCGTCCAGTCACGAGAGTCTAAGAAAGGCGTTTGGGTGTCCATTGCTTGAAACCGTAGAGTCATTGGTGTGTCCAGAAAAAAAGGAGCTAAAAGGGAAAGGGGAGGAACGTCCCAGCCAGGTAAGGCTAACAAGCCCACTGCCAGCGCCCATACCTCTGAGGCTGGCCAGAGCCCCTGCAGCTCTAAGCCAGTGTGCGGTTGGCCAAGGGATCAGTTAGCCCAGCGACCTCTGAGTGAGCTCATGGTTCCAGTTCAATAACTAAGGGCTAGTATCCAGGAAGGTCAACACTGTCAACGCCCTACCAGGAACTAGGATTATACCCAGGGCTTCAACCCAGATGTTGGCTCTCTGCCTGATCTGAGTGTGATCTTGAATTCTGTTTTGCTTCCAGAGAGAAGGAGCCCAAGGTCTGCCTGCCTCCATTAGTTTCCCAGTGGATCCCGATTACAGCAGGGGGAAGGCTCTCAGCCTCTAGGAGGCTTTTCCAGTGCTTTTAACCATCTAAGGCAATTTGAGACTTCTGTGTCTACTGTTGTAGACAATAGGCATGTTGTACAGTGTTTGAAACCGGTGGTGGTGGGTTGATAAGTGATTTTTCACTAGAGACGGAAACATTGCAGAGTTCCCCTCCTTTACGTTCCATCTCTACTCCCTTGCAGTGGCTGCCCCGGGGCTCTCCCTGCACAACACCTGCTTGCATGCATGGGAGAAGGGAGATGGGTTTACAAACGGATGACCAGCTTCCAAAATTGGGAGGGCCAGAGACTCACTAAGATGATAGGTTGCCTGAATATAGAAAGAGCAGGGGAGCCCAGCTCACCACTTTGTCTCTGTGAATATCAGTTTTCTTCAATGTAGCAGTATAAATTAGGGATAGTGATACCTACCATATGAACTAATGTACATGAAACCCTTGGCCTAGTGCCTGACACATGATGAACGAAAGGGTCCGTAATTGTGGATGTTGTCTCTGTGCTCAAGCAGAGCTTCCTCGGTAGTTCTCAACTGGATGTGGTTCTGCCCTGCTGGGGACATTGAAAAATGTCTGGAGACAGTTTTGTCTTTTTGGTTTTTTAAAGATTTTATTTATTTGAGAGAGAGCGTGCACAAGCAGGGGGAAGGGCAGAGGGAGAGGAAAGGAACAGGCAGACTTCCTGCTGAGCAGAGAGCCTGCCTATAATACGGGGCTGGATCCCAGGACCCTGAGATCATGACCTGAGCTGAAGTCAGACACTCAACAGACTGAGCCACCCAGGTGCCCCCGGAGACAGTTGATAATCACAACGTGGGGTCGGGGTGGGGAGGTGGAGAGAAGGATCCTACTGGTATCTAGCTGGCAGAGGCCATATACACTACTAACCATCCTGCAGTACACAGGACAGTCTCCCACAGCAAACAACCCTCTGAAAAATGTCAAATAGTGTCAGCGTTGAGAAACTTATCAGCTGAAAGTCATAAAGTCATAGCAAAAAGGGACGAGGTTGGCTTTATCCTTAGGAAAAAGAACATGTTAACCTACTAACATTTAGAGACAAAGAGCCTGTCGAATCTAGACACTGCTGTGAAATTAAATCTCATTCTGATGGAAGAAGACTTCTCCTTAATTCTAAAGAGAAAGCAAAGTTTTTGTTTGTGTTTTGTTT
This sequence comes from Mirounga angustirostris, assembly GCF_029215605.1. Classification (NCBI taxonomy): domain Eukaryota; kingdom Metazoa; phylum Chordata; class Mammalia; order Carnivora; family Phocidae; genus Mirounga; species Mirounga angustirostris. The sequence goes on from NW_026991716.1 coordinate 107,914,610, forward strand.
TTTTCTTATTTAAATAAGGACTTCTAACCACTCAAATGATTTATTGAACTATGGATTGAAAGACCTAAGGCTGGATTTTGTTCATTTTAATCTTTCCCAATAATACAGCCTAAAAACTCTTTTTGCTAGATTTGTATGATTTATAAATAATTATGTCTGCATGACACCTAGAACCAAAAGTCAAGTGTTAAATTCTGTTTAGAGACTTATTTCAACTCAAATGCAACTCTAAAGGAAAAAGATACTAAGTTTACCTTGCCTTCCATATACAAGTGAAATGTGCTGAATTGAGCTCTAATGTCACAAGATACTAGAAATCAGATGATGATGAAAATTTTACAATGACTTAATTTATAAGAATGCTTTGGAGTCAAAGGCCAGTTTTAAAGCTCGACTTTCATTGTATTTTTGTGTTGTTCTGTTAGGTGAAGCCTCCTTGGTGGGGGGATTACCGCCTAACTGCCTGGCCGGGCTACCTGGGACACAGGAGAGCCCATGGTCATTGCCAGGTGTACAGTTGCTAGTCTGTGTTAACTTCTGGGATCCCACCTTTCTAAAGGAACATGCATTTCAAAGCCACTGATTATTATTAAAACCCATTTTACTTTCAGACTTTGGTTTTTCAGTTTTGTTTCCTAACTGGGAAGGATTTTAAAAGAGGACCCAAGCCCCTTCCTGCTTCTATGTTTAGCATGCCATAAATTCCAGTAATAAATTCTTAAGAGAGTTTGATCTTCTATTTTTTAAAAAAATAGTCCTAGTTTTAGTCATCTGTTAAAAATATATTGAAAATGGATTGTATGTGTACAAATTGTACTAGATTTAAATACATATTTTCTTCAAAAAAATTTACATTCAAAATAGCAGAAATACTTTCAGAATATAGAGACAAAAGGTATACACAGTTTCTTAACATGAGATGAGTAATTCAACATGACCTCATTTTTAAATGTTCCTCAGTAATCCTTTTATCTCCAGAGTGAACAAAGGCTGTGTGTGTGTGAGGGTGGGACAGTCGAGAATCTTCCGGTGACTTCTGATTGCAGTGGGGATGGGAGCACTGTCTGAGAGACACAGAGGGCAGGAACTTTGGGACTGTGTGTCTCTGCCTAGCTGGTCACTAAGCACACTGTCCCCTGAGCCACCTTCTAAAATCTGGGCCCACTTTGCCACACAAACCATACTCGGTATCCAAAATAAAATCGTCATTAGTGATTTAGAAGACTGTACATTTGCCTCCCGTTTGTACCAATACTGTTAAAAGTGAAATGAATTTTGGTCCTTAGGTGATAACATTGAGAGTTAAAAAGACTCATCTAATTACTTCTGCTCTTGTATATATATAAATCTATCTTTTTTTTAATATGGATTTTTAAAAAATGGTCTTTGATTTTAATTTTTAATTGCGATTTATAAGATAGTTTCTCTTCTAAAACTGTGATACTCTTGCTTAGAAAGAACTCACTGATCCAACAGTCCTTGTTTTTTTTTTTTCTGTATTTGGCTGGAGGGTCCAATAATTCTCCGTGATTCATAGGACATAAAATTGTACTTCATTTTTATTCAGTGCTATATTCACTTATTCATCAGATAGATTTGAGCACCTATTATATGCCACAACTGTGCTAAGTGCTGGAGATTCCCACACGATTAAGATAGTGTCTCTACTCCTGAAGAGTTAGCTCATTAGCACTAAACTCAGTATGGTACATGCTAGAACCAGTGAGAACAGGTAAGACACACGAGGAAGCAGTTACTTGAGAGAAGAGGTTCACAATGTAGAAATTATCTGGTCTTTGAACATGAAGCCAAGTTGGATACATGAAGATGACAGGAAAAGCCGTGACTTGCCAAAGAGTAGCGTGAGTAGAGGAACGGGAGCAGAAAGCCCCCAGTGCTTTGAGAATGATGGTGAACTGGTGTGGCTGGTGAGGAGACTGCTTGATGGAGGAAGGCTGAAGGGCCCTGTGCACAGGGGCTCTAGCTGATATCCATGCTCTGCTGAGAGGGTTATATTTCACCCGGTGCCAAGTGAAAAGCCATCAAAGGCTCTACTGTGATTAAATAGACATTCAGTGGGATAGGTCCCCGAGGAACCCAATCTAGAAAGATCTACATTTTTTTCTTAACATGTTCACTTTAGAAAATTTGAAGTGGCTTCTCACCAGCCACACCAGTTCTAACAACCAGGAGAGTTGTTAGAAGTAAATGAAAAAAAATCACCGATAAATTCATTTGCCAGTTATGTTCATTTTAAAAATTTTTGTGGATTTTTTTGTAGTCTTTTTCTATTCATAGAAAAATATGCATTTTATATGATATTTGATACAAAACTTGAAACTAAATATTGGCATTTTTTTAAGTTAATGTGATATTTTGAGCTTGTAATATTATCATTAATTGCTTTTCTGGAAAATTACTTTTTATGATGCATAATGTCCCCCCTGTATGGACTTAGAAAGTATATAAACAATCCTCCCTTTTGGGAGATACAACATACTTCATCCTTTTTGTCATTGTTTATCTTCAATATTTGTCATCAGCGTGGTTTGCTAAACATCCCAGTTAATATGGGTAAAGCATAATAATACCACAACAGTGATATGGTATATTTGTTTACTAATTCAGCTGGAAAAAAAAAATAACAAATGTTGGTTGATCTGAATGGAAAGGAGGCATTTGCTTGGGTGGTAGTGAGGGTAATTTGAGTTAGATGTTAGGAAGGACTCCCTTACTATAATAACTGTGAGACAGTGTGACCGTGGGACTCTTGAACCTATAGTCTCATTCTGCAGATATTTTAAAAATAAACAACCGGAATTGAAGTACTATCTTTCTTCCCATGATTGATTATGATAGGCAGTATCTTATGGCTGTCCTTGAGATTTTCAACTTTTGTAATCCTTTACATTTTTGTTTATATTTAAAATATAACTTAAAATAGAAATTTTGAAGAATTTTAACAGTTACATGCTATCTTAGTCCATTCAGAGTACTATGACAAAATACCATAGACCCGGTGGCTTAAACAGCAATTTATTTCTCCCAGTCCTGGAGGCTGGGAAGTGCAAGATCAAGGCACCGGCAGATTCCATATCTGGTGAGAGCTGGCTTCTTGGTTCACGGATGGTCATCTTTTCTCTGTGACCCCACTTGACAGAGGGGCTGGGGGGCTCAGTGGGGTTTCTTTTATAAGGGTATTAATCTCATTCATGAGGGCTCTACCCTCATGACTTAATCACCTCCCAAAGGCACCACCTCCAAATACCATCATTTTGGAGATCATGATTTCAACGTACGACTTTTGATGAAACACATTCGGTCCATTGCACATGCTCACGGTAACCAGTCAAGTAATACAGAGGTCTGTAAAAAATCTCCTTTTCCCTCTCCAGTTTCACTCTTTTGCAGTAACCAGCATTAACAATTCTATGTGTATCTTTTGTCACCCTTCTCAGTGCTCATACAAACACATGGACGTTCATGTTTATATGTGAGCACAGTATGGCGTACTGGTTATTAATCCCAAGGGAGCAGAATACTGTGTACTATCAGGGAAAGACTCCAAACACTTCTTTTCATTGTGCCTGGGTGTTGGAGTTGCAAGGAAAACAACACAGTCAAGCAGTGGATGGAACAACACTTTACTTAGAGAAGACACGGAGTGGGATCCATTTCAGTAATGTGCATTGCTCCCTCAGGACCAGCAGCCCCCCACTGCGCCCACTGTAGCTGACTTGGTGTTTGGCCTATGTGCAACCCTCTTGTTTATTTCCACCAATACCAGCAATAAAGTGAAACTCTCCAATCCCTTCCCTGTGGAGTCTGAAATACTGAAAGCGAGGGTGTGCCTGAGGGCCAATGATGTGCAAGTTTAGGCGGAACAAAAGGGCACTCACTGAGCATAAGACAGGGAAAGATAATCCCCCACAAGATGGTAAGTCCTGGACAGGCTAAGTGGGCCCTTTATCTCTTGGTAAGCAAGTATCTCAGGTCCAAAGCCCTTTAAGGCCAAGTGGAGGTCCAAAGACTGCATGCTTGAGACTGCCTTTCCCAGCAATTTTTATTGTATTGCTCTCCCCAAATGTAGCATGTGTAAACAAAACAAAAGCCACTTGCTTTACACATTTAGCAATACGCAACGAACATTCCTTCTGGTCAGTGCATGTCAATCCAGTTCATTATTTTTAACGACTGAGAGATAGTACGAGGTGTGGGCTTTCTGTCCTTGTTTCAGCTCTTCCCCTTCTTCTTTCTTTTTTTAACTTAATTTTCTTTCTTTTTTTTTTTATTACTTTTTAAAGATTTTATTTATTTGACAGAGACACAGTGAGAGAGGGAACACAAGCAGATGGAGTGGCAGAGGGAGAAGCAGGCCTCCCACCAAGCATGGAGCCCCATGTGGGGCTCGATCCCAGGATCCTGGGATCATGACCTGAGCCGAAAGGCAGACTTTTAACGACTGAGCCACCCAGGCGTCCCAGCTCTTCCCCTTCTGATAGGTGTCCAAATTTTTGTAGTTTTCTACCACAACCAACAAGGCTGCAGTAAATTTTTAAAACCAATCTAATTAAGTCTGCTTTTTTTTTTTTCCTTGTAAGATTGATTCTCAAGAGTGGGATGATAGGGTCAAATGCTCTCCCAGTCAGCTGCACATTCCAGAAGCCAGTGATGAATTAGAGGACCAATTTCTCTGCCACCTTGCCAACATAGGCTGTTCTCCAACTTTTGCATTTTCATTTCTTAGATGAAAAATGGCACGTCTTTGCGATTTCAATTTGCATTCTCCTTATTACTGGTAAGGTTGTCTTTTCATATTTTATTTAGCCATTGCATTTTTTTGTATGTGACTTGCCTTAAATTTTTCTAATTCTTGCATATTTTATTTTTGCTGAACATTTCGTGATTCAGTAACACATATTTCTATCTCCTTTAGCATTTATTTTCCTACCCAGATTTCAGGAGAAAAAGGGATTTTCTCCTGGGCATTGTCAGTAGCAACTATTTGAAATGTTAAACATTTGATAAGCGAACTTGGAGAAATGTGCATGTTACTGAACTGATTGCTTAAAGTGAAGGGGAGGCTGCCCATACCCCTGACCAGTACTTTTTAAATGACCAGGCTTCTGACAAGAATGTACAGTGGGAAAAGACAGTCTCTTCAATAAATGCTGAGAAAGCTGGACAGCCACATGCAAAAGAATGAAGCTAAATTGCATTCTTATACCATACACAAAAAAATAAGCTCGAAATGGACTAAAGGCCTAAATGTGAGACCCGAAACCATAAATTTCCCTAACAGAAACATAGGCAATAATCTCTTGGACATCGGCCTTAGCAACATTTTTCTAGATATGTTGCCTCAGGCAAGGAAAACAAAAGCAAAAATAAACTACTGGGACTACACCAAAATAAAAAACTTTTGCACAGCAAAGGAAAACATCAACAAAACAGAAAGGCAACATACTGAATGGAAGAAGATATTTGCAAATGATGTATCTGATAAGGGATTAATATTCAAATATATAAAGAACTTATACAGCTCCATACCAAAAATAACCCCCCCAAAAATCTGATTAAAAAATGAGCAGAGGACCTGAATAGATATTTTTCCAAAGAAGACATACAGATGGCAAACAGACACATGAAGAAATGCTCAACATCACTAATCATCAGGAAAATGCAAAACAAAACCACACTGATGTATGACCTCACACCTGTCCAAATAGCTAATATCAAAAAGACAAGAAATAACAAGTATTGGCAAGAATGTGGAGAAAAGGGAGCCCTTGTGCTCTGTTGGTGGGAATGTAAATTGGTGCAGCCACTGTGGAAAACAGTATGGAGTTTCCTCAAAAAATTAAAAATAGAAATACCAGATGATCCCGTAATTCCACTACTGGGTATTTACCCAAAGAAAACAAAAACACCAACTCGAAAAGATATGTACATACCTATATTTATTGAAATATTATTTACAATAGCCAAGGTATGGAAACAACTCGTGTCTACTGATAGTTGAATAGGTAAAGAGGATGTGGTATATGTATATATATGTATGTGTATATATATATATATTTCATAAAAAAGAATGAGGTCTTGCCATTTGTGACAACATGGATGGACCTAAAGAGTATTATGTTAAGTGAAATAAGTCAGACAGAGAAAGACAAATACCATATGATTTCACTTATATGTGGAATCTAAAAACCAAATGAACAAACAGAAACAGAATCATAAATACAGAGAAAAAACTGGTGGTTGCCAGAAGGGAAGGGGGTAGGTGAAATAGGTGACAGGGATTAAGAGGTGCAGACTTCCCTCCTGTGAGGGGTCCTAGCAAGAAGTTGCTGTAGCCGGTGTCAAAGAGGTTGCTGCCTGCGTTCTCCTCTAGGATTGTGATGGTTTCCTGTCTCACATTTAGCTCTTTCTTTCATTTTGAATTTATTTTTGTGTGTAGTGTAAGAAAATGGTCCAGATTCATTCTTCTGCATGTTGCTGTCCAGTTTTCCCAGCGTTTGTTGAAGAGGCTGTCTTTTTTCCATTGGATATTCTTTCCTGCTTTGAAGATTAGTTGACCATAAAGTTGTGGGTCCATTTCTGGGTTTTCTATTCTACACTTAAAATGGTGAGCCTAAACTTAATGTATACAAGTGTTGAATTACTAGGTTGTACACCTGAAACTATTATATATAACATTGTATGTCAACCATACTTCATTAAAAATAATAAATAATAAGTAGATAAATAAAAATAAAGGACCAGGGCTCTGAGAATGGCTGAAGTACCAATAGGCAGGGGTCCAAGCTACCCCGCCCCCCTGCTTCAGCCTCTTACTTCTCACGGTAGCCTTGATCTTGTGTAAGGACTGGAGAACTTTAAAAAGCTAAGATCTGTCTGAGGAGGACTTTCTTACTATCTGCTCCTTTCTTTAAATATGCCTTGGGAATACTATATTTTGCTCTCCTTCATGTTCATAGCAAATGTCTTCCATTGCAAAGTAAATGGTTTTACTATTTTTCCTGAACTCATCCTAAAAGATGACCGAGCACTTTCCAAAGACCAGCAGGCAATCAAGGAATGACTGAAGATGGGACTGTAGTTTGTCTAGCAGAGCTCTCTGCATGTACAGCTTGTATCTGTCTCACTCCCTCAGGGATTGGAGGAGATGAGAAACTGGTCCCAGAGTGCTGACTGTATCTTGAGTTTCTCAGGACAACTCACCAAGTAAATGAGTATTTCTGATGGTGTAAGAAGAAGATCAGAGGGCAAGGGAGAAAAGGAGAAGATATTTCTTCCTTTTTTTTTTTTTTTTTACATGAGTGTTACTTTCTGTTAATGAGTTTGAATTCACAATAATTTATTACCCTGGAGTTTTCTTATAATAATAATAAGGGAGACTATCTCCCTTGCTCAAGGCAAAAATCTAAGGCTTGGTGTACAGTTTCAGAGCTTTATCTTCTGTCCAGCTTGGCTTCCTTTTTCCACACTCCCTGAGGGATAGATTTGAATGTGTATGTGGGGTGACAGGGTGAAATAAGGGTGGGGATACAGAGAAGAGGATGATTTAATGGTTAAGATGGTCAACCAATTTTTGGTTTGTCTGTACACATTCCTTCAGTAGTTTTCTTTTTCCTCATGTAATGTAGGAGTTTACTCAAAGAAGGAAGTTCCTAGAGTCTATCCATCATAAACTTAGCTGTGTTTTGTTTTTTCATAACTGTTTGTTTAGTTTTTTATTCACAAGTTTGTGCCTGCTGTGACTTTATTTTAGGGTTGTTTTGGTCTGAGTTTCAGATTTATCCAGTGTGCATCTATTTTGTGTGGGTCAAGCTGTACCTTGAAAGAGTAGCAAATAAAGGTTTAAAATGGGAAGAATATCTCAGGTGCCTTAATCTTATACTTGAAATGTAGGTGATTGGATAAGCTGAGATTTGCGATAAATAGTTTACATCTTCTAATTGAAAATTGGCTTAGTGTTTTGTCTCCATGGTTTTGAGTGTGGTCACTGAAATGCTCATAACTAGGAGAAGCCATTGGTGTGGATAAGACCATGTGACCTCATGTGAGGAATAAAAGCTCAGGTCTGAGCAGCTTACTCTTTGATTGTGCTTCAAGTTGGCTCCACTTGGAGTGAAGTTCAGAAGCAGCCCCTGGAGGAACACATCTACCACATCTCCTGTAAGGAAATTATGCTTCTTTCTTTCTGCCTTTCATTTCAGAAAACCTGATGTCTTCTGTACTTGTTTACTTGATCTACTTATAAAACAATTTTTAAAATTTTTTCTACAGTATTCACAGTTAATAAAATATTCTAAATAATGTTAAGTTAACATGGAGATGGGAAAGTGTAACACAGCTATGTCTTGGTGACATGAAGAGACACCTTTCTAGCACAAACAGTCCCAGATATGTATCAGTTTTCAACTTGCCAGGATGTTGAATAAGGTTCTGCTCTAAGTGTCTATTACCAAATGCAAGCAACATTCTGGCATCACCCATCATGTACTGAAGATACTAATTCCTCTTCATCTTTCTCACTTAGCTTATTGTAGCTTTTACAAGGAAGTAGACTTTCCAAGGCCTTGGAATTTGTTTTATCTGGGAATATAAAGGTCTAAACTCAGTCAGAACATTGATAAAGTGAAGGCTAGCCTTTGGCTTAATGTATTCCTTGAAAGGGACTAGATGTGTGCTGACTGTTACTTGTCTGTCACGTGTTATTTGCTACTCCTATCAATGACCATTGCATTGATTGTAAGTTTTGGTCATTTTATCTTCAACACTACGAAAAGAAAGATGCTACCCTGGCTGAATATTAGATTTAATTTGTAGGCATTTGAATAGTACATATGTAAGGTCATGATGGCTAGTTAAATTATTCCACAAATATTTATTGAGCATCTAGTATTAACAGTGCATACAGTACCTCATAATCTAGAGGAGGAGAAAGATAATGAATCATACAATTAAAATATAGTGTAAGTGCTACAATATCTTGAAGTCATCTAACTCTTTATTCTTCCCAATGCTCACCAAATAATCTTTTGCTGTTCATTTGGTTTCTCAAGTAGATTTTGTTCTGAGGAAGTAAAGAGCACCAAATTTGCCATAAGACATTTGGTCTACTAGGCAAATCAATCTCCCAGGAGATTCATTAGTAGAAACTCATCTAAGAGGTTGATCACCCCTATGTGAACTGGTGAAATAAAATTTCTGGACCTAACAAACCACAGATGACAGTTTAGAATATGACATCTCTCAGCTATGCATCCAACCTGGGGATCCCAGCCTGAATGGCCAGCTGATCTTACACAATAATTGAAGCTGTGTGTGTCCTAATGCAATGACATTTTCTGTAGTGAGCCCAGTAAAATGATGCCATGAAGCAAGCCATTCCCAGGTCCCTGGACAGTGCCACCAAGCCATAGGACAAGCAGATTCTGTCCATTGCCCCAGATTCCCACAGTTCTCAGCGCCTTCAGGAACACCTAAAAGGCATGGGTTGCACATGAGACCTGGAAAGTCTTGGGTAAATGGGTCCAGTTCAGGCTCTCTGACATGAGTAGGAGTCCTTGTCAGACCTTAGCCAATAATTCAAGTTTATGTGCATCACTAATTGGCTTGAGTTTCTTGAAGATAGCCTGCCCTTCAGGGCCATGTACTTATACTTTATGCCATCTTTAGTATTCCGTTGAATTTTGGTGACCTCATCAATACACAGTGAACCTGCAAATCTTATATCAATGGTGTATTTCCTCCTGCAGTCAGAAGACATTCACCCTGCATGTACGGGTGAATGAGAAATGGAAGGAAATGTCACCATATATTTGTAGATCTCTATCTGTAATGGCACATCACTTCCATCTTTAGCCAAAGTTAGGTTTTGGCCGGTCACAAGTTTTTCTTTAAGGGATTAGAGTCCATTTTATTATTTTTTTTATTTTTATTTTTTTAAAGATTTTATTTATTTATTTGAGAGAGAGAGAATGAGAGACAGAGAGCATGAGAGGGAGGAGGGTCAGAGGGAGAAGCAGACTCCCTGCAGAGCAGGGAGCCCAATGTGGGACTCGATCCCGGGACTCCAGGATCATGACCTGAGCCGAAGGCAGTTGCTTAACCAACTGAGCCACCCAGGCGCCCCTAGAGTCCATTTTAATCAGCATCTAACTATGTGGATTGTTATCTAAGTAGCATATTTTAAAAAAAAAAGTGGAAGGATGAAGTATAAGAATTTAAGTTACTACAACCTCAGAAGCATCTTCAGATAAAATACTTGGTAAAAAGCATAAAATCTTTCTTTATGATTAGTACACTCTCAGGCTGAGCATTACAAATATGACTTCTTTTTTTAGCTACATCATTAAATGAAACTAAAGCTTGAGAAAACAATGCTATTTATAGTGGTGACTCATATGTTCTTCATGTTTTAAGAAGGACAACAAACTTTTACAGGACAGAGTCTGAAAGATTTTCTTCACAAAATTGTTTAACTATAATTATGGTAGTATATAGTATTATGTGTCTTAAGGCAACTTATAATGCAAGTTGTAATATAGCTTATACTCTGTACAATATTTAGTAGTAATTTATATATAGTAATGTATATAATGATATATATAGAATGCAAAAAAGTCAACATTTTAGATCAATTTAAGGCACACAGCGTGTTACTTGCTCTCCTAGTGTTGTTGGCAACTTGGTAGGATTCTTAGAAGGGAAACTGAGGATGAAAGGGAGAGAGGTTTTTGAGGGTGAAAGAATGTCACAAAAGCATAGGACTGAATAGAGCATAACTGAGGGACACTGCATATGACAGCCTGGCTGGTTTCCAGGCCTTCATGGGAAAATCATAGCCAGGCTAGTTGGAATCATCACTTTCAGCCAGCCATGGGAGGTTTTGGAGGCTCACATAAGAATTTTCAAATTTGGGCTAGAAGCAGTTCTATCCATTGAATATTTTTTGAACTGAGTTTTGACAAGATGAAAGTAATGTGTTCAAAATATTAATTTGAGTGTTGTGTAGATTGGGTTGTGTTTAAAGGTTGCAAGCAAGGTGATAAAATTTAGCTAAGACTGCATGCAGTAGTCTAAGTGTATCGGGATAAAAGCCTAAGTCACTGTCATAGCAATGAAAGTTTAAAAGGATAGGCAAATATGACAGATAGTGAAAAGATATGGAAAGAGCATCAAGAGGACTTGACAGTTTGACTTTCTATTCCAGGGGATTGGTTCAACAAGCATTAGTTGAGCATCTCCTGTATGAGAGTTTGGGAGATGAAAAGCCACCTTGGACTCAGTAGTGGGAAGGCTGCATATTTTAAAGCTACAGACCTTGGCTTTCAGTAAACCTCAGTCTTGCTGAGCAGGTTTTATGGAGGTTTTCCTGGGATGGGATAGAGAGACATTTTAGTTCCTGTCTGACTTGTGCATGAGGTGTTGTGGTCAAGTTGAAAAAGCGTGAACTCTGTAACCTGATAGATTCACATTCAGATCTTAAGTCCCTCACTCATCAACTGTGTGAGATTGGGTTAATTATTTAACTTTCTGAACCAATAGTTCTTAATTTGAAAAAGTGATAAAATACCACCTGTAGAAGACGATTCTCCATATATCTTGCATTTCTGCCTGTCTTGCAAGCAGAGATGCTGATGGCTTTTTTTTCTGGACAGTCTTTTCAAGGATATTTGTAGTGAACAGCCTTGGAAGATAGAGATAGTGTCTCTCTCTAGAGCAGAAGTCAGGTTTGCATACTGTCCAGCAGAAGAAAGATAATGTCTCCCTCCAAGGCAAAGGTGAGGCAGGTTTACTAACCGCCTATCATAAAAGATTTGGATTCCCTGAGAAATTCCCAAGGTTCTTTAGCTGTGATGCAAACCCACTGTGTGAGTATTTTCCATTCAGGCCCTTCCATGTCACCCCCCTTGGGACTTAGTGGCAAGTGGCACAAACCTGGTCATGATGTTCGTGCTGCTTGTTGTGCTCTAAGCTTCTGATCGGGAGCCTTGGGTCTTCTGCCAGAATCTAGGAGACTAGCAGGCTAACTTGTTAGATTATGAGTTGGATAAAATCTGAGACCTTTTATCTCGATGCCACCTGCCTAGTATGTATCTACAGGATACGGTATGTAGCACACTTGCCACATACCAGGTGGTTAAAAAGAAAGCATTTATTCTACTTCTTCCCTTAAGAGAGTAATTGACCAAGCTGCTGAGAGAAGGTTCTTCAAGGTGACACATTTAGTCCCTTTCTTTTTTTTTTTTTTAAAGATTTTATTTATTTATTTGACAGAGAGAGACACAGCGAGAGAGGGAACATAAGCAGGGGGAGTGGGAGAGGGAGAAGCAGGCTTCCTGCGGAGCAGGGAGCCCGATGCGGGGCTCGATCCCAGGACCCTGGGATCGTGACCTGAGCCGAAGGCAGACGCTTAACGACTGAGCCACCCAGGCGCCCCCATTTAGTCCCTTTCTAATACAGGTTCAGTGTCAGGGCACATCCTTTGTGTAGTCTCAGGCTATGTTTTGACGTGATTCTGTGAGAGGGACCTCAAAAAAGTTTGAGAACAGAAGATGAGTATGCTGCCCTGTTGCAGCTGAGAGTCTGGTGTTCTTCACTAGCTTCTCTCAAGGCCAAGAGGTGTCAGAGCAGCAAGAACAGCTTGAGCAATTCTGTATATAGTTCGTTAGGATTGAGCTGGGACAAGGAGAGGTATGGTTCATCTAAGATGGTTATCTGTGAGGGAGGAAAAGGGGTTGGGGCATGGGGAAGAGGAGAGAAACTGCTCTCTCAGAGAATCCAAAGGAGAGATGGAAGAAATGGTCCCTGTAAGAATTGATGGTTCCCAAGAGGGATTGGCATTTGAGCTTCTGTAGTCACTTTTGCACACATGAGTGTGACATTCAGGTGATTGATCCTAAGTCGCTCTTTGGAGACATTCTCTCATCAGTGGCTCTAGGCATAGCTAGTACGCTTTGCTCTTAGCTGCGGCCCGCCCTAACATCATCATGCTAGGAATGCAGGGCTGGCAAGGTGAACGAGACTGGCTTTCTGTCGTTCACTAGCCTACATTCTGGTACGGGAGAGAAGACAGGGAGTGGAATGGACTCAACACAGCGGGACGGTAGCGAGTGCCGGAGAGTGGTGCAGCGTGATGACGAGATCAGTGCTGACAGTGTTGCCAAGGGGGAGAGTGGGGCCAGAGCCCTCGGGGTCTCCGGAGTCCACTCTGCCCCCCCACTCCGGGCCCTTCAGTCTGACCAAAGATGGCAGCATGCAGGGCCGAGAGCCTTTACGTGACGGGGAGGAGCAGGCAGGCCCCGGCTGCAGCCCAGAGCCAGGAGGAGCCTGCACGGAGCGGAGCCGCTGTGGGACACTGCTAGGAACTGCCTCCAGGCTCTCAGAATCTCCTCTCCACCCTGTGCCTTGGCTCCGACCCAGCTTTTCTTATTTCCCAGACACAACCTTGAACTTTGACACTGGGCATTACCTGGGTCAGACTTCTTGGAAAACGGCCCAACTTGTTTTAGATACTTTGCTTTCGGCTTCTCCTCCAGCAAGCCCACCGCCACCCATGGCCACAGAACAGCATGGAACCATGCTTCTGACTTGGCCAGTGCTGTCGGGAGGCATTAGCTGGGAAGAGCCAGGCACGGCGAGCCTGGCCCCAAACACTGGAGTAGAGAACACTCAGCTCTCATTTCTCAGGGCGGGTAAAGAGAACACACTCCTAAAGACAAGCCCGCAGTTGTGGGGTAGACTACTCAGGAAACTCTAGGAATCCAGTCTTGGGCCCTCAGCTCCAGGAAATTCCTGGTCGGCCTCTGCAGTATATTCACGACAGTCCCAGAAGTGTCTCCGACTCTTCTGGTTTAGCCCGGACCCCTGTGCTTTTCTCTGGGCATGTATGAGGATGTTTCCAGATAAACTAAGATGTGGAAAAGCCAAACTTTGTGGACCAGATCTGCCTTCAGAATCCAAACGGAGACCCTAGTCCAACAATTGCTAGTTACAGCTGCATCTGCCTCAGAGAATCCTAAGGCCTGGAACAGTGCCGCTGGGTCTGTAAGTGCTGGGTTGGGTGTGGCTCGGTGACTTCAGCCCCCCTCCCTTGCCTTCTGAGAGTGAAGGGGGCCGGGCTCTGGGTTAGCAGAGTTAGCCTCCTAGACCATTTATCTAGAAAAGATTTTAGAGACTGTACAAATGACAGAGTGACTTCAGGTTTAGAGGAAGTAGGGGGCAAAATGATTTACCAAACTTTTAATTAAATTTTTTTTGAGGTCATCGACCACTAATCATTGACATCACGGAGCTAAAACTTGGTCGAGTTCATAATGATCTCTTTTCCCTGAATTTGATAATATTATTGTCTCTGTTTAATTCAAAAGTTTATGTGTATGAAAAAGAGACAGACATTCAGGCTAGCTCAAATGAAAATGAGGTTTCTTTTAATGATGAGGAGGAAGCTCATGGAAATTCAGAAGTCAAACAGCCGGCCTCCAGACAAGCAGGTCTGTAAGTTCTGTGAAAGCAAAGACCTGCACAGCACTTGGTTAGGCGTTCAGTAAGTATTTGTTGAATGGATGACGAATAGAGAAACACAGGCAGCTGTGAGGAAGACTTAGGCCCTCACTCTACAAATTCTGCTAGTACCTGCTTTAACCTTGTTCCATTGTCTCATAGTTTAAAATCTTGAGAGAGGAATCCAGAGGCTGCCTCTGAGTCAGGTCTTCATCCTGCTCTGTGAGGCAATGGCCAGAAAGGGTAGTGCTGTGTGAACATAGGGGTCCTTCTAGGGAGCGGGGAGAAGGATAAGCAGAGCATGGCATGAGGGTTCAGGTTTCTCTAGAGCGTTCCCTTTGCGTATAATTGTGTGCCAGCTCTATGGTGTTACTTAAGGTACATATGTGAGTGATTAGTCTCTGCAGTGAAATGTTTTTCACATCTTGAGGACAGAGTAGTAGCTTCTATTTTTTTTTTTTTTCCCTTTCTCAGAGCACTTGAATTTTCTAAATAATTCTGATCAAGGAAGAATTTACTCATGTGTGACCAGACTGGGTGCTAACCAGTGCTAACCGATTATTATTTACCAGGCACAGGGCTAGTATTTTGCAAAACTGTGACTCCTGACAACCTCCTTTTGTGGGTAGACATTATCACCAGTTTTACATATGAAAAGACCAAGTTTCAAACTATCGAAGTAACAGAGTTGAAAAGGGCGGAGCTGGGATTCTTCCTAAGATTAGTTTTCCCGAAAGGGGTCTCTTCCCAATAGACTATATTCTTGCAATCACCTGATGAAGCATTAATCGAGCTATTGGGATGAATTTGCCAAGACAAAGCCTGGGCTCTTCCACAAGCCATTAATTAGCTAGAGGAAAAGAGGCTTAAGGAGCATAACAAGCAGGTGAGTATGCAGCTGCGGATTAGATATGGGTTTGGGAAAAACAGCTCTGGATACATTATAGGATCAGTTGGGGACCTTTGATATGGTCTGGTTTCAGATGAGATTTAAAAAAGATGAGAAGAGAAAGTTGTCTGAAGCACCTGGCTGGCTCAGTGGGTGGACCATGCGACTCTTGATCCCGGGGTTATGGGTTTGAGCCCCCACACTGGTGCAGGGATTACTTAAAAATAAAATTAAAAAAAAAAAGTCTGAAAAAAAATCAAGTTGCAAAATAGTGTGATTTCATTTAAAAAAAAAATTTAAGTAATCTCTACACCCAACATGGGGCTTAAACTCATGACCCCGAGACCAAGAGCTGCATGTTCTTCCAACTAAGCCAGCCAGGCGCCCCGATCTCATTTTTAATTATATGGATATATCTAAATATACATATATATAAAATATATTCAATTTTATACGTATATATCTATATATCAGATTCTTAAAATCTAAGATGTCAAAGATTTTAAGATACCCTATTGTTTTATATCACTACGGGAAAAAATGCTGCTAATTAATGGTAAGACGCCATTGATTGTAAGAGGTATCCCACTTTCAGAGATGTTAACATGTGGGGGAAAATGTGCTGCAGATATAGGAAGAGATCTGGAAAGATGTACATGAAGGTTTTATAGTGATGATCTCTGGGAGAAGAGAGTATTGTTTTTATCATTGCTTGTCTGTGTATGCAAATTTCCTACAGGCCACACCCTCCCTGCTCCATTCTTCACCCTGACTCAAGGGCTAGAGGAAGGTGATCTCACCCCTGGCAGAACCAATTATAAAATCTATTGGCATGTCATGCACTAGGGTTCAAGCCTTAGTTTTATGATGTGGGGGTGTAAAGCTCCCATTATTCTTCTTCGCATTGGAGGCCACTGCCAAAACTGCAGGGCAACAGGAAAAAACACGTTTAAACACTAGATATGAGATTCAATAATAGGCTAGATACAAGTTGCTAGTAAATGAATGGAAAGCAGTTCAATGATGGAGGTGCATAAGAAGTCATATTTAGGTTTTTTTTTTTTTTTTAAGATTTTATTTTTATTTATTTGAGAGAGAGAGAATGAGAGACAGAGAGCATGAGAAGGAGGAAGGTCAGAGGGAGAAGCAGACTCCCTGCTGAGCAGGGAGCCTGATGCGGGACTCGATCCCGGGATTCCAGGATCATGACCTGAGCCGAAGGCAGTCGCTTAACCAACTGAGCCACCCAGGCGCCCCATATTTAGGTTTTGGTGGTAGGTTTAGTAAATGTGCAGAAAGGATTCTAATAAATAAACTTGTTTTATTTATATCTTTAATTTCCACCCACCTTGAACTAACATGTGTTAGTTTTTGTGCACTTTAAGATAACCATAAATCCAACAGTGAGAGTAGCTCAGTAGTTTTTCCCGGAGAGAATAAATGGAGATGGTTTGAAGTTTTATGTGAAAAGAATGCCTGAGTCATGATGAAAATGTAAGTAAGTAATAAACATTACAGTCTTAGATTTATTATTTAAACCAGGGTGAATTTTCATTTATTGCATTCTTTCTTTTTATTAAGTCCTGGAATAATTTTATATTCTTTTTGAAAATACACACTTTTCTTCCTTTGCTTGGTTCCACAGCTATATTTATTTGTTAATTCCTTAGTTTGGGTGTACACACACATCCATGCAAGATTATTTTGCCATTTTAAAAGAAATCCTGCAACTTTTATATATTTGCCAACAATGCAGGATATGGTCATTCATCTGAAATCATGGTTTGTAATCATTTTAACTCCTAGCTGTCTGTACTGTTCTAATCATATGCATGAAGCCATGACCTCATCCACTGGAGAGCTCAACAAGATGCTTTGAAAATATATTGATACTGGGGCACCTGGGTGGCACAGTTGGTTAAGCGTCTGTCTTGGTTTTGGCTCAGGTCATGATCTCAGACTCCTAATCTCAGGAATCTCAGGGTCGTGAGCTCGAACCCCGTGTTAGGCTCCATTCTCCTTGCGGAGTCTTCTTGGGACTGTCTCTCCTTATCCCTCTGCCCCTCCCCCTGCACGCTCTCTCTCTCTTTTTATCTTCAAATGAATAAATAAATCTTAAAAAAAAAAAGTGTATTGATGCCAATGGGCAATTTCATTGCAAGGTTGAAAGGGGCATTTTAATCTCAAGCTCATTTCTTGATTTGTACTTGCCAATATTTGTCTACTTTTCTTCATAGGTTGTAGGACAGGAAGGGACATAGGCCCTGGAGTCAGACTAGCCTAACTTAGAAGCCATCAGTTTGCAAATGAGTCAAAACCCTGAACTCAGGTTCATAAGTGAGGATCCCCCTCACCAAGGCTGGGTCCACTTCTCTGCTGGATCTGCTTCGGTATGTTGTGTCATTCAGCCCTGAATGAGTCATCATGGCCAATTGTAGGCACATGGTAGCATTTGACAACTACCTTAGGACCTACCTGCTTCCCAAAGATGTGCCTGGCCAATAGAGAAGCACAATTCCTGCATTACAGTCAGACCTATGGATATTTGTTTACCCTTATTAAAATGTCTATATATTTTATTGCATATAAATGAAAGTAAAATGGCTGTCTTTAGGTGCAAAATACTCCTATGGCAGGATCCCAAAATGTATTCACACTATGTCTTTTTTTTTTTTTTTGAGCAGGTGTGAGGGAGGCGGGGCAGAGAGGGAGACAGAATCCCAAGCAGGCTCCATGCTCAGCATGGAGCCTGACGTGGGGCTCAATCTCACGACCCCGAGATCATGACCTGAGCCACAATCAAGAGTTGACGCTTAACTGACTGCCACCCACGGGCCCCAACACATTAATATTTTTGAAAACGATTACTCCTAATTTCCCCAATATGCTGCTGTGGTTTATATGGAAATTAAAAATTTTATAACATTTTTACATGTCTTATCTGATTTAACATAATTTAATTTTAACAACGATTTTATAAGGTAACAGTTTTACAGATGAGATCATTGCGATCGAGTGTACTCTGTCGTTAGTGGAAAACCCACAGATAGGGAGGGTCCAAGATCTTCTGGCTCCAAGACAAGGGGGGCATATGCTAGTCAGAGGGGGCATAGTTTGCACATCTGGAAAGAGAATCAAACTCATGAAGTTACATACATTCATAATGTACTGGTGTCTGCTAAAAACTATGTCTCTTGAGTGATTTGGCCCTCTAATAATTGCTTTTATTAAAACTATGTATTTAATCTCCTCTAATACCTGCTTCCATAGTAACTAAGTCATTTTATACTCACTGCACTGTCCTCTCACATTTTCGTCTGTCCCTTGGCGTCTCTTACCTTTGCTTTTATTTTTCCTCCCCGTTCTGACTCACTTTCACTGTGAATCCCATCTTTATTTAACTCCTCTTTTCATCTATTCCTTGATTCTGGAATTTTCCTCTGACCTCATGATTTGATGACTGCTTCCCTAACCCAGTGAATTGAGCATATTATGCTGGGAACAGCAGGCCTTGTTTTCATTTTGTCTGCGTCCACATGGCACCCTGTGCTGAACCGTGTGACTCCGAGAACACCCATTGGAGGAGGCTGCGTCAGGGAAATAGAGGCATAAATAGGAAAAGAAGATGGGGAATGGGCATTTCATTTCAAAAATAAGAAGGAAGAAGGAAACTGGTCTAATTAGACCTGAACTAACTAGCAACCCAGCCTCCAGGCAGATTTCCTGAATGGCTGCTTTCTGGGAGTGAGGCTTTGGAAGATTGGGGGATGTGGCCTTGGAGGGGCACAGTGGCAGATGGGAGCCCAAGGTCAGCTGCATGTCTCACTTTATGAGGTCATTGTTCTTTCCCCTGAAAATAAGAAGTTAGCTCCTGGATACGGGGCTCTGCCTTTTCCTAAATTCAGTAGAAGTTTCCCAACTCAACCTATTATCAACTAAAATGGATTTCAAATTATTGTTTTCTCTTAGAATATAAGAAGATACTAAAGATGTCTGTTGTCTTGAAAAGTCTAAGTAGCCGGAACTACTGTCTGTTCCATGGTACATGTCCTCTCACACTGCCAAGAGAGGGGAAGATTGAGAATTTGCGTAGGAACTAAGTTTAAGCAGTACTTGTTCGATTCCTGGACCCAGCTGAGTTAGGGAGCCAGAGGACCTTAGACGTTCCTACCATGGCTCTTCTGGAATCCTAACCCCTAGGGCAGGGGGCGGCTTACCTTCTGCGTCCATCTTTTAAATCTGTGCTTGGAATTGAAGCTAGCTCTGCCCCCCCCCCTTAAGATTTATTTATTTATTTATTTGAGAGAGGGCGCGTGTGCATGCGAGTGGGGGAGGGGCAGAGGGGGAGACCCTCAGGCAGACTCTCCCGCTGATAGCGGAGCCCGGGGTAGGGCTCAACTCACCAGTTCAGGGCAGATCACAACCTGAACTGAAACCAAGAGTCCGTGGCTTAACCAAGGGCGCCACGGAGGCGCCCCCCCTGCTCCTACTTCTTGATATAGACAGTTGTTTTAGGACTTTGACTGAAAGTACATGGGCCACGTGTAAGCATACATATCTATTAGCAGAAATAAATGACAGTGTTTACCCCCTTTCAGTGACCTGCTTAACATTATTGTACTGAGTCTACAGATAGTCTCATAGGTTGCTGATGTCTGCGTAGAACTGACACAGCCTTTCTGAGGGATAATTAGTAGTTTTCAAAATGTTCATGCCCTTTGACTTTGGAATCCGGTGTATAGGAAATCATCAAGATTTTGCCTAATGATTTTACTAGGAGATGTTCACTGTAGCTTCTCAGGAAACAGGGTAAGTTATCAATCATACATGAGACAAAATACTGTATAACCATCAAAAATATGTAAATGTGGCTGGGTTTTTAGACATAAAGGATTTTCATGAATCCTGTTGAGTAAATCAAGTTTACAACAGTAAGTGCATAGAAATATATACAAGAAAATGTGTACATATGCATAGAAGAAATCATCAGAAAGGATGGACCAAAATGATAATTATTTCTGGGTAGTGTGATTAACAGTCATTTTAATTAATAAGGGATAATTTTATTTTTCTATCTTCTACAAAGAACAGGTATTACTCATGAAAAAGAAGATTATTTATTTATTTATTTAAGATTTTATTTATTTATTTGACACAGAGACAGCGAGAGCAGGAACGCAAGCGAGGGGAGTGAGAAAGGCAGAAGCAGGCTTCCTGCTGGAGCAGGGAGCCCAATGTGGGGCTCAATCCCAGGACCCTGGGATCATGACCTGAGCTTCATGAAGGCAGACGCTTAACAACTGAGCCACCCAGGCACCCCGAAAAAGAAAATTATTTAGCATTGAAACTGGCCTCTGGAGTAGATAGATGGGGCAAGAATCTGATGAACTTGGACCAGCAAGATGCTGCTTTCATTGGTGTATCAGCAGTGACACAAGGGGCTGATGGTACACTGTTAATTCAGACAAAAGGGTGTGGGTACAAGGGACTCAAGAGTGGGGCCAGCTTGAGAAGAACTTTGCAGATTGGTTCATATTTTTATTCTCTTTACCTAAAATGTCCTGATATTGTAGGATAATTATTTACCTTTCATTTTGACTTTAGATAAACTCTATTTTTGTTTTCTCAAATAATAATATATATACAAAAGAATATTTACAAAGTTTAAAGTGTAGAAAATACTCATACCCGAAAATCCAGTGTCCCAGAAATGGAGCATTACCATTAGCCCTATAGAGATCCTTTGTTAAGTTCCCTGTTCCCATCTACACCCACTCCACCTCAGAAAATACCCTGGTCCTGAATTATTTTTACTCTAGTCTTGCTTTTCTTTATAATTTTATTTCTAAACAACATTTTACTTAGTTTTGCATGTCTTTGGTCTTCATATGGTGAGATTATATATATATATTTTTTAAGATTTTATTTATTTATTTGAGACAGAGAGAATGAGAGACAGAGAGCATGAGAGGGAGGCGGGTCAGAGGGAGAAGCAGACTCCCTGCCGAGCAGGGAGCCCGATGCGGGACTTGATCCCGGGACTCCAGGATCATGACCTGAGCCGAAGGCAGTCGCTTAACCAACTGAGCCACCCAGGCGCCCGAGATTATATTTTATTATTCTTTTGCAACTTGTGTTTTTCACTTAGTGTCTTGTTTCTGAGTTTCATCCGTGTAGGGTGTAGCTTACTCACATTACTGTTGTCAGTCGTGCTGGTGTAAATGCATCATGGTATACTTGTGCGTTCTCTGTTTATGGACTTTTGCATGATCCACAGTTTTTGCTACCATGAAAGTTCTTATTGGTAACCTCTGGTGCTCATATATGAGTGTCTCCGGTATATACATAGGTGTAGAATTGCTGGATGGTAGGGTGTGTGAACTTACTACATCATGTTAAGTTATTTTCCAAGTTATTTGTCTCTCTTTATATTCTCACCAGCAGAGTATGAGAGTTTCCGTCCTCCACGTAGTCGTCAACATTTGATAATGTCAGACTCTGAACTTTTTACTAATCCAATGGATGTGAGATGATTTAATTTGTATTTCCCTAAACATCAGTGAGGTTGAGCATATTTTCTTGGGTAGCCCTTTGTGATTTCTTCCTATAGCAAATCTGTTTTGGGTCTTTGGGGCATGTTTCTGTTGGGTTATTTCCATTTTTTAGCCTGGTTTGTAAGAATTCTGTTTATGCTGGGAACTCATCTTTTGCTAGTTATACAGATGGGAAAGACCTTCTTCCAATTAGTGGCATGTCTTTTAATTTCCGTATAGTGTGTGTGATGAAGAGACATTTGTCATTTTATTCACCCTTTCTTTCATGATTTGCCTTTTTTTGTGTCTTGTTTAAGAAGTCCCTTCCTACCTAGCGGTTCATAAACCCTATTGTCTTCTAAAGTGCTTATAATTTGATCTTTGTGAATCGTGTGAAGGTGTCCGATTTTATTTTTTCTACATGGATAACTATTTGTCCAGGGACAGCTTACTAAAAGATCCTCCTTTCCCCACAGATTTATAAATGCCAGCTCCGTCATAGCTCGTGTCCTAAGTGAAGCTTCCATATATGTGGGGGCCTGTTTTCTGGATCCTTCGGAGAACATACATGTTTGAGGTATCCAGATGCCAGGGGCTCTACTAGGGAACGTCGGTTTTTTCGACGACAGGCATTTTTCTCACAGACCAAGTCAGAAGTGGTGCTGTTCCAGGGTCATTGTGCGGCACAGTGATGTCCTCAAGGAGCCAAGTGCTTCCCTGTTTCCCTCCACCAGCATCAGTTCGTCTGTGATGTCTCCCCCCAGCCGCTGCTGCTCCAGGTTTCGAATCCACATGATTTCCACGTCCAAAGTGGAAAAAAGTCACAGCGCTGTCTTATCTCCAGCTTCTTTGGGGCCACCCACGTAGTGTGCATTCAAGTTGCTGGTTCACACAGTCCCGCTCAGGGTGGGGAGTCTCAGTGGGCTCCTTTTGCCGTCCACCCAGTGCTGAGTGTCAAGGCTGCTTGCCTTGCAGAGGCCTGTGGGCAGCGATGGTACTGATTTCCAGGTCACCTTCCTCTCGGGGTGCAGCCCTGTGGGGATGCAGAGCCCCTCTCCTCCTTGGGTGGCCCTAGGCTTTGTCCTCTGCCCCCTGCCCCCCAGGGGACAGTGAACACCGAAGCTGGAATTCGTCTGGGTGGCAAATGTGCAACTAATGAAAACTTCTTTTGTTTACACTTCTGGCTTCCCACTTTGACGTAGTTCTTTGGCTTCTTAGTATTCTTTACTTTCTTGGCAGCTCATTACACATTTAGAAAGATTTTTTTTTTCCTGGAATTTTTAGTTGTTTTTTATTTCATTTATTTAGTTTTTAAAGATCCCATTCATTTATTTGAGAGAGAGCACACACACGAGCCGGGTGTGGGGGGCAGAGGGAGAGGGAGAAGCAGGCTCCCCACTGAGCAGGGAGCCTGACATCGGGCTTGATCCCAGGGCCCCGAGATCATGACCCAAGCTGAAGGCAGGTGCCCAACCGACTGAGCCCCCAGGCGCCCCAGGAATTTTTTAATTGTTTTTTAGCAGGAGGGTCTGTCAGTGTATCTGGTTTATCTCCAGACTGTGGAGACACAAGTTGGCTAAATTCATTTTTTTTAAATTGCATTATGTTTTGTCACTCTTGCCTAAAGGTTTGTTGGAGACTGAACCATTGCAAGGACGAGATGAAGACACAGTAGCCAGTGCCGACTTCTCTAGCATGCTGTCTGAGGAGGAAAGAGAAGAGTTAAAAGCAGAATTAGTTCAGGTATGTTTAGTCATCTTACTATTGTTCTATCTCAGGATCTTAGGAGTTAGTGTTAGTTTTGTATAAGTCCCATGTTATAATTATGTTGTTTTTCATCTATCTATTTATTTATTGAGAGAGTGCCAACAGGGGTGGGGAGCGGGGCAGGGTTGGGGGGGAGAGAATCTTAAGCAGGCTCCACAACCCAGCATGGAGCTCCATGTGGGGCTCGATGTCATGACCCTGAGATCATGACCTGAGCTGAAATCAGGAGTCGGATGCTTAACTGACTGGGCCACCCAGGCGCCCCTGTTGTCTTTCATTTAATAAGATTTAATACATGATATATTGTAAGGTAATTCATTTTTTTCTAGGATGTTTTTGTAATTCTAGTTGTCTATTATCCACTGGTTGTAGTAGAAAAAGGAATAGCTATGTTGCTTAAGCAACAATGACAATTAGCTGTAAATATGCACCTCTTATTCTTTTTAATTTCACAATATTATGGGAATCGTAATCACTTACAGACCTGATGAATTCTTCCAAGACCTTGGTATAGGTACAGGGGCAAGCTCCTTTTTAAGAGCAGTTCTTGCTTTAGGTCAGAGGCTTAGCTCAACAAATACTTTGAAGTGATTTATTTTTGTAATTAAAAGTCAGTCATAGAAGCACCTAGACTTCTTAAGTTGTGTACTCATTTGCTGAAGAATAAAGTTCTGGGGGCAGAAAGGAAAGCTATGGTGAATTCAGGTTTCCTTAATTCTTGTGTAGTTGCTGTGGGCCTCTGGACTTAGAGGCGGGGAGGATGCCTGGCTCATCAGGAATATAACTTTTGTTACAGCCAATTGCTTACAGCACCCACTAACCGTTAAACACTTTGCTAATGAGCGGTTATGTTGTGGGAGGAAAGCGCTGGAGAAAGGGAGCTTTTCAAGGAGAAGAAGCAGTAGGGCCAGAGGGATGAGGCCCATATTCCTCCCCATTCTGTGTCCCTGGATCCGAGGATAGGAAGCTCCTCCTGGTCCAGCCAGAAGCAGGGCTCTGGGCTCAGTTGCAGGCTGAGGACACAGCTTTGAGCTCCACCTCACCCTCACGTGCTTAGTCCACTCCAGGCTCTTCAAGCTCTAATCCTCTGGCCGTGTTTGTTTAAGACAGCTTATAATAATTTTAAAGACTTTTTAGGTGCTTTCAGAAAGCACACCCAAAAATAACTTCATTATAAAATGAAAGAGCCGCTTGTTCTTCTGATACAACAGAAATTATTTCAGTAAGCACGGTGCCTCCGATCAAATAGCCTGGTTCTTGAGCCGGGTCTGTCTGTGGCCACTGATCTAGAACCACCCAGTCGACTTCGGTTGGCTGCACATGCCGGCACGCACCGACCAAAGTCAGCTGTGGAGGAAAATGTCCTAGCTTCGTGTTTTCTTACGGCCCAGAATTCTGGTTCATGACCAAGCTTGTTCATGTCAGTTGTGGTGTCCAAAAGTTATATTCCACAGACTGGTATCAGCTAACTGATTCTAAGCTAAAACTTAATTCCTTCACTGTTATAGTCCAAGTTTAAGTTTAGACAAAACCTCCGTAGCCAACCAACCTTCAGAAAATGCCTTGAGTTTTCTGGGTTCTGGGACTGCTGGGGTATACACACACACATATCAGTGTGTTTTTTGTGTGCGTTCATTTTCTTTCTTTCTTTTTTTTTTTTTTTTTAAGATTTTATTTATTTGACAGAGAGAGAGAACGAGAGCAGGAACACAAGCAGGGGGAGTAGGAGAGGGAGAAGCAGGCCTCCCGCCGAGCAGGGAGCCTGATGTGGGGCTCGATCCCAGGACCCTGGGATCATGACCTGAGCCGAAGGCAGAAGCTTAACGACTGAGCCACCCAGGCGCCCCATGCGTTCATTTTCTAAACGTTCAACAGTGAGCGTGCATTACTTTTCTAATCAAGAAAAAGTGAGCCTTGGTTCTAAGTGGATGCCCCTGTAATACGAAAAACCAGTGGTGTTGCCAGAAATTCCTGTCTCACTTGGCCACATTACTAAGCTTCCAGCACATCTCATTACTAAGACTCTTGAGCCTGACTTCTGAAAGTAACACCAGACCCCGTTACTATGTTCAAGTTACCAGGATTCATGTTCTCATCCTTTAGAGTGCTTCCTCTCTCTTATTTCTGGATTCTTCAGAAATGAAGAAGTCCTGCACGTTGCCAGAGTGGCTTCATGACTCCCAGAGGCACATGGGCGCAGCTCTGTGCCCCAGGCCCAGTGAAAAGCAAAGGAAATGTATCTTTGCTGTTTTTTCTCTTCACATTTCCATTTCTTCTCCCTCCACCTCAGGCCACCTCTGCATAATGCTCATCCTTTTCTTAAATCTGCCTTCCCTGCCCTTCTGCAAATGCATGCTGCTGTGTGTGTGTGTGTGCGCGCACACATACAAACACTTGCTCACACATGTGCATGCACACTCACATACCCACCCCAAACCAGGTTCTTTCAGATCACATATGCATTCAGATTAGCTCAGATGCTAGTGTTTCATTACAGCAAGGACATACAGAGAGCAATCTCTTCAGTCCCACAAGTGGCCCTCCAAAGACCAGAGACAGCTTTTAGATAGCCCAGCTTCCTCAGCTCTCCACAGACATTCTTCCTGGGCGCCTGGTCACAAGCAACCCCTCTCTGTGCCTGACGGAAGATCCAACTCGATCCATTTGCCACTTGGATAACAGGACACCTCACAGGCCAGCCTAGTAGATTGCCTTTGAGTCAGGCGATCATTGGTGGCCATGACCGAAAGCAAGAGCTTTGTGTACGAGGACTTCTTATCTCTGACTCCCTTGCTCACAAGGGTCTAGGAATGTGCCAGCGATCCAGTCTCCTCCTCAATGTGCTCCTCTCCTTCCTGTCCTCAGATTCTCCCACTGTCTCGTGACTATGTTGGATCCCTCCCTCCTGCTTTCTCCTGCACTATTTTGTTGCTTATATGCCCAAGAGGATGCCCTTATACTTCGGGCAAACTCATAACTGCACTCATCCACACAGCCAACATATTGTTGTGTGCTTCCGAGTGCTGGCAACAGAAGATCCGTCCCTGTGTCAGGAGACCTAAAATAAGCCAATATTGTCCAAAGGCTACATCTTAGATGAAGTTTACATTTTAAAAGAGGAATCTGTTATTAACACAATTTAGTCTTTATTATTGTGATCATTCAGTATGTGTATTTTTAAAAGTTTCTTCATTGTGAGGCCAGTATCACCTCTGATCTGCTGCAGTAGTCTATCTATAGAAGGTATACAATTAGATTTATAATGAACTTGAATTATTTTATAGCTTAAAGAAATATTTACTTTTTTTAAGTTTATTTTTTTTAGTAACCTCTACACCCAACATGGGGCTCGAACCCCATGACCCCAAGATCAAGAGACACATGTTCTACCATCTGAGCCAACCTCGTGCCCCAAAATATTTGCATTTTTAAATACCAGAAGTTGAATATGCTTTCTTACAAACCTTACCAATATATAAAGACATACCATTTTGTTTCAGCTATTTGTTCTCACTAGCTCCTGACATCTTTTTTGAGGTCTTTGCACATCTATTCTTTGGGTTTTTTTTTTTTCTCTCACTCCCTTTTTATTTTAAGATTTTACTTATTTGAAAGAGAGAGAACACAAGCAGGAGGAGGGACAGAGGGAGAAGCAGACTCCCTGCCAAGCAGGGAGCCCAACTCAGGGCTCCATCCCAGGACCCTGAGATCATGATCTGAGCCAAAGGCAGACGCTTAACAGACTGAGCCACCTAGGTGCCCCTCTCTCTCTCTGTCTCTGAATAAACTTGCTCACTCTTTCTGTGCTGCTTCCATCCTATTCTACTTTTACTTCACAAAGCCGCATGTTACTCTTTGTATTCCATAACGTTCATGGGCTTTTGAAAAGGATGAAATGTTGGCATCAGTACTGTAAATTTATGATTATATAGCCATCAAATACTGCCAGTGTCCTCTAGATAAAATGACTAAAGAAAAATAGGCATTAATAGGAGTGGGAAAAACACCAGGCAATATGATCAAGTAGGCAAAGCCAATTTTCAGGCTCCCTTCGTCTCCCTTTAGGCTCTTCTCTGTTCCTTTGGTGTGTGATTCCCCAGGAAGAACACAGTACCCTCAAGCCACCTGTGTCGTAGACTCACAAAGAAGTGCCTTAGGCTCTGGGCCCCTCCCTCTTAGTTGCCTCCTTCAAGGCCTTCTTCACTCTTTCTGGACTCAGTAGTGAGCAACTGAAGTGTTCATAATCAGTAATGTCTTATTGTAATACCCTTCTGTATTAGAGTCCTTCAGAGAAACAGAACCAATAGAGATTTTACAAGGAATTGGCTGATGTGATTATGGAGGCTGATAGTCACAGGATCTATAGTCAGCAAGCTGGAGACCCAGGGGAGCTGATGGTGTAGCTCCAGTCTGAAGGCCAGCAGGTGTGAGGCCTAAGAACAGCTGATATTACAGTTTAAATCTGAAGGAAGAAGAACAATGTCCCAACTCAAATGCAGCCAGGCAAGAAGAGTCCCTATTTCTTTTTTTTAAAAGATTTTATTTATTTATTTGACAGAGAGAGACACAGTGAGAGAAGGAACACAGGCAGGGGGAGTGGGAGAGGGAGAAAGCAGGCTTCCCGCGGAGCAGGGAACCCAATGCGGGGCTCGATCCCAGGACCCTGGAATCATGACCTGAGCCGAAGGCAGACACTTAATGACTGAGCCACCCAGGTGCCCCTAGAAGAGTCCCTATTAACTGAAGGAAAGTCAGCCTTTTTGTTCTATTTAGACCTTCAGCTGATTTGACGAGGCCCACCCACTTTGGGAAGGCAATCTGCTCTACTCAGTCTCCCAATTCAATTGTTAATCTTATGCAGAAACACCCTCCTGGGCACACGCAACACGATGTTTGACCAAATGGCTGGGTATCCTATGGCCCAGTCAAATTGACACATAAAAATAACCATTGCACTCTCTCAAGTTGTATCTGGAATTTTTTTTTTTTTTTAAAGATTTTATTTATTTATTTGAGACAGAGAGAATGAGAGAGACAGAGAGCACATGAGAGGGGGAAGGGTCAGAGGGAGAAGCAGACTCCCCGCCAAGCAGGGAGCCCAATGCGGGACTCGATCCCGGGACTCCAGGATCATGACCTGAGCCGAAGGCAGTCGCTTAACCAACTGAGCCACCCAGGCGCCCCAAGTTGTATCTGGATTTTAATCTTAGTTCTTAGGAGTCTTAGCCAAAGGCATGATTAACCAGGAGAGGAGGCTGGCCTTGAAGCAGTGGATGCAAGAGACCAAATACTCTTACGCCTAAGCATCACACTGATGATTTAATAGTTTATGAAAGTATTTCTTTGTCCAGATATAAGTTAGATATTTTATGTCATCTAGCAGATAAAATCGGAAAGTAAATTTTCAATCTTCTAATATAAATTTCATTTTGAAGGTAATTCATTAGCTAGTTCAGATTAATTTATACTTTTTTGCATTTTTTTATTGAGGTATAAAATTAACTATTTTAATATGAAATTAACTGTTTTAAAGTGAACAGTTCAACAGCATTTAGTATACTTACAATGTTGTGTAACTACCACCTCTAGTTCCAAACTATTTTTAGCACCCCAAGAAGAAACCCCATATTCGTTACGCAGTTGCTTCCCATTTCCCCTTCTGCGTTCTGTATCTTTGGATTTACTATTCTGTATATTTCATATAATAGATGACCTTTCGTGTCTGGCTTCTTTCACTTAGCCTAATGTTTTTGAGGTTCATCCACTTTGTAACATGTCTCAATACTCCATTCCTTTTTATGGCTGAAAAATACTCCATTTTTGTGTATACTGCAACTGTTTATCTGTTCATTCTTTGATGGGTATTTTGGCTGTTTTCACATCTGGCTATTGTGAATGGTGCTATTATGAACATCTGTATACATGTATTTGTTTATATTCTTTGGGGAATATACCTGGGAGTGGAATTGTTGGGTCATATGGTAATTCTGCGTTTAACTTTTTAAGACACTACCAGACTCTTTTCCAAAGAGGCTGAACCATTTTCCATTCCTACCCAGCCATGTACATGGGTTCCAATTTTGCTACATCCTCCGACACTTGCTATGTGCATGTTAATTCATATTTAAATAATCAAGTTTAAATATCTAATCTTAGGCATAAATATTGGTCATACAAGGAGATCTTCTAGGGAGTCAAGAAACCAAAGAACCAGACTATTAGTTTATAATAAAGAAATGATTAATTTAAAATTAAAGGGGAAAGAGTATATTAAATATTTCAATTAAAGACTTACCTGCACTCTACCTCATCCCAAAAAGAATTTGATGTGGCTTACAGAGGTACTTATGATATCAGGTTTCCATACCACCTGCATCAGAGTATCTGGGTGCACTTGTTAAATAATGTATGTAGCCTGGCCCTACCAAATTGAAGATATCAGAATCTCAGGGCATTAAAAGGTGCATACACCTGGAATCTGCATTTTAAATATGCCCAGTGAGTGACTTTTATGTAAACTGAAATTGAAAACCACTGGTGTAACTAGACCAAAAAATCTCTTTAGTCAAATGAGGGGTAGACTCTCACCATGAGCATCATTTAAAATATTTGTGCTTTGCTGTGGGGCAGAACTCTGTTCTGTGTAAAGAGATGTGGTTCTCATTTTCATTCTTGCAAGCTAATATAATTTAATATTACGTGTTTTTTCAATTTCTGGATTTGCTTGTAGATTTTTTGGCATATATTTAGATCACTGATAAATATACTGAAAGCTTCAAGAAATGTGTCTCAGCATTTCATTGAAATGATGAGAATTTCATTAAAAAACCTGAGAATAGAGCCAACTGAGTAACCAAGTTCACGTCTCCATCCTTAAAAGTCTGTTCCTTACAAATGCTTTTTAATGTGTGCTTCCATGTTTAAAATGTAAGGCGTGGGACCTCATTGTTCTTTCTTTAGGTTCGTGTTTGGTAAATTGGTCACTTCAGTGTTTCTCTTCACTTTTGGGGGATCAAGGATTTCATTAGAAAACTATGAATCCCTTACCTCCCTCAAATAACTAATGAATCTCCTACTGCCCCCCCATTTTGAGTAAATTTCTAGGGTCCCACAGATATGAGATTGAGAATATCAAGATGTTTAAACCTCTTTCCTCTTCTCTACATCTGTAAGTTCTTTGTGCCAGGTAAAAATTGTCCCATTATTTTTATTACACAGTGAAAACCACAGTCATACCCAATGCATAAAAAAAAAAACCCAAGACTCCCAATAATTTCAGTCACTCAAAACATATTATTTATGCAAAAGAATGCAGAAAAGTTCTTTTTACAGAATAAAGGGCTGCTACAGAAAGAGAGCTAGAGATACAACCTTGAGAATTAGTAGGCCACAGATTACACACAGGAAGACACACTGACAAAGATGAAAGAGTGGAATGTGACATGATAGCAAAAGAATAGAGGGTTTAATTTTACAGTAACCGTGTGTTCTCATTTAATGAGGAGACTAAAAACATGACCGCCTTTGGTGGTCCCCAGGTAGACTCCTTTTGGAGCAATGAGTGTATGTTTGCATACTGAAGACCTGCTCATCAAGAAAAAACAGCGCTGGGGGCGCCTGGGTGGCTCAGTCGTTAAGCGTCTGCTTTCGGCTTAGGTCATGATCCCAGGGTCCTGGGATCGAGCCCCGCATCGGGCTCCCTGCTCGGCGGGAAGCCTGCTTCTCCCTCTCCCACTCCCTCTGCTTGTGTTCCCCCTCTCGCTGTGTCTCTCTGTCAAATAAATAAAATCTTTAAAAAAAAAAAAAAGAAAAAAAAAAAGAAAAAACAGCGCTGGGTGCCTGGGTGGCTCAGTTGGTTAAGCGACTGCCTTCGGCTCAGGTCATGATCCTGGAGTCCCAGGATCGAGTCCCGCATCGGGCTCCCTTCTCGGCAGGGAGTCTGCTTCTCCCTCTGACCCTCCTCCCTCTCATGCTCTCTGTCTCTCATTCTCTCTCTCTCAAATAAATAAATAAAATCTTTAAAAAAAAAAAAAAGAAAAGACAGTGCTGACTATAACATGTTTATGGAATGTGTAATTCATTTTAGAAAGATTTCTGTGAGTATTAGAAAACTGTCCCATAAACATAAGAAATGAATAATGCTAGATTACTAGGACATTTGCTGATATTAAAAACTCCAAGAGATTGTTCTTTTCTACCGTGGTTTTTAAGATGCTTCCGACTTGGAATTATGCCTGTTTTGCTTACGTGATTATTTATGTCCGTGAAGCTTCACAACAGTATTCTGATCTGTCCACCATTGGGGTAAAATCTTCCTTGCAGTAGTAAAAAGGCAAAGGTACTTGTGTTTCTTGAGAGGCTTTTCTTGCAGCTATATCCCTGGTAACCCAAGGAACATATTTGCATGATGACTGATAGTGTTAGTGTAAATGTGGTTTGTGGTCAGAAGTAGAGCGATACTCTGAATGTAAATGAGACACATCTGCCACATTTGTAAAAATAAGAAATCTAGTAAAAATGTCAGGCTTTTTATGACCCTATGCATGTGGGATGCTAAGGGAGTACTAATAGTTCTCTTCTGGCTTCACAAAGAAAGTCAGTCATTCGTACTGTTCAGAAAATAACGATGTAAATTTAAGCAGTCTTACCAGGGCAATACATTATAAGGTATGACAACAGAATAAAATACAGTAATTGGAATCAAAGACTTTATGGAGTTTCAAATTGATTTTCATAGGTTATAGCAACATTCTCTAAAATCTGGGCTTTTTACAGAACTGCTTTGTTAGAAATTACATTTGCAAGAGCAATTTTTGGCATGTGACTTATTTTATAACTAAGTTTGTACCTTTTGACCTTCTTCACCCATTTCATCCACCCCTCCCCGCCCACTGCCCCCACCCCCCGCATCCCTCCCCTCTGGCAATCACCAGTCTCTTCTCTGTATCTATGAGCTTGTTTTCATTTGCTTTGGTTTTTCTAGATTCCACATATAAATGAGATCATATGGTATTTGTCTTTTTGTGTCTGATAACATTTCACTTAGCATAATACCCTCAAGTTCCATCCATGTCATAAATGGCAACATTTCCTTCTTTTTTATGGCTGAATAATATTCCTCTGTGTGTGTGTGTGTGTGTGTTTGACATTTTCTTTCTCCATTCATCCATCAGTGGACACTTAGCCAGTTTCCATATCTTGGCTATTGTAAATAATGCTGCAATGAACATGGGGGTGTATGTATCTTTTTTTTTTTTTTAAAGATTTTATTTATTTATTTGAGAGAGAGAGAATGAGAGACAGAGAGAATGAGAGGGAGGAGCGTCAGAGGGAGAAGCAGACTCCCTGCCGAGCAGGGAGCCCGATGCGGGACTCGATCCAGGGACTCCAGGATCATGACCTGAGCCGAAGGCAGTCACTTAACCAACTGAGCCACCCAGGCGCCCCTGTATGTATCTTTTTGAGTTAATGTTTTCATTTTCTTTGAATGAATACTCAGAAGGAAAATTACTGGGTGGTATGGTAGTTCTATTTTTTGAGGGATCTCCATACTGTTTTACATAGTGAGCAAGAGCAATTTTATGAGATTTGCTTTTCTGCTAACACAGGGGAAAGAGGAAATATGTCCATACATAACCTTGTACATGAGTGTTCATAGCAGCTTTATTTGCATTGGCCGAACCCAAATGTCCTTCACCAGGTGAATAGGTAACACACTGTCCATACAATGAAATACTAGTCTTCAATAAAACGGGAAGAACCCCTGATAATGCAGCAACATGGATAAATCTCAAAGATCTCAAATAATTAGACTGAGTGAACAAAGCCACACAAAAATGAGCTGTGGAGTGAAAGAAAGATCAGCGGCTACCCGGAGGAGGGGAGAGAAGAAAGAGGGAGGACTTACAAAGAGGACCTAGAAAACTTTTGGAGGTGATGGATGTGTTCACTGATTTGATTGCAGTGATGACTTCCCAAGAGTAACACACGTGTCAAAACTTACAGACTATACACTATAAATGTGGGCGGTTTATTGTACATCAGTTACTTGTCAATACACTGTTAAAAAGAAAAAGCAACACAAATCACGTCCTTGTATACATGCTCTCCTCCCTTGTTCCTCCCTTCCTGATGCATTAGCTTGGCAAGAACCACAGTGTCTGCTCAGTCTGTGCCTTCAGCAATGCAGTGATGTGTGATGGGCAAAAGATAAACACACGGTACTGACCAGTGACACTTGAAGCTGCTTATAGGAGAAAGGCATACAGTACAAAGCCAACTTTTTGTTCAAAAATTATATCTATGTACAGTATTAAAAAAAAACATTTGGGGGGAGCACCTGGGTGGCTCAGTCAGTTAAGCATCCAACTCTTGATCTCGGCTCAGGTCTCGATCTCAGGGTTGTGAGTTCAAGCCCTGAGTTTTTGTTTTTTAAAACATTTGGAAGATTAGAAGCCAAAAAATCAAGTGGCAGCTATTTCCTAGTGGGTTATAGGTTTATCATTCTTGTTTATATTTTGCTGTTTGAGTGAATTTTTTATAATCATTAGAACTAAAATAATCTGTTTCTATTTTAAAATACCAGACCGTCATGCCCGTGGGCTGCGTTTGCCATAGGTAAGCGAGGGCCTGGTAATAGGACAGTGTGCAGAGGGTTGCTCTGGAGCACCAAGCGCTTTGCAGGTATGTGTTTCAGCTGCCCTCACATCTTTCCACACGGCTTTCCCTCCCATCTGTAGCTAGAAGACGAAATCACAACATTACGGCAAGTTTTATCCGCGAAAGAAAGGCATCTGGTTGAGATAAAACAGAAACTCGGCATGAACCTGATGAATGAATTAAAACAGAATTTCAGCAGAAGCTGGTACGACGTGCAGACCACAACTGCGTAAGTATCCCAATGGAATGTTTAAAAAATCACTTACCGCTGTCTCTCACCTCTTCTGGGTTTTTATTTATTTATTTTATTTTTTTTCCTATGAGGCTGATTTGGTACTTGTGGCTAGGAAAAATATTTTCTCTAGAAATAAAATAAATATGAATAATCATTAAATACATTGCATGATGCAGACTCTAAAAAGTAGCTTCATGAAATTAAACTGTTCACCAGATGACTTTTATGGGTTTGTATTTTTTCTCTGTATTCTATATTTTTAAGCATTTGTTAAATAGATTTTTTTTTCTTTATGTTTTCTCATACAATTCTAAACGGACAGGTGCTTTTTCCTCAGAATACTTGGGATTCACTACGGATTTTCAGTTTCTATACCAAGTGGTTGGCAGGTTTAGTACAGACTTGTTGCCCATTAATTTAAAAAGAAGTGCTTGTACTTTGGGGATGTGCTTTTCATCCCTTCTACTCTAGGGAATATTTAGAGCTGGGATAAGGCCATATGAGATAATAGAAAAAAATATATGTGTGTGTGTGTGTATGTGTGTGTGTGTGTGTATGTATTGCTCTCTATCCCTGGTTCCTGACACAGAGTCCCTAAATCTCTTGGAATTTCCAGAATAGCAGCAGTATCCTTTGTTCTAATGAGGTGACTCTCAGTGGCTCCGGGATGGGGGGGCTGGTCACCAGAAAGACCAAGCCATGATTAGAAACTTGGACTTGCAGCGCTGGGCCTTATCCTCCAGAGAGGGGAGAGGGGGCTGGAAATGGAGTTAATGACTGGTCATACCTATATGATGATACCTCCATAAAAATCCCCAAAACATGGCATCCACAGAGCTTCTGAGTTGATGAACACAGAGAGGTGCTGGGAGAGGGGTGCACCAGAAGAGAGCATGGAAGCCCCACATGCCTCCCCACATACCTCGCCCTGTCTGTATCCTTTGTCATATCCTTTTATAATAAGCCAGTCATCTAGTAAGGAAACATTTTCCTGAGTTCTGTGAGCCACTCTAGCAAATTAATCAAACTCGAGAAGGAGGTCATAGAAACCTCCGATTTATTGCCCATTGGTCAGAAGCACACAGGTGATAACCTGAACTTGCCATTGGCATCTGAAGTGAGATGAGGGGGGTGCTCTTGTAGGATTGAGCCCTTCACCTGTGGGAGCTGACACTCTCTCCGGGTATGCGGTGCCTTAAAATTTAGGATACCCAGCTGGTGTCACAGAATTGCTTGGTGAGGGAAAAAGCATGCTTCTGGTGTCGGATGTGTTGTGAGTGTGGTAGTCGGCCCAAGAGCAAAGGAGACACACAGGAAGAGTGAGTTTTTCCTGCTCACATCACCAGAAATGGTTTTGGCTTCCCCATTATCTTTTTGTCTAATATTAGGCAAGATACAGAATACTTTGGGTATTCTGCAATCATACTTTTATTGGATTACTTTTTAAATACATGAAATATTCAACTATTGTGGTGCTTCCTAATGATTTAAAATATTTTGCTTGCGAGGTGTTCTCGTATCAAAGGGAAGAAGGAACCCACATCATGATGTAATTTTTCTTTTTTTGTGAGTTGGGGGCTAGAGGCTGATGGAGAAAGTTCCTATCCCTAGCCCTAACATTAGCCCCTAGTTTTTGTCTTCATGTTATGCATTTTATTCCGTGGCATTATCCATTGGATGGTAAAGTTATTACATTCCTAATATTTTAGTGGAAATCAGTTTTTCTCCCAGACATAGATAGGCCTGGCAAGAGGAGTAAGTACCATTGATGAGCAGCAGTTGCTTCTGTTTTGCTGGCGGTCAGCTTTGCATGCTGGTCACTGAGAACTAAGCCCTCAGACCTCAGCGAAGGTGCCCTTCGTATGAAGAGTTCCATCTACAAGGAACTTGATGTCTCCCCACTCTGCTTCCCCTGGGCTCCATGTAAAGGAGAATGTTCTTTTCCCCTATCACAGCCTTGTAGTCCTATCTGCTCCTATGCTTGCGTCCCCCAAGAGTTCATCCAGACTGTGTCAGGGCACAGCCCAGAGTAGGGCAGGATGGAGCCAGGGAGCCCATCGAGTTATCTCCAGAGGCAGATTAACCTTCCCCAGCCCGATGGTGACAATTATGGAAGACGATAAGAGACTGCTGGGGGTGTTTATCAATTTAAAATAGATATTGCCACACTATAGGAACAATCTCCTATAAAGGAGAGTTGGATTTTAGGTGCTTAATTAAATGAGCTTCTCCGTCAGTAGTTTTGGCTTCTGTCTTTGCACTTTGGTGGCTTAGACCACTTAGTGGCCCTGACAGAGGGAGGCAGAGCGAGCTCCAGTGTCCTGGTCCTGGGCACCTCCTGCCACACTGATCTGCACTGCCTTCTGGGGTGTAAGACCCAGGCAGGATCTTTCTGCTTGGCCTCCCTAACCACACTGCAGGAGTGGGCTAAGCAAACAGAGGGCAGGATGACTCTGGCTCTCCCGTTGCTGACGGGAGGGACGGAGCAGCCCGTATCTGGGCAGAGGGTACATTAAGTTTGCCCTAGGTCTGAGGGGGCAGGGTGGGGAGAGATTCACAGTCGTCGGAGATGTGGAATTAGAGTGAGCAAGTTCAAGGAGGGTGGGTAGCCTCCTCCCACACGGGAGAATATATAGTCTCTGGTTTTCTCATGTTTGAAAAACAAGTTGGTTTTATAGTCAGGCAGTCTAGTTAGTATCAAGCTTTTTGTCGAATGAATAGATTTATTCCCTAGGGTTATGGAGTTGAAAGACTAGTCAGGAAAACAGAGTTTGGTTTTTGTTTGTGTGTATTTTACAAGTTATTCCGAATACCCAGTTAAACGGTAAGTATGAGGAGTGATGTGAAGGAAAATAGAGTGTTATGTATGAAGCAGGAGATTGAACCCTGCCTGGGGTCTCAGGGAAGGTCTTTCAAGGCAAGAGACAGATGCTTCAGCAGGCCAGGATGGGCAGGGGGAGCCTCCTGGAGGAGGCCCAGCCTGGTGACGGCCAGAAGGAGAGAAGCCTCCCTGTCCCCCGGGAAAGCAGTCCAGTTCATTAGCGTTGTGGAGACAGCAGGCAGAAGTGGCCGGGGCTTGCACAGGGCCTCGTGGTATCTGTTAATAGAGTTACTCTTACTTCAGAGGCACTAGAAAGCCGTTCAAAGGATCATGACAGTTCATTTACCCAACAAGTCTTTACGTGTGTCTACTATTAGTTGTTATTACCCAGGAGCTAATCTTAGCCCTCGGGATGTGGGACTCAACAAGGTGGACTAAGTCCCTAGAGTGGGGACTTAGAGTGTTGAGGGAGAAAGGAGCATGAAACCTGTGACAAAGCCACCGTAGGAAGAGCTGTCAGGAGTACGGTGATGAGAACAGCACAGGGTGACAGGCTAGAGGAGAGGGCAGGGGCGACTGTGACAGAGTCCCAGTGAGGGAAGTCCTGTCCTAGTGCTGTCCCGGGAGGTCACTCTGAGCTGTCACCCGCGTGTCAGAAGGATCCTGTCTTGTGATGATGTAGGGGAGAGCTTTGGGGCTGAGGCAAAAGTTGCTGCAAAGACCCCGAGGCCAGAAGTGGTTTTGCAGGGTAGTGAGAGGGGTGGAGGTCTGGGCCTGGGGGGCCTCCCAGACTGTGGGGAGGACTGGGGGTCTTATTCCAAGGGCTCTGGGTGCCACTGGAGGATTTGAAGCAGGAAGTGATCTGTTCCGATTCACCTTTTTAAAAAAAATCACTCCGGTTTCTTTGTGTTATACAGAATGGGGAGAGGCAGGAGCAGAGACTGGAGGATCCTTTCTGAGACTGTTGTAGTAGTCCACGTTGGTGCTGATAGTGAGGGACAGAGAGGGGACAGGATGTGGAGGCCAGGCGGGGGGGATTTCCCAAAGGTTTGGGGGTGGGAGAGGAGGCAAATAGAGGGATCAAACGTGACTGTCGGATCTTTGACGGGGCAGCCAGTTGAGCATTGGGACTGTGTACGGCAGTGGGCATTACATGCATCACAGCTAAGCCCGTGGGCTCTGGACTCCAGTTGCTTGGATTGAAATCTAGGTCCCCAGCATCGGTGAGATGAGATCCTATTGGTACCTATCTCACAGGTAGTAAGGATTCAATGAGTTCATATTTGTAAAGCAGGCAGAATGGTATCTGATACGTTGTAGGCCTGTTTGCTGTTCTAGAAAACAAGTCTGGTGGGGAGACCCAAGAATTCTGTTTTGGTGACAAACAGGTTTCTATGTCGAGAGGGCCACTCGGAGGAAGAGTTAGGGATGGAAATAAACATGGGGAGTCATCTGCGTATTGATGTCATTGAAAGCTACAGGACTACATGAGAGTTCTTCAGACACTGTTTAATAAATGTGGATGATCATGGACTCCTCGCTCTTTTAGGAATGATGTGAGCCTGCCTTTGTAAGGAAGAATCAATCCTTTCTTAAGAGGGAGGCCTAAATATATCAGTAACATAATCTCAGGAGCGCACCTTTCTCCCACCCTCTTTTCTTGGCTGCCCAGGTGGGGGTGGGGAAAGGTCTTAATCATATGGTGGTGGTGGTGGGGCTTGGTTACAGAATCTGTTTTCCCCTTGAATTAATTAAATCCCTGCTGTTAGTGCCATGGTACCCATTCTAGGACAAGATCTGTGCCTCATAGGATGAAAATTTTGATGTGAGGGAATGAGGAGCTGGGTAGGGTTAGGTTGGGTAGAATTAAATTTCAAAGCACTAAAAAGAATTTTAGCTGTCAGAGGATTGAAGGTAATTCCCAGAGGCAATACTTTGCATACTGATTAAGCAATCATGACCTATTTAGTTTGACTTATACTGAAAAGAAAATCTATGATATGTTAATGAAGGCTCTTGGCATATTTTAGCCTGCGGTAGGATTCAAGTAGGAATAGGACTGAATGAGTAGAAATAATTGCACAGCATACTGAAATTATCCCCTTTATGGAAAGATAACTATACAGTAGCAGGTCAAAAGATCATCTGTATTTGGGGTTTGTTGTTGCTGTTGTTTTTGTCATAGTTTTGTCTTGCTTTGATTTGAGAGACTTTAAGAACACACACCAAAAATTCCCACCACCTCCTTTTTTTGTTGTTGTCTTAAGGGGTTTTGTTGTTGTTTGTTCTCTGCTGCTTTTTTGTGTTGTCTTTGGGCTTTAAAGAGGCACGGGGGAGGTGGGAGGCTTTGGTGTGTTAGAGGTAGGGAGGCCACAGGAGGAGAAATTGAATCTCTTCTGTAGGTAGAAGAAGTAGGAATTCAGAAATGCAGCGTTCTCGTGGGCTATTCAAACTGATAGGCTTCATTTTAATAAGTGTTGAGCCTTCGGTAACCCATGACATTTCTCCACTAATAAACCCCTCTAAGCCGTACTACAGACCAAATGGTAGGTCTGCCAAGGGGAGAAGGTTTTGGGAAGGAATTTAAACCATTCCATCCCTTTGCAACAATTAATAACTTCATCCTTATAAAGAGTAAAATGCAGCATTAAAAAATGCGTGGTGGTTGAAAATTGAAGTTTCGTTTGTGATTTATTTACTCTTTGATTTTGTGCTTCTAAGACTTCCAAAGCATTATAGTCAGTAATGACAGTTACCTCTTCTTTTATGAGGAGCCCACTGTCGCACTGGTGGAGTTGGGAAGTGCCAGTGAAGATTAAAGACCTAATTTCAAAAGACACACACAGTCGATCTCTCAGACAGCTGTTTATTTTGCTTACCTTTTGCCTTTCATCTTATCACACAAAGCAGGAAGTAGGCTCTTCTTTTCCAGGTTCAAGTGATAAATCTCTTTTGGTAACATGTTTAAGGAACCTAGGGAAGAAAATAAGCCTAAATACTTCTGTGTCTTTGGTGAAATGCTGCATGGGCAACTGTTAAAATAATAAGCTTCTTGAAATCCCGTAACAGAAAATGTATTTGTGCTATACAATATCTTCTTGTCAAAAGACTTAGAATTTTAAATTCTTTCATTTGTGTGTAAAAAAAATGCTTTAAGTCAAAACGTTTTAGAAGATATACTTTCTCCTTTTGATTACTGACACTACTTTCAAATCAGTAAGACATGACAAGGTGAATTGCATGAAAAGTCAATAGAATGCCTTTTATTCGGTTTGCAGAGAACCTTACTTCTCCCTACTGAAGATCCCCTTGTCAGTGTGCTGGCCAAACAGTTCAACTGTTCTGGCCAGTAAATGTTATCCATTCCTTAAAAAAGATGTAGCTTAGGGGCTCCTGGTGGCTCAATTGGTTAAGCGTCCAACTCTTGGTCTTGGCTCAGGCCCTGATCTCAGGGTCATGAGATCAAGCCCCACATTGGGCTCCCTGCTCAGCAGGGAGTCTGCTTGAGATTCTCTCTCCTTTTCCCTCTGCCCCCCTGCTCGTGCTCTCTCTCAAAATAAATAAATAAATCTTAAAAAAAAAAAAAAAAGAAAAAGATGTGGCATATATATATGTATACCCAATGGAGTAACATTCAGCCATGACAAAGAAGGAAATCTTGCCTTTGGACAACATGGACAAATCTCAAGGGCATTATGCTAAGTGAAATAAGTCAGAGAAGGACAAATACTGCATGGTATCACTCATATATGGAATCTAAAAAAATTTTTTTAGAAAGAAGTCAAATTCTTAGAAGCAGAGAGTAGAAGGGTAGTTGCTAGGGGCAGTAGAGTAGCGGCAAAAGGGGACGGTTGGTAAATGCAAACTTCCAGTTATAAGATGAATAAAAGTCTGAGGATCAAATATATAACAGTGACTCTAGTTGATACCGGTCCTGTATAATTGAAGTTTGCAAAGGGAGTAGGACTTAAATGTTCTCACCAAAATATATATAAAAACATGCGAGGTGACGGATGTGTTAATTAAGTGGGAGGAATTCTTTCACAATGTATATGTATATCAAATCATTACGACGTACACTTTAAATATCTTACAGTTTTGTCATTCGTACCTCAGTAAAGCTGAAAAAAAAAGGCTATCCATTCCAGCCAAACGATCTCTGAAAAGTAAAGCCTGTGTTCCCATTGACTTTCAATGAAAAGTAGAAAGTTTACTTATGCCCTAAATTAAAAAACTCTCCCAATAACAAGTCTTCAGTGAGTTAATGCATATAAATATGCAGTAAATGTGAGCTACGATTTGCTAGCACGGTTACACTTCTACCAAAAAAAAAAAAAAGGTTCAGCCCTGGACCAGATCCCAGCCTTGTTGGGACCCACAGGCTCCTACACAAAGCTACTGTTCGCTGGAATCACTTTGGAGACCCCCAAGACAAATTGCCCTTGCCTCGAGGGCAGGCTTCCGTGGCCCTCCTCCAGAGTCTGGAGCCGCACGCTGCGAAGTCCTGACTCTCTTCTATCGCTGAAGTCTGGCAGTCAGCCGGACTCTATTTCCTTCCTCTGGCCTCCTGTGGCTCTTGCTCTGGGGTATCCAGGCCCCAGGGACACGGGGATGATGAACGAGATGCAGGCCCTGCCCTCAGGAAGTATAGGCAGGTCACAGAGGCAGACTGGAAAACCGTAATTGCAACAGAGCGAAAAATGTGTTTGGAAAGAGCTGTGCAAAATGCATCACAGGAACAGAGGAAAGGCACATAACACAGACTTCTGGGAGCATCTGCTCCCATCTTTCTGCCTCCCAGGGCACAAATGACAGCAAGCTGAGGGTCCTGTAACATTTTGACGTTTATTTCAGGAGAATGTAGTTGTCTCCTGTTTCATCAAGGATGTAACTCAGCAATGGTGTAACTTTATATTTAGCTTGAGAGACATCATCTAAAATGCTAAATTACCATTTAAATTACAAGGTTGTCAAGTCAATCAGAAGGTTGGTGTTTACATTATTTTTCATTATTTCAATATTATTGAACGTAATTTTAGGAGTTTTAGGAGTATGGACTGTGTACTGAATTCCATGGCGCAATAAAGGGAATAAGATGTAAATGCAATGACATCCTTCAGGATTTTCAGTGGCCTGACAGGAGGGTCTTTTTTCAACATGTGGGCGCCTTGCCTCTAGATAGGGATGTGTATGACTTCATTCAGTTTTAAGATCGAGCCCAATTAGAATGCAGTGTAAGCTTACAGGGTCTGTGCGGTACACAGCTCCGGGGGGACCCTTGGCTTACACTGTGATGTGAGTAGTGCTTCTTAGAGCTTTTAAGTGCTCTGAGCCCCATGGCCTATTTCTCACGGGATCCCCGGTGACTTTTTTCTGGGAAACCATTTCTTCTCATATCACCCTCTCTCATTGCCCCCTTCCCCCTAAATCTCTTTCCCTCAATTACTGGTCTCTATGTAATGTATGTAGGATGGCTAGTAATCGTTTCTAAGAAATGTGGTCGTTAGTCTAGGGAGGAGAGGTGTAAAAATATGGGGAAAGAGGTACATCTTAGAAGTCTTAAGATGCAGTATTATTACTTTTCTCCACAAGTACTTGCACTATAGACAGCTGACCTCACTCACCTTCAAATGTCTGTCATCTCCAAGGCAAGGAAACATTCTGCAGGAAGGCAGGCACACTCGTCCTAGCCCTGTCTCTGTCTTTAAAAGGTCACACAGTTCTCTGGGCCTCAGTCCCATCATTTGTAGTCTGAAGAAATTGGACTCTAGTGCCTTTCAGATTTGACATTATGTAATTCTCATAAATAAAGAGTAAACAGTCCTAAAAATCTCTCTTCAACTCTCCTTTGAGCTCTCCAGATGGTTGATTTTAAACTTTAACATTTCACATAGGTATAGAGTTGCATTTTTCACGGTGAGGACTTAATGTCACTAATACTCCACTAAAGTAGTCTGATGCCCGTGTATACCCACCACACATTGTTCTAGAGGAGTGCGTTTGAAACATAACATAGCTAGCTAGCACTTACTGCTTACTAGATGTACTTCTCCCTGGCTAGCTGTTTTGAAATTAAGCCATCGAATGCAG
This sequence comes from Mirounga angustirostris, assembly GCF_029215605.1. Lineage (NCBI taxonomy): Eukaryota > Metazoa > Chordata > Mammalia > Carnivora > Phocidae > Mirounga > Mirounga angustirostris. The sequence continues at coordinate 107,958,121 of NW_026991716.1, forward strand.
AATGTGATATACCCACACCTGTTCAAAAGTCACCTCATCTCAAAATTCGAAGCATTCTCAAATATATAAAGTTAAACTACAGGGAACAGCTCACAAGAGACAGTTACAAGCAAAAATTAAATATTTGCTGTAATTGCAAGAAATTCCTGTAGAAATGCAGGAGCAATGCAAGAAGGAATTCTCTAACTAGTCGCCAGTCCCAGCCTCACACAAAGGTCATGGATGTTGCAGGGTCTTTCTTTACTTTTCCCTTGAGCCCCCTTTCAGGCCGTACAGACTCAGTGACGGGTGGATGCTCTCTGTACTTTCTTCTCTCGCTTTTCCTTGTTCCCTTTTCTACCCATGTGTCTGCCCCGCCTCCAGAGCCCAGTTCTGTTCTGCCGACATCCACTTGGCCAAGGCCCCAGGGATCTCTGGCCCTGATTGACAGCAAAAGGTGGCTTTCACAGTCTTACTAAGGGTGCAGGCTTTGCTCTTTTTAATTTTTCAAAGTGGGGCATTTACAAAACAACAAAACCCTTTCCCCCCCCGCCAAATATGATGGGATCATGTGGCAGAGCAGCTGGAACAGAGGTTTTAAGGCAGGATGGGGCCTAGTATGTCCGTGGACTGGCAAGGAGGTCCTGGGGGCTGGAGCCGGGGGAGCAAGTGGGAAGAGGAGGGTGAGAGGGCCAGCTCGTGTAAGATCATCCTGAGTCCTGTTGTGTGGATTTTGACTTTTACTCCGAGTCCTCAAGGAGTCAGTCTGGTGGGAACATAGGCCGATGAACAGACAATTGCCGAATTATCTTCCTAAAACTGTTTTGGAAAAAGGTCACTATATTATCTTAAGATCATGTGCCCTTCTTATTTCCAGCCATGGATATTAGAAAAATAAGCAAAATACTAGTTTGCCCTTTTCTTGTTAATTTTACCCCTGAACGTAAAAGCTGAATCTTCATACTGAATATGCATTTTCTAGGTCCTGTGTTACCTCTGATGGCTAATTGTTTCCTTGCAAGTGTCTCTTCGTAGAGTTAAAACACACACTTCTTTAAGAATGACTGGACTCTGAGAGCACATCTGCTGCTTGTGATTACACATCTGACCTGCATGTTACGCTTGCGTATGGGTATTTTTCCTGAATTCAGATGTAACGTTCTGACTTTCCCACCGATGAGTGGCAGTCAACCCATCATCCCCAGACAATGAATAGAATCACGAACTTCTGTGGATCATCTTCTTCCTAAAGCTGTTTAGAAAAGGAATTTTCAAAGTAAGGAGGGAGAAGGATGGCGAATGTTCTGTGGGCGGTCATGATGTATAAACTGTGTTTCTGTTGTTCTGTCTTACTTCTAGCTACAAGAAAACACACGAAACCCTGAGTCACGCAGGGCAGAAGGCAACTGCAGCGTTCAGCAACGTTGGGACGGCCATCAGCAAGAAGTTTGGAGACATGAGGTACTGTGGGAGAGATCCATGGGGACGCTGCTAAGCCTTTGGCCTTCTGAGGGAAGGGGAGCTTTCTCTATTGGCTGGTCTTCCTAACATATTCTTTTTTAATTGGATTAACATGTTACTCGGCTGATGATGATTGGTGACTGAGATCGACTTTTATAATGAAGAGTTTTCTGCCTGCTGATTTGCTTAGTGAGCCTGGTCCCAAACATGCCCTTTCCACTAGGACATGACCTAATAAAAATGGGAGATCTGGGTCTCCTTTAATTACCGGTAACAAGGGGGGGGGGGCGGATTTCAAAAGAATGCAGCATATCCTGAATTTTATTCGCTAAAATTTAAACAGTAAGTTAAATATGCATTCAGTGGAATGTACTCTGATAAACTATTCTAAGTTACATTTTTGTATACATCCATCTAGGATCTTTTTCTATGCTAAAAACATACATTTTTATTCTTTTATTCCAAAAAGGTACCATGGTATATAGTCCTTGCACATTTGGGTTATTTTCAGTATTTCATTATTATATAAAGTTAGGGTGAACATAAAGATTTTGAACTGAGAACCAATTGTCCTCACTATAGGCGCCAGAAAAAACAGTGCAGTTTTTACCATTTTTATTTTTTACATTATGTTTTAGTAAGTTACCTATCTATAGAGTTGTTACTTTCATTTTTTTTTTTTTTGCTTGTTTAAATACCTTTCATAGTTTATTTTGAATTTGGTGATATATTTGGGAGACTTTATATCAATTTTATTTTTCTCTCTAGAAATCAAATTCATTTTTTAAAAAGTTTTGAAGTACACATTTTAAATGTCTTCCTTTTAAAAAACTGCATATAATTTTACTGGATTCTTAAACTATTTCTTTACTACCCTACAACTTCGATACTTAGAGGCAAATATTTATATTGTTGTGTTTAGGTTATTTTTGGCTTCATACATTTCTGGATTGTGCCCCTGCATTATCTTCACAAGTTGGCATTCATGAGGCTAGAGTTACATGTGTGTGAATCTGAATTACATTGTTTTATCTTCGTATTTATTGATAATGCGATAATGAAAAGCAACTGAAATTTTTCAGAGGCTGCATGTGATGAATAGGTAAACCTTCTGGATTATTAATTAACCCTGATTTTATTACATTTTATTATTACATTTTATTACAAATAAAATTTGTTGTCATGTCAATGGCATTAAAAATGTTTATCTAAACTAATTAAATAATTAAATAATTTCTCAAAACAGAAAATACACTCTTACCTGCTATATCCAAGGAAATATATTTTGCCATATTTATAAAATTTGTCTTCCACATTCTTAGTTGAAACCTTCCACTGGAACACTAGAACCACCCCATGATACTAAAGTGTTACTTCTCCAAATTTAGGAGACTTTACAAATACCGCTGAATCCTATTTAAAGTACATATTCCAGATTCCACCTCTCCGAGATCATGCCTCAGTGGGTCTTGAGTGGAGTCTAGGAATCTGCATTTGTAACAAGCTGTTAAGTGGCTCAACATCAGGTGGTTAGGTTATGAGGAGGCCACATGTAACTTAGCTCACCTGTATCCAGGTGTTCTCATTTACGAAATGGGGATAAGAGAAGAGAGCCTGCCATTTATTAAGCACTCAATAAATGCTAGTTTTTATCCTAAGTGACCATCTCAGTTAAAAGATGACCCCACATAATGGAAATGAGGGAGTATACATTAACAGGAGTGCACTGTGGTATTTCATAAAGGTTTTGTTCGTTTTCCTAAGTGGAAGAAAATGAAGACCCTTTCACTTATGCAGTATGTTAACATATTCACGTTCATACACTAATTGGCTATAACATCACGGTTGTGTTGACTTCTTTTTCTCTGTTTCAGTGTGGCTTTGTTTTAGGGTAATGAATGATCTATTTTCCAGAAGTTTCAAACTTCATTAATTGTTTCTCTATATAGAGGATACAATACTTTCATTATAAACTGTGGCTAAAAATACTGGAAAGTATGTCACTGGAGACTCAAATATGGTCCTGTAAAATGTTGTAGAGTTTGCAAAATTCAGACCTATATTTTTCTCAACTAAAACATCTAACATATATAACTGAGGATCAGTCCCTGCGAAAGCAACGGGTTTTACAAAAAATTTTCAGTTTTAAATTATGCTAGAACAAGTAACGTATGTGAAAGTCACATTTGAAAATTACTTACATTCTGTATAATAAAGATTTTTAAATGAGAAAGTTTTTATTTTTCATTTAAATTGATTTGCCAATTTATAAAATGCTAAATTTAAAAATTATATCACATTTTACTTTGAACTCTTTTTTAATATAAAGTATCATTTTATCCTATATTCCTGTTATTTATACTATAAAATTCTTCTGTGCATTCTGGGAAAAAATTTTTGAACTTGTTCAAAAAGATTTCCAGCAAAGCTCAGATACCTCTCAGTTTTTTTTTTTTTTAATTATTACAAGTTAATACTTACAGATTTTAAAAACTTAGAACTTGGGCCTTTTAATAAGTTAATGAAAAGCATTCTGTGAGGATTTAAATTGATGTGTTTTATAAAAACAAGTCATATTCTTCAGGCCAAGATTCTCATTTTATCCTGATTGCCGTTGACTGAGTCCCCATAGCTCCATTAGGGAACTAACCCCCTCTCTTTCTCTACCTGTAAAATAACATTGTTCACAGCTACCTAACTAAAATGCTTCCTGCAAAGGTAAAACAAGGACACATTTATGAAAGTACTCTGAAGCAATGCAAGCTCTTGGAATTGTTTTTATAATAATACCGGCATCTTCTTGGAACTTCTCAGTCATTTGTTCAAACCACGTGTGAACAGGTGGAGATGAGGCTCTTTGGAGGAAGCATAGAACTTTTATTCGAGTCCAACCATCTCTCTATAGTCATGAGAACAGTAGTTAGAAGTACAACTTATAAGAGGTTGATACAGTAATTATTAAGACACATTAAAAAGTATACTCCCAAAGAGTAATGAATGGAGTCATGTCATCTTTGCTTTGGGGCTCTTGAGAGGGGGGACAAGGGCACTGCGGTGCTGATATGCTAACTCTGGTCCTGCTCTCTCTTTTGCTTCCCCGGGCTGCAGGTCTCACTCCATTGGGTAAGCGCTGCCTCTAGGGCCCTACCGGCCCCCTTACTGCTCCCTTCCTTTCCAGAGTCCACTGCTCCCTTCACACCATGGGTGCGCCTCAGCCAAAACATGGGGTCTCCTTTCCTGAGAGTGTTCGTGACCAGGGGTTTACAGAGTGTAGGGCTTCTGATGTGATTGAATTTATTTAAGCATCTAGTTGTCTCATTTTGGAATCATTTATACCAGTTTCACTTGCTGAGCAATCTCTTAGGAATCCCTTCCTACATTCTCAATCCTTCCCGCATTGGCAGAGGTCCTCAGTATTGAAAGAAGAAAAAAAGAAAAGCAGAAGTTGAGAGTTGTATGTTTTTATGAGACGTGTAAAAAGTAAAATCGAGAAACAGAAAATTGTTGTGTTTTTCTGAACGTCTTGTAACTGTTTCTTACGTGGATGGTTCACCTTCAACTTTCTGTACCTTCTGAAGTTGAAGAGGGGAAAGGTTTCCAGAAGCTCATACGTTTGGAAGTGTGCAACTGTCCAATTAAACCCTCCTTCAGCAGGAATCTTACGATATATTTTTTGGGGGGTGGACTTTTTTTCCTAAGAAAACTGCCTGTATTTAAAGAGATGAATAGATTGATAATGCTGATGAATTTCTTTTACTAGTTCCTTTTTTAATGTAATTTCTGGGGAAATATTTGCCTATATTTTCTAAGTGGAGTGTCTAAGTAAGATCATAAGTACTCCCTGAATTTTTTTGTCCTTTTCTTTCTGAGTTCTAGTAAAGTGCTGCCCATACTGATGACCTCAGTGGATATTGTCGGGGAAGGGTGAGGAGTTTGATCCCTTACTGTTAGCTTCTTGGGAGGAGACGCAGGGATGGTGTTGGAAAGTGTAATGGGGGAGCACTATCCCAGGAACAGAGACCCCATACATAGGGCTTCCTCCCTCATCCTAGCCTGATTTCTGAGTGGAACTCACAAAGGAGTAACAGGTGATCCCATCAGAGGGAAGATGAGCCAGCTACCATAGGATCAATAGAGTGAGAAGGCTGAAACTCTTAGAATTCTCAGAAATGTTGATGTATTTGTACCAGATATCCTAGAATGGATGCAGAGGTCCCTGCTCCCATGTTGGACTGTGTGGATTGTATTTGCCTGATATGTGTTTCCTTGAATGTCTTATGTGAACCACATATATTCCTCTGGAGAATTTCTCCACAGCGGAACAATTAGCTTTCACCTGCCTTTGTACCTTCCTAGGTACAGCCCTTCCTCTCTTCCTGAAAGAAGAAAGAAGAGAAGGGAGTGGGAGTTGAACCTGGGGAGGATGTCCACGGGCTCCTGGGAGCACCTGGAGAAACCAGACATTCTCCTCAGATTTCCTGGCATACCGGGAACCCACAGGACATAAAATAACACCCAACTTGGACAGTGTACTCTTCCCTTATACCCTTGAAAGCTGACCGTGGCCCACCCTACCCAACGAAAACAAACGTCATCTTGGTGGGGTGGGCAAGGAATACTTAAGACAGTTGAAATTGCTGTTTTAGAACTGTGAATAGGGAGCTTCTCATGTACTTACGTTGTGCTATCTTCTTTTTTCTTTTTTTTTTTTCTTTTAATCTGCTTTTGCCCTGAAGCTACTCCATTCGCCATTCCATAAGTATGCCTGCTATGAGGTAATGTGTGTAAATTACTTTATATAATATCAGTGCAGAATGTGTATGTATGAAGTATTACTTTGATAGTTACTTTGCAGAGATTTTCCCCTCCTCTTAATATGAAAAGCAGTGACCTTCCTTACTCTCTTTCCTGACAGCCTTCAGGAGAAAAGGCGGACAGTTCTGTTGAAGTAGGGTATGATGGGCTTCGGCTTCTGACCAAACACGCTGGCTTACGTCCAGTGTCTCCTGATTTGTGTGACCTGAGACAAGTTACTTACCTAGCTCGATGTCCATTCTCTTACCTGTTGTGTGACATAAAGTAACCTGTGTGAAGCACTTTCTTAGCGTAGGGCCTGGAGCCACCATGCCTGCAAAGGCAGAAATACGTGCCTTATTTCAGTAGAACTAAACGCAAGCCTGGGAGGAAGGTTCAATGAAGGGAATAACAGGCTGAGAGGACTGCAGTTGTAGAAAGGACATCACCAGGATTTTTTAACGTAGATGTTAAGGTGAGGTGTCTGTTAAGCAATGAAAATTACTAGCTGGGTGAAAACTTCTGAGAAAGACATCCCCCACTGGGGGTTTGTGTAGCTTAGTGAGGCAGTCAGATAAAAGCACACTAATAGTAACAGGGTATCAAAGAATGAATGTCCGATTGCGGGGGGTGGGGGGCACGTCAGGAGACGCAGATTGTAGCCCGGCTCTGCCAAGAATGAACTTTGCAGCCTTGGGAAAGTCACCTCAGTGATATCAGTTTCATCATATTTAAAATAAGAGGCTAAAACCAGATTTACTGCTCTTCCCACTGCTCTTGCCCTGGACTTCCGTGGTGGGGGACGCGTAGGGGGGCCATCAAGCCTCCAAGACCCTTCCCCACTTCAGTCTGAACTGTGCCTTTTCTGCCTGCTTTATAGTATGTGTTGTGCTGTGATATGTTAGAGAGGGGATTCGGTTGCTCTAAATAGTTTGAGACCACTGCAGCCAAATTCTTTCCAGGGTCATTGGTAGTTGTATGCGATCTGATTAAATCTGAGTAAACAGTTTCTCCCTGTTCTCCAGCACACATTCTAGTGTAATTGAATTAGAGGAATGTCTGTTTTATTATCCTGATGATGTTTCTTCCACACTGAGGTTATTTGGAAATTTAGCCACAGTATTTGATTTCCCTAATTTGGTGGTAAATAGGGAGCATAGATTCAAGATTGCTTAGTCCAGGAGCGCCTGGGTGGCTCAGTCGGTTAAGCCGCTGCCTTCGGCTCAGGTCATGATCCCGGGGTCCTGGGATCGAGCCCTGCATCGGTCTCCCTGCTCAGCGGGAAGCCTGCTTCTCCCTCTCCCTCTGCCTGCCTCTCTGCCTACTTGTTCTCTCTCTCTCTCTGTCAAATAAATGAATAAAAAAATCTTTAAAAAAAAAAAAAAAGATTGCTTAGTCCATCTTTGAATGACTTGCACCCCCTAGCATAAAAACACTCAAATTGAGTAGTACAACCTGCAGCACTGAGCTTCTTTATTTGTAAGCTTTTTTTTTTTATTAACTATTTGTTTAAAGATTCTATTTACTTATTTATTTGTCAGAGAGAGAGAGAGAGAGCACAAGCAGGGGGAGCGGCAGGCAGAGGGAGAAGCAGGCTCCCTGCTGAGCAAGGAGCCCCATGCGGGGCTCCATCCCAGGACCTGGGATCACAACCCAAACCGAAGGCAGACACTTAACCAACTGAGCCACCCAGGCATCCCTGTTTGTCAGCTTTTAAGTGTCCAAAGAAGGGCTTGCAAAAAATGAACACGGTTTTGCTTTGTGAATCCATCTAGTGGCTTATGGGTCAAATGTAGTCCTCATGATCTTGACTGAAACTAACTTTAAAAAAAAATTTTTACTCATCTAACATATACCCATGAACCATGAGGCTGAACTGTCCGGCCACTGTGGGCTTGTGTAACTGATGGATGATAGGCCGGCGTGTGAGAGCAGGCTTGCCCTCATAAAACCCTCAGTGGCAGCAAGGTGTCAATAAATATATACCGTTGAGTCGTTCAGGTGCAAATTCACTAATATTTCATCATGAAACAGCAATATTATGGAGGATTACTCATAGGAATTTGACTCATGGCTTGCGTTGTTTACAAGATGTGACGTCACAAGTGGGCTCTCCGAACTCACCATTGTTAATCCCTACAGCGTAGATGCAGATACATTTCTGACCATCTGGAGTGTCAGAGTCTCTGGAGGTGATCTCTAACAAAGCCAAACTCAGTCCAAAACATATTACGTACGTTAGTTTCGTCTTGATCGTATTAGAGCCGTGCTTCATTCCGCACCATACAAAGAAGCCCATCTATTATAGCCATTCTCCCTTATAAAATTCCTCTAGGCCATTCCTCCTATTTCATTTCGCCTGCACTCAAGAGAGAATAACAGGTGGCTTATCAAATATAGTAACATTCAGTTGAATTATTTGACCTGAAAATGATGGCAGTCATTGTTGCTGAATGCTGACATGGATACAAGATTTAAGGTACATTTTTAGTACCTTCTTGGTTCCTGTTTCTTTAGTTGGACCTGGGGATATCCTTTTTAATGGTAATGATGTCATGAAATCATGTCATGTGGCCAAATCCAGTCTAGGAAACCAAAAAGCACCAAATGAAGCGCCTAATGCTTAAAGTAACAAGATGATGTATAGAGAGTATTTAACACAATGAATGAGTCACAAATAAATTGTTAATAGACTGCAAAGATTTTTGTTTGGTAAGAGAACAAAAGTATATCCTCTGTAGGAGGAAAAATAACATGTGCTCATAATGCCATTTTGATCAAGCATTAGGCAAGTAATAGGTATATTTCAACTTAAAATAATGAAAGCATTGACTCTCAGAAACACTACTTCATGGAAATTGACAAAATGATTACTTTTTAAGGCATGGAAAAGAAAAATTTATGAACTTCTTTTTTCCCCCTTGAGTTATTTCTGTCTTGTCTCACATTTACTGAAATAAAGAACTTTACAATTCCAAGTGGGAAAACTCTTAACATGACATTCTTCAGATAGACTTTCCATTGCTTACCAAAAACAAAAAACCAAAACCCCAAGCAAAACAAAAAAAAAACGAGTCCGGAAAAGGAGTGCTGTGATAGTTAATTAGCAAATGACGAATTAAGCTATCACTCCTTCGAATTCTTGGAAATGATTTCCAGGGCATCTTGGAATTATTACAGTGATGTTATTAACAAATGCTGTCCTGTTTGTTATATGACTATTTTACTTAGAAAATTTCCATGTCAGGTTATGGTTTGTAGATCTAACCTGGCAGAAATGAAAACATACTTGAAGGCATGCTTGTCGAACCGACAGCTGGCTCTGGTGCAGAGATGATGTTTACAATAAAGAGCAGAAAGCCAGGCAGCTCGGTTGCTAAGACAGCTGGGTCTTTGGAGCTGACCTCTCTTTTTTTGTTATTTTAGGAATTCTCCTACTTTCAAATCATTTGAGGAGAGGGTTGAGACAACTGTCACAAGCCTTAAGGTACAGATGAAGTGAATTTTGTGTCATGGGGTCCCGTGAATCAGGACAGCTTAGTCATTGTGGTGGTTAATTCTGAAGGCGGGACTGCCAGCATTCGGTGCAGCCAGGAAGAAAGCCTTGCACAGAGTCTGTCTTTTTCTTCACATATAAATCTGTCAGTAAAACCAGTATCTGAGAGTGTTGCTGGATCCTCACAGAGTTGTTTCCACAAACCATTTGAGGGTGATGACTTGTGAACATGTACTGGGATTTGTGTTCACTTCTTTGCAGGTTAGAACTCTAGTGCTGTCCCCTCAAAAACTGGTATGTGAGAGAGGATTGCGGGTAGGATCGAGGGTATGTGAATTCTGAATTTAGAGGTTAAGTGGAGGGTCTCCAACAGCTCATAGCCCCTCTGGTTTGCACATGGGCCAGCAAAAACCAACTTGGCCCCTGCGTTACACCGCCTCCCCTCTCCCGTCAGCCACCCAGACTTGTTTACTCCATTCCCAGACCGAGCACAGCACAGCATGATGATCATGGAGGGAAAATCAAACTGAGTCACAACGAGCATTCTTTTGTAATAACGCATTTGATCCCCAACTTTAAACTGAAAATACGCCTGTGTCATGGGAGGTGTTAAAAAAAATTTCATTGACTTTATCATTTGAGTGTAGATGAATTCATCTACAGAGGAAGAAAGCACAAATAAAATCAGTCTAGTCTCAAAATGAGACTTTCAAAACAGGAAAAATCATTGAAACAACTAAGATTATGTTTTTAAAGATACCAGCTAAACAGTGATTTAAATAGTCTTGATATTCTTATCGCTATTTAGTAGACAGTCCATTTCTGTATTTCCCTATCTGGGAAAATGAAGAATGCAGGGGATCTTTAAGCAGATCAAAGCAGGTGTGGGCACATGCTGATCATCCAGCTGCTTCTGAATCCTCTGCCACCATGTGCTGCCTGATCCGTCTGTGAGACTGTAAGGTATTCCTCACTAGAGCTCCTGCATGCTCTGATTGTGACTTGGAGAGTCTTTCCTCTTAGGGGAGGCTCTTCCACAGTCTCCTGCTTCTGCTTTATCGGGCCTGGGATTAGATGTTTAAGGCCCAAGAATGAGATTATTACTCAGCATTTCCCAGGCCTTGCTTTCACTTACCAGCACTTTGTAGTCGTGCGATTCCATGACCCTGCTTGTCAACATCATTGCTTATTGAGTATCCGGGGACCCGTAGGAGCCATTGAATTGCCCCCATGTGTAGGGAAAGCTTTGATAAGGAGGGACGTGCAGTGCCTGGAACATTTCTCTTGCTAGAATATCAGGTTTCAAAACTAAGGGTTCAGAAAATCCTAGGAGTTAATTTCTCAGCATTTGGTTCCCAGCCTTAGATAGTGGAAGGAGGATGGATTCTGTTGCTTGTTAGACCAGTTCTGACATAGGAGGAGTTGTACTTTTTAGGTTTTCTTTAGAAGAAGGAGATACGAAGAAGCAAAAGAAGAATAAACAACAACCTATTTCCCTTTGCTTTTAGGAAGCTCTGGTAAGCTCACAGCTCACATATGATTTAAGTGTTTGATCCACAGTCTGAGCTTCTCACTTCTCTCACTTTACTGGGATGGAAGGTGTAGAGCCTGCCTCCTCCTTCAGACGTGCACAAAACTAACTCAGCCGGCCAGATCCTAGCCTGTGTCAAGACTTCCTGAAAGTGGGTTCCGTGTCTGCATGATTGTCCCCGGGGTTTAACAAGACTCACATCCCACCCACCTCCCCTATGTCACAGCCGATGCCTACTTCCTCTTTTTCTGCCCACCCAGGCAGTGGAGAATAAATAGCTAATAATTGTGCTTTGTGTAAAACTCCCCACTCACTCAGTCATTGCAAGTTCCTCATTCTTTTTTTTTTTTCTCCAGACTAAATAATAGATGTTTAACCCTTCTTTATGTAGTTTATTTGCCGCATAGTTCTGTGTTCTAAATTTTCTCCAAAATTTCTATAACGTTCTTCAATTATGGATCCTGGGGCTGTTTCCGGCTGACTCACAAATCAGTAAGGATGAATCAGTAAGGAAATGCCTCGTAGGTCTCTGCTATGGTTCTCCTCACACATACTGCTTTAAGCTTGATTTTTAAAACATCGCTCAAACGGAATCCTGTTCATATTTGTGTTATATGAGAAATAATGTTCTGCTGGGAAAGGAGGTCCGTTCTTACCATCTGTCACACACCATGTGGCATTTATACTGATTGTTCTTCCTTTATACCCAGTTCTGTAACAGCTTGGTTTTCCATGTCATCACCATTATATAAAATTTAGTCCTGTTTGCCTAGATCCTTGGAATACATCACTCTCTCACCTGATGACATCTCAGCTGGTTTCACCTATAAACTCGATGAATGCACTTTCTATTTCCTCTAAAACAAACAAGCAAGCACAGCTCCGATGAAACCGTATTTGTTATGTTCCACCATGTTCCACCAGGGAATCATGAACAACTACATCCCTTCCAACCATTCTGATCATTTAACCTTCCAATCATTCTTCGAACCATGTCAAGCAGACCATATTTTTAATGCACCTCTTTTTGATGAATACTTTGCATGACTTTATTTAAAACCTTAAGAAAAAGACAAGATATACTTACTACTTCTTTGTATCTTCTCAACCAGCCATATTATTATGAGAGATTACGCGGCCCAACTCAACAATTCAAATAGAATTTTATGCAAACAACAATTATAGTTTTGGGGATAAAGTGACAAATGCTTGGATGAGCCATTATGAAGGAAAGGGTCCAGGAGAGTTTTATTGTTCACATCTTTGCTGATGCAACTCCTCACCTAAATAATCGCTGTGTACAGTCATTCAACCCACGTGGTTAGGAAACCCCTTTATTCCACTCAACCGTCTTGGTTAAAAACCCCTTCATTGCACTCCCTTTTTTTGACAAATTGCTTTATTTTAAAACTATTCCCACCTTTATTTTTCTATTTTGATTTGAGAAAAATCAAGAACTAGGAGAAGAGAAAGCAACAAAGCCCAAAAGAAAACATCAGTAATTGGTATTCACTTGATTCAAAACTGTGTGTGACTTCTGTTGCAAAACAGAATGCAGATAAAATAAAGAGGAGAATGGGAACTCTTAATAGAGTAGATTACATTGAATTAATCTTGTTTCTCTCCAGAAAGAAATAAACATAGTGAAAAATCACATAGTTGGAAGCAACCCCTGCTTCTTCCCAGTGCTGAGATGACACAGAGTCAGGGAGGAATCAGTGCTCAGTGCCAGAGGTTTGCAAATTAAGGCCTGTGGGCTAAATCCAGCTGGTTGCCTATTTTTTGAATGGCCTGTAAACTAAGAATGGTTTTTATATTTTTTAATGGTTGAAAAAAATCAAAGGAAGAATGCTATTTTGTGATGTGTTAAAATTAAATTACATGAAATCCACATTTCAGTGTCCATACACAGTCTTCTGTAAACACAGCCATGCTCATTCACTTATGTGTTGTTTTTGGCTGCTTTGTACAATGGTTGATTTGAGTATTTGTGACAGTGACTATGTGATTCCTAAGCTTAAAATATGTGTTATCGGTCACTTTCCAGAATGAGTTTCCTGACCCCAAGCAGAGTGGAAAATTTGACTTAGGAATTGAATCTAAAGAGGCAGAGAAGGATTTTAGTGACACCTGGAGAAAAGTGTATGCTTGTTTTGGAATGTTAGACTGGTTTTAAAACCTGGTTACCTTTTGTAAAGGGCAGACCAGGCAGTGAGTGGATACATGTTGCAGTGTGGCTTACGTTCCTCTGAGTGATCACTTTGGTGGCAGTGAGGAGTAGACAGCATTTTGGGACTAGCAACATTTTCTATTCTGTACCTTTCTTTTCCTCAACGTGTTTTCCCATACTGTTAGTGGTTAAAGGAAAACCAGTGCGACAATTAATAAGACTTGCATTAAACATTAAATATTCTTTTGAAGGACTTTTTAATACAGAATTTTTCAAAACATTTTACCCATATTTCTTAATATATTTCTTATTAATTGATTTCTTCCTGATTTTGTTATTACCAATAACAAGTACACAAAAAGGGAGCCTCCTAAAGCATCATAACTTTGCATTTCAAGGGATAGCCCTCCTTGAGGGGCAACTGCCTGGAAAGATGTGAAGTGGGCAGTGCTTAAGATCTGAGTCCTGTCTGCCTCTCAGAACAGAGACCAGAAAGCATGTTTAGTGGAGCTGCTCAGCCTTTTCAAAAGCCATTTGTCAGGGATCCAGGTAGCCTTTCTTAAGTCCCAGTAGGAAGCCTAAATTGGAGTCACTTAAAGATGTTTATACACTTTTTAAGTTGAGGGAATTTATCTAAAATCCAGTTCTGCTTCTATTACATCTGTTCTCAGGGTGATGTGTAGACAAATCCACAGATCTGGATATGCTCCTGAAGGGGTTGAGATTTTTAGATGTCAGAAGGCATAAAGAGAGCATTGCTAAAATTGTACAGAATTGAAGTTTTGGATCCTCTCCCAGATCCCAAGTATGAATGGCATTCTAGCACTCTGCTAAAGGAAACTAACTTCTCTACACCCTTTACGTTCCCTTTCAAGAAAAAAACTATTTTTGAACTCGAGAGTAGTCCGTTTTTACACAAACATTGCAGACCTGATGAACTAACTACGTTTGCATCTCTGGCCTTTCAGACGAAAGTAGGCGGGGCGAACCACGGCGGAGGCAGCTTCGAAGAGGTGCTCAGCTCCACGGCGCACGCCAGCGCGCAGAGCTCGGGGGGCGGGCCCCGGCGGGCCGAGGAGGAGGAGCTGCAGTGCTAGGGCAGCCCCCTGCAGCCGCCCCGAGCCCCGGCCCCGCCCAGCCGACCAAAATCGCGCTGCGAAAAACCCAGGCCTTGACCTTGTTCTTCAAACGGCCTCTCCGCAGAGTTTAATAAAATGATTTCCATTTTGTATTTGTGTTAATGATGGACCACGTGACCATCACATTCAGTATTCGTAGACTGTCATAATTTAAAATGTCCCCACTTGAGCAGGTACAAAATTGATCATAACCCTTGTCTTTGTGTAATTCAGCTTGTTGTAGCTATTAATGATCCAAACTCGTAGCTATTAATGATCGGCTTTGGTTTTCCCTTGGACCCCTTTATGATGTGCATGTCTTTGAAGGCTGAGAGTGGTGAACACTCCCTTCCAGGTCGGTCAGGTGGGCGGGATAGTTTTTTCTGACCTTCTCCAGCAACAGGATGGGTTCACTGCAAATTTCATCAAACTGCTTGCGATCGCCCTCACTTGCATCAATTATATATGTTTGTTTAAGCAATTAAAATAATTGGTTTTAATGAAGACTTTGAATTCTTAATTTCTTTACGTCTTCAGGGCAGGTAATGACTTTAAAAGATGGTAGCTATGAATCTGCAGATGCTATTTTTTTTTTTTTTTAAAGATTTTATTAGAGAGCACGAGCATGGGGGAGAGGCAGAAGGAGAGGGAGAAACAGACTCCCCGCTGAACAGGGAGCCCGAAGCCAAACGGGGCTCCTGCCACTCTGCGATGCTATTTTAAATCAACGTCTACTGCTAATTTGGTGAACATAAGAGGATGTGTAAGTAATTATAACCTCAGCGACCCTACCAATTCTAAAATTCTATTCCACATAGAGTAGCAAACTCAGGTAAGGGAGACCTGAAAGGGGGTGGCCAGAAAATGGGAGAAACAGTTCTGCTTCCCCTTCCATTTTGCAAATTGCTCACATGAATGAAAAAAGCATCCTATTAATACAATCAGGTTTCTGCAGGAATTTTTACCTTCCACATCATATGCTTCTCTTTTCTTCTAAATGGGACCTATACATTTGTTACTAGGTAGCACACACACATCCTATAGATGCAATTTTTAAGTGAACACAGAATTGACCTATTAACTTAAAAAAGCACCGTTTAATATATATATTATTCATGCAATATATATTTTATTTATTCATTGTTTAATTTACTTAGAAATATATATATTTCTTTTTATTTTTTGATGTAGTGTTCCATGATTCATTGTTTGCATGTAACACCCAGTGCTCTATTCAGTACGTGCCCTCCTTAATACCCATCACCAGGCTAACCCAACCCCCCACCCCCCTCCCCTCTAGAGCCCTGTTTGTTTCTCAGAGTCCACAGTCTTTCATGGTTTGTCTCCCCCTCCGATTTCCCCCCCTTCATTTTGGGAAATATAGATATTTCTACATAAAATATATGTATTTTATAAATTATACACACATATGTATACATATATATATATACATATATGGCGTAGTGAAATAAAGCCAGTCTGAAAAATTCTATTCAAATTAATGGAGCAGGACAATCCACACATCTAACTGAAAATCAAGCTAGTTCAAAGCCACATAATCTCTGAGGCTTGCAGTCTTAGCAGAGATAGGTATGGGGCTATAATCTTGAACCAGCGTGGACAATGAAGCCCTGCCAGTAGGATCACTGGCATTCTCTCTAACTTAACCTTCCAGCATGTTGGTTGAAGCCAAACCCTGTCCAGCTGGCTTGTAATTTGCTCACCCACCGCTGCATGTGGCTGTCAATCTCTGTGCTCAATTTGCAGTTGCCTGGTGTGTTTGAAATGGTCACCTTTTATAAACTCACTTCTTGACCGCATTCTTTTTGACTGCACTCAGCAAACTGCACCGTATTAGAAAAAGCAGAGTTACGGTGCTATACACAAATATCTTCATTCACCAACCGATTTCTGCACAGGTAAGTCTCAGCCTTACATATGACCTGAAAACATAGTATTAACAGTGACTAGAAAAACAATCAAGATAATTAGTGTTCATGTCTCAAAGCTTCAAATACATTTTAGCCTCTTACTTTAAACCATTCTTCAAAACTTTGAATTTCATCAGTTTTATAAAAACTATATTCATGTCAGCTCTATTAATTGAAAGGTTTTTATGATTATTACTCACTCTGATCTGGGAGTGAGATAAGGGACCATGACATGAGTAGGCTTTCATTTCGTCAAACGATATGTGAAGAAGTCACATTACTGGGGCGCCTGGGTGGCTCAGTCGTTAAGTGTCTGCCTTCGGCTCAGGTCCTGGGATCGAGCCCCGCATCAGGCTCCCTGCTCGGCGGGGAGCCTTCTTCTCCCTCTCCCACTCCCCCTGCTTGTGTTCCCTCTCTCGCTGTGTCTCTCTCCATCAAATAAATAAATCTTTAAAAAAAAAAGTCCTATTACTCCAGTCGTTGGTAGGTGGGTAGTTAGCACAGACGTTTCATTTCCTCACGGCCTAATCACTCAAGAGGTGCCTGTTTCTCCCTTACTTTGTGCCTGTGCAAGCTCCTCCTGACTTAATTCTACCCTGGGTTTCCGTATTATGTCCAGCGGGGCTCAGTTCACACACAGTAGTACTGTCTCCACAAGTGCTGAAAGGTATTTGCACGCCATGGGCTTAACCATTCACTAAAAAAATCAAAATGACTTCAGGTCAACACCATGTATACAAAATTAATATCACAACCCCGACAACCTCGAATTCCAATGTGAATTGTGATTACAAAATAAACTGGCTTTTTTAAAGTAAGCAGTTCTATAATGTAACCATTTGCTACTTTTTAAATACCGTTGCTTGATGGAAAATACTCATAGATTTACGCTACAACTTTATCTTACAACTCACATCTCATGAAAACTATGACTGTTGGTAAGTCATGTCAGCAAAGCAACCTGCCTCTTACTCTGAATTACACATTTTCTTACAAAGCTGTTCTTGAACCGTAGACAACAAAACAAACTACATGCTTTATTACAGAACGTCTTGACAAACCACGCCATTCACAGTGGTCAACGCGAAGAAAACCCCAGAAGTCTAACCTGCGGCTCTGTCACTATTCACTGTTCCAGAGTTACCTGTCGGGGCCTGAAAGCTGTTGCACTTCACTGTAAAATGGAGCATAAGGTGGTTGTGAACTTGAGCCACAACACCTCCTCTCACTTAGTATCCAATTGGAGGGTGGGCGGGTGCAGGAAAGGGCAATGGCCCTAGGGTGAAAAACTGGTTTCAACATGAAATGTAAAAAAATGACTTCAAATCTGGTGTTCAGATATAATTTCAAACTATACTATTTGGCAACATCTTATGGTTGCTTGGTAATCTCTAAGAATGGTAAAATTCTTTACACGTCTACCTGACTTTTAGTTCATACCATAGAGTATGTATCAAGGCAATTAAAAAATAAGATACTCGTAAGTCTCCCACAGGAATCATCCCAACCCCACTTTGAATATGAAGACTAGCAAACTACTTAAATAAAACTGCTGGGCACAGAGGATGCTTTTCCACCTGGCACTTCATCAGTCATTTATCACAGAGTGATAATGTGCCACCAGACTGAGATGAACAGGTTGGACCTTCTGTTAGAATTGACATTTTTCGAATAGAAGGGCACTGAGACTTACGTTAACAGCTGGTGAAATGCCAGTCCACAAGGCAGAAACAAGGAACTTAAAAAAAAAAAAAAAAAACCCACCCCCCACCCCACCCCAGTCAGCTCCCCCACCTGAGATGTGTCCCCTCCAACTACCCCTACAGCCCTGCCTTTCCACCCCCCCTTTTGAGTGGGGTAGTCTCTCTTCTTCATTGCAAGGAAGTAATGCATTCTTTTCTGTTGAGTTCAACCCAATAATAATGTTTTGCACCACATCATAATTATAGGGTTTGTTATTCAGAAGATCAATTCCAGGCAAGTAGCAGGTATCTTCCAGGAGAAAACAAAAATTTTTTAAATGATAATGCTCGAATATTTGTAGACTTGGCTGGTGAATTCGATAGCTTTTTCTATTGATTCTTTTTCTATTGATCTTCACTGTGTTATTAAATAGGATTTATAGCACCATTACATTTTCTTTCCCTTCTTAAACCTATTACCCCAGTAAGGAAGATTTAGAACTAAGTGTGAACTTGGTAGGTAGATGGAAAACTGAGACGATGACCAGTAGGTGACCAGTAGCATTAAGTCTGACCCAGTAGAGGCTCCCTAGTCTATGAATTTATGAAAATTACAGCAGGCAAAACATCCCAAGTAAAGCTTCAGGGCCACAGAAAATCTTCTGGTTAGAAATATTTGAATTTTTATCTGCAATTATTTTATGGGTGTATGTTCATGCCAGGAGAAAAAAAAATCCAAAATCCTGATAAGATGCAACAGTATGTTGAAGCCAAGCAGCATTGCTCTTTTCAGTGCAGAGTAGCTATATGTACACGTGTGTTGCTTCTGAAGAGATCATGCACTTTGCTTCCGGCAGATTGGGTATCCATGGATACTGCAAAGAGTTTCCAAAGAAACGCTGCCTAGAATATTCTCACCACGCCAGACTAGCAGGCCCTCACATGGAAACTGACACTTGAATTAAAGGGATAGGCATCATTGCTTCACACCAAAATACTGGGCAGGTTTGCATGGATAGTCTTCTTTGCCTCACCATTCAGTGGTTGTGCATCACTTAAAGGCAAGCAGGGTAGGTTACTTATCCAATGAAAGGAAATGAGGGGGAGAAACTGGATCTGTGTTCCCTACATAAGGTGCAGCGACCCCAGTAATACTCTTCTGATTACAGATTTCTTACCCGGCGATCAATGTTCTTATAAATCAAGGTCTGAATATTTATACATCAGACAGGGAAAAATTACACAGAGGCAGACAAGTGGCACTTGACATTGTGTGCCTGAATTTATCCCCAAATGACCAAATGGATTAGGGGGAGAGGCAGAACCTGTTAACAGGTTTACAAGTCTATGACCAAGGGTCTAAAGCAGGTCACAGTGAAATGAACAATGGGGCTCCACAGAGTGAACGTCTGAACAAAGCAGCATTTCGTAAATTCATTGTGATACATTCTTTTTCTGGATCCTTATCACTAAGTCAGCTGAAGAATCTGTTCTTAAAAGTCATCATAACTTAATTTTCCATCAATCCATGAATCGGGCCTTCAGGGTTATGGGTTATTAGTTTAGAATAAAATGATTTAAAATCTCCAATAAATACGCCAAAGCTTAAGGTTTTAAAAATTTATTTATTTAGTTCATACAGAGCTCCCCCCCGCTGCCCCCAGCCTTCATCCAGGGCATTTTCAGGACCACATCCTGTTCCTTAGCTTCTTTTATTATCCAGATTGTATCACACGTTTCTTACTGGAGTCCAGGCAATGGAAAATAAACAGACTCACATCCGGGGAATCAACACAGCAACAGTGGCAAAACACACCACCACGAAAGGGCAAAACACAATGTCACAGGAGTGCAGCAACAGAGGACACGTCAGGAGCTCAGCTCACTGGTGGGAGCTGCTATGTTGGCGTTTCTTTCTGCCTCAAGTTCAGAAACAAGCTGGACTATCTCAGGGTGACTGAATTTTCCTGCAAGGCAAGAAGACCGGAAAAAGATACTGACAAGAGAATCCATCAATGTCTCCAGCTTGATCCCAGGCTTGTCAGGGGCTCGACTCTGAGATTCACTCCAACGCAGAAGAACACAACTCCAGGTCCTGGGGAGGGGACCACTTGGAGATCATGCTCCGTCTCCCCAGATGCCACCGAGCACTAGGGATGAGGATCGGACAAAGAACTGTCCCATTAGACAGAGCTAGGGGAGACCGCACCAGGCGGCCTCTGAATGCTTCTACCCGGAACCACAAAGAAACTCAGGACAGCACCCAGAGAACTGAAAGCAATCCCTGCCCGTTCGGAAACTGCAAAGGATGGGGGAACAAAGCACCTACATACAGAAAGACTAGTAGGAAGGCAGAAGGTCTAGGCTGTCCCACGATGCAAACGTTCCTCTTGTAAACACTTCTACACCATACCCCACTGATCTGTGCTGTCTTCCCTGCTCCTCAGCCCTCCCAGATTTCTGTCCTGGGCAGCAACCAACCTACAAGCTATCTTAGGTTCAAAGTGGCTGGCACATGGGAATATTACACCCACCCTCCTTCCCTGTATTTTCGTTTTTTGGTTTTGGTTTTTGCTTTGCCAGTACCTTTTGTTGTTTACTGTTCATTCCACATTTAACTCTGTTCCATTTATTCCCTATTCTCAACCTCTTCTTTGAACGTTCCCTTCACTTTCTTGTGCTGATGTCTGGCTCGTCCTGAGGATATGGCTTTCCCTGCAGCCTTGTCACACAGTGGCCGTTTCCTCTCTCACATGGCTTTTGTCACTGGGCTTGGGTCTGTCCTCTATGTTCCCCTTGCCTCCAGGCCACTCTCTGCCCCACTATGTAAAGCTCATGCAATTACTGCCATTCCATCAAAATGGCCCTTATTGAGGACACACCAATTAGCTCCACATTGCTGAATCCGATGGCTCCTCCTTCCCTCTTGAAACACTTTCTTCCCTTCACTTTTGGGACCCCTGATTTTCTCCTCTGAAACCTATTTTTCCCCCATCTTCTCCATCTAGTGGCAACTCCATTCTTCTATAGTTGCTCAGACCAAAATCCTTGGACTTCTCTCATAAACACCGCCACACAAATCTTGTCGACCTTTATATTCAGAATATATCCAGAATCTGACCACCCCTTCCTTTTTCTACCACTACCTCCTGGCTCAAACCACTAGAAGACTGCAATAGCCCCCAGTCGGTCTCCCTGCTTCCAGCCCAAGTGACCCTTTCAAAACATAAGTCAGATCATGCTCGTCCTGCAGTCCACCTTCTCCAAGGGGCCCCCATCTCACTTAGAGCCCACGCTAACCACCAATACTGGCCGGCGGGCCTCAGCCCACTTCTCTGGCCTCACCTGCAACCCTCTCCTCTCATCTACCCCCACAAGCCACGCTGGCCTCCACGCTGTTCCTCGAACACATAGAGTTTCAAAAAGAAAAGAGAAAAAGCCTTAAGTGGTGACTGAATTAGAGAAATAAAAATGTGTTATCAAACTAAAGCCTTTATGTCCCCTTCAAAATCCTCATAAGGGGGGCACCTGGCTCTCAGTCGGCAGAGCATGCGACTCTTGATCTCAGGGTCACGAGTTCGAGCCCCATGCTGGGGGTACAGATTACTAAAAAGAAAAATCCTCATAAGGTCACAATGTACATCTTCACCTCTCCCTAACTAAACTTGTTTTTTCCTTCAAGCATTATTGGGATAAGTAAGAAACCACGCCTTATATCAGTTACATTACTTACAATTATTAATTTTTTAATAGAGTGGTGCATCAGAGTGGAAAGTAAAGTGAATTTTAACCTAAACTCAGCTGAGGAAGCACTATCCTCTTTCTCAGCTCCAGTGTCTTCCTCAATAAAATGTGGAGTTTAAACCAGATGACCCTCCTACCTCCAATTTTTTGATTCTACTAGGAGTCTCATGTTTCATTTTCTATTTTTCACTGTGAATGTATCAAAATAGAAAATGATAGCGTTAAAATGCAAAGCACCACACAAACATGACTTGTATTTCAGTTACATTATTGGCAAAATATGCTATCTTGGAACCCAGTCATTGCTTAGAATAGGTTTGCAAACCTTTGCTGTAAAGAGTAACACAGTAAATACTTCAGGCTTTGTGAACTATGTGGTCTCTGTTGCCAGCTACTCAATTCTGCTCAATTCTGCTACTGGGGTGTAAAAGCTGTAAGACAATACATAGAGAACAAGTGTGGCTGTTTCCATAAAACTTTATTTATATGAACAAGCAACAGTCCAAACTTGGCCCATGAGCCATAGTTTGCTGATCCCTAGTTTAGACTGCTATTCTATTTAACTGAACTCAAACATTTCTGAGCACCACCTGTAACAAAAACAGATGAGACGAACCTGGTCTTGGCCCTCAAACAGTTTACTATGGGGTAGAGTGAGCAACTGGGGGTTTGGGAAGAGACTCAACAAGAAACATCACTAAAGAGAATGCAAGTCAGACTGTCACAACACTGTGGAAAGCTCTAGACCAAATGCAGATTGAGCAAAAAGAAGGGAACGCCTAATTCTGACAGGGATCAGAAAAGGAGACCAGGGAGAGGAGTGGCCTCAGACTGCACAGCTGTTGAGCACAGAAGTTTTGAAAATGAAGATGTGATAATACCTATGTCTACAAAGGAGGAAAACACTGAGTCCTGCAGGATGAGCTCGTGAGCCTGGCTGGCGGAGTTAGGAAGTAATGACAAGAATCCAATACAGAAATAAGGAGGGCCTTGTCTGACGCAGAGGAAGTGGGGCTGGAAAAGAGGGAAGGAGAGTCGAATCAACCTCATGATGATGCACATCATATCCTGGAGCACAGCCTGTGAGCTGGGAGCCACGTGACGTGTCGAAAAGTCCCCAACGGGCCATCTCTAGCAGTGCTCTCAGGGGAGACGGGGGCTGAGCTGAGCCTGAGGAACTCCGGGGGACGAGAGACGGAGCTGTGCTCCACGGAAGCCCCACGAACCCCAGCCAGTACTCCTACAGGCTCTGAGCTTCACCAGAAATTGTATCACAATGAAGACAGTGAAGGCTTATTGCCCGGTATGATGCTAAGCACTTCACACGAACTAATCCGCTAGATCTTGAAATACCTCTATAAAGTAGATTCTATAATTATCCTTATTTTAAAGATTTTTTTTTAAAGTAATCTCTATACCCAACATGGGGCTCAAACTTACAACCCTGAGATCGAGAGCTGCTTGCTCCACCGACTGACCCTGACAGGTGTCCCTATAATTATCCTTATTTTAATAATACGGAAACTAAGGTCCAGAGCTAGGTTAAGTAATCTGCTGGAGGTTACATGGGTTATATGGGGCAGAACTAGAACCAGTTGAATGCCAGGTCCGTGCCATGAAGCACTATAATGACAATGGTGACTTCACGGTTTGGGGTTTTCTACTTTCAACATCTCTTTTTCTACCTCCATCTTCTATGACTTTACTTCTATAAAGCACTTCCAGATTATAAGGCACTTTCACAGACATGCTCTCTTTTGAATCTCAAAACCCACCTGTGACTCAAGTAGGGTAAGCTTTATGCTTTCTATTTCTCGGGGAGGGCAGAGAGAGGCCAGGGCAGGCACTGCCCGGGGCACAGAGCCAGCTGTGACTGTGACCCTGGCCTGCCGCTCAGAGCAAAGGGCAGCAATGCTCTCACGCGCCAGGCTGCCCCTCACCAGGAAGCCCACCAATTCCCTGTGGAAGGAAGCGTCATTAGAAGGTCACAACAGCGGATCCCACGAACGCGACGCCAGTCACTACGCTAGGAGGAAGCCCAACTAAAACGGTGTTTCCTGAGGACAGCGCCGAGTACCTGCCGTGGAATCATAGAAGTCCTGCAGCCTCCCAGGTTTGCTCTCCAGGTTCTCATACTCGGAGGCCTGAAGAATCATCTCACATCGGTCCAGCTGCTTCACAAACCTGGCTTCTGCACTTGACTGGGTCTCATACTCCTAAGGACGAAAGCAGCACCATGAGAACCAGACTCGCAGCTAAAAGGACGCTCTGTACTGGCCACCGCTCCCGACCACGCGCAAGCCCCTCACAGAGCCGCGGCCTCCGACACTTGGCCGCTTGCTCTCAGCCCCCCGGGCAAGAAGGGTGCGCTCGCCATTCTGCGTCCTCCGCCAGATGCCTCCCAAGTCTCTTCTGTTCGCATCGACACTCCGGGCCTCCTTCTCCCCGGCTGGTACCGTGTCTTCAGGATCATTATTCCTTCATCCACCGCAGTGGTGGAGCTCTTTTTAACTTCAAGCTAATATTTCATGGCATGCTTCTCAAATTATTTCCCTCCCCACTTAAAAACGGTCAAGCTTCCTTTTCAAGGGCATTTCTAGCTTTCTTATGGAATTTTGGCTGTCCCTTTACAATGGAAATCTCTGTCCTTGCTTTCCAAACAGGTCCCCCTGGGGTGTGACTCCAGAGGACACGGGCAGGATCTGCGGGTTCTTCACACGTCCTGGTGACAAGGTGGTGCTGAAGGCAGTGGTTGGGGAGCAGCTTTTTTGTCTTTCCTCTGCCTTCTGGTCCTGCCCTCCTCAGTGCAAACCTGAGACTAGCGGCTCCGGGAGGGCTGCTTCGTAGAGCATGACACATGTCACACAACCCCAAGTCCCAATTAATACTAGATAGAATCGTTTTTCTATTAAGACCAAAGTGTTCCCAACTGGTTTCCCTGCAAAGTGCTCATTTGTAATTCCACCCCAGATGTGTCTGGATAATGAACCTGTCAGGCTTTCTTGGCAGGGTGATGTGATGTGACTCACTTAAGGTTTCTCGGTTTTTATTAGATGCCTTATTCTTATGAAGGCAGCTATTTGGATTTTGATAGAGCTGACAATTGTACAGGGAAATCGTTTTAATATGAAACCAAATACATTTTGTTTTATTTCAAAGGCACTTAAAAATAATTATTTAAATGCTTATTCACATTTATAATTATATATTTACATTTAATAATTCAAGTTCATTATTCAACAAAAAAAGAAGTCGAATATACTCAAGGCATGGCAGTTCAGGATTTTTCTCTATTGAAAGTAAGAAAAAAAGATTTCGAGACGATTAGAAAATGACCACCCACTGTATAACAAATTCTGGTGAAATTACATGTTTCTTTTAAAAATATAAATTGTTGGGTTTTTCCTCAAAAAGTAATGGTACAGGCATTTCCCAATTTCATTTTCCAACAATGAGGCAGGGCAAGGAGAACAGTGAGGCCAAGAAAGCTCTAGAAGTAAGAAGACGCCATGGCATCTTTGGGGAACTTACTGCAGGCAGTTTCTCATGACAGGATGCAGAATTAATTGCAGGAGGAAGAGGAGAGAGAAGAGGCTGAAGGGGGAGGAAGGGTCAGCTCCTGAAAGGCCTTGTGGTTTGTGATAAAGGGGTTTCAGCTTATCCTGTAGCTACTGGACATCACTGAAAGGGTTCAGGCCAGAAGGGTCATGATCAGACATTGTAGAAAGATCATCTTACCCTCACTGTGGAAAATGGCTAGACTAGAGGCAGAGAAATCAGGCTCTGAGACTTGGTAACACCAGCAGAGCAGCTAGGAGAATCTGGTCTGGCCTAATCTCGTGGCAACGAAGATGGAACAAGTGGGCAAATTTGAGAAATACTAAGGGTGAAGAAGTGAACCAAAATGTGGATGTGAACGAAAGGAAAAGCTAAAAATGACTCCTTAGTTTCTGGCATGGGTAACTCAAGAGGGAGCAAAGGGGAGAAACAGGCCCAAAAACTGACAGAGCAAAGAAACAGCAAAACCAAAACCTAATGAATATTTATAACAAAACTACGGAACATAACATTACCATGAATCACAAAATATACATTAAGTGGGGACAAATCACTTCCAGGCATGAGCCCTGCTTTCCATCAGCAGGAGCAACAGGGCATCTGATGGACCTGAGAATAGGAGAACCTCAGCTCCAGGAGCAGCTGACGCAAGCCCAGCCCTGGTGAATTCGCCAGTCTGACCTGCTGGGGCTCGCTCCAGACCAGGGCTCCATAGAAAGAGAAACTGCTGGGGGTGGAATCAAAAGTGAGTGGCGTAAGGATAACAAGAAGAAGAAAAGAAAAAATCCAGATAAAAGTGGAGAAAGAGAACAAAGCCAGGGAATCTCTGAACGCAGGCCACCATATATTAAAACAAAACAAAACAGAGCAGATGAGGAAGCTCTGTGAAGTTCAAAAAAGTTATCTGGGGGCGCCTGGGAGAGCTGAAACCCGACTCTCGATTTCAGCTCAGGTCACTATCTCAGGGTCCTGTGATCGAGTCCCACATCCCATCCGGGTTCCACACTCAGTGGGGAGTCTGCTTGAGATCCTCTCTCCCTCTCCCTCTGCCCCTTTCTCCCCTCTCAAATTAATAAATACATTTTTTTTTTAAGTTATCTGAACCAAGTTTCCTTCCAAAAGTTTGGGAAAACTAATTGTGTATCAAAATGAGCAACAGAAAAAGCACAGAGATGAGATCCCATACAAGCCTACCAGAAGATAAAAAGAACAAGGAGCAAAATGACATCTCTACAGATAATTCACATCAGAAAGACATCCTTAATTTTTTTTAAAAGGATCAAATCTATAAGAAACTACTTGAAAAAGAACTAAAAGATGCTAAAGAAATGTTAAGACATGAAAGAACCATATAAAAAGCATTAGAGATAAAAGAAAAAGTCATTTTTGCAGTGAAGGCTAAGCAAATAGAAACACAGGGATATTTAAACATGATAAATAATACCTCAAGAGAAATAGAAATTGAAAAGGAAGTTAGGTTTAAAAGTCAAAAAGAAATGAAGAGGATGTAAAGGATCTGAGGGAAGGTGACAAATATTAAAGACAGGCAAAGAAGAACCAACATTACAGGTATGTAGGTGTTTTGGAGGAAAAAAGGAAACCAAAGTAAAAGATAAACTATATTCAAAAAATTTTTCTTGAAATTAATTTTTTTTAATTTGAAAGTATATGTTGAAAACACACACTAAGTAGCTAAGGATATTAACCCAGAAGGACCAACACCAAGACACATTCAAATAAAATTACCATATATATTTTTAAAAAATCCTTTGGACACCTATGCAGAAACAACACTGGACATGTAAGGAAAATAAAATTATTATTAGACTTTGCTTTATGACCAAAGAGAATGGGAGTAATGTATTTAAGATATTCAAGGAAAGAAACTGGGAGCCAAGGATTTTATAAAACTGACCTTCCAGTATAAAGAACAGAGAGGCAAGTTTAAAGCATATTGTTCCTGTGAGCCCTTCTTGAAGAACCTACAAGAGAACAAGTTTCAGACAGCCAAAATGACCAGGACAAAATGACATAAGGATGGGTAGTGAGCATCAACAGGTACTTGCAGAACTAAGATTCAGCGAGGTGTAAGAACAATATGTTATGGTTAATGTAATGTAATGGTAATGTAACAGTCTAGAGTACAATCTAGGTAGAGTACAACCATAAAAAAAATACAGGAAGAACGGAGACAGCATAGGCAAGACAATTTTTTAAACTGTTTTCAGTAATCAGAATTGATGATGGTGGTATATACAATTGTTACTCTGAGACGGGTACATGTGTAGAGAAGGATAAAGCCTATATAATCAGGATTCCTTGTGTGGAAGAAAGGATAACATAGAAGAGGTTAAAACATACCATACAAGAGGTTAAGTAAAAACCGTGCAGTACTGTATTTGAATTGGAAATATCACCATGAACCCACGAGGAATACACACATGTATATCCTAACTCTGTCCGTTAAAAAGCATAAGAACAATAACCCACTCAGTAGCAGCAAGCACCCCACTGCACATATTGTGGTCTTGAAATAATGCTGCCTATTGAAACAAAAAAACAAAACAGGAGGTCTGGCTGAAGCATGTTCAAGATGAATAAGGCTGGATTACTCTGTCTTTCCTGCTATCAAGGAAGCGACCAAAGTCAAGTTTCTATCCCACCTTTCCTATATGGACTGCAACCAAAGAGGAGATGAGGAAGAAGCCTCTGCTTATACAATTATTTCAGCCACTAAATGAAAACAAGACAAAAACATTAGTATATTACAATTCTCAGTGCATCAAGAAAACATTATGTGCCTCAGGATAAAGAATCCAACACCATCTACAGTTTTGCCAAAAAGATCCAACGTGAGTCTGATCCAGGCTCTGGATTCAGAGGCCAATCTGCAGAAAATAAAACAGAGGAACAGAACTGCATCATGAGTGTGCAAAACCCAGACTATGGAAAACTCTGTAAGCCAAATGGTCTGGATTCTTCAACAGATAACTTGAAAGAAAAGAAAGAGATGGGGTGGGGTCAGAGGGGAGGGGCAACTGTAGATTAAAGGAGATTTAAAAGATATATTAAAGCTTTAAAAAAATGGACAGGATTAAACTACAATTTGGGATGACCCCTTGGGTGATAAATCCATGAAGAAATTCAGGTGATCCCTGTGAAAATCAGGGCAGTGGTTACTTTTGGAGGGAGTGGTTGGGCTTGCTCTGGGCACAAGAAAGGGCTTCTACAGGGGAGTGGCACAGTTCCAAATCTTTTTGTTTTTTAAGATTTTATTCATTTATTTGACAGTGAGAGAGAGAGCACCACAGGGAGAGCAGGAGAGGGAGAAGCAGGCTTCCCGCAGAGCTAGGGAGCCTGATGCGGGGCTCGATCCCAGGACCCCGGGATCATGACCTGAACCGCAAGCAGATGCTTAACAACTGAGCCACCAGGCACCCGGGCACAGTTCCAAGTCTTGATGTAGGTGGTAGTTACAAGGAATGTTATCCTTCCAGTACCTCATTATGCTATACACAGGTGTTTGTGTCCTTTTCTGTGTTTTACTTTTCAATAAAATGGTTTTACAAATAATAAAAATGGCTGAAGAAAATGAGGATGCCATGAACCGGTTGAGCAGGATATTTAGGTGGAGCTGCCCATTAGGCTGCTGGATTTGTAAGTCTGGAGCTTAGGAGGAAGATTTTCAGGAGAACACTCGGAATAATCAAGATGTGACCACTGAAGCCTGGGAGGAGTGTGTAGAAAGGAGAAGGCCAAGGACACAGCCCTGGGAAGGGACCACCGGCTCTGACCAAGTCCGCCAAGGAAGAGGAACCCCTGAACAAACTCAGAAAGAAGAGCCCGGAAGGTACAAAGAAAATCAGGAGGGAGCAATGTCACAGACCTGAGGGAGGAGAGAACTTCACCAAGGCGAGGCAACATCTTGCGAGCGGCCCGGGGGTCAGGGGGCCCCCAGGCAGAGAAGGGCTTGCCAGATGGGCCGCACAGAGGCAGTCTGTGACCCCGGCAAGAGCCGCATATGCGGGACTGAGTCACACGGCGGGCTGGGGGCAGTGGAGACAATGCCTATCTATCTGGTGGCAAAGGGAAGTAGGGAAATGTGGTGTCCAGGGAAGTTTATTTCAAAATAGGGTATGGAAACATTATTTACAAGGCTTACAAACAAGCTGAAAAAAGCTCCCATCTGGAAGCATTTCTTTTCTCATTGAAGGAGGCAAGATTACTTGCTGTCACGGTGGGGGAGGAGAGGCAAAGCAGGTGGGCGAAGAGAGGGATGGACAGGTGACATGGGGCCAAAGACGGAGAGGCTGCGTGGTGCCTCCCGAGGAAGCGCTGCAGCCCTGAGGCTCAGCAGAGCCTGGAGGCCTGGATGGGGAGTGAGTGACTCCATTCCCTAAAGTGGCGACAGGAGGGTCCCTGCATCAGCACTCTGCAGCCTCCAGGTAGGACCGGGGAAGCCAAATTATCGAAATGACTCGGACTGGGGTTCTGTGGAGCAACAGAAGAACAAGGAGTTCAAGCAGGAAAGAGATACAGTCTGGGTCCTAAAAGGGAAGAGAAAGGAAGGAAGGGACAGGGAAGCCACAAATCTCCTCCCTCTTCCTTGGGGACCGGTTGGCCCAACTGAAGCGTTATGGGAAGTTTCTCTCTTGCATCTTCCACTTTCCCACCTCCTAGTGACTCCCCCTTGGGGACCCAGGATCCGCATGTTGCTCTGCATCAGACTCCCCAATAAAATACTGCACCTGAACTACAAAGTGTCCTTTGTAGGGAGACTTTTTTTAAAGGGTACCTGTTCACCCACTGTATCTCCAACTGACTGAACTTCGGGCAACGTGGAGAAAATTCGGGGTGGGATACAATCCCGGGGCAGGTAGGTATGCCAGGCATCCTGGATGAGGAGCAACTCCTGCTTTGTCTGGGGACTCATGGCATATTTCTTTAAAGTGAAAGGCAGGTGGTGGGGTGAACATCTTTCTGTGATACTTTGAGAAAAATGAAAATGTTTTCTCTTGACTTGCTGATATTTGATTTCACACTTCTATGACAAAGATAAATTATAATCAAGGATGTTTAATTGCATTAAATAGACATGACCCTCTGGGCTGAAAGCTATTTATAGTGGTGAACAGCTATGATTAACATTTCAGCAATCAATCAACTAGCATTTCCTATGTAACTGGTACTAGTCTAAGTTCCCCAGTTACAGAATGACCGTATTTTCTTAAACCAAAATCAGAGCATAGAGACTGGAGAAGGGGAAAGATAGAGCTTACCATGCGTCAGGCAGTATTCCAAGTCCTTTCATATATTAATTAATTTGATTGCTATACAACCTATAAAATAGGTATACTATTACTGTTGCCATTTTATAAATGAGGATATTGAGCACAGAGATGTTCAGTAAGTTGCCCAAGATCACACTGGTAGTAAACAGAGTATCTGAACCCTGGAAATTGGACACTGAAGTCCAAGTACTAATGTTGGACATGAATTATAAAAATGCTTAAGTTAATATGAGAGTCTATATATTGGGTTGAATAGTGTTCTCCAAAAATTCATGTCTACCTGGAATCTATGAATGGGATCTTGTAAGATCTCTGCAGATGTAATCAAATTAAGATAAAGTCATACTGGATTCGGATGCACCCTAATCCAATGACTGGTGTCCTTATAAGAAGAGGGAAATTTGAATATCAGATACAGACACAGGGAGAACACCACTGACTATGGAGGCCCAGACTGGAGCAATGTGTCTTTAAGGAAAGGAATGCCAAAGCTAGAAGAGGCATCTATCAGAGGGGTTCCCCGGGTGGCTAAATGGGTTAAGCGTCCAACTCTTGATTTCAGCTGAAGTCATATCTCATGGGTTGTGAGATCAAGTCCTGAGTCAGGCTCCTCATTGAGCATGGAGCCTATTTAAGATTCTCTCTCCCTCTGCCCCTCCCCACCCCACTCACAAACGCTCTCTCTCTCTTAAAAATAAATACATAAATAAATAAGTAGAAATAAAAATAGAAGAGGCATCTACGAGAAGCCAGGCAGAGGCAAGAAAGGATCCTTCCCTGGAGCCTTTAGAGGATGGCCCTGCCAACACCTTGATTTTGGACTTCTAGTCTCCAGAACTGTGAGACAATAATTTTCTATTGTTTAAAGCCATCCAAATTTCTGGTAATTGTTACAGCAGTCCTAGAGAGTCTCTTACTACAAATAAGTAACTGGTATGGTGTCCTAAATATGATAAAACTGTAAGTGCTTGTTCAATTAACCACCACACTGCATCATGATATAAAGAAAATGTTGAAAATGTTGAACGAGGAGGCAGGCTTTGTCACCTGCTACCTAAGAGACCCCTGGACATGGGTTTTCCTCTAGTTTTATAGAATTCTAACAGACACAGTAAAGAATCAAAGAGACAGAATACAGAGATAATTAAAAAATAGGTAAGAATATTAAAGTAGCCACTACATAGTACCAAAGGTATTAGAGAGAGGAAAAAGAGAGATAGAGAATGAATTAGTTTTCTAGGGCTGCTATAAAAAGAACCACATACTGGGGCTTAAGCAACAGAAATTTATTGTCTCATAACTCTGGAGGCTAAGGTCGGAAATCAAAGTGTTGGCAGGACTGGTTCTTTCCAAGGGCTGTGAGGAAGAATCTGCCCTCCTCCTTGGCTTATAGAAGGACTCCCTCATGTTCACATGGTGCTCCCCCAATATGTCTCTGTGTCCAATTTCCCCTTTTTATAAGGACACCAGTCGTATTGGATTAGGACCCAAACTAATGACCCCATTTTAACTTGACTGCCTCTGTAAAAATTCTAACTCCAAAAAATTTTTTAGATCCTATCTCAAAAAAAAAGAAAAAATTCTCCAATTATCATTTCCTCATTGGAGAACACTTGAAATGATATAGTTATATTTCAAGATGAACAATAAAAATTTGAAATATAATTATTTAAAAAAACCTCCTTCACAGTATCAATAAAAAGCCCTGTCAATTCATTCAACAAATATTTATTGTCTACATCGTATATTATATTTTACTAGGTATTGAGAATAAACTATTGAATGGAGAAGAAAAAAAAAATCCTATCTTCTAATTAGGTCTTATTCGGAGGTACATGTGAATTTTAGGGGTACACAATCCATCCATATGATGGAGAGAAGAGGGGAGAGGAATATCTTCTTCTGAGGTACCACGCCCAGAGCTAGGCTTTTTTGTCAGATGATTCTGTGGGCTGTGAGAAACATGTATTGTGGAAAGTGATACTCCAGGTTCCTGAAATTTAGGCTTTAACAGGAATAGGATGGGGAGAAATGGTCAAAGAAATTAGGGATAATTCTAATGTTTAACACTCTCTTTACAAAATAATATTAGATATTAGAGATGTCCATTTTCCTGCTCTGTTTTCATGATTTCTAAATAAACCTAAATATACCTGTGCCCACTCGCATCGGGACCCACATACACATGCACACTCTTCCGTGGAGAGTAAACACTGGGACTTCTATTTATGCTCAGTCTGTACCTCCGGGCCCTGGTGACCTTACCCTCTTGACCTGAGGCAGCTACTTCATTCATAGGGGTGTACGAATTGGTTAAGGAGAGTTTAAGAGCCATGAATACTATTCTCTGTTGAATGAATTTCTGTAATTCTGTCTGAAAAATGTGTTGCTGCTTATTTATATGGTCCTCATTTTGCCCCCTCTGGCTCTTAATAGAAAAACAAGCTCCCAACCCTTCTAGAGCATGCAAAGATGACGTTCATGTCAGAAAGCAAAAAAGCTCACAATTTCTCTCCTCCGCATCAATCAACATCCCACGGTCTCACCAACAAAGTAATTTAATTCCTTGCTATTTTCTTTTAAGCTCTTGGCTGGCCCGGCAGCAACAATTCTCAAGGAGGACTGTCACATTCCAAGTGGCCAACTGTGTACCTGGCCTGAGATCTTCTTTAACAAGCTTAATTAATTCAACCAGTGACTTTAACAAGATCATAAAACTGTCACTAGTTTTGGGGGTTATCAAGTCACTTAATGCTCTGTATTTTAAATTTTTTCCAAATCCAAAGTCTTTTTGGAAGCTACTTAATTAAATTAAAGGAGATTTTGCAGTAAATTTAAAGTAAATTAATTTTTGTCATTAAAGTAAATTTTGCAGGAAGCTTTTTTTAGCCAGTTGCTGATGGCTAACTGCGAAAATAATTTAACAGATACTGCCACTCTGTTTACAATAATTAGGAGACACAAGGGTACCAATTCTTATAAAAGGTTTTCAAATTCTGGGAGTCTTCACTTCTTAGAGACATGGGATTAGTTTCATAAGCTCAGGGCCATTTTTTTTTTTCTTTCTATATATGAAATGCAACCCAACTCCATTCTATTATTCCTCAATTCATAGTGTTCCAGAAGTTCACTTGCAAGTACATACTTTGGCACAAGGGACTCTTTTCCCTGAAGCAATTCTGTTATACCTAGTAACAGACGCCACCTGAGCCAGCCTCCAGCTAGATACCATGCATATTTTGCCAGATTTAATTTTCACAATTATTTGGCAAGGCAGGCATTAATAGGCCACAGTCTTTTACCTTAAAACCTGTTTCAGTTTTCGGCATATTTTTAATTTAGAAAATAATATGGTATGGATAGTACATATTACAGAAAACCCCGAGTGGAGTCTAGGGCAGGCTCGGTTGCCAAACAGATGAATATTTCTACATCAAAGCATACTGATTTTCACACCAAGGCCGGGGGTGGGGGGTGGCCCGGGTGTGGGGACTCTATAAACAGCCTCATGTTGATTCAGGTTAAGATTTTACTGTGTGAGGTCAAGTTGGATCAGGTTCGTTTTTTTTTTTAACTGGCTCCTGAATTCTGTAGATTTCCTCATTGTGGCTAAGGGCATGCGGAGCTGTATTCTCACGTTCTAGGAGAAATAGGCCCATGAGAGCCAAGCCACTCAGCCGAAGTAGGTGGGATCCAAATCCAGGTCTCTCCAGCGGCAAGCCCTGCCCTCTGCGTCACAGCCTACAGCCTCACAAGGGAAGGATGCTTATGTCATCCCCTAAACCAACTAAACCATAGCAATGACAGCCTGCCACAGACTCTAACCACGGAGTAAAATGGCATTCTTAGGAGAAACATCTATCCAGGGTTCAACAGCGACACTTCCCAACTTGCCCCCCGTCTTCCCAAGTCAAGGAAAGAGCTGATCCAGCGTGCTAGGCCCTTGGCAAGGGAACTCTGCCAGCTCTGAGGCTCGGGGGCGAGCCAGGCAGGGTGGAGGCCTGAAGATGTGAAGGGAAAGGTGAAAGATCAGCCTCTGAAGGCAGGAGCGGCGAGCAGGGCTTTAAAGGAGCCGGGAGGAGTGAGAGTATGAGGTAGTGATGTCCAAGGGTAAGGAGGGGGGCTAAGGACTCAAGCAAGCAATGGCCAGTGTGGACTGGAGGGAAGTGAGAAACTGCAGTAGACAAGGGTCTGTTTGCTGTTGTTTTTCCTCCACAAATGAAAACCAGTGCTAGGAGGAGGGGAGCAATGGGAGCACAATGGCTTTCTTTGCTCTTTCCACTCTTCCTGCCCTTTCCGTCCAGCCAACCCCTATGCCGTCAAGCACTGGAGGGGAGTGAGCACCCACAGGGCCGCGCTCTGCCCTGGGCATCATGGCAGCACTTCACTTGGACCTGACTCAGAACTAAACAACCCTTCAAGGTTTCACAGATGGGCAACAGACTCA
The DNA here is from genome assembly GCF_029215605.1 of Mirounga angustirostris. Taxonomy (NCBI): domain Eukaryota; kingdom Metazoa; phylum Chordata; class Mammalia; order Carnivora; family Phocidae; genus Mirounga; species Mirounga angustirostris. The sequence continues at coordinate 107,993,323 of NW_026991716.1, forward strand.
GAGAGGAGAATATGCCCAAGGTCAGAGCCAGGAAGTGGTGAGGGCCAATGTTCTTTCCAAGGACCAGAAATGGGTGGGTGGGTGTGGGGTTGGCAGGCGGGGGGGCGGGGGGGGCGGAATGGGAGGGGAATGAGAGCAATGCAACAGGAAATCCAGGGGGCTCTGAGTCAAGATCTGTACCAGGCATTATGGCGTCAAGGGAAATGGGGAAATTGGAGAGAAGAAAAGTTTCTATTAGCCACGAGAAATTCCTGCAGCAGCCAGGAGGTAAGAAACAGACACAAACCAGAAAGTAAGTTAGAGACAGCTTGTGATGATCATCTAAGTCAACTAAAACACTGACGAGCCACATAAATTCCATCACAATACACTTAAAAGCAACGTATCATATATACTTACTTCCCAAAGTTCATAAAGTTCCTTTCTGAGATCCTCTGGGAGGAGCTGGGTTAGCTGCTTCATAGCTTCCTGAAATATCAAACCATTATTTTAATCATGATCACATTTATCTAGTTAACAACTCAACTACAAAAGCCGAATAATGGGCTCAAACTCTCACAAATAGCTCCCCAAAGGGCAGCGGAATATTGGACAATATTTACGGCTTACAAGGAGGGCAGTTGTGAACATTAAAGAAACGTGTGTATTTATTCATATGGGCTTCGCTGAGCATATGTTTTGTGGTCTGCAGCACAGCAGACACCAAAAGGACAAGGAGGAGGGTGTGGGATGGTTACAGAGATATCAGAAGTGAGGCCAAGGATTTTACATCTTACGGATGAATCGCAAGATGCCCACGTAAATTTCAAGCATAAACATACTAAAGTTCAAAACAAACCTGAGAACAAGAACAGGAAAGTAACACTGAATTACAAAGCTCAAAGAAATTGTTTGTATACTATTATATTCACGTTCTATTGTTAATACTTTTATTGCATAACACAAAGCACTACACAAATGGGCAGTTATTGTCATTAACATAAAGGAAATGACACAAGAGTATTTTGTAGGCTCACACATAGCCTGAAAGGGGATATTAAGAGATAATTAGCAGGACGCCTGGGTGGCTCAGTCAGTTAAGTGTCTGCCTTCAGCTCAGGTCATGATCCCAGGGTCCTGGGATCGAGCCCCGCATCGGGCTCCCTGCTCCGCAGGAAGCCTGCTTCTCCCTCTCCCACTCCGCCTGCTTGTGTTCCCTCTCTCGCTGTGTCTCTGTCAAATAAATAAATAAAATCTTTAAAAAAACAAAAAACCAAAACCAATAACAAATATGTTGTTGCTCTCTTCTTGAAACTTTAACAACGATTTTCTGGATCTATACTCCTTGATATCATTTGTTATTATACAGTCAGACTGCACTTTCGAGACCTCCGAGGTAGTCGATATTCCTTGTTTGGCAACACGCACCACAGAATTGTGCCTACCTTTTTAAATGAACCCTCCGAAAATGACTTCGCTCAACTCCGGGGTAGCTGGCTGCGTATGCCAGACTTGCCCTCCCCGTGGTGAGCCCTGCCACTCCCACTTCTAGAAGGAGTTTCGCCTTGTCCACACACAGTTAGGGTGATAATTTTCCTAGCTTCTTCCCGTTAGCAAAGCATGCCAAGAATTTGCCAAAAGTCCTGAGCTGAATAAGCTTTCAGCAAATGTCTTGGGTCACTTTTGTGTCAAGCACCCAGAAAGCATCCTGCATCCTTCAGACACCATTGGTGGGGCTAAGCAGCGAAGGAGTTAACTGCAAACTATAGATTCAAATGGGGTTTGGGACCTGACTCACCTATGACTGGCTGTGGAACCCTGAGCAAGGTACTTAACCTCTTTGTCCTTCAGGTTTCGCATCTGTAAAATGGGGTGAAAAATGGCATGCATCTACCTAAAGGGCTGTCGTGAGGATGAAACAGGTAATACAGACAAAGCCTGTGGTATCTGGCACATAATCAGCACTCTATAAAATGTTCACTATGTTTTTCAGTTTCTCTATTTTGCCATGTTCACTCCCATAATAAAGCTTGGTTCTTCTCCTTTTAACCTCTTGGTTCTTCAGCAACTTTTAGCAACTTTAACCCTGGCAGATACATACCTACCATGATTCTGCCTTCTGACTTCATGTTTCTCTCTTCAAAAAGCAATATAACCTGCTATTGCTATATTCCAGCCTCAAGTTCCATCCTATGGGTTCCTGATGATCCCTATGAGGCACTCGGGTTATAATATAAAGTTTGTTTTATCTTGTTTAGGAAGGGGATCAGACAACAAGTATTGCTTTTGGCCCTAAATTTTTTCTTCCATGTCCTCATTTTCCCTTTCATCTTAATACCTGCTCCCCTCCAAAACAATCAGCCTTCCAAGTTCACCAAGTATTTTCCCTCCCTCCTACTTCAGCGTAAGCCTTCCTGATGCAGTTGGCTAGCCTCTGGGCAAATCATGCTGCCTGACTCTCATTATGTGCATTCCACCTTGAGCCAAGAAACCCTCATTTAATTATCTTAATGCATGGTTCAGACATCCAAATCTTACTCATAAACACCATCTGCATAAAGAATTGTTCACCTTCCAGATCTTTCTCTCTGTTCCCAAATCCTAACCAGCAGCAGGAAGAGGCAATGGACTACCAGCCCTCTTCCAAGCCTTTGGTTTCTTGTCTAAGAACCTGCGGTTCTTCAAGATGCTTTCCCTGGCCTTCCTGATCATGGCCTTGAGTCCCCTGGGAAACACACGAGTGGGGAGCCGCCAGGAGGTATAACGAGGCCGGAAAAATTCCCATCATTGCCAGGATAGGGCGTCCAGGAGGGCAGAAGCACTCTCTCTGTTCATGCCGCACCAGGCCCCTCCATGAAGTGTCACCGGCCAGGCCTCACTTCTGTCAAAACAGTAGCGGGTCTTCTCTCATCTCCAGTGGCTGGAGAACCTGCCCATGGACTCTTTTTTTCTCCAAAAGACTCTGACTTGCTCCTCTGTGGAGGAAGCCTCAAGTTCATTATGTACCTTCATGGGGACAGTTTGTCTTTTCTCCCTGCTCTGTGTCACTTTACGGTCTCTGAGGACCCTCTGGTACTTCAGTGTACCATTTCTCCTCCACAATGTCCACACTGACCCTTGAATAAAACTACCCTACATCCTGAAATGAGCTGTATAATTAGGGCGTCTTTTTCCCCATCCCTTTCCTCTATGTCCTGTCATCGTTCGACATCCTCTGGTTCAGGGCTAATTCCTTTCTGCCACTTGGTATCTTGAACTAATTGCTTTCTTTTCATATTAATTCTGCCCATCAATCCAGGAACTCTTTACTCACAACAGTCTAGACTCCTATAGAGAAACAATGTCTCAGCCTTCTCCCTTTTTATAGGCTGTCATGATGCTGAGCTATATTCTGGATCTGGATTTTGGCAGGAAGAACTCTTTCCTTACACAATTTTCCTTGTTCCCATAATGTCAGAATTCCTGAATTGGTATTCCTTGTGGAGCTTCTTGCCTCTGGGGTGATAAAAATACAGCTGGCTACTGAACTCCAGTCTCCCCCAGCTCTGAGAACAACTATTCAAGCTCACCTGCCCTGTTAAAGAATTTTGATGAAGGATCCATCCACTTAGCAATTTAGGACCAATCTCCTATAATAAAAGTAGCTTGCAATAATCCCCAAATTAAGAACCAGCTATTCAACATTAAAAAAACAAAAACAAAACAAAACAAAAACAAAAACACAAAACCTTCCTGGATTTTCCGACCTCTGCCTCAAATATGTCTTTCTCCTTGGCCCTGGGCTCTGGATTTAGAGCCCAAATTGATATCGATTTAATATTTTTTTGATGTTCATTTCTTACTATTACAAATATTTTTTGTTACTTCTAACCAATAAATTAAAGGACTAATTGAAAATTCGCAAGTAATTATAATAATGATTAGACTTGTGATTTACAGAACTTTCTTCCAAAGAGCTTAACCAGGATGAGAATTCCTTCCAGTTCTAGCTACTTCCCTCATTCTAATGAAAGCCATACTATCTATGTCCACCTACTAATGAGAACAGAAACCCAACAGTTTCCTGTCCCTGTGTTAGACAAGGCTGGGAGCAGGCATGTACTCCTGATCTCGTGTTAAACAAGGTTGAGACCAACCAACACCAGTGTGCTACTTACGCCAGGAAGACATCCTTGCTTCTGGAAGTTAAGACCATCAACCACCCAAGTAGAGTAAGCACTAACAGCTTACTCCTCAAGACTCTCGTTAAGACTCTGCCTCACCAGTCCTGCCAATCCAAGGCTTTTCTGTCCTACACTCTGTGCAATCTAACTAGCGGTCCGTCTCATAAGATCCATCTAACCATCCTCCAGCCCAGGCCCTTAAACTCTATAAACATCCTCTCCAGATTTCCCCTGCCTGAGACACTGCTCAAACTCTGCCAAGGTGCTCTCTCTTACCGCCACGGGTCCAATAAACTTAGCTTTGCTTCAGCAACAGGTATCTCTGGTGGAGTCAAGAATTAACACTGACCTCTTCTCGCCTATGTTTTTCTTCTTTGGGGATGTTATCTGCTGGTGCTATGTCCCCAACGATGCATTCTGCCATATCATGAACCAGGGCTAGGCGTACACATCTGACCAGGTGAGAAATGGTGAATAATGACACAAAATTAGATTCACTATAAGTTCTTTCTCTAGACTATTTTGAAGATGCATTTTTTTTTCTTCCACCCTCACAGGGTATGTTAATGCAGTATTTTCTAAAGTAATTATATTCTACTAGCCCACAACAGTCTGATTCAAAACTTCTAGTGAATACTCAACACAATAATACATGAATGCAGGGGAAATTGTTAGCATGGATTTTTTTTTTTTTTTTTAATGGCTGGTTTTTCAAATATCACTTGAAAAGTTTGATAACTTCAGATGACAAAGCCAGGAGGAGATGATCCGGTTACAGAATTTACTTACTGATAAAAAAATTCAGAAACAATCATTTCCCCAATATACTAGTTAGATGTCAAAAATGAGCCCCTCATGGAGAAATGGGTGGAGTAGGACAGATCTGGGTCCAAATCCAGCAACCATTTATTAGCTGTGTGACCTTTGCCAAGTTACTTAATTTCTTTAAATGCTCGATTCTGTCAGCCTTCATTTTGTCACCTGTAAAAAAGGGACAGTAATACATCTTAAGATTGGTATAAAAACTAAATTTGATCATGTGTGTTCCTGGCACATGTTGATCATTAAGCAAATGGCCATGATTATCAGTAATAATGATTAGTGATGAGGATAATCACTGTCAAAATAATGGAGGCAGGTCATGATATAAACGCCCCTGTTCCACGTGCCTACTATTTCCAAGGCAGCACAAGGCCTAACAACCTCCTCACAGGTGTCCCACCTGCAGCCTGTCTCTGTCATCTAGTTCAAATCTCCAACTACTCTTAGGTTTGTTATCTCTATTCCCCACCACGTTTGTCTTGTACTTTTTGCCAAAAATCCCACTTCCACACCATCTACAAAGTAACAGGGCTCCTCAACTCTAATGAACCTTTGCTACAAATCGATTTACATATCATTTCCAAAATAGACTTTCATTTCCTACCATCGGGGCTTTGGTTATACCCTCCTCTCTGCACACTATGCCTTCTGCTTCTCTACCCTGTCAACTCCTCAGATTCATTCCACCCTCCTCCATTAAGATCACCCAAGAACACGTGATCTCTTCTATTAGAATACCTTGCTAGTTTTTCCTTAAACTTTTTATGTATTTATCTATTTTTAAAGTAATCCCTAAACCCAGCGTGGGGCTCAAACTCATGACCCCAAGATCAAGAGTCGTGCTCTACCGGCTGAGCCAGCCAGGTGCCCCAACCTTGCTAATTTTTGAATATAACTAATTTGGGGCTTTTTATAGAAGCCAGTTGGGACCTGTGTCATCCATGGGAGATTTACTTACTGTCTTAATATTGTTCGGAAACTCTGTCCTGTGCTCAAAAAGCATTTTAGACACTTACTGACTGAAGGACAGGATACCTCTTTCTCAGCTACATCTTGCAAATACCCCTCCAAAAAGTCACCCCACAAACAGGTGCTAGTATTCATGAAAGGGGCTAGATTAAAGCACACAGCATCCTAATACAATGACAGAATTTTACACATACCACACCTCACTGTCAAGGCCCTGGAAATCCTAATATCACACTTACGTCTTCTCGAGACCACGGCAAGCTCTATCACTTGCCAAGAGAAAGCCCAGAATGCAGTTTACAATTGAAGAAATCACACACGAAATTCCCCTTCCTACAGCCTGAACCTGTATGGTCTGCCGCAAATAATTTCTCTTGACAGATCAACTAACCTGCAAGAATTAGATAGAGCCGTGAGTCATGAGAAGCGGTGCATACCCACAGGCCAGAGATGCTAACAAGCGTCAGAGTTCACATCAGCTTACCGGTCCTTGTTGAGATGGTCGTCTCTGGTGACCAGAGCCATAACTGCCATCCTGTACATGTGATCTGATACACTCTCTGGCCTCTCCACATTTCTGTATACCCAGCCAGTCCGGGGGACTCTCTGATGAAAATGAAGAAGAGAAAGAAGCTTATAAAAATAAATATTTAAACTACCTGCAATGCTCTTCAAGGAAGTCCAAGAAATAGGGTATAGAAGCAGGGTCATGGTTTCAGAAAGTGTTACCAAAAAAAATGCTTAACTAACCAAGTGATCAACATCTGGAATCAAATAAACCAGTGGGGTCAGAGAATAAGAAAGAAGGAGAAATAATTCACAGGTATACAATGCAAGAGTCCAACAGTCAAGTTACTCTGCATTACTAAGGTGTAAATTACGGAACATATACGAGCCCTTTAGACATAAAGATAAAACTGTAAAGTATTGTGTTTTTCCTAACTACAAGAGTTGGGACTTTTTGCCTTCAAACAACCCCATTCAACACGCGCAGAAAACACCGGTGAAAGCTCTGACCTTGAACAAGTGATAGACTTCCCAATTTGGAAGCAGAAAGGAGGAAGGCATTTCTAGTTGGTCCTGCTACCACCAGTCATGTTCTGCCTTTTGTTCAGATCAGGATGTGATCGTGTGAGACTGCATTTTCTCCCCAGGAGTCTGCACTTCTAAAGAATTGTATCAACAGTTGCAATACGGCAGGACACAGATAATCCGCTTTTAACTTGTAGAAATTCTGCAAAATCACCAATTATGGGTAGAGGAGGCTAGCATGGAAAGGAAGGCCGCACAGGATACAACTCCAGTGTGCACTATGTAAAATCTTCTGTTAAAAAAAAAAAGTCTTATTTCCAGAAGTAGCTAAGAGGCAGATTTAAGGCACCCCACTTAAAATCTGCCGGACTGCCGGATTCTGCTCTTCCCGCCCGCGGCTCAGAGGCCCAGCAGAGGGGTCGTGAGCCCCAGGGGTACTCAGGACAGAAGCAGGCCAGCACGGGGGGTCCCACCCATCGCCGCGCTGGCTGCTCTCCAGAAACCTCGCGAACGGCTGCCCAGGCCGGCCCCCGCCTCGCACCAGCCTCGCCTCCCCGCAAGGATTCCTGCGGCTCAGGCTCTACCGAGCCTGGGGTGGCCCGGCGCCCCGCCGCGCTTCCTCCGCCCACCGTGCAGACGCGCCCCCCCCCGCCGTCTTGGGGAGCTTCTGGGCCCACCCCTGCGAGGCGGGGAGGCCGGAGGGAGGGAGCGCGAAGGCCCCAGCCCCCGCGAGCCGAAGCTCCGGGGCGCCGCGGCCACCCCCGCCTCTCCCCGCGCGCCGCCCGCCCGGCCCCAAACGGCCCGGCCGGCGCCCGCTCACCTTGAGCTGCCCCACCAGCCGCAGGAACTGCAGCAGGTTCCGGGCCCCGCGGCCCGAAAGGGCCGCAGCGGACACCGAAGCCATGCGGCCACGGGCCCCGCAGGTCGGAGCGGGCCGCGCGGCCGCCTCCTGAAGCTCCTCCCCCTCCTCCGCCTCCTTCCTCCCCCTGCACCCTCTCCTCTGCTTCCTCCCTCCCCTCCTCCCTCCTCCCCGTCCTCTTCCCTCCCCACCCTTCTCTTTCCCTCCAGACTCCTTCCCTCCCTCCCTCCTCCGCCACTTCCTCACCGGGTTTTCCCAGACCCTTGTGGGAAAGAAGTGTTACCCCTTCCTGGCCTTGCTGGCTGCCCCCCAGGCATTGCACCGTCCCTGGCCGACCGAACTTTGGCTTGTTTGCTCATCTCCACTCAACCGCACGCCATCAAACTTTTAACGGGATTGCAGTTGGGTAGGGGGGAGGCGGAGGGTGGTGTGCCTTTGGAGGAGGCGGAGGGTTCTGCAGGATTGGCCGAAAATCTTGCCTTTGAGCGACTCCGCGTCTGATTGGGGGAAGAAATAAAGAACTCTACTCCAAGGTGGGCAGTCGATGTACATTTTAACCGAGGCACAGGAAAGTAATTTAGGAGAGACAAAAGCACTGAGAGAATTTGGGGCTAGCCATAAACGGCTCCGGAGTGAAAGCAATCCCATGGTGAAATCACAGCCTCCCTTACATCTCAAGCGCTGAAGAATCCCCTTACTCCAAAAAGCTGGTCAGGGTCTGTCTCAACCATCTGTCTTCATTAAATCATCGTCTTCTTCTTTTTTTTTTTTTTTTAACATATAATGTATTATTTGTTTCAGAGGTATAGGTCCGTGATTGAACAGTCTTACACGATATACGCAAACAATGAATCATGGAACACTACATCATGAACTAATGATGTATGGTGATTAACATAACATAATAAAAAAATAAAAATAAAAAAATAAATCAACAACCAACATCACCAGTTTTTAAAGGCATTTAGCGGACATGCATACAGAAGGACTCAGGGAGAGAGGGTAATGTTGAGAATAGACTCTATGGGGCAGGGAGGAAGTAGAGAGATCATTTAGGAGACTATTGAAATAATTCTCTGGGGAGATGATTCGGGTTTGGTCCAGAGTGGTGGTAGTGCAGGTGGTGAGTGGTGGTTAATTTTGTATACACCTTGAAGGTAGGACTAATAAGAGTTGTGACAGATTGAACATGGAGTATGAGAGAAAGAGAGGGATGACTCCACAAAATTGGGCCTAGCTGGGAGGATGGAGTTGCTATTTAGTGAGCTGGAGAAATTGCAAGAAGAGTAAGTTGTGGGGAATCAAAAGTTTGGTGATTGGGGTCACTCAACATTCAGAGTTTGGAAGTCGGAGAAGTAGTCAGTGAGGTAGGCAGAGGACTAAGGGACATCTGTGTTCTAGGAGCCCAATGAAGAAATTACTTCAAGAAGGAAGGAATGTGGCTGCTGTGTGTTAGTTTGTTATGATTTTCAAATCAACTTGTTTATAACAAAAAGAAAATTGTTTTTAAGAGTAAAGTTGTTTTGATCAAGAATGAAATAAGCTGTGACAGGATATTGTCATCTCATCTATTGTTGTTTATAAGCGTTCTGGAGCTTAGCTGCTGAGGGGCTGCACTGGGGGCTTATCAGTAAAAACATACCAAGAAGCAACTATGGCAGGTGGACATTTAGACTATAAACACCGGGAGTTTGTAAGGACTATCTGAGAGTGGTCTGAGCAAGCTGATTCTCTTTGCTAATCTCAATAGCTCTTAAAAGACCTTGGGGCAATTAACTCCTGCTACTCTAAAGACAATTCTGACCTTCAGCGGCAAAAGCCATTCAGTAGCAAAACCTAAGCAGGGGCAGGCCAAGGAGATCTTCTTGCCCATCAACAGGGCCACCATCGTTCCCTAGCAACGTGCTCTAGCAACCAGGGACATCAGCGGTTGGTTGGCTAACCCAGCTCTCCTGAGTAGCAACTGGTATAAAGGTACACTTCAACTAAATTTCGCCCTATTTCCTTTATCTTCCCTGGCCTGGAACAATAGTGTGGTTAATTTATCATTGTTTTGGAGGATGTTATTTCTTTATTGGGTATTAAGAGATATTATTCTGTATGTTATGGGTTTATGAAATTCCTGCAGTGAACCTGTGATAAATAAATAGCTGGCACAGACAAACTCAACTCTGAGGATTAATTTACCTCCCCCAAAAAACAGTAGTCAACCAAGTCAATGTTATGTTGGATAGGATTGAGATTTGACTACTGGATTTAGCAAATTCAGTGTCATTCGTGGTGGTGACAAGAGCAGTTTCAATGTAGAGGGGCAAGCAGAAACCTAACTGGAGATCATTCCAGAGAAAACAGGAGAGAGTATTGCGACTCATTTCAAATAGAGTGGGGCTACTAGAGAAGAGGTGTTTTTACTGTTGTTTTTTGTTTTGTTTTGTTTTTAAGAAAGAAGATATTATAGTATGTTTATTTACTGATAGAGGTAATCTAGTAGTGAGTGAAAAATTCATGATGTAAGAGACAAAGAGATAAATGCTGGAATGATGGCCTTGAGCAGATAAAAGAGGATGCAATCCAGTGTACAAGTTGAAAGATTAATTTTAGGAATATGGAGAATTCTTCCATAGTACAGGAGGAAAGAAAATATATAGTGACTAATTACTGGCAGATGTGGTCGCAGGACATTGTAGGGTTCTATTCTGATTGCTTCTATTTTCTCACTGAAATAGGAAGCAAAGTCTGGACTAGGTTATGCTGTAGTAACAAGCAGCCTCTGTATTGTAGCAGTTTATCACATCAAAGGCTTGTTTCTCCCTTGCTAAATGTCTACTGCTGGTGAGCCCAGGGCTGCTGCTGTAACTCACCAGGAAGCTAGGGGGCGCTTTGTGCTCCTCTATGGCTGAGACGGGAGGGGGGGTGGCGGGGGAAAGGAGTGGCATCTGCCTCCTAAAGCCTGTCCTTGGAAGTGATATACCACCCTTCTACATATCATTGCCCAAAAGAAGCACTATCACCATATCTAACTTTAAAGTGGGGCTATGGAGTGCAATCTTAACCACGCTTCCAGAAGGAAAGGAAACCACGGTATTTGTGAATAGAGAAGGAGGCATTGGATGGTTATAGAGAAGGTATAAAATAATTGTTTTGGAGAGTGGGACAACAGGAGAAAATATGACTAAGCACCAAATGAATGCCAAGGACAGTGGAGCATGTATTAAAAATGGTTAAGATGATGGACTAGAAGCTATTTTTATGGTGTTAGGTGGTGCTAAGTGAAGGAAGGATCAGAGACCAAGTAGTCAGGTCCCCTGGAGGAAAACAAAAACCAACAATCCAGTGGAATAAGAAAGATGAGGACGTTTGATTTGCAGAAGGATATAACGAGGAACGTTCTAGAGATGGGACTGCAAGCCAGATGCTGAATGTGTGGTGCAGCCTGTGGTGTTTCTGAGCGGCCGTGTCCCCTTCTTTTGCCAACGGTGCCTTGATTTCCTCATTTATGCAAGCTTTGTTTAGTCTTCATGGGTAGCTCTACTTGTATTTGCAACTTGCTTTACAAAATACACGTGAGTTCTCTTTCCTTTGTGTAGTGAGCTGTAAAGAATTTCTCCAGTTGCCTAAATTATCAGGAGTTAGAAGACATTAAGTCAATGAGAAATTATGAATTGTGTAGATGTAGTTTCTGAGAGTCCCAATTGAGATGATAATGATTTTTGAAGGGATTTTATTATCCAATAATAAGTTGTTATGACAATTCAAAAAATACTGTCAACTGTTGCTTTTCTAAACTCCAAAGATGGATCAGGACTTGTAACAGGGCTTATTCCTTGCTTGTCATAAAAAATACCAAGCAAGTGACTATACAGTGCATAGAATAATGGCCTCCCAAGGATGTCTGTTTGCTAATCTCCAGAGCCTGTGAATATGTTGTATTACGTGGCAAAGGGGACTGCAACAGATGGAATTCAGTTTTCTAATCAGCTAGATTTAAAATAGGGAGATTGTATTGGATTATCTAGATGGGCCAAATGTAATCACCAGGGTCCTTGAATGTGGAAGAGGGAGACATAAGATTAAGTATGGGAAAGATTCAACTGGCCATTGCTGGCTTTGAAGATGGAGAGAGGTCATGAGCCAAGGAACATGGGCAATCTCTACAAGGTAGAAGAGGCAAGACAATTAGGTTTTCCTCTCAAACCTCCAGAAAAGAATGCAGCCTAGCCAACACCTTTATGTTAGCCCCGTGAGACCTGCTTTGGGCTTCTGACCTCCAGAGCTGTTAGATAATACATTTGTGTTGGATCAAGAGTGTTCGAAGTTTGTGGTAATGTGTTATAGCAGCAATAGGAAACTAATAGAGTAATCATACTGGATGACCTTGACCCCTTTTTACCAATTACCCTTTTGCACTTTTTTTTTTCCCCTGAAGAAGGGAAATTGGCAAGGCTGTTTACACTCTACCAAGCTAATGGCTTATTTCAAGGACCTGCTGGCCAATCAGTAGCATTGGGGGAAATAGGAATCCATTTGTCTCTGCAGAAGGGTTGCCCATTTTAAGCAATGGGCAAGGAAAGCTCTTCGGCACCATTTACTCCAGTCCATTAGAAGAAAAGATGAAATTAGTAGGCTCTTGCCAGAGGGACTCTTCCCTTGGGCTCACTGCGCACTTCAGGTGAATCTGTGACTCTCCTGAAATTGTCTACAAATTGGGTTACTTCGGAGGACTTTTCTGTTGATCAGATCCTTAAAGAGATCTGAGACCCGAATGAGAAGTCTGGTGACTTGGTGAGAGGCAGTATTTGATGCAGTGCAGTGCGGGCTGCTTTGGTCTTAGAGTAAAAAAGAGCTGCAGGGGGTCGTGCCTCTGCTAGCGACCTGTATTTTCAGAGAGCTCACCTCATCTTAATCCTCCCAACCTCCCTCCGAGATATTAATAATCCCTCATTTCAGATAAGAAAACCGTTTTGCCCAGAAGCTGAAGAACTGGCCTAATTGTTTTGTAGCCAGGAAGCCGTGGTGACAGAATTGTGGCTCTGGACTGTCTGCTTCCAGATCTTTCTTCCCGGGACATCCTGCTGCTCCCTAGCCAGCTGCCTATTAGTACCTGCTTCCTATCGTTGTGAACAGTAAATGAGATTCTATGCATGGAATAGAGTTTGTGGGGGCGCCCGGGTGGCTCAGTTGGTTAAGCGTCTGCGTTCGGCTCAGGTCATGATCCCGGGGTCCTGGGATCGAGCCCCTCGTTGGAGTCCCTGCTCAGCAGAGAGCTTGCTTCTCCTTCTCCCCCCTCCCTGTGCCTCTCCCCCTGCTTGTGCTCGCTCAGGCGTTTGCTTTCTCTCTCTCTGTCAAATAAATAAAAAAAAAATCTTAAAAAAAAAGAAAGAAATCAAGTTTGTAAACTGTTATTTAGGTAAAGAATTGGGGAAGAGAATAGATAGCAATGGATCAATTGAGAAAATTTGCCCTGAAAACAATCATAAGTATGCTTTAGGAACTGACTGAAAAGAGTAGAGACACCAAAATCCAAGTTCTTTTTTCCCCCTTAAGATATTCAAGGAAGACATACTGCTTCTGCCTGCTGTATCTTTATAGATTAAAAAAAGTTAATAGTTGATCTATTATCAGTGGTTCTCAACCTCGGGGTGAATTTGCCCCAAGGGAACACTTGGCAACGTTTGGAGACATTTTTGGTTGTCATAAAGTGGGGGTCGCGTCTGGCAGGCAGAGGCCAGGACTGCTGCTAAAATTCCTCCAAGCACGCGACAGCCTCCCACAACAAAGAACTGTCTGGCACAAAATGTCACCAGTGCTGAAGTGAAGAAGCCACAATGGCCTAAAAGAAAATGCTGACAATCACATCCTTTATATCGTTGATGAATTATCAGTCACAGAAAACTGGTGTTATGTTTATATTAAAACGAGTAAGTAAATAAACAAGTTTCACAGGTAACCCCTCTTGTTTTAAGTGGCGTAGCAGAGCTCCTGAGCTTGGCCCTGACGGAGACTCTGGACAGATATGGGGAGTTAGAGGAAGGTTTTGATCATTTAGGTAACCAGGCGAAAGCAGAGCAACTCAGCTCACAGATTATTAATGTGGAAGAGTAAGTCTGGGAGGGAAGGAACGTTACAAAAGGAATGTTTATTCAAGACAAAGAGATTGGGTTTTGTTGTATTTTGCCCCTTGTCTTGCCTGTGGCATCTGGATTACAGAGCGGGAGATTTCTACATGTATAAAGACAACATTCCCGTTTTGTTTTGTTTTACATTATCTGAGTAAATAATTCCTTACATCAGTTTTCTGGTAAGCCCTCAAATCTTTCTCCACAGATGTCCATCTTCAGTGACTAAATATTTTCATAATTGTATAGGAATCTTTAGCGGCTCTATCATCCTGTCCTTATCCTATGGAACAGGCTCCAACTTAACAACTCTTTAACTTAAGAAGTACATATCTGAGCTCATGGAGTATTTCTCAGTTAGTTTTATCACGATGGGGATACTCGACAGAAAGATTCTTAGGGGTAGACACCGTCTGATCCATCTCTTACCCTCAGAACCTAAAACCTAGCATGATATCCCGCTAGACATGGTGATGAGGAAATGGTGGTGGGAGGGGGTGTAGAAGGGAGACCCATTCGGGGCTAGAATCACCTTGCCCAAAGGTGTTGGTAGAGTGACACAAATCAGGATCTTAAAATGTTAATTTGATGAACAAAACCAATCTCCTTGGGAGATGGGTCCCAACGTCTACCAGAAAGAGATGCCGTTGGTCCAAGGGCTCCAACTTTTGCGTAAAGCGAGAGTATTCAGGCTTTGAAGACACCTGTGCCCCTCTTCTGGGGCTCCCAGGTGAGGCGGGGGTGGCAGGGAGCTGGGGGGCAAGCTGTCCGGCTGCCGGGAGGTCCTTCCTGTCTCCGAGACCACGGCCCGTTGCCCACCAGAGCCCTGGCAGCAGCTACATCTGTTCTGCTCTTTCTGCGGCTTCCTCTTCTCTCTTCAGACGAGCGTGGAAACCGCCTATCGAACAGGAGCAGCAGTGGGCCTGGACGTGCCTTCAGCTGTTTCCAGTTGCCTCCCAGGCCCCCTCTCCCCCAATCAATGGCACGTCGTAGAAGGTGTTTTACAGTTCCACTTGTTAATAGAACCAGAGGGCTCCGTAGCAAAACCTAACACAGCAATCAAGGTTAAAACACAAAATCACGTAATAGGAGTTAGAGAAACAGAAGGTCATCTCTAAAAGGAGTTGGACCGTCGAATTTTTAAAGTGCCTTCTAATTCTAAAATTCTAAGCTATGAAACAACATTTCCTCAAGGTTGAAGGATATGCTGCTTTGTACACGGGCTATTTCATTAGCGGAATTAGCTTGTCTTCATAGATTGTACTATAAACAAGTGAATGAATGAAAAAGGGATAATTGAATCTGCTCTTTGCCTCTGTCCCAGGGATTCAGGACTGAATGTCTGCAGAGCACTGTAGGACTCCTCACTATCATTATATTTGAAAGATAATGATCGTGGATAAGTGGTTGCAGGCGGCACTATCAGATAAAATATTTTTCTTTAGACTTTCATTAATGATGAACATTTTCTTCTTTTGAGGTGCGAAAAACAATTCTGAATGGAGAACAAGGTCTCAGTTTAACTTGCAAATATCAAAAAATTCACCCATCTTTTGTTACTTTGTGATTAATGTCAGTTAATTGCTGACAAGTTGCTATTGAGCTGATTTATGAGCTCAACAAGCAAAATAGTCAAGTGTAGTTGAATAGATCCGTGGCTACTGTTCACCGCCTTATTCAGGGTGGGTGAGAGGAGAGAAAGGTGTGGGTGCAAGCAGTGCTTTCCCACCTTCTCAGTAAAAACAAGAAGGAATAAAGACTGCTTAGAGCCTCTTCCGCAATTATTTTCCCTCCTGTTTACGTCATTGCCGCCTGTAGTATTAGAAAATGACCACTAGGTGGCACCATCTCATCAGTGTTCTTTTTCATCAGCAGGAGGAAGCCTGCCGGGCCTTTCGGATCATGAAATACAATTACAGTTAATGTGTTTGCTGATTTTGACTTAGAGAAAGCTTTCTGCTCTCTCCACACTTCCCTGGATTTGTCTATCTTTCTTCTTTCCTGTGTTTTTCCTTGGTTCTTGGGAATCTGAGTCAATACCTAGGGATAGGTACGGAGTTGATGACCACCATGGTGCTAATAACCATAACAGAAAACTTAAAAGTAGAGAAACACTGATAGTGACCTTCTATTGAAGGCTTATTATGTGTTAAGGGCTTTCCGGTATTATTTACAAGACTCACAGCAACTCTGTAGGCTTGTCTTCATCTTATGAACAAAGAAAGAAGGTTCAGAGAACTGAAGCAACTTCCCCTAGGATACCCAACAAGGAGGTAAAGAGGCCCAGCATGAATCCAAGTTTATGTAATGTCAGGGCATTACTGATCTTTGGATCATTCACGGAACTTGAATATTGGAAATAGTGAGAAAAAAAAAAACAGGAGTCCAGCCTTTGTGAAGTTCATAATCTAGAAGAGGATATAGAGTAAAAATAAAGGGGGGTTGGGGGGGAGAGTAAAATTAAAGGAAATAGAGCAAATTATCTGTAACACAATATATATATACATATATATATGTATATATATATGACATTTATAAGACCATAAATTTATAAAGGGTATGAGATTATCAAGAACACTTACCAGGTGTCAGAGTCAAGAAGACAACCTGAAATCGATTCTTCTCTTGGAGTAGAATATTACTGTAGGGGAGAGTTCTGAAGACAGAGTGGTAAGGGCAGGATAAAGAGCAGTTATTCTTGGGTTTAACTCTCAGACTCATGAATCCTTATTGTTAATGGTGTTTTTGTTTTTGTTTTTTTGTTTTTTCCGTGACACTCGAATTTGCTGTACGTCCTCAGAGGTGATGTCTCAGCTAGAGCTCTATATATAGGTGAAGGAGACCTAAGTAAAATGTTTTGAGGGTTAAAAAACCCAAATATTCCAGGTTATTTATCCCATAGAACCATGAGAACAGCAAGAGCCAGGAATCTCATAATACAAAACTAAGTGAATGTTTATTTGCTGGGGGCTGGGACTTCCCACCTGGTACCTTGCATGTATCATTGAATTTAATCTTAACACAACCCCATAAGATGTGCTTTAAATTAGTATTCCCTCAGGATGTCAAGCTTAGGCAGGTTGTGTAATTCACCAGAAAGCACACAGCTAGCAAGTGGTGATGCTGGGATTCCATCCAAATTGGCAGATCAAAGAACCCGGATTTTAACCTTTAAATACAGTGCTTCCATTTAACATGCTACATGGCAGTGAGCAAATGCTCTGGCCGTGGTAATCCTAACTTAAATTTGATTTATAAGTTTCAGAGAACTTTCAGTTATGTTATTAGATTTGAGGCTAGCAACAATCCAACGAGAAAGACCGTTCAGATTTTCTTACCATGTCTTTCCCTCCCCCTTCCCTTCCTGCCCCTGCTGACAGACACACATGCCCCGACCAGAGAGTTTAGTAACCTGGGTTAAGTCACAGGGCTACTAAGTGGCAGTCGCTGGACTCGAACCCGAAGTTCTCATCTTTAGACCATTGCCTTTCTCCTGCAATAGCAGCATCCCTTTATAGTAAATAATACATTATTAGGTAAAAGTTCTGCCATTGGCATTCAGAATACACTATCTCCAAGAACTTCTGCTAAAAGTCAAACATGCTATTTAGGAAAAACTGTATGAACATCAAATAATACATAAAGGTATATATTTTAAACCATTTAAAACTCCCTACAAAGGACGAAGAATCTAAAATGCGTTTTCAAATATTTTACATAAATGATTTGAGAGACATATGCAATGATTCATTTAACTATTTAGAATCAACATCTGTGTTTTTTGTGTGTCATAGAGAGATTTGTACTTTATTAAGACAAACAGAACACAATAGAGGCATAAAGATAAGAACTCTGTTCAGATACAGTCTAAGAGATTGCTGTGAGTATTTATACAGTCTCAGTCTCTCCAGTACCCTCTAAGACACAAAGTTCTGTGAACCCCAGTGGGGAGAGAATGGCCCAAAGGAAAGGGCCTGAGGGTAGTCGTCGATGGGTGTGGAGTGAACAGGGGAAGGATATGACATAGTCACTGCACCACTCTGGACGCCAGCTCCTCGCCTCTAACAGGAGGACCTCTAAGGACCAGAAGACCTCTAAGATCCCTATAACACTAAAGAATATTTCTTAATCCGAATAACATTTGGAGATTTGTTTTATTCAGCAGAAGATCCAGAATTTTTAAGAATGGTCCAGACTGAGAAGTAGATTACTAATTTTCCATTACTCTTTATTATTTTTCATTTATTTTTTTATGGAGATCTTTTCTTTATTGAGAAACTGAAGACCTGGGTACATCAAATAAAACCAATTTCTGGGGGTGGGGGGGGAATCAAAACCCACAATAGAAAAAAGAATTTAACACTGTCTGGACCATAGCAGAACCAAGAGAATATATTCTTTTAATCGAAGAATTCCAGGCACTTCATAAAAATATGGAGTGCTTCTTCAAGAATCTGCGTGTCACCCTTGCGCGGGGACGATGCTAATCTTCTCTGTATCGCTCCAATTTTGGTATATGTGCTGCCCAAGCGAGCACCCATTACCCTTCTTGAAAAGTGAATTCATAGATGGTAAAAAAAAAAAACATATTGACACAGAAAACTCAGGTTTTATTTTCAGGGCACCCACCTCCCGTGTGCTTCCACTAACAGAGGCAGGATGGATGTACAGTGTCAGGTACTTTGCCATTGTTGGTAGAAAAAATAATTGACTGCTGTGCAAAAAAGAAAAGCTAGTGAACCCACAGGGTCACTGTGCTGGCTGGCTCCCGGGGCTCGGGCTCACCGAGTGGCCACGCTGGTTACTGGTGAGAGGTGGCGCTCTTCACCAGAAGATCTCCTCAGCAAGCTGCTGCTGGGACCAGAGGCTTGCCACTTTATTACATCCCTCTAATGGGCTGCAGATGTTCCATATAAATGAATGTGGAATGCATGGATATCCAAAAAGTGATTATCAAGGCACCACATTCCCTTGGATGGCAAACTTCATTCAGCATTAGAAGAAGGAAAAGGGTAAAAAGAAGAAGAAGGAGGGCGAGAGTGGGGGAAGGGAGAGAAATCTCTAAAAACTTCCAACGCTTCCAGAAATGTTTGTGTTCTCTTGTGGGCCAGCCTTAAGCTAATTTGAAAAAGTTGGGTTCTGAATTAGTGTGACAAAGAGGTGAGGTTGGCTTAGCTTTTGATTCTGCAGGTAGAAGCGATTGGGTTTTTAGGACCTATAAGCCACAGCTTTGGGCTTCTAGGTATCAGCATTCATATGGTGCTCTAGAGAAGAAAACCAAAGGCTTGGAGACTTTCAAAGGTACAAATGGTATTCTTAGTTAAAAAAAAAAAATCTGGAGTATTGTAAACAGAAATTAAAAACTTAGGATCTAATAAACAGTGGTTCAAATTTAACACAGAACTCCCAGAAAACAAGGCACACGGATTTGGTCCCCTGGTTTGAACTGATGATATGACAGGATACATCTTTTTATGCCATTCAAGTAATTAATCTCTTGGTGGTCATGAAATAAGGGTTGGAATTTTTCCTTGGCCTTGGAGCCAAGTTGGCTGCCACTCTGTTAGCCTCCCAGGCCTGGTCAAGTATCTAGCCTATCTACCAGTATCCCTGGTTTATGCTTGAATTCCTCCAAAGACAGAGAACTCACTGTCTCTCATGACGACCTACCATGGACAGTGCTTCTTATTAGATTAGTCTACTTACATTAATATGAAATTTGCTTACCTGAAGTTATTTTTTTTAATTCATAAAACAAAACAATACTTTAAAGAGCATTCTGGAGCATCTTCCACATGTCAGACCCTGGTAGGCCTTAGGAATAAAAGGATGAGAATATTATATATAGTTTATTTGATTTTGTGAGATTTATAGTCCAATTTGACGGAACTCAATATTTTCCATCCTAATGTTCCTAAGAAATTGGTCGTACTCCTGTGGACAAGGGTTGCACTCTACAGAATCAACATCTGCTGAATTTGGTGTGTAGATGCTTTTCTAGCAAGCGAGTCTCCCTCTAGGCTAGTAATCCTCAGCATCTCAGCAGAGAAAGGGACTGTAACCTGAAGAGGTCCCTAAGTGACTCTACGTACCACCACACCTCCATTTAAGAATCACTGCTCTGATGGTTCTATATTCCTCTAAAAGTCCAATCCTCCTTCAACGGGATGTTAGATCAAATATCTGAAGAAAACTGTCATATATCTTTCTTCCCACCATAATCATTTCTTCAAACTATGATTATTGTATTCTTGAAGAAAAGATCGGCTCAAAGAAAGCTGTCGAAAGCAGCTGTAAAGGCATCCACATCTGTGCAAAGTGGAACTGAATCCATCAGGCCAAACCAACAGCTGAGGAGGAATAGAGGTGATGAGCAGGGAGAAGCCTGAGCTTTGTGCAGTGCCTTGTAGATGTGGTCTTTCCAAGAGAATATAGTCTACAGTGACCAACCAAAAGTGTGGGGAACATGGAGGAGAGCAAGAGAGGTTAATTCCCCCACCCTCTTGTCTTCCTTCGTTCAAAGATTATTTCTTGACGGGGGTTAGAAACCAGGTAGAAGAAAGCATATTCTGTACCGTGGCAAAGTTAAGATTTAGAGACAGAAGAGATACAGAGAAGCAGGGAGAGACAGAGAGGGGGGAAGAAGAAGACGAGGAAGGAAAGACAAGCTAAGATAAAAATCGTTCCAGCTTATATAGCTGGAATGTTTATAATGTAAAGAGACAGCTGCATTAAAGGATTAGACCCCACTGCCTGATTAACATCATTTGATCTTTTGCTATTGAAAAGACCCTGTGTATTTTCAAAGGCAGTGGGCTTCTTAAATAAAACCAGGAGTCTGGGTTAGCAGAAAGCTGTTAAAAAACAGCTCACTTTTCATTTAGTAATCTTTTTGTCCTACCTGCTTCACAACCTTCAGTTTTCCTCTTTGTATTATTGGGGGGTTGCACCTAAATTTGAAAATTGGGGCTCTGGGAAGTTTGATATGACAAAAATAAACATGAAAAAATCATGATGACCTAAAGTAGTCAGATCAGATTTTTTTCCCATGAATATCATCCTGGGGAGCTTCTTTTTCGGTTTTGTTCTGGGGTTTTGTTTTGTTTTTTTTTCCTTTACTCTCCATGGCCAGCAATCATCACACAGTCTCCGTGAGAGAGATTAACACATCATTATACTATACCATTTTCATGTTCTACTTGCTATCTTGTTAATCTGCTTTTCTTTTTGTAAGTTTCAAGTGAGACTGGAACTCTTACTGGTTTAGAGACTGTCAGGAAATCAGAATTTTCCATTCGCCAACTTGCTACACAATATCAGTGGGAGGAATCGGAGCATCTCCACATCCATGCTGTCATCCCAGGGTGGCCGGGCAAAGAGGTGGGAGGGCCTCTGGTCATTTGAGAGGACCAAGCAGTCGTCATAACTAGTTCAGTCTCTGTGGCCCATTCAGCTCTTGGCATTGCTGCCAAGCCAGCCAACAAAGGAGCATTGTAATCCTGACAGTTTCCCAGCATTGACCGGACAGGCGCAGACCACCAACCAGCTCCCTTCACTTCTACTGTTCACAAGTGAGACCATGAATGGAAAAAAGTCAGTGGCAAAAATCCCACATCCTGCTGAAGTTGGTGTGTAGAGGCTTTTCTAGCAAGTGAGACTCCCTCCAGGCTGGTAATCTTCATACCTGTTTTCTTTTTCTTTTTTGTTTGTTTGTTTTTAAATAGAGTTAGCTTGAATGGTAATGCATAATCCTCATTGATGCCTACCAAAAAAAATTAGGTTTGAGTTTTGAAAAATAAGCATGTGGCATGCAATAATATGGAGAATGGGCAGTGTGACAAAAATAAAATGTTATAAATGTAAAAAAGATAAATTGAGATAAGCTTCTAAGTTAAGAAGCTAGCAGTAAGAGCCACTATGATTCTTAAGAAATTGAATTTGGGGGTATAACAATATGGTTTTCAGGTAGAAAATGGAATCATTTTAACTCAATTTCACATTTTGAATATGCACCCCAAAGGCTGCTCTTTCTGTACACCAAGCCAAGGACATCTCCAACTCTGATTTTAAAAATAGCAATAAGTAAAGTAAAATGTTTAAGAGCAGTGTAAATTCAGAGTTATTTATCATGTATTTCTTACTGATTGAAAGTCAGGAAGCATTTTTAACCTGATCTTTTAATACATTTCGATGGTAAATGTGGCATAATTTTATTTATTTAAATTGACTTTTTAAAAATAAGTACAGATTATAGTAATGGGATCCCATGTTTACTTGCCTGTTATGAAATATTCAAATGACAGTGCTCCATGATGGTGGTAGAGGTGAAATGAAAATATGGTGTTTAAACTGGATCCACAGTTTTAGAAAGTAATTTAGGAGAGCTTTAGTAGTACTCTGTCCCTTTGATTCAGTTATCCTACTTCTTAAAATATATTTATGTGTTTATATATTATATACATGTATGCATAATATTATACTGAAGGCAAAATAAGAAAATAAATACAGTATTATTCATCACAGCAAAAATAAAGAACAGGAAGAAACGAAGTCCCCAAACAAAATGAGAACAATAGAGTTACTTCGTAAGTAAATTGTTAACCCTAAGTAAAGGTACACGATGAGATACTATGTAGCTATTAAAACTGATGTTTCCAAAGATTCTCTTTTGTTTTTTAAGATTTTATTTATTTATTAATTTATTGACAGAGAGAGAGAGAGAGACAGCGAGAGAGGGAACACAAGCAGTGGGAGTGGGAGAGGGAGAAGCAGGCTTCCCACCGAGCAGGGAGCCTGACGTGGGGCTCGATCCCAGGATTCCGGGATCACGACCCGAGCTGAAGGCAGACGCTTAATGACTGAGCCACCCAGGCGCCCCAAAGATTCTTAATAATATGAGAGAATGCTTATCTGAATGTTAGGTGAAAAGAGAAGCTGTAATTGAGTAACTGGTAATGTTCTTAGCATGCAAAAGTGCAATAAAACACTAACAGTCATTGCCTCGGTTGGCAGGATTATGGTTGATTTTTCACTGTACATTTCCATATTTTCAAAATTATTAACAAAGAACATATGCCATATTTTGTAATCATTAAAAATTTTATTTAAAAAAAAAAAAAACCTTTCTTCTATTGTAAAAAGACTACTAAAACTTCTAAATGTCCATCTCCTTTATGCTTAAGGGTTGTTTTACTTAAACACAATAGGAATGAATGGATACTTTAACATGTTACCAGGACCAGGAAGTCCTGCTGAGACAAATTTTGATGCTGATTAGATTGACTTTCACTTCCTTTATTTACTTCTTGAGCCACCCCTAAAAATATACAATAGGTTAAGCAACATAACCTGGGGTTATTCTTCTCCTGTGACCCCAGCATTGCCTCTGAGCTTGTTTGAGATGGCTTATCATGGAGGGAATGCCGAGTCCCACACTGTGATAGAACAATCCAGCACATCCAGCATGCTGGAAACTGTGCCCCGGGGAATAACCACCTTTACTGACAGCTGAGCTGCAAGGTGCCCCTCATGCAAAGTCT
Organism: Mirounga angustirostris; assembly: GCF_029215605.1. NCBI lineage: Eukaryota > Metazoa > Chordata > Mammalia > Carnivora > Phocidae > Mirounga > Mirounga angustirostris. The sequence goes on from NW_026991716.1 coordinate 108,016,802, forward strand.
CCCCAAATGTCACGGGCTTGAAAACTGGTGATGATCACATTGCTTTTGCTTTTATAGCCCAGCATTTGTTCAATTTTTTTCATAGACAATCTACAAGTCTTTTTCTACTCAATTCCAAGAAGACAGGTATTGGGTCTCTCAGGCAAGCATTCATTCAACTAGCAATTTTCAAACACCTGTTGTATTCTCTGAAGCTATTTAGGCCAGTGGTTAAGAGCATCAGCTTTGGAGTTGGGCCCGGTTTCATAGCGCTAGCCTTAGGCCAAGGCAGGAGGTGGAATGGTACATGGGGATCTCTGTACCAGGCTCCCCATCCTGCTTCTGGCTGCCGACACCAGCACTGAGGACTAAGCAAGGTCAAGGGGCACATTCCTGTGGAGCCTCTGCTCCTTGCATCCATCCTGCCTTTTAGGCCGTCATCCAGGTCCCAGAGACCCTAGAATTTTCTGCCCAACAGCTCAAGCCTAATTCCAGTCTGCTCGGGTTTCTTGCCAGGTCTGTTTCTCTGAAAGTGCATTATGCCACTGAGAGGATCATTTTAGGCTCAGAGGAGGTCAAAGGACAGACATCTGGGGGGTCTGGAAGGAGCTTGGCCATCAGACTAGCACAGAGTCATTGTGAACATGGAAAATGCTTAACACAGTGCCTACCACACAGTAGATGCTTAGCAAATGTTATTTCTGACATATTCCCTTAGTAGCTTATTAGGTAATATTGTCTGCTTTGAGAGACAGAGAGAGAGAGAGGGAAAACGACCACGAGAATACAAGCTTCTATAAGAGGACACTATTTTAACTTTTGGTATCCAAAATGGAATCTTTTTTTTTTTTTTTTTTTTTATCAGTAACTTGGCTCTTGTCCTGGCCCAATTCCAAAACTCTGTATTCAAGCTAATTACATTCCTCCCCCACTGGATAAATTATTCTTCACTTCCCCCATAAAAACCATCATGTTATACTTGTGAAACAAAATAGCTTCTGTGTTCTACCACACAGGCAAAAAATGGTTGCATTTTAATACATACTGCATTTCTCTGGGTGACTAAGCTGAGGGCTGCATTGGGATCTATTACAGTGAGATGTGAGTCCCAGTAATGATGGATTCCCAGTGTCACAAGAGGCCTTCTCCTGGTGACTTAATATGTGGCAAGTTTTTAAAGCATTACTTGGTTTGAGACTAAGCAGATGTGAGCTTTTGAGTCCCCCTCTAAGTCCCTGCATTCGTAAACAAGTCATTTACTCATCAGTTTGACTTCTTTAATGCCAGAGACCTGACCATTCGTGAAATGGCTTACCAAGTGTCCCGACTTTCATCTTGAATAATTAAGAGATGTGATTTTTAAGATAAAGCTGTTAAAACTGGGAGGCAAAAACATTGAGGATCATTAGGAAGTCACTATCCTCTTTCCTTTGCTCTGAGTTTAGCACCACTTAGGTCTAAAATCCTTTTTTAGTGTCTGATTTAGGAATGTGAGATCACAGAGCGTGGGATAGGTGGGAGTAGATAAATCATTGTGGCAAATTTTCATGCAGGACCAGCAGCTTAGGACTCAAGTCACCGCTGAGAGCACAACGGGCTCCTCTTTGAGAAATGTCCCAAGAAATGTCATCCCTAACTCTAAACTCTTCTAAATACAGGTATCCCCCCACGAATCCAAAGTCTGCAGTATGCCACTTTGCTTTCACAAAAGACCTACTTTAGTACCTATTTTCGATAACTGAAAGAAATCGGAAGAGGATTTTCACATTTAGGCGAAAAAAATGAAAAGCAAAAATAGCATTCAGTGTTTGTTTTGCAGCGAGTTGTCATAGAAGCTGCACAGACCGAGCGGCACGTCCCCCCCACCCCCCGCTGAGCTCCTTCCCCAGCATCTCAGCATCGAGCAGCCAAAGCTCTGAATTGTGTCTGGGAGCATCTGTGCTTTATCTTGATTTATTTTGTGCATCCATTCCCAAGAATCATCCAAAGGTGTCAGAAAAGCCTAAGACAGGTTATTTATTGGGTCTGAGAACACTTTAAAATTTTTCCATGTAACTTAGTGGCAATAACTCTTTCTCTTTATGCCATTTCAACTTACAAAAGTTTTTATAGGGACGCTCCTCTCACAGATAGTGGGGGTAACCTGTGCTTGGTTTTTAGACTTCAAGCAAGAGACAACTCTCACTAAGAGACCTACCCTTTCCTGCATTGTACCTGTTGGGAAGGGACCTTGTTATTATGGGTCAGGAGTTCATTCCTCAAGACTCATTTGTGTAGCCCCAGTGCACCAGGCACTGCCCCGTAGCCACGCAGGGCTCGGTGTGCAGGGAGGAGGATCATCAGTCGCTCCTGTGCTTGAGGACTTGCTGAGTTACTGTGCCTGCTTCAGGCTGAGGTGACCCAGGTCCGTGACGTTTCCCTTCTGGCTTTATTCTCTAAACGTTCAGTCTGAAATGTTTTTCTCAATCTAAGTCTCCACTGCTAACGCAAAACAGATCATTAGCAATGAAAAACTTGCTCAGCCCCAGATAACATTTTGGAAAAGGAAGCATCTGAATGATTCAAAGAAAAATAGCCGTTTTATTGGACTGATTCTGAAAAATGATCTCAATTATTTGTCTTTTGGTTTGTATCTATTGAGGTATAGTTTTATTTTTTAAAAGGTTTTATGTATTTATTTGACAGAGAGTGACACAGCAAGAGAGGGAACACAAGCAGGGGGAGTGGGAGAGGGAGAAGCAGGCTTCCCGCTGAGCAGGGAGCCCGATGTGGGGCTCGATCCCAGGACCCTGGGACCATGACCTGAGCCGAAGGCAGGTGCTTAACGACTGAGCCACCCAGGTGCCCCAGTTGTTTTCTTTTTTTTTTTTAAGTTTTTAAAATTACTGACTTCGTCTCTTTAGAAAGATTGGCAGTGGAAAATAATTTACATTAGATTATCATCTCAGTTATTGCTATTATTTTGCATATTAGGTAGAGCCTTTTCTCCAAGCTGGACTCAAATAGGTGACTCCAGAGTAAAATTCTTTACTCTAGTGCCAGACTAACTGGTATTCTGTGTCGTGACGTCCTGCATGGTTCTGGAATGCTGTACGTTATTTCTCAAGGCATATCTCTCCACAGATGATGAACTATGGACATGGAAGGAAAGTTTCTGTGTTCGGTTTGTCCGGTAGATTGATGTGCTCGACACATGGTAGGTGTTCAATCAACTTAATGCTTTAACAAATAAAGAAGGGATTTGGGGTGCTGGGTAAACCGATTAGCAATTCAGTGAAATAACCAGTGAATTAGGATCTAGTTAAAAGGACACCTGTTAATTGTGTAGTGTCCACATGAGCAAAACTTGTGGCAGGAAAATGCTAGATGCTAGAAAAATGAAATCAGAGCCAGTATGAACACCATTTGTAACCATGGATAAGACATGTCAAAGTTAGACCCCAGTCTGTGAAGCTTGGATTGACCATTTACTAGCCATGTACTTTGGAATAAGTTTCTTAACTTTTTAAACTCCTTAGTGCCTAAATTTCCTAATCAGCAAAATAAAGATAATAATAGCCTTCATAGTGCTATTGTGAAGATTTATTACTGTAGTGTATAAAATCCTTAGCATAATACCTGGAACAAAATAAGTACTCAAGAAATAGAAACTTATTTTTATTTTTTAAAAGATTTTATATATTCATTTGAGAGAGAGAAAGAGAGAGAGCGCACACGAGGAGAGAGGGAGATGGGCAATCAGACTCCCCACTGAGCAGGGAGCCCGATGTGGGGCTTGATCCCAGGACCCTGAGATCATGAGCTGAGCTGAAGTCAGACGCTCAACTGACTGTGCCACCCAGGTGCCCCGAAACTTATTTTTATTAACAAACCCATATCATTTTCTGTTATACCTCATAAAAAGGAATATGAGTGGATTGTATTGTACACAGCCTTAAAAAACGTCTCTCTCTAAATACAAAAAACCATGAACCTGAAGGAGAACTTACATATAGAGTTTTTAGCCTTCATTGAAGCCTTCAAGGCAGAGCAGAAGGAATATAAAATTTCATTTAAATTTCCTGAGTTTCACTATTCTGTGATGCTTCAGAAAGCGAAGGAGAATGATCATCTATTCTGAGCAAGCATCTCTTTCTGGTTCCCATAGTTCTCTCAGTACCACCATTGTCACTGTTTTGGCTCAAAACTCTCATGTTTAATTGTTCCATCCCTTTATCTCATAACCTGTCAGTCGTGAATTCAGGGCAAATCTTTTTTTTCTGCTCCCATATCCACCACCACAGCTGGGGTTTAGATCACGTATGCTTGCCGGTTGCAGGAGTGTTTGCTGCCTGCAGGTGTGGCCGGAAGCCTGTCTCTACCTGATCCCTGTGAGGTGTGAGGAGCAGTAAGAGGGGTAGAATTGTAGCATGAGGGCATGTGTTAAACCAGCTCAAGAGATGCTCTGGGCCTTCTTGCTCTCACCTCTCCCTGCTGCCCCTCTCAGATGACTCTTGCCTCACGATAAGGGTGGTGGGCTGTTGAGGGCCAAGAATTATGGGACTTCATGGCACTTTTTGGTCTAAGCTCTTGTCCTGTCCCTAGTCAGGAAGACAGAGTTCTTCACACAATCCACTCACCAGGTTTCAAGCAGGAGACATCATTTGTCAGGAGTCAATACTCCAAAGTATTAAAGGACATGCTTTTGCTGGGCTTGGTCCCCTGCACACAATTTCCCTTGGGAACGGCTCAGCACTGTGGTCAAAAATAGTACTTGAGGATTCTGGTTCCTGGCTCAAAGTCATCCCCTTTAAATTCATCCCGTCTCCAAATAGATCTTCTGTCTTCATTCGGTTCTTTCCTCAACCTTCCAGTCTAGTTTATTATTTCTTAAACATGACTTCCAGCTTCTTCTTTGCTTGCTCAAAAATGTTTAATACCTGCCACTGATTAAGGGTAAAGACCAGATATCAGATAATAATGATTTGCATAGCATTCAAGGTATTTCTGGATCTGACCCCAATTTAGCCTTCTGACTAATCTCAAAAAGTTGCCTGCCCTTCCCCCTCTTGTCCTTGTGAATAGCTGGCCTGACTCCCAACTATCCTACACCACCACGGCTACCCCTGCCGAAGCAGACCCACAGAGTGGAGCATTGTAAATTAAGGCTATGGACCCTGAAGCCAAGCCATCTGGGTTCAAATACAGCTCTGCCACCAACTCACTGTGCAAACTTTATAAACAAGTTACTGAACTTTGTGCCTTAGGTTCCTCATCTGCCAAAGAGGGAAATAATAGTGTCTACCTCTGAGGATAGTTCACAGGATCAAACTAATTAATGAATGTAAAGTATTTTAAATCATGCCTGTTGTATGTAAGAGCTCCACAGTTGTTAGATATTGTTAGACTCAGCTTAAAAGCTCACACCCTCATTGCAGGGTAATTCTTCCTCACTTTGTCTATGTTCTTTATGATGCACTTATTAGATCCTGCTGTATGGTACTAGTCAATTTAGTTGCTTTTACTAAATATCGAACATACAATAAAATATTTCTAGTGTGTTTGAGAGGTATAAAGATGAACAACAGCACAAACATCTGTAGCTCCATGACCAAGCTTTGGAGACAGAGTATTACTCACCTTCAGGGAGGCCCTTAACTGTTCTTTCCGAATCTCATCCATTTCCATCTCCATCCCCATCCATAATCTCCATTCAGATATTTTTTCTTTAAATAATAGTTTATCAATGCTGATGATTCAACATAAAGATTCAAGTTTCTTTTTCTCAGGAAGCCCATCTTGAATTACAGATTTTAGCATTTGCCCTATCCCATTACTTGATTCCCCCCCCCCCCCGACCTTGGGGGCTTCTACCTGCCTGTCTTCCATATCTATTAGATTTTCATGAGTCTCTTTTATCCTATCATTTATTTTTGAATTTTAAAATACCTTTTTATATCCAATTCTCTTAAAAATACACTTTATAATGGTTTTATTGACATATAGTTCTTATACCATACAATTCACCTGTTTAAAGTATAAATTCAATGGTTTTTAAAATGAATCTATGGAGTTGTGCCATCACCATCACAATCAATTTTGGGACATTTCATCACCCAAAAAGAAACCCCATACACATTAGCAGTCACCCCCCAATTTCCTTAAGCCCCTCAACCCACCCAGCCCCTAGGCAACCACTAATCTATTCTCTGTTTCTATAAATTTGCTTATTATGGACATATCATGTAAATGGAATCATAAAATATATGGTGTTTTGACACCGGCTTCTTTCACTTAGCATAATATTTTCAAGGTTCTTCCATCTTGTAATGTGTATCAGTTATTCATTTGTTTTTATTGCTGAATAACATTCCATTGTATGGATATACCACATTTTACTGATCCATTCATTCATCAGTGATGAACATTTGGGTTGACCCCATTTTTGTCTATTATGTATAATGTTGCTACAAACATTTGTGTAGTAGTTTTTGTATAGACATGTAGTTTCATTATTCTGGGGTATAAACCTAGGAGTAGAATTGCTGGGTCATATGGTAAATCTGTAAAACCTTTGGAGAAGTTGTCCAACTGTATTCCAAAGTAACTGCACCATTTTACATTCCCATCAGCAGTGAATGAGGATTCCAGTTTCCCTACATCCTCATTTACACTTTCATTATCTTTGTGATTATAGCAATCCTTGTAAGTTATAAAGTGGTATTGTCATTGTGGTTTTGATTTTCATTTCCCTGCTTGCTAATGATTTTGAGCATCTTTTCATGTGTTTTTTGCTATTTGTATGTCTTCTTTAGAAAAATGCATATTCAGATCCTTTGCCTTTTTTTTAACTTTGTCTTTTTGTGTTGAGTTGGAAAAATTCTTTATATATTTTAGATACAAGTCCCTTATCAGATATATGATTTGAAAATTATCTTTTATTCTGTGAGTTGTCTTTTCACTTTCTTGATCATGTCCTTTGAAGTACAAAAGGTTTTAATTTTGATGAAGTTGAATTTATCTGTTTTTCTTTTGATATTTGTGTTTTTGACATCATAGCTGAGAAACCATTATCTAATCCAGGGTCTTCAAGACTTATGCCTATGTTTTCTTCTAAGAATTTTATAATACTAGCTCTTACATATAAATCTCTGATCAATTTTGAGTTAATTTTTCTATATTAGGTGAGGGAGAGGTCCAACTTTATTCTTTTGCAGTATAGATAACTCTCTGTCCCAATATCACTTGTTGAAAAACCTATTCTTTCCACTATTGAATTGTCTTGGTACCTGATTGAAAATCAATTGACTGTGAATGGCAGGGTTTATTTCTTTTTCTTTTTTTTTAAAATTTTTTAAATTTAAATTAATTAACATATAATGTATTATTAGTTTCAGAATAGAGGTCAGTGATTCATCAGTCTTATATAATACCTAGTGCTCATTACATCACATGCCCTCCTTAATGTCCATCACCCAGTTACCCCATCCCCCCACCTCATTCCCCTCCAGCAACCCTCAGTTTGTTTCCTGTGATTAAGAGTCTCATGGTTTGTCTCCCTCTCTGATTTCATCTTATTTTATTTTTTCCTCTCTTCCCCTATGATCCTCTGTTTTGTTTCCTAAATTCCATATATGAGTGAGATCATATAATTATCTTTCTCTGATTGTCTTATTTCACATGGGAGGGTTTATTTCTGGACTTTTTATTTTATTCTATTGTTCTGTATTATGATTATATATTCTTATGCCATTTTCATGCTACTATGATTACTGTAGCTTTCTGGCAAGTTTGAATCAGAAAGTATGAGTCTTCCATATTTGTTCTTCTTTTTCAGGGTTTTTTTCATTTTTTTTTTTTTATTGTTTCCATTCTGGGCTCCTTGAATTTCCATATAGATTTTAGAATTAGCTTGTTAATTTCTGCAAAGAAGCCAGATTTTGATTTTGATTTCTGTTCCTTGATTTCTTACATCAATGTTTTGTGGTTTTCAGAATATATAATTTGGACTTCTTTTGTTAAATTTATTCCTATGTGTTTAATTCTTTTAATGCTATTGTAATTGCAAATGTTTTCTTGATTTCACTTTCAGATTGTCCCTTGCAAATGTACAGAAATACTATTCATTTCTGTGTATTGGTTTATATCATGCGACCTTGATGAACTTGTTTTTTCAGTTCTAATGGTTGTAAAATTGATTCTTTGGGATTTTCTGTATATAAGATCATGCTATCTGCAAATAGAGGTAGTGTTACTGCCTTTCTCATCTGGATGCCTTTTAGTTTATGTTCTCGCCTACTTGCCATGGCTAGGCCCTGCAGCACAAGCTTGAATAGAAGTGGTGAGAGCAGAAATCTTTCTCTTGTTTCTCATTTTAGAGGAAAACCACTCAGTATTTCACTATTAAGTATGATCTCAGCTGTGAGTTTTCAGATGCCCTTCATCAGGCTGAGGAAGTTTTCTTCTATTTCTAATTTGTTGAGTTATCTGATTCATCAAAGATATTATCTGTTGTGTTTACTTGTTCCTGAATTCCTGCTAGCTTAGTCTTAAATTACAGCATTTTTATTTTATGTCTTATTCTTTAACAATTTCTGTCACCTTTCTTTTCAAACTTCCCTTTTCTCCAATCACTTCATTTTTGAGTTTTTCCTAATTCTAATTTGTTATTCTTTTATCTTCTATCATTTTGTTCATTTCATTTCCATCACTTCTAAATATGAGGTTAAACTTTTTACCTTTTTGTGGGCATGTCTCTTTGACGATTTTTATTATTTGTAGGGACCTTGTTCTGCTCTCTTCTCTTCCTCTCTCTTCCTCTCTCTTTCTCTCTCTCATTGTATAACTTCATATGGGATACAACTCTGATATTTTTCTGATGCTAATTTTTTTTAATAAAGATTTTATTTATTTATTTGACAGAGAGAGAGAGCACAAGCAGGCAGAGTGGCAGGCAGATGGAGAGGGAGAAGCAGGCTCTCCGCTGGGCAGGGAGCCGGATGGGGGGCTCGATCCCAAGACCCCAGGATCATGACCTGAGCCGAAGGCAGCTGCCCAACGGACTGAGCCACCCAGGTGCCCCTCTGATGCTAATTTTTAAGGAAAATGAGTTTTCCAGTATTTTTAGAGCGGCGGTAGTAGTTTGGGGTATCTTTTCTAGTTTCATGATTCTTGGGCTCCCTCTTCTGTTCTTTTCACAATAATCTGGACATTCTCTTTCTTTCCTTTCTGTTGCCCCTGCCTGTTCAAAGGAGATTTTATCCCAGCAATTTCTTCTCACTGGGAAGCTTCGTCCTGAAAGAGTGCTTTGGTGAAACCCTCTAGGCTAAGCCGCTGTGGGGCCTTCAGTGAGAGCTTGTTGAGGTTCTTTCATTCTCGGGGGGAGGGGAGGAGGCGGGGTGCACCAGATGCCTTGCTGACTTTCCTTTGCTTCCTCCTGCACCAAGGATGGTCCTGCGTGGGTCTTGTAGCTACGGGAGCTCTGGCTCCTATTTTGCAGCCATGGGGGCTCTCTTGTTACCTAGTTTGCTGCACACGTTGCCCATCAGTTTTCGGAGTTTGTTATCATAGTTGCTCTTCCAGTTCTTTCTGAGGGGATTCAAGAATATTTAGGTACCATGACTCCACAACTGCCATCTTCCCAGAATCATTGGGAGCCACTTACAGTCCTTTCTGATGTGAGGCAGGTTATAAAAGAAGCAAATAAATAACACTTAAAGTGCTTCATAATACTTTATTAGCTTCTATGTCACATGTAAATAATTCATATATACAGATATGCTCCAGTCAAAAAAGAAATAGAGTTCTGCTTTTGCAATTCCTGAGAGGATGCTTGCTTATTAATTAGCTCTTTAAAGACAGTATTTTAGTTTTTGTTCCTCCTTATTTCTAGGAAGGACAGCACTGCCAATATTTCCATAAGATGAGCTTTGATATGATCTCAGACCAGAGAGGCAGCTTTCGTTTCTTGGCTATTCCTTCACTCATCTGCTTTTCCTCTCCCATGTGTCCTTGAGTCTATCCTCATTGGAAGTGGAGAATGGTGGTTTGGGGTCATGCTGGGAATAGACTCGGGGGCAACTTGTCAGTCTTTTCTAGGAGACTTAATAATATCACAAATACAGACATATCTGTGAATTTTGATATCGGCTTCAGTGTTTCTTTCAATGGGTGTATCCCAACTGAGTAGTGTACTTTGGCAATACTGTATGAGTGTCAAGCAAGAATTAACCTTCTAGAGCCTATTAGGCATACTCTGAGAAATGACTACGCCCCATTGCTAGAACAGTCATTTTGCATTCACTCTGAGTCCAAGACTGGGTGATATTTTTCCGTCTTCTTTCACATAAAAAGTCATTCTCAGTAATTTTATTTGTATAATGTATTTTTTCTACCTCTAAGTTAGCATGCAATTTTTCTCTGTGATTTTAATCAGTGTCCATCTGACCACATTCCCAATTTACCATGATCACTTGGAATTCAGAGCATATCCTCAAAGGCAGTAAAAAACAGTTTTGGCTCTGAGGTATTGATACCCAGGCTTATATTCAAATATTCAGTCATCCTACTGATGAAGTCATTAAACAATGCTGAATCAGAAGTATTCATTTTTCTAAACCTAACATGTATATTTGCAGTTTAATACTACAGGGTTTTAATGGAATAGTTGCGACATAATTGTAAAGTTGCTTTTGGCATCTGTGTAGATAGTTCCACCATAAGCATGTAATTGTTATTGGTCAATACTGTTGAAGGAAGAGAGAGACCAAGGAAGGAAGGGAGGAAGGAAGGAAAGAAGGAAGGAAGGAGAGAAGGAACTGTTATTTACTGGTATGTAGATGAGTGCTAAATGATGATATACTGGAAGCTTTGCAAAATGCCCTTAAGGAAAAAAAAATAATAGCTTATTTTTTATTCCTTTGTAGGAAAACACTAAATGAAGGTAGCAATATTTCATTTAAGCAAACACTTAAAAACCCTTATATTATACAAACAAATGCAAGATCAGCAAATACCACTCTGCTGTGGGGGAAAACTGAGAAAACCAGATTTTTTTAAAAAGAATAGCTCAAGGTTTAAAATTGTGCTTTTATAGACTATCATGGTTTTAGATTAAAAGTAAGCCTTGATGGAAATATTTTATGAAGTTTACTATTTCCTTTTAAGTGGATTATGCAGATGTTCTTAAAGCTAACACATCTTCAATTTAAAAAACTTTCCTGGGATTCTTTTATTTTATAGATACCCTGGGATTCTTTTGTTTTATAGCTCATCTTTGAAGCTGAATTAAGCTGTAATTGCTGTGTCACACGGAACTCTGTTCCCTGTCAACAAACATTAAATCAAAAGATAAGATTCTTATTTTCAATGGCTTTTGTTTATTAGGATTGTATAAATATAGTCAAACCTCATTGTGTAATGGCTTATTCTTACATGGATTTGGATACCATGGTGACCAAAGAAGAGTTTTATTTGATAAGTTGGTTTCCTAAGTTAGAAAGTTTGTTTCTTCCTATTCCCAGTGAGCATTATCTTAAGGTTCCACTATAAATATATGTGAGTCTGTCTTTGGGTTTTTCAGTGAAAAGCTTAAGTATAAACCCTGTTGATTTTCAATTATTATGTAATTTATTGCCCAATTCTCTTTCTACTTGACTTAATAATCATTGAGCTTTCGGTACTATTTAGCAAACTTAATATTCAGCTGTATCTGCTTCCTTGTCACATGTCGTGATTCTATGAGTATTTTAGACAATCTTAAGTAGGATAGGTGGCCAATATCTGGGTTTCCAGTGCAAGTTGTATACATCTCCACCACGGCTCCTCTCACACCGTGTAAATGTGGTTACTGGTTTTTCTCTTGCCACCTCGGGGCTCGTGACCAGTGTGCCCATTTCTAGGTCTCTTATGCCTAAGACTATTTCTGGCAGAGTGGACGCACTCGATAAATATTTGCCAAGTGAAATAAAGTTTAAACTTTATGGTGCACACTAGAACTTTTCTTCAGTCATGACTTTGATTCTCATTATTTTACACATTATGAAGAGTATTCCCTCTTTCCTGAACACCAAAACATCATGAACATTGAAGACACTAAACTGAGAGTTGCTGGAGTGGTGGGGGGTGGGAGGGATGGGGTGGCTGGGTGATAGACGCTGGGGAGGGTATGTGCTATGGTGAGTGCTATGAATTGTGTAAGACTGTTGAATCACAGACCTGTACCTCTGAAACAAATAATACATTAGATGTTAAAAAAAAAAGAAGAAGAAGAAGAAGAAGAAGAAGAAGAAGAAGAAGATAGCAGGACGGGAAGAATGAATGGGGGGAAATCGGAGGGAGAGAGGAACCATGAGAGACTATGGACTCTGAAAAACAAACTGAGGGTTCTAGAGGGGAGGGGGGTGGGGGGATGGGTTAGCCTGGTGATGGGTATTAAGGAGGGCACGTTCTGCATGGAGCACTGGGTGTTATATGCAAACAATGAATCATGGAACACTACTTCAAAAACTAATGATGTAATGTATGGTGATTAACATAACATAATAAAAAAATTGAAAAAATATACAGATAAAAGAAAACATCTCATGACTGTTGGTGGACACATTATGTTATGGTCTTTGTACAAGGTTCTCTTTGTAACCTGGCATGCAGCATTTTTCATCAATGTGCATCTTATGTACTGACAGGTCACTGTGATGACATTAGGAAGGTGACAGGGCTAGAAGAATGACTCAGCAGGGAAACACAGACATTGCTATGTAGGTATTTATCACATGACTCCAGAGAAAGTCACAAATGGTGAAATTGTTACTTTTTTTCAGGCAGAGTTTACAATGGTTTAATAATATGTTAGTCTTGGATTATTGTATTCCCTATGGTCATAAAATATGACAATATGACAAAAAATATTTTTTTTTGTTAGGTTATATCTAATAGTATAACTATGGCATTTTTTTTATGCCTGTATCACTGTCATTTTCATTTTGAAACTTGGCGTTAAATACTTGAAGAATTTCCTTCTTTTTCTTTTTAATTGAAATATATCTTGGGCATCCCTTTGGGTTAATACATACAGCTGTTTATTATTCTTTAGCATGGATGTGCCATATTTTATTAGCTCATGAAGATGAGATTAAAGGGAGAGAAGAGAATGGGGATTACTATGTTTTTCTTTTATATCTCTGTTTTGTTATAATGAGCATATATCACTTTTGTTGTTAAGATTATAAAGTTTAAAATGTGATAATAAATGTTCATTCAAGGAGGCTGGTTTAAAGACAAAGATTTTTAGAACTAACTTCTGAATATAATGAGTATTAAAAATGATTAAATAGTTTAAATTTTTTTTTAAAGATTTTATTTATTTATTTGAGAGAGAGAGAAGGAGAGACAGAGAGCAGGAGAGGGAGGAGGGTCAGAGGGAGAAGCAGACTCCCTGCTGAGCAGGGAGCCCGATGTGGGACTTGATCCCGGGACTCCAGGATCATGACCCGAGCTGAAGGCAGTTGCTTAACCAACTGAGCCACCCAGGCGCCCAAAAATGATTAAATAGTTTGATGACAATTTTAGGATGTGACCTTTGCTTTTGGAGTCACATCCCCCAAGACTGATGTCATGGAGCTTACTACCTATGTCTTATTCTGTGAGTTTTATGGTTTCAGGTTTCACATTCAAGTCATTAATCCATTTTGAGTTAATTTTTGTGTACGGTATAAGGTGGTGGTCTAGTTTCATTCTTTTTCCATTGGCCCTCCGGTTTTCCCAACACCATTTATTGAAGAGATTGTCCTTCCCCCATTGTATATTCTTGGCTCCTTTGTCATAAATTAATTGGCCATACATGGGTGTGTCTATTTCTGGGTTCTCTATTCTCTTCCATTGGCTTATATATCTGTTTTTAAGCCAATACAATACTGTTTTGATTACTTAGCTTTGTAATACAGTTTGAAATCAGAGAGCATGATGCCTCCAGTTTTGTTCTTTCTTAATATTGCTTGGCTTTTCAGGGTCTTTTGTGGTTCCATACAAATTTTAGGATTATTTGTTCTATTTCTGTGAAAAATGCCATTGGAATTTTCTTAGGAATTGCATTGAATCTGAAGATTGCTTTGGATAGTATGGACATCTTAACAATAGTAATTCTTCCAATCCATGAGCAAGGAGTATCTTGCCATTTATTTGTGTCTTTGGTTTCTTTCATCAACATCTTATGGTTTTCAGTGTACAGGCCTTTCACTTTCTTGGTTAAATTTATTCCTAGGTATTTTATTCTTTTTTATGCAGTTATAAATGAGGTTGTTTTCCCAATTTCTCTGATAGTTTGTTATTAATATACAGAAATGCAACAAGTTTTTGCGTGTTGCTTTTGTACTCTACAACTTTACTGAATTTGTTTATTTGTTCAAATAGCTTTTTGGTGGAGTCTTTTAGGATTTTCTATATATAAAATCATGCCTGCAAACAGTGACACTTTTTCTTCTGCCTTTCCAATTTGGATGTTTTATTTCTTTTTCTTGCCTAATTGCACTAGCTAGTATTTTCAATACTATGTTGAATAAAAGTGGTGAGAGTGAGTATTCTTCTCAGGTTTTTCAAAAAATTAAAAATAGAACTCCAATATGATCTAGTAATTCTACTTCATGGTATCTATTCAGTGAAAACAAAAACACTAATTTGAAAAGATAGAAGCACCTCTGTGATCATTGAATCATTATTACAATAGCCAAGATATAAGAATGTTCTAAGTGTTCACTGATAGATGAATGGATAAAGAAGATGTAATATATATAATGGAATTCTACTCAGCCATAAAAAAGAATGAAATCTTGCCATTTGCAGCAACATGGATGGACTCTGAAGGTATTATGACAAGTGAAATAAGTTAGATTGAGAAAGATGCTATGATCTCACTTATATGTGGAATCTAAAAAACAAGCAAACAAAACCAAAGAACACTCGTGGATATGATAACAGAGTAGTGGTCACCAGGAGGGAGGAGGTTGGACAGTGGGTGAAATAGATAAAAAGGTACAGACTTCCAGTTGTAAAATGAATAAGTCATGGGGATGTGGTGTATAGCATGGTGACTATACTCAGTGGTATAGTAGTGCGTATTTGAAGGTTGCAAAAGAGTGGATCTTGAAAAGTTTTACCACAAGAAGAAAAACATTTCTTGTAACTTTTTAAGATGATGGTTGGTGACTAGACTTATTGTGATCATTTCATAGTGTATACATACAAGAGTTGAATCATTACATTGTACACCTGAAATTAATATAATGTATGTCAATTATACCTCAATAAAAAAAATTAAAATGTAACTACAAAGTTATGAATACACTTTTTGTTTAGTTTTCACAAACTAAATTCAAAGGTGTTTCTAAAAAAAACCAGTTCCATAAGGCTTTTAGGTAAATACAGTAGTATTAGAACTCACACATGCTTCCAGGACTGAGGAAAATAACAATTTAGATATTTAAGTTCTGGCATTTTTTTAAAAAAGTCAGTCCCAAAACTTTATGGAGACATTTATTATGTATTTGTATATATGGATGTAGGTAGAGAGTGGTCCTTCTATAGGTGAATTGAACAGCAGAAAAAGGAGAATGAATCCAAGTGTGGCACATTGACCAAAACACCCACCATGGAACAGCTAAAATTCATTCTAACTTACATTCTTCTCTTCGATTCTTTGTTCATTATATTAATTTTATTCATTATATTAATATATCTTTTTCACTGTCATTTATTACTTTGGGTAGACTGTCTTGTGATTTTTCACTATTCAGATGTCACTTAAAAATCATATTGGCATACTTTCCCTTATCATGCTGCCCTTGTGAGACAAGCATTTTAAGTGTTACAAGGAGGTGCTGTTATTATTACAAAAGTTATTATAGGAAGGATAATACTTCATTGGAAGTACTTCATTGGGAACAGTAGCCCCATACATGAGAAAAAAATGTAACACAGTTCCAGAAGCATTGTAACAAGAGTGGAGGGTACATAAATGATCTCAGATTACCAGATTAGTGCAGATAATAGAAGGAAGCATGTGAACCCAAGTTCCCTCTATGGATATAAACTGGGAAATACAGAGGAATCTGCAGCATGGTGTACTAGGAGTAGAACAGGGTGCAAATGTATCCTGTGACCTGGTTATCTGCACAACACTGGGATTGGGTCCAGCTACTTTGATCCTCTAGAGAAGCAAGACAGCTTCCTCATGTAAAGCTAATTTGGTGGAGTTCATGCGGAGTACAGAGTTGGGTCCTAGAGCAGGCTGCCCAGGTGACCTTACAGGGCACACAAGGGCTTGGGCGCCTGCCATTCTCCTAATCAGAAATCCTTGATATTGCTTGTATAGTGTTGTTTCTTCCTGAGATGCTATTTTGTCACTCATCCCCAGAACAATTCTTAGGCTAACAGTACTAATAATAGTAAAATATACTGTGTCCTGATAATTTGGGGGGTTCTGTTGCCGATCCCGATATCATCATATAAGCAGTAGTCCTGGTTCAAACAGTAGTCCTCTGTCCCTCCCAGCAGATGGTACTGTGGTTGGAAATCTTTACAGCATTCCACTGGAACCATTATGCCTTTGATGCATCACTATGCCAAGGCCCAGGAGCTATGGAACATATTACCTTACCAAGAAAGGCCTGCCTTATACTGCTTTGGCACTTGCCAAAATGGTCTTCACACTGAGAGTCCCAGAGTGTGCCTTGCAGAGTAATAAATTACATTACCAACAGCCGTTATGACCTCAGTGAGATGCATGAAGCCAAGAGCAGCTACATGTTACTGTCAGTTAATTAGTGTTGGTATTCATTAAAAGTGGGAGTGAGAGCCTGGAAACAATCCATTACTCATTGTGAATGGAGTCATGGGACAGCATAAAAGCTATCCAAGGAACCAATGAAAGCAAGGACCAGGAAGTAGAATAGAGATCAACGAATTGGTTACTTGGTTATAGTTCTTTATTACGTGTATGCACACTCACACATGCACATACACTGAGCCCTCACTTGCACATTTGTCCACCATTTCCCTAGCTCCCATAGTTCACGTTATGGTTTGAATTGTGTGCTCCCCCAAAGACACAGTGAAGTCAACTCCCAATACCTATGAATGTGAACTTATTTGGAAATAGGCTCTTTGTGGATGTAATAAGTTAAGATGAGGTCATCCTCAATTTGAGGGGACCCCAATCCATGGGACTGGGGTCCTTATAAGAAGAGAAAAAAAAGAGACCCAGGGATGAAAATGTCACGTGAAGACACGGAGACACACAGACACAGAGGGAAGATGGTTGGGTGCTGATAAAGGCAGAGATTACAGATACCCTGCCACAAGCCCTTGGGGCTGTAAGTAAAGAAGAATCCCTGGATGGGGGTGGGGTGGTGGCTGGAGGGAGGGTGGCCTTGCCAACACCTTGATTTCAGGCTTCTGGCCTCCACAAGTGTGAGACAATAAATTTCTGCTGTGTGAAGCCACCAGTTTGTGCTGTTTTGTTATGAAAACCACAGGAAACTAACATCAATCACTTCTATAAAATGGACATCCGCATATTTACACTTCCTGTGTGTATTTTCTGACACACTTCCACACTCGTGTTTATGTCTCATTTAAAACAATTTAAACTTAAATGCAGGTGTATGCACTCCTAATCCAATAAACTCTTGTCAGGCTGTCCAGTTTTGAATAAAATGAAAGGTGGGCCAGAATTGCAAGGTGGGCAACTACTAAACTTTGTGAACTACTTTGGAAGTAAGGAAAATGTACCCGTTTTGTTATGATTCCTCAATCCAGGAGACCGTTGTGATAGAATTATAGTAAAAATATTTGTTTGGAATGTATTTGTCTCATTACTCACCTCATTTTGGAACCCCGTACAGTTTGCCTTCAGACCCATTAACTCATGGCAATGGCTGTAGGAGCTTATATGTGTGTGTTAGACTCTGTGGCAGGTACAAATAATGCAAAGTGGCCCTTGTCAGTCATCAGCGTGTTCTTTGGCTATAGCCAGTGCTCCCCAATGTATCCTCCTGACCATCACACTTTTTCTTTGAGCTCCCTGCTCCTGAGTCCAACTGTCTACCTCCACATCTCCACGAGGCTATCTTAAAGGAAATCAGACTCAACACACAGGAAACTAAGCTTTTGGTATTTCTTGTCACTCCAGTTCTCTTTCGTGTTCCCTATGTTGCCACCACCCATCCAAGTATGCATGCAAGTCTAAAAACCTACACTTCAGGCTCTCCCCACCCACCATCACTCTGGCTTTATCTAATTAAACACCACTATTTATTTTACCTCCTCAATATTTCTGGAGTCTGTCCCAATCTCGCCATGTCCTCCACCACCAGTTGAGTCCAGGTACCAGGAGCTTCCCTCTAACTCCCTGCAGGAGCCTCCTACTGGCAGGAAGGTTAGTAGGCAGATCACCTACACCCAGACTCTTCTTTACACTGCAGCCCAAAGCATTTTTTCAGAAAGCAAATCATAAGATGCCATCTGCCTGCTTAAGTGCACAGTGGTTTCCCAGAGCCCTCAAGTGAAGGCTGGAATCCCTAACTTCGTCTAGAATTCTTCAAGTCTCAGTTTACACTCCTCTTCTCATTCCTTGTACTGCAAACCACGCTCCCTTCTTACGGTGTAACAACTGTGCAGTGCCCCTCCCATGTCGGGTTTCTCCACCTACTGTTTCTTTTGTCTGGAATGTTTTTTTCTCTCCTCTTCCCTTCCTCGAATTCTTCTAGTTAACTACCACTTGTCATTCAGGATTCTGCTCAAACAACACGTCTTCAGGAAAAGCTTTCCTGATGTCCCAGCACAGGTCAGGGCCCCTGAGAGTATATTTATTGATTCTCTCATTCAGTAACAGTTATCAATATCACTGCATGCCAGGCACTCTTTTGGCACTTAGGCTCATCCTCATCACTAGCCATGAAGATAAGGCCTCTACTCACATAAGCTTATGTGACAATAGATAAGTAAATGAACAAGAAACCACCAGGTAATGATAAACTCAATGATAGAAATATAACAGATAAAAATAAAACAGAGTGGGGCATTAAGCTTCTCCAAGCAGGTTACAGCTAAGCTTAGGCTTGACTGTCAATAAGAAGGCAAGGGTATGAAATTCCATGGGAAGAACATTCCCAGCAGAGGTTCTAGTTGGGGATGGAAGGCTCTGGAGAAGAGAAAGATGACTAGGGTGTGGGAATGAAGAGGATTAGTTTATACAGAAGAGATAATCTGGGGCAGGATTATGAAGGTCAAATTATGGTGTTTGGATCGAATTTCTAATGTAATGAGAAGGTAGTCATGGGCTTTAAACAAGGTAATTATTTCCTGCCCTTCACATTTCCAGAAAAGCACTGTGGCCACTGTGTGCAGAAGGATTTTGGGTGTGCAAACATCTAAGGAGAGCCATCAGATGGGGGCCCACTGCAAGAGTGCAGGTGAAAGATGGCAGTGGCTCAGACCGGGAGAGTAGCTCTAGGGCTGGAGAAAGATAAACAGAAGATGGTCCCTGCAAGTCGAGGGCAGAGGAATTGCTGGTGGATTGGATATGGGAGATAAAGGGAAAAGAAAACTCAGGGACGATTTCCTGATGGAGCAGCTAGGTGAATGGCGGTGACAAACATTGAGCTAGGACATGTCAACAAGGAACAGGTTTGGAGATGGAGAAAACAAGAGTTCTGTTTTAGGCATGTCAAATTTGAAACATATATTAGATGGCCAAGGGATCTGTCAGTTCAGCTGTGGTTTCTGAGTCTGGAGTTTAGGTGACAGGTGATACCTGGAGTCACAAATTGGAAACCATTAGCAATAGGTATTAGTAAAGCCACAGGTCTAGATAAAACATGAAGGACTCACAATGAGCTTTGGGACTTAATATTATTTGGAGGTGGAGCCAAGGACGAAGGACTAGTAGAGGATGCTAAAAGGAGCTGCCAGTGAAATAGGACAACTGAAAAGTGTGGGGTCAAGACAGTCCAGAGTGAAAATCATCCCGCTGGCTTAATTCTGCTTTGGGTGTTCTACTACTGTTGCAAGTTCAGTAAAGAGAGCTAACCAACCCCTTCTTAATGTATTTGGCAAAAATATGAATCCTACTTCGACTATCAAACTTGAGCTTACTTCTGCTATCAATAGGAGATTATCACTCCAGATGAGTAACAGAGCTCATTCTCATTAGTTAATGGACATCGTAGTAGGTTTTCCTCTGGCTCCCAATCCATAGTCTCCGTTGGTTCCTTCCTCCTTCCTTTTAGATTTCAAACACTGATTAGGTAAAAGATTAATTTCAAACATCTAAAAATAGCAAATGCATGTCTGAGGACCGTGGTCAAATACATTCCCAAGAACACGTGGACACATCCAATGTTGAAAGTAGGAAGCAGCATACCCAGCATGCAGTTGGTAGTTTTACAGCTGTTCATTGAATAGGTGTGTAGCTAGATATAGTTTAAAAGGCTCAGGAATATTCAAAAGAAATGAATTTTGGGAGAGCAGGGAACAAGGGGAGATAGTTAAAAGAGAACATAAAAATAATTTGCATTATCAGGCATCTTCCATCTTGGGGTGTGTGTTTGCATAAACGTGTGTGTGTGTGTGTGTGTGTGTGTGTAAGGGTCAAGCTCCAGCTTGCTCATCTGGGGTAGCAGGAGCTTGCATCAAAACATTCATCAAAACACAGGCTGCATTCCATTTGCACAGCCCAATATCAAGATTGCCCAGAATTACATCTTTATGCCATTAGACATCTAATGCAAAGCCATCTAGGCTTTCAGCTTTCCCCGGGGACCCCTTGGGAGGAATTTCTGCTGAGAGCCAGCAACTCAGACCTGATGCTTGTCAGGAATGAACCCTGGTGCAAGCTTCAGGGAGGGCTTCTGTTGTCAAAACAATAATAGCTGTAATTTTCTCTCCCTCTATTTACAGGAAACAAACTCTTCCTTCCTGTCCTCTGCCTGTAGCAGAAAATAGACCAGCCAAGCAGATGTCCAGGGATGGTGGAGGAGTACTTTGGGCTGTAGCTTCCTTGGACAGAAAACAAGCGCTCAAGAGAGCCGTGGGGGTAGGGGGAAGGGGGTGGCAGTATCATGTCCCGATTCCGAATGCAGGCAATGCTTCTCGCCTTCTTTCTCTCCCTCCAGGCCCCTTTGTCTCTTTCCAGCTCTTTCCTGCCACTGTGAGACCTGTGACCTAAATATGGCCAGGGAAGTCTCCAGCAGTTGCGGTATTTTTAAACTCTTGTGCCTCCTGTTTGCGGACTCATGTGACGTAGGCGAACCAGATGCAGAGAGTTTCTCATGGGAATCCAGGATGCTTCGCCATAACCACTGGCTTGGGTTATGCATGCTTTTGGCCTTGGTTAATGTAGCCCTTGGGGTTTCATTTCACATCTTTGAGACTTGGGAAGCAGCAAACCCTGTGAGGGCAGCAGGAATGTGCCAGGGAGGCTATCTTCACGGTTCCCCCCAAGGATGGCCACCTTGAGGCTGTGAGAACTTGCTGGCTGTGTAACTGGAGCCCAGCTTGGGGGTGGGGGCGGGCAGTAAACCGGACAACTTAATGCAGACGTGGGCACTAGTGAGAGAGACCGGTTCTCGCCCCATTCTGATAGCCCTTCATGTCCAAATCCTCGTTGTTGTTGTTGTTCTTTGGTTTTGTTTGGCTGTCCTTGCAGATTATCCAGCTTTAGTTGTGATAGTCTATACATGCCCCCAGCCCTTCCCTTCAGCATTACTGTTTCCAGTGACTGTTTATTTCTCTTTCTGCTGCTCCTGTTCAGATCCTTCTCTCCACTGAAAATGTGTTTCAAAATGTCCTGGAATAGAAAATATTTTGTTTTACTTAAGAAATATCTTTATTTTTAAGCAATTTCTTCATCAGCATTAAAGTATATCTGAAGATAAAACGATAGGGAACCACTCACAAACTTACTGAGTGAGAAAAATGACCTTTAAAACAATGATGGAATAATGAAATTGTCACTATGGGTGTGGTTTCTTGCCAGAATACTAAATGCAGTTAGTTCTCTAAGCTACACATTGCGAAACTCTAGATGTCACTATTCACACTATAGCTTTCATTTAATGTGAGGATTTCCTGACAAGTGTCAGTCAAGTGTCTTGAAGGAAGGGTGCCTTTTTCTGTTTTGGGCAAAAGGACTGTATGGACTAGCAGTATCTACTTTTTTTTCCCCTAGTGCACCTTATCTACTATAATCACTGCTGTTTACTGAGGGCTGACTTTGTATCAGATGCTAATCTAGTCAGTGTTGTGCTTATAACCCAGCTCTGAAAAAAAGAAGCCTGCATTGCAGTGTTTACCAATTTCCATGGTGTAAATATTCCCCCATGGCCAAGTTCAAGCTACCAAAGTTCTTGAAAGTAAATGTGGAATGAAGAGGAGACCACTACAGTTGGCTTTCCTGAGCCAGCAGGAGTCAGGCCCAGCGTACTCCTGCTGGCTCTAAGTATTAACGGCCTTAAGTATTAACAAGTGTTAGTTACTCTATAAAGTGATACTATTCTTATTCACTCACAGATAAGGAAACTGAGGCTTTGGAAAGTTATGTTGCTTTGCCCAAGGTGACAGAACCAGTAAGCTGTGGAGCCAGGTTTTGAGCCTGGGCAGCCGAACACCAGCGCCCACACGCGTGAGCCCTCCACCAAACTGCAGCTGGTAGTGCAGGTGCTCGGTAAATTATTTCCGAATGAGGAAATGTTGATTTCAAGAAGTATCTACTCCTTTAAGTATTGTACCACTCAGCTTCCACCAGAGAAAGAACCAGTAAAATACTATCTATTACATATTACGTATTATGTATATACATATGAGATGTATTGCAAGGAATTGGCTTATGTGATTGTGGGGTCTGGCCAGGCAAGTCAGAGCTGTGTAGGGCAAGGATTAGGAAGGGCAGGCCAGAAATTCTGGAGCAGGTGCTGACACTGCAGTCTACAGGTAGAATTTCTTCGTAGGGAAGCATCAATTCTCTTTTTCAGGCCCTTCAACTGATTGGATCGGGCTCACTCAGATGATCTAGGAGAATCCTCATTTCATAAAGCAAACTGATTGTAGATTTCAATCACACCTACAAAAATACCCTCACAGAAACATCTATATTAGTGTTTGATTGGATAACTGGGGACACTAGCCTAGCTAAATTGTCACATAAAGTTTTATGAATTAAATTGTGTTCCCCAAAAAGTAATGTTGAAGTCTTAACCTCTGGTGCATGTGACCTTATTTGGAAACAGGGCTTTTGCAGATGTAATCAAGTTAAGATGAGGTCACATTGGAGTAGGGTGGGCCCTTGATTGAATATGACCAGTGTCCTTGTAAGCAGAGGATAAAAATTTGGACACAGAAATATGGCGAGAAGGCCATGTGACAATGGAAGCAAACACTGGAGTGATGTACCTACAAGACAAGGAATGCCAAGAATTTGTGGAAAACACTAAAAGGTAGGAAGAGGCAAGGAAGAGTGCTTCCTTAGGGTCTTCAGAGGGAGTAGGAACCTGCCAACACCTTGATGATAGACTTCTGACCCCAGAACTGTGAAACAATAAATTTCTGTTGTTTAAGCCACCTAGTTTGTGGTACCTTTATTTAGGACAGCCCTAGGAAATTGACCCAACAGGGATTTTAAAAATAACGCTAAATGATAATAAATTCAAATAATGTCTACTTCACCAACATCTAAAACTTCACTTTTATTTAAAAAAGGGTATGCTTAGCACAATGTGACATTCTTAGCAGTAGCATCTTTGTGGATCATTTCAAGTTTGGTGTGTATCTATAAACTAATTGAATAGCATTTTTTAAACAATATTACATTAGTTTTAGAGGTACAACATAAGGATTCAACATTTATATACGTTACACGTGATCACCACAATAAATCTATTGAATAGCTTTTATTTAAGTACATGATGTAATTTATACACATTTCTATGAAAACAATCACTTGAGGAAATAGTTCACTTAAGCCAATGGGATTGACATTGTAAAAGCATCTTTAGTGGTGCATTGAAATTTATAGATGAAAGAGGATTAAGTTCATTCATTGCTTTCAGGGCCTGTTATTCATTCTTTGGACTTCTATTAGTGTTAACAATTCCTTTTAAGGCTAAATATGATTTGGGGGAATAGTCCCAATCAGTGTCAGATGTGATGGGGAACTAAAATGGATTCAATTGATTTTTGCCAGTAGCCTATAAACTGCTTTTGAGAGCCTTTTCCAAACAGAAGAAACGAGAACATTTCAGCAATCATAATAATGTTAGAATAAATGTATAGAAACATCTCACAAGGGATAGCATTGAAGTTCAACAGTCCTTGGCATAGCAAAGTTTGGGTTTTTTGTTTGTATTTGGTTTTTGGTTTTTGGTTCATCCTGCAATTTGATTATCACATCTGTAATGTCATGGCAGCAGGTCAAATGAATTATCAGGCTATTTGATACAATCCAGTTAAAGACATTTTGCCTAGAGAGTTCTATATGGTTGTACAAGACTGAATTAAACTGATTCCAAAATCCAAGGCTCATTCACCCACAGAGATTAATTGTAACTTTGGAATTCTTTCCACGTGGATACCAAGGGAGTTTCCATTCTGCATGTTTGATGCCTTCCGCTATATATAATCAAGTTTACTGAGTACTTGCTATCTATCAACAGATACTATTCTTTTCATTCCCATTTGTTACATATGAGGAAATAAATACAACGATGTGAAGTAACTTTTCCTGATCACACATCTAGTAGGTGGCAGATCTAGGATTCGATCCTAGGCAGTCTGACTACAGAGCCGTTCCTTTCAACCTTCTTGGTATGGGAATAGCATGGAAATCATATCCAACAAAACTTAATGCACTTCATGTGTTTATTTAAAAATAGTTTTCAGTCATTAGCATCAAACCAGTAACAGTTATGGAGACTTTAAGGGGTGAGTATATGGGTCGATTGTCTAAATGCAAAGTGAAAAATAAAAAGGATTTTATCCAATTAAACTACTAAAAAGTGTAAATTAAAAACTAATTAAAACTGGAAACTTCACACGCATTTTAATGTTCCATCCTGAGTCCTGCTATGTGCTGTCCCCAGCTACGCTAACGCATTGGATCAAGATCAAAGCAGCAACAAATGGCTAAGCCAGGTTCTGAGGAGGTGCTGCCGCCTACTGAGTTTCATGGATGGGATGATTTCAGGAGCTCTGTAGATTCCAGTGGAGGGTCCCGCAGGCTTAGAGTGTATGGAGACCTGGGTTCCCTTTTTCCAGCTAAGCCTCGTTAGCCTCATGGCTCATTCATTGTGAGATGGGTTGACGTAACCAACATGACTGATAACCATTTCTCTTTGTATGTTTCTTTGATTCAGGAGACCAGGTTATCAAACACTTTATTTCAGAAATGAAGGGAGAAAAGAAAGCCATGACAAGCTCTATAGGTAGCCATTTTTAGGACATTAGACATTCAGCTGACTTTCTCCATATTTGATTCCTTACTATCTTGTTTGCTTCAGAAATATGCCACAGCACAGGGATGATACCAGAAACACTTGGACATATTTCAAATTGAATTATCTTCATTCCTTTTCATTTGAATACAGCATGAGAAAATTGAGCTCCAAAATGTTCCTCCTGGGTATGCCTTGACAAAGAGCATTCTTGTTTCCCTGCAGCCAAGAGGACTGTGAGAAAGGGCAAGAAGCGCCTGCTCTATTTTCAGGAGGAGTGCTTCACTGCAAGAGTGGGTTTTCTCATGGCTGTCAGTTGACAAGGGAATTCCATGGGTCAAGCCTATAGTTAAATCAATTCCATGCCTATATGGGAAAAGCTCTGCTTATCAAACTTTCCAGTGTAAATAACATGAGTCTGGACTCTTTCACATACATTCAGGTATTCCAATTATTTCAAAATATGTCTTAAGATTATGGCCACCAAATAGTTTGAACCCTGCTAAGGATAAAATCAATTGCACACTTTTCTAAGACACTAAAAAGTTAGTTACACCTGGACGGCATCTCTACCTGTGATGGTTCATGCCTTTTAGACTTGTGATGCTTCTTTCAAACATTCCTTTTAGCTGTTATACTTAGAACTAATACACTCCCTGGGCCCTAGTTGCATGCTCCTCTGGTGTTGAAATGTTCTATTCTGTGACTGAATTTTCACTTGGTCTTAGGATTATCAACTGGGAAAAGAGACAATTTAAAATTTATTTAAAAGAAGGTAATTGCTTGGACTGAATTAACTGGTTTATTCAATCCAATCACTCTTTTGAATAATCTAGTAGTAGATTTAACCAAAGTCATCTACCCCATCAAAAATAGGCTACTGAATAAAAATCATTTGTCTTAGTCTGCTAAGCTCCCACTTTTCCCTTGTTTCTGTTGCTCCAGACAAACCCATTAAGCCATGGGCATCAAACATGTTAGTGATCATCTGGACTCTATGCTTTACACAAAGGTAGACTGCCATACCTCATATCCCTTGTGGAAAAAGTGAATGGAAAAACAAAGGCTCAGGTGTGCCACAGGTGTGAAGCATTTTAATTTTAGAATGTATGTTAAGTTAGGATCAAGTGCAGCTGCTAATAACAGAGGCCCCAAGAGTGGACAAGTTGAAGAATCTGTTGCCTTGCATTTTAAGAGTCCAGAAGTATTTGATACAAGGTAGTGTGGATCCTATAAAGGACATCAGGGACCCAGGCTCCTGCTCTCCTACTGCCCTGCCATCTGTTCTCAAGGTCACGAGAGGGCTGATGGAGCTGTAGCCGTTCACCTCACTTTAGAGGAAACAATAGGGAGAGAAGGGGTGCCCCTCCCTTCTAAAGAGCCTTCATCTCATTACCCTGGACACTGTCACATGGCCACACCAGGCGGGCTAGGAAATGCAGTTTCTCAAGCGAACACATTCAAGTTTCTGTTGTAAGTAAAAAGGGAGGATGGGTATTAGAGGTGATGAGCAAGTTCCTGCCGCAGTTAGTATTAAAACAGAAGTTATGGGCAAACATTCTGGCATTCATTCAAGATTCAGTAAGCCAATATTCATTGATTAGGACCCTGACCTATGTACTGAGGATTCAAAGACAAAAATGATACAGTTCCTGTTCTCGAGGAAACTATATGGTCTAATGAAGATATTCATGTTCATTTCCATAGATGATCACAGAGGTATGCAGAGATTTCTATGAGAACAACTAGGATAAGCTTCCTACTCAGGCAAGGGTGAGGGAATGGGAGAAGTCCTTTTTTTTTTTTTTTAAGATTTTATTTATCTATTTGAGAGAGAGAAAGAAGGAGAGAGAGCACAAGTAGGGGAGAGGGGCAGAAGGAGAGGGAGGAGTAGGCTCCCTGATGAGCAGAGAGCCGGATACGGGGCTTGATCCCAGGACCCTGGGACCATGACCTGAGCCAAAGGCAGACGCTTAACTGACTGAGCCACCCAGGTGCCCCAATGAAATCTTTATGAAAGCCATGAAGGAAAACTTCTGGAAAGGGAGAAGTAATCTTTGGTAACAATACATTGCACAGAGGTCAAAGAAGACAAAGAAAAGATGTCAATCAGGCTTAACCACCATGGTGGATACATGGTGGGGTTGTTAATAAGCAGATGACATCACAAGTCATCTTTAGTGAGCTTGAAGAACACTGTTTCAGAGGAGTGGAGCGAAGGACATCTAGTAGGGTAGGGTGTGAGAGGTTAATCATGAAATAGAGAACATGTAGAAAACTCTTTAAGAAACTTAGCTAAAAAGGGGGAAAGAGAGGGAAAATGGTAGCTAAAGTGGTCGAGGGCAGGGAGAGGCTTTTTAAGGATAGGAAAAATATGGGAGTATTTCAATACTACCAAGGAAGTGCAAATGGGTGCAGGGAGGGGGGGGAAAGGAACTGCATTTTCTGAA
The DNA here is from genome assembly GCF_029215605.1 of Mirounga angustirostris. NCBI lineage: Eukaryota > Metazoa > Chordata > Mammalia > Carnivora > Phocidae > Mirounga > Mirounga angustirostris. Next base: position 108,044,688 of record NW_026991716.1, read on the forward strand.
ATGGTAGAAATAAAACTAAAATCTAATGCCAAGTCATGGCCATAAAACTGAGGAACATGTCTGGAGATGATTTCATATTTTCTGTGAAGTAGAATTTACAGTTCTGAGATCCCGGATGAGAGTCATGGAGAAGAGTGATACCTTTTAAAACAGCTATTACTGGCAATGAGAGAATCAGGAGTGGTTGGAGGAAAAGAAAGAGGAAGAGTGAGAAGTACAGAAGGACATACTGTGAAAGTCCTTTCTTCCACCCTGTCCCCAGCCCTCCGGAGTCTCACCACAAGAGGCAATTACCCTCATTAGTTTCCTGTGTATGTTTTCAGAGTATCTATACCAATATAAGCAAATACCTATATTTATCCCTCCTCTTTTTTTTTTTTTTTTTTGTTTCATAGTTGGTCTTTTTATTTTTATTTATTTTTTTTCTAGAAACTTCCTTCTGTTTTTTTTTTTAATTTAAATTCAATTAGCCAACATCATTAGTCTCCCTCCTCCTTTTTTACACAATAGTACATACTATACACAGTATTTACCCTGCCTTGGATGACTTAAATATACATAGGAATCCTATTACTCCCCAAATCTCTTAGGTACAATCATTAACTTCTCTTCATTCGCTTCCAACCAAGATGAACACATTTAAGAGATGTTCTCATGCTCAAGATCCATAGTTGATAAGCGCCAAAAGAGGAAAAATGGATTCCAGAATCCAATACTGATCTTGTATTAAATTTGCAACTGTTGGGGCACCTGGGTGGCTCAGTTGGTTAAGCGTCTGCCTTTAGCTCAGTTCATGATCTTAGAGTCCCAGGATCCTGCACCACGCCGGGCTCTCTGCTCAGCAGGGAGTCTGCTTCTCCCTCTCCCTATGCCCCTTCGCCTTCTCTTTCTCTCCCTCTCTCACTCTCAAATAAATAAAATCTTTTTAAAAAATTTGCGACTGTTCTCCCAGCTGGAAATTAAGTCCAAGAGAGAAATGCACATGGAAGTTAGGAGTGATATAAATGCTCCAACTATGCTAGAAGCATCAATGAAGGTCCTAGTGCTGTGTCCTATCTCTATTTTGAAATTGTGTCAAAGACCAACTAATAAGTAGTGCAATTAGAAGTTTCCAGTTATGTACGGCTTTCAAAAGCCACTAAGCTCTGTTCTTTAAAAAGATAGCTTTCTTACGCTTCTTTCGGAATGTCTCTCTCCAATTTAGTCTGAGGCAGAATGGCCCTGCTTGCTCATTTTAGGTTACTCTCCCCCTCCAATTTACATCTCAAACTTAACTTAATTCCCTATCTAAATAGGCCAATGACCTTCTTCAATCAGCTATAAGCTCTACCTCCTGAGTCTTTACACTTGGACCTGCTCCTAACACTGTCTCACTTAAATAACTTCTTTATCTTTCAAAACTCAGATCTAAAACTCAGATCAGTTCATTAGTTTATTCAACCAGTACATATCAAGTGCCTATTATAACCCAGAATGTGTCAGTTCAGAAGATAAAATGGAACACAAAGTGGACAAGGGATCTGCCCTCAGGAACTTACAGTTTAGTGTGGAAAATAGATAATAAACAAGTAAATATATTCACTAGAGATTGTTTTGGTTGATTTGGTAGTGGGATGAGAATGAAGAGAAGCAATCAAGAGTTCCACTTGTGGGGGCATCTGGCTGGCTCAGTTGGTATAGTATTCGACTTGATCTTAGGGTCATGAATTTGAGCCCCTTGTTGGGTGGAGAGATTTCTTAAAACAAAAAGAGTTCCATTTTGGTTATGTGAAGTTTGAGTTGCCCAATGGATAACAAATAGGTGATGTCAGGTAAGACCAATTGAGATTAGAGGAGGGCAGAGGACTATGGTGGATACACGGTGGGGTTGTTAATAAGCAGATGACATTACAAGTCATAAAGATGAAAGAGATCACCTAAAGAGGGAAAGAAAACACTGAAGGTAGTGATCTGAGGAACTCTTAGATGTAGAGTTCAGGTGCAAGAGAGACATCAAGAGTGGAGACCGAGAAGGAAGAGCCAGCGGGGTAGAAAGAAAACCAGTGCCGAATGGCCCCAAATCCTACAGAGGAGTGTTTCAAGAAGAGGGCAGCGGTCACCTGTGGCAAATGGTTTGGTACCCCGGAGGTCACCAGTGAATTTTGCCAGAGTGGATTGCTTAGGACCAAGGCAGATAGAAGGAAGTAGAAAAGTAAATAGATGAGGGAAGGAGCCTCCATGGACTGAACACTCTAGAAATTTTGCTCTGCAGAATATGACAGAAAGGGGCAGCTGCTGAAAGAGTTTGTAGAGCAAATAAGAGTGCATCTTCTAAAGACTGGAGTTACCTGAGTATATCTCAACATGATGGGACTTACCGCCCATTCCTTCCTCCAGGAAGGCTGATGTGACCCTCCGTGGCCGGGTGAGGCCCACATTCCGGGTCCTCCCAATGCAACTCAAGCAAATCTCCCCCCAGGACGAGCCCCATGAGGCTGTGATAGTTTTGAGTGTGCCAGACTTCTGTCACTCATCAGCAGTCCTCCCCTGGGAGGGGCAGCAGGGTGACTTTCCACTTACTACTGAGCTCACCACACTCACAGAGTGTCGGGGTGCATACTTTTAGAGAAATCTCTGTATTTGGTTCAAAAGATAAGAAAGCAACCAGCCATTTACTTAGAAATAGACTGACACCCTCTCCACTCACCACCTCGCCCCCAACACACTCACTCTGATATTTCACGTGCTGTAAAAACGAAAAACATTCTCTTAGAAACTGTCCTTCAAAATAGAAAGCACTGCTTTGGCTGAAAGTTGACTTTTCTGGCACATACACCTCTGGAGGTGTATTACATTCTCCTGGAGGTTTTCTTTCTTTTGAGAGAGAGCGCTGAGGAGAGGGGCAGAGGGAGAGGGAGAAGTAGACTCCCCGCTGAGCTGGGAGCCTGATGCAGGGCTCCATCCCAGGAATCATGACCCAAGCCAAAGGCAGATGTTGAACCTACTGAGCCACCCAGACGCCCCTCTCCTGGACGTTTTCAATGTGCACAGGGTGTGGTTCCATAGAGCACGCTCTTCCCTGTATAGACCTGGACGAGTGTGTGTGTTTTTAACTCCAAGGACACAGAATTTTCACACGCTACTTTTTACTGGTTTTGTTTGCTCCAAGAAGGAGTCGAATCCTGACCTTCCGTATGCTTGGTGCATTCTTTTTTCTCTTTCTCCCAACAAAACAGGAGTGGGATCTTGGCAGGGCTCTGGGAGATTCACTCTGCCAGGAAGAGAAGCACCCACACAACGCTTGGTTTGTTTCTCAGACAACACCTCGTCAGTACGTAGGTCAAGCCTGGCCTCCCCACGTCTGTGTGCACTTGATGTCAGAGTATGCTGGAGGCCTGAGAGCGATTTCAGAAGGGAGCCCTGCCTGTCAGGTCTGAGGAAACGGAGTCAAACAAATAAACCACTCCAGGCCCCTGGGTCAGCCCACTGTATCCAGTCACCATTCCAACAACTAATTCGTCTCTCCTCTCTTGCCACTGATTGGCCAGATTAACGCCAGAAGCAGGTGAGAGAAGCGGCCAGTGTGGGGCGGGGGGAGTGGGTTAGGGGGTGCGCTGCGTGCTGACAAGGAGAGTGTGGGAGAGCTACATGGACCTCTCCATCATCATGGCTTGAATTAAATGACTTCCTTCTCGGGGACTAAAGACAGGTCATGAGGGATAAAATTATCAACCCAGGAAAGAGACAATGTTTATAGCTTCTGCTACTTTTACAAAAATAGATGAAAGGAGAGATTGTTTTTTCCACCGTTTGTAGCCTGTGAACTTCCTTAGCACTGTGCGTAAGTTACTCCTTCTTCCAGAATTAGGAGAGTCTCGTGGGGCATCGTGTGTTGCAGTGGTTGGGTGTGTTGTGCATGGTGCTTACGAGGCAAAGCTCTCCAGCCTAGAGAACGGCTCCCCTGTGGCAACTTCCCCCTTCCTCCCTCCTTTCTTCCATCCTTTCTTCTTTCCTTCCCTCCTTTTCTTTTTTCCTTTCTTCTTTCTTTCTTTTTTTCTTTCTTTCTCTCTTTCTTTCTCTTTCTTTCTTTTTTTCTTTTTCTTTCTTTCTTCCTTCCTTCCTTCCCTCCTTTTCTTTTTTCCTTTCCTCTTTCTTTCTTTTCTTTTCTTTCTTTCTTTTCTTTTCTTTCTTTCTTTCTTTCTTTTTTCTTTTTCTTTCTTTCTTCCTTCCTTCCTTCCCTCCTTTTCTTTTTTCCTTTCCTCTTTCTTTCTTCTTTTCTTTCTTTCTTTCTCTCTCTCTCTCTTTCTTTCTTTCTTTCTTTCTTTCTTTCTTTCTTTCTTTCTTTCTTTTTCTTCTTTCTTCCTTCCTTCCTTCCTTCCCACCTTTTCTTTTTTGTTCTTTCAGTTATATGATTTATAATTTGCGTACCATAAATTCACTTGCTTTAGGTAGAACTTAACAGAGTTGTGCCAACCATCACCCCACACCACAATCCACTTTTAGAACATTTGCCTCACTCTGCAGACAACTCCTCCTGTCCATTAGCAACCACTCCTCATTCCCAACTCCGGGCAACCACTAGCCTACTTTCTGTCTGGCTGGCTTTACCTTTCCTGAACATTTCATATAAATGGAACCAAACATACATTTTTTGTGGGTGTATGTCTGGCTCCTTCCACTTAACAGAATGTTTTAAGTTTTATCCATGTTGCAGCATATGTGAATACTGTTTCTTTGTATTGCCAGATAGTATTCCATTGTATAGACATACCACATTTTGTTTATTCATTCATCACTTAATTGACATTTGAACTGATTCCACTTTTTGACAAGTCTGAATAGTGCCGCTATGAACATGTATGTACAAGCATTTATGTGGACACGTGTTTTCATTTTTCTTGAGTCAGCGTCTAGGAGTGGAATGGCTGGGTGATATGGTGTTTAACATTTGGGAAACTGCCAAACTGTTTTCCAAAGCATCTGCAAAATTTTTGTGTCCATCAGCAATGGATGAGAAGTACAGTTTCTCCACGTGCCCACTGGCACTTTTGAGTATTACGGCCATCCTTGTGGGCGTGACGAGGCACTACAACCAGTCCTACGAGAGTTGGGTGGAGAGAGCCAGGTTTTTCTGGTTGTCAAGGTATTATCTAGTTTTGCAAGCCTGCTGGGGCACATTCTGAGACAGAGACCAAACAAAATGAGGAGAAAGAGAGGACGAAAAATGATGTCATGGCTATCGCCTTAAAAGAGAAGTGTTGCAAAAGGAATTATTCCTTTTACCAGTCAATAGTAATGAAGAAATCGTTATATACTCGAATTCTCCTAGAGATGCAGAATAATCAGTTCATCATGTCTACCTTCTTGCTTTTATACAATAGGCATTCCTTATCTCCCACTCAAGCAATACGTATTGTACATGTATGTTCTTCAGGACATCTGGCTCTAGACCTGAGGTAGAGACTATGCCCACCATCTGGCTGATTCCTCCACAACACTAGTAAGTGAAATGTATGTCAAGTTTTCTCTGTACCAGTTTTCAGGGCACATGGTAACTACACTGAGATGTTCTCGTTTGAGGAGCCATTTAAGAGCCCCTCCTACCCTCCTCCCAAACAGGTGGGAGACGAGCTCTGAAAAATGCATCAAAAGCAAACTGATCTTCTTTACAAAGCTAGATTAAAAAAACCTGATACTAGTCAAATTTAATGATTCCCATTTCCATTTTTCCGCATACTTATAATTCCTGCAATGAACATTATGTGCATCTTCGGTTATTAATAAAAAACTTTAGGGTGTTTTGATCATTTTTGTGACCCCTAGGGAAGTTCTTAATCTTCTATTCTCTTTTTAGAATTTTTTTTTGGGGGGGGGATCTTCATAGTAGCTTTATTTATAGGAGCCAAAAACTGGGAAAAACCCAAATGCCCTTTAATGGGTAAATGGTTGGAGGCATACCATGGAATACTACTAAGCAATAAAAAGGAACAAAGTATTGAAATACTCAAAAACTTGGATGATTTCAAGGGAATCATGCTGAGTGAAAAAAAATCCAGTATTGTATACTATGACTGTATAGTTGCCAGGGGTTAGGGAAGAAGGCAGGGAAGGACTACGTGGGATTTTTTTTACAAGCATTATTAGCAAAGCACCATTAATTTTCAGCCAGCTACATCTGCTTTGTTTATGCATTTAGGTTTGATTGGCATTCTTTAAAATTTTGTCTGTGGCTCCAAGTAAATTGTTTAAAACCCACTGGTTGGGCGCCTGGGTGGCTCAGTCTGTTGGGCGACTGCCTTCGGCTCAGGTCATGATCCTGGAGTCCCAGGATCGAGTCCCGCATCGGGCTCCCTGCTCGGCGGGGAGCCTGCTCCTCCCTCTGACCCTCCCCCCTCTCATGTGCTCTCTGTCTTTCTCATTCTCTCTGTCTCAAATAAATAAATAAAATATTTAAAAAATAATAATAATTAAAAAAAAATAAAACCCACTGGTTAAAAATGAATATTTCTCAACATTGATTCATATATTTTTGAATGTTTGTTCCGGAGTGATTTGACCACTTTGAAATCAACTTTCCCCAAGCTAATTAGCTTTAGAAAATTATAGATTTATTTATGGCTACTGATGTTTACTTGTTTAGCCATACTGTCAACTGTTTTTTGAATGCATGTATTTTTTATTCATGAAAATAAAAACAAAATCTTTAATAGGAATGAAGACCTGGCCATTTTTATTGTGGTTCTTGGTGGATATTACCGAAAAGAGCATACATATTGTAATTGTTTTCCTAATGTTGGAAAGAAAGCAAAACTTGGAAAAGTACTACCTTAATGTGCAATTAAATGAATTATGGCACATTCATTCAAAACAATGCCATTCCCTCATTTTTTATGAGAGCAAAATTGTCATGTATAAGCATAGAAAGTTGTCTTCAGTATTTTATTTTTATTTTTTTAAATAATCTCTACACCCAATGTGAGTCTCAAACCCACAACCCAGAGATCAAGAGTCTCATGCTCCACCAACTAAGCAGCCGGGTACCCCATCTCCAGTATTTTAAAAGTGTAAAAGCACGTTGCCAAGCGCTATGTGTAGTGTGATTCTATTTGCATGCAAATGGTGTACACATCTATGTATTTGCTCATGCAGAAGAATTGTCTGGAAATAAACCCACCTGTTAACAGCTGCAACTCTTGGGCATAGAATGAGATATTTCATATAATAGTCTCCTGTTTGATTTTACTAAAATGGGAATGCTATTTTATAATCAAAGCTTCACATGAAATTCCATATTTCAAAAGAACAGGGATATCTGCTTAAATTTCGGTATAGCTGTTTGGTTCATGTATCTCTTCATATACTTTGGTGAATGACCATCAATGAAAGGGGACTGTGCTGGGTTAAATGTAATCATGTCTTTTCGGAGGTGTATTATTGCTTGTTGCTCAATGAAATTAAGTAATCAAGTGTCCATTCTAATGCTTTCCTTTGACTTGGCTACCTAATTTCTCTCATCTTTCCCTACATCCTAGGCCATGCCCGCTTCTCCAGCAATGCAAGGCTACCTGAGGTGCCCTTGGAACGTATTTCTCCATTTTTTTAGGTCAAAACTAGTCCCTCCTGTCTTTCACTGCTCACCCTCCCCATGGAACATTCACACAACAGGTGGCACTGGGACCATGGACTTCCCTGTGGCCCCCCCGGCTGCCTTCATTCTTTCTCCTTCACTCATCACTTTGACCATTCAGCCCACATGGCCTAAAGACACACTGATTGCCTAAACTCAGAAACAGTACAATTTAGGGACACATGGGTTTGCATGTGTCTTCTGGTGACAATATATTTTGAAGAAGGAAATCTAGATTTCTGTCTTATATCAGACTTTTGGTAAGCAAATTAAATCAAAAGAGCATTTCTAGAAGAACTTCATACTTGGGAAATGATGCTTGACTAATTCATATTGAAGCATGTGTGTTTTTACTTTGCTTGTATTAAGCAAAGTCTAGGAGCTGAAGAGAGTTTTATATGTCCCTAAATTGCTCTACCTTGGGATTTAAGTAGGTGTTTTTATTTATTGACCATATTAGAAACTCTTGTTACTTAGGCTTGGTTAGTTCATTTGGCTTCTACATAGCACCACTAAGCCCAATATTCCAACATTAGCTTATCTCCTCAGTCCTTCCATGGCTACAGACTACACAAATGCGTGCCCTTGGTCAGAAGTAGGTGTGGTAGGATGCATGCCAGGGTCAGCACTGGAAGGAGCTTGGGAAACAGATGTAGCTGTTCCTTTGACACTTTAAAATGTCCTTTATTTAGCTTTAAGTAGGTCATTCATAAATGAATAGTGTCCAAATACTACTGGACACTTCAGGGGCACTTAATGGGTATTTTCAAGGCTGCATCAACTAGGCGAGCAACTAATCATTTTGCCTGTTTTTCCCAGGGTGTGTCAGAGGAGATAAAAGAGACAAGATACTTGGACAATTTGCTAGCAAGGTGTAAAATCACCCAAGACTGATACAAAGAAGTGGTTGGTGTCTTAAGGAGGGAAACATAATTTTTTCTCAGAGAACTTAGGAAAGTATTCATGGTAAGAGGGATACTTGCCCAGACCTTGAGGATGGGCAGAGTTTCAACAGGGAGGTAAAAGCTGTTTGGATAGAAGGCAATTTTTGATGGATTATTTTGACTGAAACAAGGAGTTTGAATAGAGAAGAGGCAAATAATGTTGGTAAATAACAGTCTTGCAAAGCCTTGAATGTCCCACCATGGAGCTGCACATTTTGCTATAAAGAATAGGGAGTAGTCACCTGAAGTCTTTGAGATGATCAGCATATGACAATATGGCAGCAACGTGTCCCCTGGACTGGGAGGCAGAAGATCTGGAAGGTGAGAGACAGCAGACCATGACTACGGTCCAGGAGGGGAAGAGAGATCTTGGCCAACTAGAACCATACTCGGGAACAGGCCGTGGTGAAAGATGGTACAGAGAAAGAAGAAAGGATTTCATAGCTTGCAGGGTGTGCAGAGCACGGTAGAGGGCAAAGTCAGGAGGACCACAGACGTGCAAATCTCGATGACTATGAAAATACTTTTAACATAGTAAATAACTCAGCAGAGAAACCAATGACAGGAGAAAAAAACCACCAAGTTCAATTTTTGACATGTCTTATGTTAAGTGACTGGAAGAAGACATTTCAGCAGGCGTTTGGAAATGCATTTGCCTAATACAAATGAAGCAACCGTTTTTTTTGTTTTTTTTTAATTAATTAAATTTCATTCACGCAGGTTCCTTCCTTCCTTTCCCACCCTGAGAAAGTGAGCCTGAGTCCCACTCTGAAAAGCTCCTGCCTGGATGAAACTGCAGATCCCACCTTGGTGGGGCCAGTTGATTCCCTGCAGTGTGACAAAGGAAGTAATCTGAAACTTCCAAAGACCATTCAGTTGTCTTTGTCTTTCCCCGCCAGGTAGGAGGAGGAGGGCAGGTCCCGCAGGCCTGAGAAGTGTTGCAGGAGCCCCGGCTTGATCCCGGCCACCCGGCCGCCCTGGCTCCTCACTCCCGCCCACATTCCTGTCGCTTTCCGGTCCCACGCGATGGCTCCAGGACTTCCCCCGCATGGCAATAAATATAAAGCCTTCCTGCTCCGACAGCCAGCTTCATTCATGCCACCAACAGACACTGTTCTAGCAGGTGCTGTTCAAAGTTCAGGGAGCGCCAACGACCAAGCCGGGGCCTCCCGGCTGTGCGGGGTGGCCGGCTGGGATGCGCGGCCCGCGGGGCTGCAGGAAAGGGGGCGGCGGCGGGGAGGGGGGGCGTCCAGCTGCCGGCCTCCCGGGAGAACAATGCATCTGTCACCCAGTGAGTAATAGGGCAGCCAGGGCTGAAACGGAGGCGCATGTCTGTCCCGTCTTCCCACCAGGCTGGCTGGTGCGCCTCCCACTGTTCTTGGGCAGAGGGCCAGCAACCGGAGCCTTGGAAGGTTCTGGACAAGGACGTACCCAGTGAAGGAGAACTAACATAAGAGGGACAGCCAGGGCTGACTTCTGCCCCGAGGAAGCCCAGCGGATGGGATGCTCAGGCAGAAGTGCAGCCATTGCCCTCGCCTCTCTAGGCCTGGGGTCTCCAGCCTTCCCCCCGCGGCCCACGGCACAACTTTCAGGAGAGCATGGAGGGCAAGAGGACTGATAAACCCTCCAGCCATTATGGGGAAGTTTGCGGGGGGAGGGGGGCGTGGGAGGGGCGGGGGGGGGAGTCGGGGGTTGGGGTGGGGGAGACGCTGCCTAATTATCGCTACGGAATCCTGCTGTGGGCTATTTCTGGCTCTGGCCCTAACCTGGTCTCACTAAACTCAGGCAGTCCCTTTTGATGGCCCTGTCGCTCAATTTCCCCTTTTCATCAATACTCAGATGCCCTCCAGGACATAAACCAGAGTGCGGTAGCAAAACAGCCTGTGACTCCCAGCACGTGGGAGAAAGCTAGTGCTCCGCATGATCAACTTTAAAGAACAAAATCCTACCCATTACTTTTAAATGTAGAAATAAGCATACACACAATACACACATTCATATATATTCTGATATGCTTATTTCACAGATACATATATTTACTAATAAAGTAGAGACAGTCCTTTAGGATCTGATTAAAATGAATAAGCAAGACACTTATAATTAATCAGGAGCAATTCATTTCGTGAAACTTATGGTTATTTATTCTTTTAAATATGGGCGCACTAATCTTATTTCCACTTTTATTTTGTTTAATAATCCCCAGGTGCACTTCAGTTCCCTTGAACCCAGGTCAGACTCACAAATCCTCTGTTATTGGGGTGGTGAGTAGGTTACACAGAAGCAGCAAACCTTCATCAAGCCCTCAGAATTAAGTTAGAGACAGCACTGGAATGGTCCCCAGGGGTCTGGATTTCCAATTCAGTATTCTACTTAGCGTGTCACATGACTTATTCCACAACTAGATTACAGTTTTCCAGAAGGCAAGACTATGCCTTACATCTTTATTTCTTGTCAACACTGAGAACTGTGTCTTGCATACAATAGGTGCTGAATCAGTATTGCTGTTGGATAGGTTGATTTCATAAAATCCCAGAAAGAAATGAGATGAGCAAAGAGAAATAAGGATTCATGTAGTGTTGCAAAGGGGGAAAGAAATTCCATTACTCTAAAATACAAGTGAGGCTGAAAAGAGAGATAGGCAACATCCATAAATGGATAAGAATGTAGGAACTCTGGTTGTATCAGAACCTGGTGTCATTCTGAAAGACATTTCCATGGCTGGCTAAAGGTCATGAGTGAGCACAGATGAAGTAAGCTTTAAGAGAAAGGGAATAGATGATGATTTTGGAAAAAATTTCTGGAAAAGAAAGAACTTTTGGCTTGATTTTGCAGTACTATTATAAGTAGGTCACAGATACAAATGTCCTGTGTCCAGAGTATTCAGAAATAAAATGACTGCCAGAAGGGACTAAGGAAATGCTGTGAAGTCATAAATCAGAGGAGTGAGACTCTTGACAGTTTTAGTCAGGAAAAGGTAATTGTGAAGGAGACAGAAGTGTATTAGAAGAAGCCAAAAATAACACTTTGCTAGAGAGAGTTTTGGAGTGGAGAAAGCAAGCCTATCAAATTTCTGTGGACACTAAAGCACTGAGCACATATCTTGATATGAGATGAATAGTCACTAAAAAATACATCCCAGTATGGTAAGGAATGGCAGAATGAGTATGGAGAACCAGAGAATAAAGAAGCAGATAAAAAGACAACTACATTAAAGTTCTCCAGAAATGACCACTGTAGATTCAAGGGGAAAGACCCAAGGTAAAAACAGTGAAGAGGGAGAGGGGGTAGAAACTGAATGACAGAAACTCAAAGATGCATTGAGCAACCACTGTGTTCCACTTAGGTGTTTCTTCTGAAGGCTCTCTTGACTAGGACTCTCCTTGTACAACCTCATACTCAGAAGAAAAGACAGAACTTAGAGATGTCTGACTACCCCCCTTTCTTCTTTTATTTTCCCTAGAGAAGAGAAAGAATTAGATGGGAACCCTGGGCAGGGCCGAAGAAGGGATTTCTCTTCTATTATGAGCATGGATTTGGATGATGTTGCTGTACCTGCCCACACTGGGGAAAGGTGATGCTTTTAGCCTTTCTGGATTTCTAGTCTGGATTTCTGAATTCAGGCAGCCGACTTTTCAGGCAGCAATATCTGTGGCCATGGGCTGCTGAGGGGGCTCTGTGCAAAACCACAGACTATGCAGGGCTGGTCTTTGTGTCCTTTCCACGTCTTTTTCTGAATGTGTGTTCCATCTCTTGTTCCTTCTCTCATCTCCCAGATACTCGGCATCCCATGCTGCTCTCGGAAACTAATAGCTGTGGCTCACCTCACAAAGCCTCCTGGCAGTTGAACATGAACTAAAAGGCCAGCCTCTTCCAGTGGCCCCAGAGCTGTGGCTTTGTAGCAGACCATGTGTGAGCTCTAGCTCGGTCACCTCCTTTGTGACACCGGACAAGTCACATCGGGTTTGAGCTTCTCCTATCATCCAAAACATTAGGACAATAATAACTACCTCCCCTCCATCACAAAGTTGTGAAAACCTGTGAGATAGTATGTCAAAGGATTATCTCAAACAATACATAAGCAAAGGTAAATGATTTTCAGTGTCTTTTAGTATTTGGGCAAAAAAGGGCTCATTTATATAGTGTAACTTTCCTTTACTGTCATATCTCATCTGTGTCAAAACAAGGAGGCATTTTTAAACATGTACGATATTAAGTCATGAGTGATAAAGAAAAGACATGTGGTCTACATACATTCATGCTTAAAAAAAACCTCATGGAAGAAATATTCTGCCTGCCAACCACATGGCCAGTCTTGTTGAGATGGAATTTTAAATTTTCTTTCTTTTTCTACTTAAATTATTTCACATTTATCTATATGCATATCGTTATTATCTTTAGTTTCAAGTAACTAGGTGTGTAGCATCTTAAGTTTTGTTGCCTTCTGAAATGGCAGGGTAAATAAACTGTAAAGATTCCTAGTGATTTTTCACCTCAGGGAAGCAAAATGTGGATTATGAGCTCATAGCTTTCCTTTACAGTGACTTCTCCTATTGTTGTTGCTTCCATTTGAACAAGGAGAGGGAAAGGGCGTGATGCGAAGAGGCACTTCAAATCTCCCCCTCAAAATTATGAGGGAGAGTTGACTCTTTTCGAAGAAAGAGAAGTGGGAAAGGGGCAAGATAGCAAAATAACGCTTGCAGGTGATAAATAGATGGCAACTGCGTCTTAAAAGTAGAAAATAACTCAGGCAGCTACGTTGAAGGAAACTTATGCAAATATGCTTGAATTCAAAAAAAGAGAACAATGCAAATACATGTTGAGAAATCCTGAGAGGATAGAAATGTAGAGAGGAATGCATGTACAGTTGGAAATGACCGGACAAGAGCTAGGAAAGGAAAAAAAAAAGTGCTGGGTGTCGATTTGCTCTATGGTTTGAAGGGAAGGAATGCCTAATGATTCTAAATAAGAGGATCAAGGACAGAACCCCGGAGCAGAGCAGGGCAATGGTAAGCACTGGGAGGAACGAACTGTAAGGAAAACCCAAATGTGTTACGTGGAATGCACAGGACATACGTTATGTGGAAATATGCTGAAAAGCTGCTGGTCCTAGAGAGCCAAGGAATGGTGATTTATCCACAGAAGACAACTGACACTATAAACATTCTTAGGACAAAATAAATAATGGGATCAGAGCAATATTATTATTATTATATATTTTTTAAAGATTTTATTTATTTATTTGAGAGAGAGAATGAGACAGAGAGAGAGAGCATGAGATGGAGGATCAGAGGGAGAAGCAGGCCTCCGGCGGAGCAGGGAGCCCGATGCGGGGCTTGATCCCGGGACTCCAGGATCATGACCTGAGCCGAAGGCAGTCGCTTAACCAACTGAGCCACCCAGGCGCCCAAGGGATCAGAGCAATATTATTAAGAGAAAAGAGAAGACAGCTGATAAGTAAGGGATGTCATATAAATGAGAGAATGGGAAAAGATAGAAAAAAATACATAAAGACAACCACACATCATGGATTGTTTGGTTTGGTTTGGTGGCGTGTTTGCAGGTTTGACATTTCATATATTTAAAAAAAGAAGAAAAGTAAGTAGCTAATTACAATGGACAGGAGAGAAAAAGGCAATAGTACAAACAAATATAATTTAAAGATTTAAAATAATTAAAAAAACAGATTTAAATAATATCCAAGAAGTTCCTGCATGACCTAAGAGAAGACTCTGCTTGTAACTTCACACACTTCTGTGAAAAAAGGGGAGAATCACTTTGTGTAACGCGTAGGCATTTCCCAAGTTTAAACCTATAAGGAAATTCTGTTGAATCTTTAAGTTTTAAAAATGGCCAAGATATAAAAGGAAGAGCACCAGAGCAACTTGTGAGTGATGGTTTTAATATCTAATACTTACCACATGTTAAGCGCATCCCTGCTCCAAGAAGTTTCAAAAATATTCAAATATTTCATATCATATAAAACTGTTGTTTTATGATCCATGTTTCTATTTAAATAATTGTGTTTCTGTCAATATTGATTTTTAAGCTATCGGATATTGACTTTTTAGATCATGGGGAAGATGTCACAGGAAACTCAGAAAGTAGTTCTAGGCAACTTTCTCAATGTTTGTTAAACTATCAAGGGAAATAATGATAAATAAAAAAAAAATGTTTTGTGCCTGGTTTTCATTTGTCCCTAAAATCCCAGACCAAAATGTCAGTTGATGCATTCGTGTTAAATTATTTATTTCATAGATCAATGATTAAATTTGTTTGAGTCCCGTTTTCTTGGAGGAACATGGATTTCTTAAAAATCTGCGAAGTGTTAAGCTTACAGGTGTCTCTCTCCTGGTGCTCTGAAGACGTGACCAATGTCTCCGTGACAGGATCACACCACAGCTCGTAGCCCATCTGTGCAATACTCTGCAAACAATAATGATTCTGCAGGGCAGACCCACATATATGTACTTGCGGAAAGGTCTCTGTCAGACACAGCGGGGGCCTGGGACATCTGAGAGGAGATGCACAGAACTGACACGTTGGGCAGCTCAGGAAGCTGTTTACACACCCAGAAGCAGGGCCCTCTGCTGTGACTCTGATGGGCAGGTGGTCCTTGAGGTTTCCCCAGAGCAGATGGCACTGGACAAAAGAGAACACGTTTTACCCGGGAAACCGCTAAGTGGCTTTAAGAAGAAGGATGCCAAGAGCGGACTGTAGCCCCACCATGACAGCGATTCTTGGGTAAAAGCAAGCTGTTTCAAAAATACCGGGGAAAAACCTTTGAGACCATTGAGAAACACTCCGATTTGGAATCAATGAAAGAGTAAATTTGGCAAGTCAGCGTGGGGTCTGGAGTGTTAACTTCTCTTCCTGAGCTGGGGTTCTTCAAGCCTCATGCAGAGGTGATACCCTCACTGAACAAATGGGGAGGAATTCTCTTAGCTGGCATCAATAGCACTCATCTTTACAAAAAGAAGTTTTAAAACCTAGGACCTATTTGGACAAAAACATTAAAGAAATTCTATATAAACCTGGCCCTGGGCCATTTATGTGGATAAACATCTTCTCACTTGACCCCCTTTTGCATTTTAAAGTTGGATATAGAGACCTTTAGGAACAAACTTCAGAAAGGCTAAATAACATAATCAAGAGACAGAACTTGAATCCAAGTGCTGCAATTTCCAGGAAACTTGAGATTTCATAGATGTATTTTCTAAATATTGTTATATAAAAAAAGTGAGGTAATAAACATTATGTTAGATTAAAATGTAATAAATACAATGGATTTGTCTTTGTCTTGTATATATGTTCCATATATATATATATATATACATATATATTCAACTCTGAATCTAGAGGTTTTTTTTTTTTTTTTTAAAGATTTTATTTATTTGACAGAGAGAGATACAGCGAGAGAGGGAACACAAGCAGGGGGAGTGTGAGAGGGAGAAGCAGGCTTCCCGCCGAGCAGGGAGCCCGATGCGGGGCTCGATCCCAGGACCCTGGGACCATGACCTGAGCCGAAGGCAGACGCTTAACGACTGAGCCACCCAGGCACCCCTAGAGGTTTTTATTTTTTAAATACAAAGTATGAGCTATTAAAAAAATAACTCCTTTAATTGGGAGATTTATTTTATGTTAATCAAGCACAAAACTGAGGGGCGGGGAAGGGTTGTGGGGTTTGTTACTGTTTTCTAACTATTGTTTTTTTTCTTAAATATTTTATTTGTTTATTTGACAGAGAGAGACACAGCGAGAGAGGGAACACAAGCAGGGGGAGTGGGATAAGGAGAAGCAAGCTTCCCGCGTAGCAGGGAGCCCGATGTGGGGCTTGATCCCAGGATTCTGGGATCATGACCTGAGCCGAAGACAGACGCTTAACGACTGAGCCACCCAGGCGCCCCAATATTTAGTCATTTTTGTAATGCTGGATTAATTCCAGTCTTTTATTCATCAGTTTTGTTTTTGAATGACTTGGGGCCTATGTAAAAATCACAATAACATTTAAAATTTGATGATCTTTCACCATGAAAAATATTTAAATAGAAGCTTTATGAAACGACAAGTGAGAAGGAAAAAAAAGAAGAGGTATGCAGCAAAAGTATCAACATTGATAGAAACTTGACCTAAGAATTACTTTATAGTTAAACCTTGTGATTCTTCCCATAACCATAAGTGAATGGATGCACATATGTCCGCAAAAGAGCTTAGACTCAAGAGAAATGAAATCAGTCCCCATTCTCTGTGGTCTACATCTCAATCTTCTGTCTTTCTACCCCTTTGCCAGTGAGTCAGGTTGCTTTCCGTCCAGCTGAAGTCCATCCCAAAAATAAGCTGTTACTCAAATTGAGGATTCTATCAGTAATATCGGTAGCTAATATTTACTGGGCACAATACATTCTGAGCTGTGCCACCCATTTACATGCATTTGCTCATTAAATCCTCACAATTCTATCTTTACTGCATTTCTGGGATTCAAATATGCACTCTCCCCACGTCTACCAACAGTCTCACATTTCTGAAATTAAGATGCGTCTTACAATGACAAGTCGTTGAACTGTGTTTTCTTAGTTGTGTGTAAATTAATGGTGCATCTCACAATTGATGACGTCTTAGAATTGAAGACATATAACACTTTCCTCATTTTACAGAATTTCAAATTAAGGTTACAGAGCTTGTGAAACTTGCCCAGGGTCACATGAGACCAGAGGGATCCAGGCAGACTGGCACAGGGCACACCCTAGAGGCCATGCTTGCCTCCTTGGTCTCCATCTGTCTCCATGGCCCCTTTTCAGGGGTTTTTCACAGAATCATAGCTCTCCCTCAGGAATAAAGAATAACGAAGTTCGTATAGTCTGCATTTAAACTCACCTCTGAGTTATATGAAAATCATCAATTCTAAAGATTAAAAAAGACCAATTAGGGGCGCCTGGGTGGCTCAGTCGTTAAGCGTCTGCCTTCAGCTCAGGTCATGATCCCAGGGTCCTGGGATCGAGCCCCGCATCAGGCTCCCTGCTCTACGGGAAGCCTGCTTCTTCCTCTCCCACTCCCCCTGCTTGTGTTCCCTCTCTCACTGTGTCTCTCCCTGTCAAATAAATAAATAAAATCTTTAAAAAAAAAAAAAGACCAATTAAAACTATTTTGTTTAAAAGAAGAAGCAGGGCACCTGGCAGCCTCAGTCGGTGGAGCATGCAACTCTTGATCTCTGGGTCCTGAGTTTGAGCCTCACATTACTTTAAAAAAAAGAATAAGAGAAAGAAAGAAAAAGCTGGGGGGTGGGGAACCCAGAGTCAAACAATTACTCCTGACTTTATTTTATTCTAATTCAAACATTCAGTTTGAAGAGCTCAAATTTTAGACTAGCAAAGATTCACTAATCAGGAAAAAGACATTCATTTATTTAATCCAGCTCCAAATGCTAATTTGTGTTTGAGATTGTACCGAATAACCAAAAGCAGCAATTGTCTTTTGTTTTGTTTTGTTTTACATTTCTTCCCCCTTTTAACTATAAATTAAGTTGATCAGAAAGACTTTCTGTGGTTTTGATTTAAATTTAAAATAAAAAGCGCTAAGAACATGGTCACTGTATCGTGGAGTGTGACTTCTGACATCATCTCTGATAGCTCTCCTTATGTTTTTATTATTGTTAATCACTTCATTAAGTGTCCCAAATATCTTGTAAACATATTTACATTGAAACCTAAAGCAAAGACCTCACCAAGTTTATATTCTTTTTTTTTTTTTTTTTGGTTCATGTTAAAACCATTTACAGGGCAAATATTTGTATTTTATTATAAACCTGCTACAAGCGCATAAATAAACTTTGCTACAGTTTCAGACAATGTGTTTACTTCTAAGAAGTGTTTGCATGCCTTGGTAAAAGGAAGTTAGAGGGGAAATACTGTAGACACTTATTTACTCTGGCATTTTTACGTTAGAAAGCGTTAGACCCCTTGATGATAATAAACTTTTGAGGCTAACAATGATTCAGGCAATGATCATTTTTTAATCTCCTGCCATGCGTCAGGATGTCCACGAGTGACTAAAGCAGAGATCGTTCTCTTCCTGGGCTCACAGTGCAGGAAACCTGTAAATAGACAAAACTATCAACAGTGCTGCATGACATCACACATTAAAAAAAAAAGTTCTCCTGGAGAAGCTGATTGCATTTACACTCAATTGCACATAGATGTAGATATTGTGCCTTATTTTCAGACTGCCTACCCTTCAATAGCTTCACATTATTACCTCTTATGAGAATCTGTAAAGCATCAATTTACCTTCTACTTCCTTGAAGCATTGCCCTTTCTTTAGTTTATTAATATCTTTGCTGATTGATTGTCCTTCTTACTTACCACCCAGCCAGGGCTCCCAGGGAAGGACATTTAAAACTTCATCTTTTGAGGGGCGCCTGGGTGGCTCAGTCGTTAAGCATCTGCCTTCGGCTCAGGTCATGATCCCAGGGTCCTGGGATCGAGCCCCGCATCGGGCTCCCTGCTCAGCGGGAAGCCTGCTTCTCCCTCTCCTACTCCCCTTCTTGTTCCCTCTCTCGCTGTGTCTCTCTACGTCAAATAAATAAAAATCTTTTAAAAAAGCTTAAAAAAACATGTTCGCATCTCAATAAAAATGATAGTGTCATCAATATGATGAAAGAAAAATAGTCATTGCTACATTCATGCTTTACAATGCATTAAACTAAATGTCACCGGTCATTCCCACTGCCTCCATAGGGAACAGGGAAGTATGGCAACTTTCTCATATTTATGTTAGAACACGCAAGAAACTTAAAAAAATTCAAAATGTATAAACATTGTAAAATACTAAAAAGGTACAAAGTATATAGCCCAGCTCCCAGTTGCTATCCTAGGAGAGGAGGCTTGCAGAGATATTTTAAACATCTGCAAGTAAATATTCTTTCTCCTTTTGTTCTCTCCTTCCTCCCCTTTATTTCTTCCCTTCGCTTCTTTCCTACACTGTCCTTTTTCCTTCCCTCCTCCCTCCTTCCCTCTCCCTCTCTTCCCTTCCTTCCTTTCTTATGTTGAACACATTTAGCAAAATAAAACTATACTCATCGTTCTTTTCCTTAAATTTTTTTCAGTTAACAATATATTTTGGAGATCTTTCCACAACAATATATGACTGACCTTGCCATTTCTTTTTACAGCTGTATGCTATTTCCTTGACTAGATATATGAGAACATATCAAATAGTTCTCACAAGGAACCTTGGACATAATGTCTTTTCACTAATGCACAAGTGTATTTGTGGGGCAAATTCTTAAAGGTGGAAAGGCTGAGCTGAATGACATATGCAGTCAGAACTATAATAGATATTGCCAAACAACCAAAGGTCACATACTTGGTTTGATCATTAAGGAGTGCCTTGGGACTCTAGTTAAAATATCCAACAATGACAGTATCAGAATGATTTCTACAGTAACAGGATTTCAGTTTATTTGTCATTTTCAAGTTATTCATGTTTTGGTCTCTTTCCTTTGCAGACATGATCAAAGGTTATCTGCTGAGTACAAAAGCAGAATGAAATCCAGGGAGTATGGAGTTTAAAGACACATAATTTGTAAATAGAAATGCCTATTGTACTCCACCTATATCTTCTTTCATCTTCTTGATCATTTTGGCCACTGATGTTCAAAGCAAATCTGTCTTCAATATAGTTACTAAATTCTGTAGGACTTGAATAATCTTTTTGCATGCTTTTATAAGCTGGAATTAGAGACAGCAACACAATTCAGCCTCTTGCTGTGGAAACCACAAACTTCTAAAGGGCATCCTGGACATCACTTCATAGAGAACAAGCTCTGTCCCCTGGGCGCCTTGAAGACTACCCGTGTGACTTGTTGCATTATGTGACCTTCGGCAGTAAACTTAAATTTAAACCAGAGACAAAACAGGGTTTTTCGCCTTTTACCAATTGAAATCCCTCTAATTTCTGTGAGAGTACTCTTCCCATTATTACCACCACTCCCCACACAGGTTTATCATCTAAACATTCCTGGTTTCAAACCCATGTGAAATGGGTCAACTTGCCCCAAAGACCATTCGACACTGGCCAAGTAGACCAAAGGGTAGTAGTTTTTACCTTAAGGAAGTAGATGGAAAGAAAGAATGCTGGTTGGCTCTTTGTCTTCAAAAAGTTTACCTAAAAAAAAAAAAGTCTACCTAATATGCAAAGGATCATGAGAACCTGCCTGTTTACCTTGTGGTGACCATCAGGCAAAGAATCCCCAGATGAAGATAGTTTTGTGGTATTATGCAGTGTGGTGAAATGCGTTGTGTGATGCAAATGTTGCCCAGGGATGTTCATGAGTTGCCTTGAGGGAGTGAGCGGGAACAAAGTGAGTTTATGATGTACACATTTTGTTTTTCATACCTCTAACATGGCAGTGCACTCAATGACTGAGCAGGGAGATTAGCAATTTTCACCTACTACTACAGCTCACTGCTTCCTTTCTTGCCCAGGAAGACAGCTAATCTGGAAGTAATAAGAGAGCAAAGTAGCTAGAAATGTCAAGTTGTTTTATATAAAAGGATGCTGCTGCATGTTTTAAATAAAAGCATGATCTTGCATGATGGCATGATGACGATGCTTACCCAGCATTTTGTTAGCCAGATCTTGCAGCGACTTTGGCCTGGGGCTCATGAGAATGAGGGTCAGCCTAGGCCTTAAGTCTCATGTGTGATACAGGAGCCACGGTTCCTTTGAGAGGCCAAAGACTGGTGGGATCCCAAAGAAATGCTGAAGACCATCTTCTGTAATTAATCTCTGCCCTATGCAGAGAAAGAGGTAAGTTGAATAATGAATATAATCATAGGAACCATTGTAAATGACAGAGAAGCAAAAAGGTCACTCCAAAAAAACAAAGAAAGGAGGTGAATCTAAAGCACTTTAACAAGAGAAAGAATAGAAGGAGGCGGCTATGATTTTGACCAGGTGGGGAGACCAAGGACTGCTGGCCCCTTGTGAATAGTTAAGAGCATAAAGGGGCACCAGGGCGGCTCAGTCGTTAAGCTTCTGCCTTCGGCTCAGGTCATGATCCCAGGGTCCTGGGATCGAGCCCCACATCGGGCTCCCTGCTCAGCGGGAAGCCTGCTTCTCCCTCTCCCAGTCCCCCTGCTTGTGTTCCCTCTCTCACTATGTCTCTATCTGTCAAATAAATAAAATCTAAAAAAAAGAGCATAAAGGGGCCTGTTACGATGAGCCTGAGACAGGAGGTTATGGTTTTTTAAGTTTTGTAAAGCCAAGAAGTGAGTGAAATGCTTTGGCGTGAAGTTTGTAAAGAGTAAGGGAATACCTGGGAGCATATTGGGCTTCACCGTAACCGGGACCTCAGTGTCTCACGGGCAGGTGTGTTTGCTATAGTCCACACACCACAGCCTCTCTGGAAGCCTCTGCTGTCCACAGAGCTTGACAGCTGAGCAGGTCCAATGACAGCGACAAGAGCAAACAATTGAGGTTGCTGGCCCAGAGAAGAGGGATACACAATCACTACCCTGGAGGAAGAATGTCTTGCCCGCGCCCCCCTCCCCACAATGTGGCTCACCTCTCTCCCTTCTTCTTGGGCAAGGCAGAGGGGTGACCGAGTTATCTCTTGTTCTGTTTCTCACGGGGGGATTCATGGGCCCAAACTGTTCAAGCTAACTTCTCTTGTAAGAGGGGCTCTGAGTCATGAGAAAATCACATATGGTTTCATTTCCAATGACATCTGGAAAGCAAAGGGTCAAATATCATCTCGTAGAGATGTCCTGGTGAACACAGGGAATGAGCTGA
The DNA here is from genome assembly GCF_029215605.1 of Mirounga angustirostris. Classification (NCBI taxonomy): domain Eukaryota; kingdom Metazoa; phylum Chordata; class Mammalia; order Carnivora; family Phocidae; genus Mirounga; species Mirounga angustirostris. Next base: position 108,067,026 of record NW_026991716.1, read on the forward strand.
CTCCGTTCTCTTTGAGAGATTAGTAGGGAGTGAAATAGGCAGGGCTTGCTGGGGATGGAATTTTAGTGAGGAATTAGAATAATGTTTCTTTTCCTTTACTCCCTTTCTCAAATTACCTCTAAAAGGAGGTGTAAGGACATAGAAAAAAATAGGAAAGGAGGGCCGAAGGAGCTCCCAGAGTGAGCACAAGAATTTCAATAAAATTACAACCTTCCAAAAAGAACTGAACATTTTTTTTACCTCATTTAACTACTTGTCTCATGTCTCAACACTGAGTGGATTCTAAATTAATAGTATACATTTAGAGAATTTAGAAATAACATCTATACCTTTATAGCATGTTGTCTCTCAAGGCATAATAATTTTCATCTAATTTTACATGATCTAATAACATAAGCCTTGTCACATTCACACAAATGAAACATCAAACTGGGAATAAAGAAAGCATGTTCTTGTTAAAATAGAAGCAATTTATATCCAGTTCCTACCCTCCCCAGAACTGGCACTGAGAACTGTGATAGCAGGACAGAATGATGAAGCCAAATGCATACGCTCTCCCTCCCAGACATAGAACGAGTTCCCTCAAGTCTAATCCCCCCAGCAAGGGATCCCACAGTTTTCATTATTATACTACAAAAACATATGCGTAAGAAAAGAAAAAGAACATAAAGAAATGAGCAAAAGAGCTACAGAATTCAAAGAAAACACATTCCCTAGTTCATACCCACATCTAACTGCCGAAGAAATTTCAATGAAAATCAGATGTGATTTTCAGCATGTATTTTGCTTAAATAAAATATGAGTGAAATACAAGGGCTTCTCTATGTGGTGGTAACAGAATTTTCTTTTCTTTTATTGGGTTATAATTGTAGAGTTATGTGAGGATTAAAATCAGATAACATTTGTAAACTGCTAAAGAACTATGTAAGTTTCTATCCCCAAGTTATGAAAATTAATTCTTACTGTTCAGGAGATGCAGATATGATTACAGAAGAGGAAAAAAGGATAGATTTTTTCACCTAATGGGTACCAACCTCAAGACATAAATTGGAAGTTGTATTTAAGAGAAAAGGAATTCCCATCAGCTTTTTTTCTTTCTTGGAATTTGTTGTTGTTGTTGTTTTTCTAAAAGTAAATTCCAGAGAAAAGTAACCCAGTATGCATTTCATGGAATATAAGTGGACAGAAGTACAGTGAAAAGAAAGGCCCTGCCCATCAGGTTCCAAATCTCTTAGAAAGCCCTGAGATCTGGGTAAAAGAATGAAATGAGGAAGGGAAGGAGTAAAGAATGGTAAGAGATAGAACTGGGGAGAGAGGACGAACAAAGGAGAGAAATCCAGCAAGCAAATGAATCTTGGCTTCTTACTAGTAACTTGCTCTTCCCCCGTGATACACACTGCAGCCCCGCGTCGCTATTTGGGAGTTAGCTCGCTTTTTAATCTGAGGCTTTGACTCCCTTTCATCTTTCTGAATTTGATCTAGTTCATCTTTACAAGGTGCTTAGGGACTGAGGACCGCAAAGACTCACTCTAAAAAGATTAAGATAAATAACAGGTTGGGGAAGGGTTTTTCTTTTTTTGACTTCAGACTTTTGAGAATATTTTTGCATTTATTCCCATTTAAAGCAAAATATAATTCCTTTACAGGAGTTGAAATCCAGTATCATAATACTAGAAGGAAAGGCTATCTATTTTGTATTCATCTGCATGTGACAGCCAGACACATGGGAGTAAGAATGCCAACGAAACCCCAACCCTGTTCTTCCAAATGCAGTCATTCCTTCAATCAGTGTTCACTAAGCACCTACTATGTGTTGTGCATTCACTCTCCCAGGCCTGGGGATACAGCAGGAAACAAAACAGATGAAAATCCCTGCTTTCAAGGAACTGACATTCTTGGGGGTACGAAGGCTGGCAGCAAATTGGAGATGCCCAAGAGATAATTTACTTTAAATATTGTCATATATATTACATAGGATAAGTCAAAGAGTAAGATGTAAGATATTTTTAAATTCTAGAATCATGAAATACATGTTTTAAAAACTGTTGAACATTTGAGAAATTTGGCATATCTGTAAGACATAAATTTTACTAGTTTAAAAACAATTCTAAAATTATTTTGAGGAACAAAAACATGTTACACATTATGGGTTTTTTTTTTCAGAAAATTTTAACTTTCATATTCAGCGATTGAAGTCTAAGTGAAAGTTGGATAAGGAAGAAAAAATATTTTTTCAATCTATTTCATAAGTGAGTGGGGAATTGGAGAGAAAATTCTTAAAAATATTTCCTCTAACTTTTCTAGTTTTATTTTTGTTATGTTCCTATAAAGTGTCTTGACTTTCATAGTTTTTCAGTAAATATATGTTGCACAATTATTTTGTGAGCATAACACAAAGTCTTGATTAAGAGAACACCGCAAATTCACTTTGGAAAAAAAACATTTTATTGGTTTGAAGATGAAAAGTAACCATATCATATGATTTACAATGACCTCTAATCTTTGAATCCTCAAGAACCCAAACTTTCCTTTAGGAAATGGGCAGTGTTGTGTTTGTAGCTTATTGTTCAAAATTTATTGGAAATGATGACATTGTTTTATTTTATAATCCATTAAAGAAGATAGTTATTATAAAATTGCTTCATTATTCTATTAATTCCAGAAATTCTATATTATTAAATTACTTAAAATATGAATTGGTCTTTTTTTTTTTCTTTTGATGGCTTATCCTGATTTAATTGGCAGCACTTTCTTTTTTCTTTGTAGGACATAAAAGTAGAGAGACCTCTTACCTTAATGGCACCTTAAATTTGATGAAATACCCCCTGCAGTATAAGCTGAATTTCAGTAACAAAATGACCCAACAATTCAGTGGCCCAAACAAGGTGGATATTGTTCTCCTCTCACTTGACAATCCAGAAGTGAGTGTTCCAGGGTTATCTGGAGGCTCTGTTGCTCTGTGTGATCATTTAGGAGCCACCCAGGGCTCTACCACCTTATTGCTCTGCCACCTTCTTCGCACAGTTGGAGGTGGGTTGTTGGCATGTCTGACCTCTAGCTCATGAGAAGGGGGAAAGAGAAGTGGAGAGCAAGCAATTTCCTTTTGCGCAAGTGAGACAGAGGGGACACGTCTTGCATCCCATTGGTGAGAACGCTGTCACGCGGCCAGGGCTGCCAGACTGGTTGCTTATAGCCAGGTCCATGCAGTCAGGTGAATGACGTAGGCATTGCGACATAGCATGAGGTTGCTATTGACCTAATGAGATGACAGAAGGAGGATAATTTGCTTCTGGAGACAGTTGACTTTCTGCTTGGCAGAAAGCAAAAATGGGGATGAGGAGAGGAACTATTGTACACATTTTCCCAAAGAATTGCCAAGGGGTGCAATGTGATGAATGTCTATCCTGGTATTAGCCACCTGTTGTTGGGAGACAAAGTAACCCAAACTTGCAGCTTACAACAACAAACATTTACTGTCTCATAGTTCCTGGGTGGGTCAGGAATCCAGAAGTAGCTTGGCTAAATGTCTCTGGCTCAGGGTCTTTTGCAAGGTTGCCATCAAGTTGTCAGCTGGGGCTGCAGGCAGCTCCATTTCCAAGATCCTGCTCCTGGCTGTTGGCTGAATTTGTCAGCTCCTTGCCACATGGACTTTTCAATAGGGCGGCTCACAACATGGCAGCCAGGCATCCCTCAGAGCAAGTGAGGTAGACAGTGAAAGAGAGCAAGAGAATGTGTAAGATGACAAGTCACAGTCTTTCCGACTGAATCTCAGAAGGGACATCACATCCCTTTTGCTCTCTTCTGTGTCAGAAGTAAGTTATTTGCCCAGCCCACACTCAAACAGAGGGTATTACACAAGGGTATGAATGTTAGGAGGGGAGGATCATTTGGAGCTGTCTTGGAGGCTGTCTTCCATGGTTACTCCACAGAGGCATCTGTATCATTAGATGTTTTTACAAAAATTTGTCATGCAAGAAAGAGGCATCCACCTGCCTGAAGGTAGAAACTGATGCCATCACCCAAGTTCCTTTACCCCTATGATTACATTCTCTGCAATGAAATGAGTTCTTTCTATTTTCTTGGTAAATTCTCTCAGACATGCTATGGTAGTTCAAACATTATTTCCTCTGTTGTCACACAGGGTAAAAGTCTGACTAAACTCTCTCTGAGCAGTATAATATAGTTGTTTAGAGACAGACTGCTAGGTTTTGAATCCCATTCCTTAACTTACTAGCTTATTGATGTTTTGTATCCATTTTCTCATCCCAAAAACAGGGATAATATTTCTACTTACCTCATAGCATTGTTGTAAGGACTAAATGAGTTAAGGACTTAGTACAAACTAAGGTATATATTATAATATCAATACATATGAGCTAACTACAGAAATTTGATCTGTCCTTTAACTATTGAGAACTTTGTTGGGAAAAGGCAGCTAAGCTTTCTTCATATGAGATTTCCTCTACGTCAGCCACTTGACATTTTCTCTTCCCTGACTTCCTAAAATGAGTCTACATCTAATGGTATGACTCGAACACCGAAGCTTAGTGGCAAGATAATGTATGTGAATATAGAACCAGCCAAGGAGATGGGGACTTCAATCTTCTATTGTTATATTCTAAGGCTATGTCAGGCCTTTCATCCAGTTTTAATCTATTTATGTTTTGGAAATTATTTCTTGGATAGTAATCTTTTCAATCTCCATAAAACAGCTAGAATTCAAATTAGAAAAATTCCTTTGATGTCTTCTTGGTTGATTCTTTGTAGCCTTTGATATTTTTGTTCAAAAAATCATTTTTATTCTAGAAAAATTAGTGAAAGACGTAAAAACAGAGATAAAGAAAAAGTTAAAAAGATACGCTGAAAATGACAATATTAATGATCTCTTCTTAGTTGATTTTTAATAGCTTTATATTTTTAATTTAAAAAATCATGCTTATTCCAGAAAAAGCAAAGTAGGTAAAAAAGTAAGTAAGGGGTGCCTGCATGGCTCAATTAAGCGTCAGTTAAGCGTTTGACTCAATTTCAGCTCAGGTCATGATCTCAGGGTCCTGAGATCAAGCCCCACATCTGGCTCCACACTGACCATGGAGCCTGCTCAAGATTCTCTCTCTCCCTCTCCCTCTGCCCCTCCCACTACTACTCTCTTTCTCCCTCTCAAAAAAAAAAATAAATAAATAAATAAAAAATAAAGGTAAAAAAATAAGAAAATTTTTTAAAAAGGAAAAGGAAAGGAATTACACTGATAATCCTTTATCCATAGAGAAGTGTGACTAACATATTTGAGTCTATAATGGGCATTTTTCTATGTGTACAAAATATAATAATATGCACATAATTTTGTAATCTGTGCTTTTTTTTTTTTACTCAAAGACACACTATGAGCAAGTTGATTTACTCCAAACAGAAGTAAACCAATGGATGGGAATAACCTGTATACGACATAGAAGTGAAGAAGGGGAATCAATTCAGACAGAACAGGGAGGCGTGGAGAATAATAAGACTGGGAATGGGCTGCAGAGTGAAGAGAGGGAACTCCTTTGGTTACCTGGGAAATGCTGGCTTGGCTCTTCTTTCCCCTGGCAAACAGAGATGCCTGCAACAGCTCACGCTTTACCCCGGGTCCGAGAGACACAGCCAGCAAGGAAACCAGTGGCAGACTTTCTTCATGCTTATGTGTTGTGCATCTGGTGACTACCTTGTGTATGGAAAGGGGTCCTCAAGAATACATTCTGAACACCTCATCTATGTACTTGCAGAATTCATCTTCATAAAGACTCCATCGATGTTTCATTTGGGGACTGAACTAAAAGAACCAATACGTATTAAAATATATCTTTTTCTTCTAAAAATATCGCTCAAGTTGAAATCCATATAATCAGCTAATATGACATTTTTCCAACCTGAATAAAGATATTAGTCTATTAAACTTGAGCTTAATAGTATATTTTCAATGAAAAGTAACTAATCCAACATTCACATTTGTCAATTTAATTTAATTTAGGTTGATCAAGGAGAAAAAAATAGAAAAAAAATCCCCACAAATCACTCATTTCAAGAATAAAACAGATATTATTATTCTATAGACACAAAGCAATAAGAAACTATTATAAAGAATCCTGTGATGGCAAATTCAGCAACTAGAGAAGCCAAATGGGTTGGATTCTAATTAAAAATTGGATGCACAGAAAGGAGAACATTTATTTGTTTTAGACCAGAAGAAACTGAAAGGGAGAGGAAGACTAAAAGGCCAGGAACAACTGAAGGATCTCATTCTGAATGACTTCCCAAGAAATTAAACAATAGATCATTGGCCTGGAATGAAGTAGGAGGAAGGCTGGGTATAAAAGGAAAACAGGAATTATTTTTCCAACAGCTAAGACTAGATTTCCTTCTTTAATGTAGAGGCAACTGATTACTGAGATTAAAAAAAAAAAACGCGGGGGAGCCTGGCTGGTTCAGTGGGTGGAGTGTTTGACTCTTGATCTTGAGGTTGTAGGTTTGAGCCCCACCTTGGGTGTTGAGATTATTTTTTTAAAAGATCTTAAAAAAAAAAAAAAAGCAGAAGAGTCACCTTTACATAATCCTTATAGGATTGATGATACAGAAAATCTCATAAAAACTGGATGAGGAAAACCTTCCTCCCAGGGAGCTATTACCAATGATATCACTAGCAAAATCTTGCAGGGCTTCTGGCATCTAAGCAACACAGTATCATATTGCAGCCTGCTTTTTTTTTTTTTTTTCCTCCTGCTGAAACATTGTCATTAGAGGTTTGGATTTTATAATTCTATTCTGTTTCTGAAATGATTTCTGAGGGCTTTTTACAAACAAGGCAGCTTTTTAAAGAAGTCAGTGTCTGGGTGCTAAAATGAAAGCTCAAAGTTTGTATTTTCTACAGATCTAGCCGACAGGGACATTTCCATCACCTGGTTGCAGTATTCCTAAATGCCTAGTGGTAAGTGTATTTTAATTAATGGAATCTAAATCTGAGACCCACATTACCCATTTCATTAAAACCCCTTACTTTACAGGTGAGAAATTCACACAGCTTCTCTCAGCTCATAGATGTTAAGTGATTGGCACAAGGTCACATAACTAGTTAGTGACAGACCCATAATTTAGAAGTTACATCATGGGTACACCTGGGTGGCTCAGTCAGTGAAGCGTCTGCCTTTGGCTCAGGTCATGAAACCAGGGTCCTGGGATCGAGTCCCGCTCGGCAGGGAGCCTGCTTCTCCCTCTGCCTTCCACTACCCCTGCTTGTGCTCTCTCTCTCTCTCTCTCTGACAAGTAAATAAAATCTTAAAAAACAAAAACAAAACAAAAAAAACCTGACTCGTAGATTTGTAGAAAAACAAATGGGCAAGACCATTAAAATAGCCCACACTGTTGCACATCAGCTTCTGACTCTGGGAAATCCAACACTGATTTAAAAAATGTAGGGTTTTCTCCTTGGTGGCCCTGCAACCCTATACTTCCTTTTTCTCAGGCAGCTCTGCCTTAAAAAATTACACATGTGGAGTACTCACGGGCTCAATGCACCAGATCTAAATCTTTTCCCACTCATAAATGGGCTCCCATAAGACCAGTGTTTTTCCAACTGAGGATCGTGACCCATTAGTGCACCATGAAATCAATTCAGTGGGTCATAACTGACGTGCTTTTTTAATTATATAAAATAGAGTGCATTCTCTCCTTTACCATTCGACCTCCGCTAATATTTCAGGCTTGAAGGGGATTTTCTTTGATTTATATTGGGTAGCCTTGAGAAGAGGTAGTTTCTTTTCATTTTGATTTTGCTTGAGTTAACATTCATTCTCGGTTTAGTTTACTAGAATCACCATAAGTCCTGACCAAGAAAAGTCCCTTGCAGAGGATTCTTAAAAGAAGAGACCCTGCTTGCCTATGAACTGTTTATGTAATAATTAACTCAGGGTGCTGTAGTTGTCTTTCCACTTGCTCCTTGCTAGGGGGCCTAGAAGCTAGGGACTTCTCAGGTTAATTGCCTCAGTTGAATTCCTGCCTCTTCTGTACAAGGCAGAGACAAAGGGTCTCCTCAGCACCATAAGGGCTCTTTGAAGCTTTAGCTGCCAGAAACCATGGGTCTGAGAGGACAAGAATCAGCTGGAGTTCAAGACTTAGTCCCACTACCTCCCCAAATGGAAAACCACACTGAAATATTTGTCCTCTGTGCTTTGTTCCTAAAGCAAACACTATTTAGCTAAGTATGGTGTAAAGGGTTGCCATTTGCCACAACTGATAAATAAACTGGTAACCACAATGATGAGGGAGAAGTGGGGGTATTTTGTGGTCTTGGGGGGAATTCAAAGCTCTCTTTCATTGGAGACAGGCTACAAAAGACAAAAATCATCAAAACAAGGAAATAAATTGTTTTCTTAGAATAGAAGCTTTGTTGGCTGCCGTGGGGGAGTGCATTTTTATTTTTAGATGATTGCTCATTAGCAGGTAAGAGAATGTGTTGCATTATTTTTCTGATAAAGAGATTAAGGGTGGAGGTACACCTCAAATTTCCTTTTCTCTCTTTTTTTTTAACTTAAAAATTTGTATTAAAAATTGAATGTTAGAGCCTAATAAGTATGGAAAAAATAGTCAGATGACCGGATGTTCCTGGTCAAAGCAAATTTAAAAGGGACAAAATTTAAGAACAAATTACTAAATAAATGATGCTGTGGGTTCAAATAAATGTAAAAGTTTAGTTGTGTATAATAGTTGCAGTTAATCCAGAAGAACCCAGTTTTCTATTCTGATCTTACAAGTCTTTTCTATTTATGTAAGCTTTTGGTTTTATGAGGATTTGTTGAAATTTGCTTTATTTGTGCCTACAGACATACAGATTAGTGTTAAAGAATTACACCAAATAATTTTCACAGTATCTACGAATCAGGGGCATACATAAATTTACATGTAGTTGTCTAAAACACAAAAATATGATCTTGGCAATATTTCTATATGTTATCCATGTTTACCAGATGTATTCAAAAAGAAAAATAAACTAGAAAGAAAAAGTTTTTGAAGTTCCATTTATATTAAAAGCTTTTTGAATCATCTATAGTTGAAATACGATTGTAAACTACTTGGGACTGTGGTAATGTAGGTAGCATGATTATCTAAAAAGACCAGAAGTCATCTATAATGACATCTACAATATCCATAATTTGAAGGAATCTTAATTTTTTTTCCAATATAAGATGCTCGAGGTTTAAAAAGGAAAAGTCATTGCTAACTTTGTCCATATATACCCTCAATAATTTTATAGACTTACGTAATTACTCCTTTCAGTTCCTTTTAATCAGGAGATTTAAGCATCTCATATTTTTGCTTATTTGTAAAAATGCATATATAACATTTTGGTGTATATTTTTTCAGTCTTTTTGTACATATAATATTTACATATTTGCATAAGGAATATGTATATATTTATGATCATACTTGATTTATAGTTTCTTGAAAATATATTGTAATTATTTGCCCGTATCAGTGAAAATTGTCAAAAATGTAATTTTAAGGGCTCTATTTCATCATGTGGATCTGCCCTAGTTCGTTTAATCATTCTGCTATGTTACAGGACAGTTAGTTGTTTCCAACCTTGTTTTAAATCATGTGTGATGAATGCATTTGTTTAGGAATTCTTGGCTTTTTCTCCTATTAACTTTTTAGAAAGAATTTCAGACAGTGAAAATACTGGGACAAAGCTATTTTCCCCATTGATTTAAGATACTTTATTTATCATATGCTAGATTCTTAGGTATTATGATCAGCACCAAGGCCTATACATTCTGTTACATTGATTTATCCATTGATTTTACCACTATATTAAATTTTTATATAAAGTTTTAACATCTAATAAAGTTCCTCCTTAGCTACTCTTCCCCCCTTTTTTGTGCTCCCATAAAATTCATGGCTAAGCTCATCTCTTTAGTGTTCTAAAAAAAGTTTAGAATAATTTTTAATGTTCTAAAACCATACAATTTTTTAAGGAGGTGGGATTTTTATTGGAATTTGGATAAACATGTAAATTAATTTGGGGGAGAATTAATATTTCTATGATACGTCTCTTCAAATAGCAAAACTTTGATTTGCATTTCAAAAAATATTTGTGGGGTTATTTTTAACATAGGTCTCACACACTTCTTGATAAAGTGTTAGTGGATTGTTTTACTATTAGATTGTTAGATTTTTGTTATGCTTTATATGTTTATTATTATAATTATTGTATAACCACTTATAACTGATATAATTTTGTTAATTATTAAATGGATTATCTTGGATTTTCTCAAAAAATATTATCTACAAATTATGATTAATTTATTCAATGACAAATATTTATTAAGCATCTACTATAAGCCAGCCAAACCTTCTAAGCACTGGGCACACAATACTGAGAGGGAGTGGGAGTGTAGGTTATGGGGGTTATATTTCTAGCAGGAAAGAACAATAATCCAAGTTTTATTAGAATGACATCTAAATTAGGATAGAGAGTGCTTACAGTAAGTGAACAAAGAAGAGACATATAAAATAACAAGGGTGGGTGCTGAAATTTTAGATAGAGCAAAAAGCCTGATCAGGAAAGTATCTACTGAGTAAAGAAGTTGGAGTCAATCAGGAAGAGTGGTAGTCAATAAGATTTTAAAAATATATAATGAGAGGCCAGGTAATTGGTTTTTTTATGAGTCATAGTAACACTCCAGAGTTTTTCTTTGGAGTGCATTGGAAAGATATTGGAAGATTTTGAGAAAAAAAAAAAAAGTAATCTGAAATGCTTTAAATAGTTCTGGTTTTGGCGGCTGTGGTGAGAACAGATTTAAGAGGATGGAAGCAAGGAGATCCGCTGGACGGTAGAGCAGAAGCTGTAATTCTCCGGTCCACAGAGTCTTGGTTCACTTCCAGAGGCACCTGTAGGGCTCTCATGTATACTGACTACTTCCTGTTTCTCTGCCTGATAACAACAGCGGGGAAGTACCAGGGCGCTACACTTAGAATTGACCCACCAAGAATGGCATGGGAGTTGGTGCATAAAGACTCTGGTTTCTCTCAGTGGGACAAGTCTGAGCTGTGTTCTGCACAATCTCTCAGAGGGTCCCCAGCAGAACCGAGCTCCCACGTCCCAGAGCAGACTCTCACTCTTTAATGAAGCTCCATCCACTGTCCCTGTTCCATTCTCCATCTACTCGCCATGCCTCCTGGGAACACGGAAAAAGAGGAATTACACCATTTTTGGTGTAATTTGGAGGAATCCAAACTAAGATAGGTACTATAATAATATTATGTTATATAATCCAGGCAAGACAGGATAACAACTTGGACCACAGTGTATTCTTAAAGTGGGGATAATTGATCTAATGCTGATTATACTTTATAGAAGAGCTGAAAGGATTTGCTGATGCATTTAATGTAAAATGTAAGAGAGAAAGAGGAATCAAGATGACTGAGCAATTGGAAGGATAAGGTATCCATTAACTAAAATGGGATAGTGTAATCCATCTGGAAGAAACCTAGTACACAGTGTGAGGTAGGGTTGTTTTTAAAAATATGAGTATCCAGTTGACCCAGCACCATTTACTGGAAAGACCTTCCTATATAGATGGTACTGCAGTATCCTTTTTGTCAAAAATCAAGTGACTTAAATGTGTGGGTATTTGTCTATGCTTGCTATTCTCTTCCATTAGCCTATTTGTCCATTCTTACACAAATATCCCACCTTCTTATTTTCTGTAAATTAAAAGACATCATTATATTCATCAATGTAATTCCTCCAGGACTGTTCTTCTTGAAGATTGCTTTTTATAACTTTATAATGTCTTCAAAGTTCATAATGAGTCCTAATATCCAGCATGTAATTCCCTTAACTCTGTTCTTCTTGAAGATTACTCTTACAACTTTATAATAATTTTATTAATGGTGTAATTCCTCTTTTTCTGTACCCCTTGAGGTTACTCTTAGACCTATTCAATTTTGTAAAAATTTAGAAACAGCTTATCACTTCACACACACACATACACACACACACCTGATATTACTAGAATTATGTTGACTCTTTAAATCAATTTGGGGAGAACTGACATTTTTATAGTATTGAGCTTTGTAACCAGAATTTTTTTAAGAACGTGGGTCTTAAACTCATGACCTGAGATCAAGACCTGAGCCGAAATCAAGGGTCAGATGCCTAACCAACTGAGCCACCCAGGGGCCCGGCAAGTGATACTTCTTGATAGGGTGGCCAGAACAAAGTGCTACTGATGTGATAGGCTCACATGCCCTCAAGAGGCAAATGAACTCTTGTGTCAACTGTTAGACAAAGATGCTCTGACTGGGATGGGAGCTACAGGTGTGGATGAGGGTGGAGGGATCAGGCATGAGAATTGATGCCAAGAAAACTGGGGATGGAAAGGAGTGATCAGTGTGAACTCAGAAACTAATGGGAAAAGAATGGGAAGCTGTAATGAATCAGGGAACCAGAGAACAGATGAGGGAACTCTGAGAACTAAATTGATTTGTCTAATGAATAACAGAGCCAGTCAGATACAGAGCCCAAGAAAAATACAGGGGCCAAGTTTGTCAGAAGAACGAAAGATTGGGATCCTCCTCATGAATTGTGTCTAATGCTGGGTCCATAGGGCAGGGGCTCTTTGCCGCATATGCCTGACCTGAAATTCTCGCCAGTGTTCCCATGGTTTACAAGTCTACTGGAGTGAATTAGGGCTTTATTCATTCCATTGATCAATCATGAATGTAAGTATGGATGCTTCCCTGCTTCTACAGGTCACCTAAATATTGCTCAGTTTCAAAGACTCTGAGGTTTTTTCCGTGAAACAAACAATTCTTTTTCTTTTTAAGATGGTCCTTTCTCTGGGACACCTGGGTGGCTCAGTTGGTTAAGCATCTGCCTTTGACTCAGGTCATGATCTCAGGGTCCTGGGATCGAGTCCTGCATTGGGTTCCTTGCACAAAGGGAAGTCTGCTTCTCTCTCTGCCCCTCCCACTGCTCATGCGCGCGCTCTCTCTCTCTGACAAATAAACAAAATCTTTAAAAAAAAAAAAGATGGTCTTTTCTCCAATCATAAGCCCTCCAATTGAAGACATGTTATTAACTTCCATTTTTCCCCATATTATTCTCTGTAATATGAGGAAAAAATCTAGTGGGATAAAGCTCTGCTTTATACTCCATTCTCAGCATGTATTATTTTTATAAACAATGAGAGCAGATTTCCCACCCTAACTACACTTATTTCAATAAGGAAACTTTTTTCCCTTTCATTTTTCAAAGTCTTCATTGTAGAGGCTGTGGTGTGTCAGCGACCAGAGGTATTCCTGTGCCAGACACCAGTTTGGCACACACGGTCTTCAGCTGTCAACTCGTCCGCAAGGAGATCTTGGCATTCTGCTCCATGCTCCCATTTCAGACTGGGTGTCATACCCTCCGCCTCCCCTTATTGGAGAGCAAGCTTGGAGGAAGCATCTGTCCCAAACCCAATCATGTGAGAGGTAGGATGAGTGGCAAGGTTTGACACTCATTATAGCTTTCTCTCCCTCAGCTCAAGACCTGCAGAATCCAGACAGTAAATCCCACCGCAGCATGTGCACGTGATGCCGAAGTCAACACATTCAGGAATTCTCAGGTGCATGTGATGGTTCACATCCTGCAACTTGATAAAATACTTGTAAAATCATTGTAAAACTTTGTTTTTAAAAACTTATACAAATAATCAGGCATCCGTCTTCCTAAAGCTGCTGGAATTTCAGGGAAATAAATCAGTCTTTTTTTTTTTTTTAAAGATTTTTTATTTATTTATTTGACAGAGAGAGACACAGCGAGAGAGGGAACACAAGCAGGGGGAGTGGGAGAGGGAGAAGCAGGCTTCCCATGGAGCAGGGAGCCCGACGCGGGGCTCGATCCCAGGAACCTGGGATCATGACCGGAGCCGAAGGCAGACGCTTAACGACTGAGCCACCCAGGTGCCCCAATAAATCAGTCTTTTATCACTATTCCCCCAAATAATTGATATGTTAAAAAAAACCTTACATTATAGTTTCACTGTTTCAATTACACCAATGGGAAGGTCTCATGGAAAACAAATGTAATCCAGTGTTGATAGTAAAATTAATAGGCCATGTGTTTGCCAGAAAAATCTTCATGTATTTTTGGGACCATATAATATAAAATAAGAGTTTTGGATGATTCAGTCAACTATTTCATGGATTCAAATATAGTTCAGGTTATGTCATAGTTCCAAAACAGAAAATCCTTGTTGTTTTTTTTTTTTTTTTTTAGGATTTTATGTGTTTATTTGAGAAAGAGAGCAAGAGAGAGAGCATGAGCAGGGGGAAGGGGCAAAGGAAAGGGGACAATCAGGCTCCCCGATGAGCAGGGAGCCCGACAACGCAGGGCTTGATCTCAAGACCCCAGTATAATGACATGAGCCGAAGGCAGATGCATAACCAACTGAACCACCCAGGTGCCCCAGAAAATCCTGTTCAATAGAACTTTGAAATAATGCAATTTCCATGGGAAGTGGGTCTATATATCCTGCCTCCATCCACACTGTGCAGAAGACCTTACACTGCATCAGAACCAGCCATGGCAGAGCCTGAACAGATGGTTTTCCATGAAATTTGTTCCAGTAGTCTCTTCAAAGTCCTGCCTGCTCTTGGTCACCTCTTTACCACACTACCAGGTATTGGAATTCTCATCATTAGTATACCTTGTTTGTACTAAGGCATTGTCCCCAAACTCTTAAAAATCACAGAAATCATGAAATCATGATTTCAGAAGTTAGTGTCAAGAATGGTGAAGAGTCTTAGATTTTGTCCTATTTGCATGCTAACAAGTTAGCCAGTCACAGTTTCTTGGATGCTGGCAGAAGACAAGAGACTCTTGGGTCAGAGACAAAGGACAATTTATTAACCACAGACATAGCAGTGGTCGAAGTATCAGTATTTGCTCTGGTTCCTGAGCTCCAGTTCTCATAAGGCAACACAAGGAGGGCCAAGTGAGACCTGTACATGCAATGGGTACATTAGAGGAGATGAACCCCAAGCTTAGAGAATCATAATATTTTGTAATGAGCAATAACTTTGTCTTCCCTTTGTTATGAAAGGAGACACTATCTTTATTATACTAGACAGTAAATAAACTTACCTTGCTCTAGAAGGAGACACCATATCTAATTTCCAAGGCTGTTTTCTGTGTACACAAAAGTGAAAAGATAGTTTTGAACAAAAGAATCTGTATTAACTATGTTTTGTAGTTTCTGTAACTTGATGCTTTAATATCTTCAAGACAGATGTCAACTACTTTAGGTGAACAGTTAGGGACTTGAGTTAACCACCCGGACTCTCCATACTCTGAGCCCTACATGAGTTTGCAAAGGTGTCACTTTTAACTGTACTTTACCAATCCCAGAGCATCCTTCCTTGCTTTGCTTCCTCCTTCCTGTGGAAATCACAATAGAAGTCTTTGCCTGCAGTTCTGCTCTCTCTCCTTCCCTGCCTCATGACTGACCCTGGCGTTTCTCCCTGGGGCCCTGTTCCCTGGGGAACAGTATCATAAACTTTCATGACTCCAAGACAGCTCTCTCTTTGATCTGTGTATGGTCTCACTATACCTAAATTAAGACCAAGTTATGATTAAAACACTGGCAGTAACTGTAGCTCACAAAACATGCAAACACATTAGAAATCCATGGAGAGTTATCTTCCAACAGATACTAACTTAAAGGCCATTGATTTAAATACCCATTAATCCCCAGATTCTTTCTTTTTTTTTTTTTTTTAAAGATTTTATTTATTTATTTGACAGAGAGAGAGACAGCGAGAGAGGGAACACAAGCAGGGGGAGAGGGAAAGGGAGAAGGAGAAGCAGACTCCCAGCTGAGCAGGGAGCCCAGCGCGGGGCTTGATCCCAGGACCCTGGGATCATGACCTGAGCTGAAGGCAGATGCTTAACGACTGAGCCACCCAGGCACCACCGCCCAGATCCTTTCTAAGAGAACTCCCTACTCCCATAAAACAACTCAGTATGTCTTTTAAACACTTTTCTTCGAATATTCTTATGTCATCTGTGATTTTTATTTACTTGGCCTTCTCTTACGTCTTGAATGAGAACATCTATATTTGAATTGCACAAGCCTCTTCTCTGCTACTTTTCTCACTCCAAAAAGTGTCTTTGCATCATCTGATTATCTCTAGTTTCCTCAACCATCCTGGTGACATCCTGCTAGATGCAGTCTCCTTTGTCCATTTTTTAAATATACTACTCCAAAAATATTTTAGGTGCAATATAAATATATGGCCCTGAGTAAGTAGAATAAAGTAGAATAAACTTGTAACTACTTTTTTCTTTTTGCATACTATATGGACGTGTTAACTTATTTAAAAGGTACATCACACCTCTGATGATTAAGAATCAACTATTAACGGAAATCATTAATCCTGTCACTCCATAACTGATTCAACCTTTCTGTTTTTGCTTTAAAATACAGGCTTTTTATTTATTTCTGTAAAATTCAACCTTAGATTCATTTTTTCTTTTGAGTCTCTGAAAATCTCTCAGATTCTGAAAACAAAATAAGTTATCATTCTAGCCTCAAAGCATCAAAAAATTTATTAAGCAAATTTTATATAACTTAATCCAAGTCCTTGATTAAAATGTGGGGCAGGACAGAACTGAGTATAGGGTCCTGTGCACTCAGTTGGAACCTCCCATCAGGTTTACCTTGAAGAATGTTCTTTAAACATAGTTGTTCAACACAAGCACCGATTTAACTAAACCTTCTTCTAGACCTTACTTGTTTAAAAAAATTCTAAATGGAAGTCTTTAGACACTGCATTTCTATATTTTGTCCTTCTGTCAATTTTGCTAACTAAAGAAAAGAGGTATGTTATGACTTACTTTTATTGAATCCAGAATGTCAAGCAGTGGTCACTACTTCATTTTCTCCATCATCTAGAAATTTATTAATATATATATTTTAACATAATATATATTCTATGTAATTATCATATGCATATAATTATATTATATGTATATGAGTGTATATATGTATATGTACCCACGTAAATTGTATATATACATATAATTATATAATATTATATTGTACATAAATATATATTATATATTACTAAATTATATTATTATGTCATTAGTATTAATATAATATATAGTAGCACTCAGAACAGATGATTAGTCTATTAAATTATTAAGCTGCTATCTTGGGGAATGAGTTTTTACCACCATTATCAACAAAAATTTAGTAAATACATGTCATATGTTGCTTTGTTCTACAATTTGTCTTGAAGAAATGACAAAAAGAAAAAACAATCTCATTAGAAAAAGAAATTCCAGGAAGCTTTTAAAGAAGGGAGAGGATTTGACAAATTAGTGTCAGAAGAAGGAAGGCATTGGTAAGGGGAACATGCCAAAGTGGAGAGAAAAAATAAGGTGAGGAAGAATACATTGCATCTAAGCCTTTTAATTCAAATCTAACTTACCCTTTTAGAATTACATTATTATTTTTCTGGCCACATTACTCTCTCTGCAATTGCTCTCCTGACTATCATTTGTGTTCCTAATCTCTATCTTTATTTCATGGTTTCCCATGTGTATATCTTGTCTGGTGTGTAATCCTGGTAGACAGCAATCATATCTAATTCTTCAGTATTTTGACCCCCTCCAGGTCCAGGACATAAAGGTCTCATTTTATATGCTCAGTGATAATTTTGGAATTGGAAATTTCAATTTTGGGAAATTATAAATAAGAGGTTGTTAAAGCTGGAAGGAATTTTGGACACAGAGAGCTAGAAAGATTGAACGACTTGCCTAGAATCACACAAGTTTCTACACATTCATTCACAAAATGCTTCCTTCTAGCCCTGTTGCTAGGATTGTCTTTCTTGGATATCCAAGATTGGTCTAAAATCTCTATATGGGCTGCTAACAAGGCATCAAAGCCTATTATGATTGTTTGGTTTGTTGGAACCGGTTTACATATGAAGAAAGGTACACTTTGATCCCAGAGTCTGAATAATTCCTTCTAAGACCATGTGTTGGCTCTTACATAGACACAGACATAAACAAATTCATCCCAGAGAGTCAATGGAAGTTTTCCTTAGATACTGAAGTATATTTAGGGGCTGATGGCATATATTTAGAAGGATATCTTTCCTAATTCTTTTTATTAGCAATTGGGATAGTGCCAAAATTCTCAAACTGAAAGTCAGCATTTCATTAAAATGACCTAAAGAGCAAATAAAATTTTTTCAATATCTCTGGGAAGAACTAGCTGTGATATATTTATAAGCAGAATTAACCAGAAGGCACAGCTTCTTTGATGATGGCCCTGGTCTAAGCTCTTTAATATGACTCATGGAAACAAGCAGCAGTTGTGTGCATGGCTTCCCCAGCTGGGCTTAAAAAATCCCAAAGAACTTATATGTCAACCAGCCACAGTACTTCCCTGTCTTTCCACTTAATGATCATCAAGATCCAGTGCATTCTAAATGCACATCTCAACCTGATTTATTTTTTAAATAATTCTTTATAAATTATTGGGATCTTTTATTAATTTGTATTTTTTAGAGATTTTTGGGGTGAGGGTGGGGGGAGGAACACCATAATATCCATCCGTTGCCCATTTCCCATTAAAATTCTGGAAGTACATGGTTGAGGACCCTATAATACCTTCTTTACTTATGTTGACTACCCCAATTTTTAATTTGGAGGAGGAATTCTGGGTGATTTGGATGTATAGTAGCACAAAGACTATATTTTGCAGGAATTTTGTTTTGTAGTGGTATAAAACATGCAAACATCTCAGTCTAACTCTGTAACTTTTCTCTCACGAAAATCCCTGGAGAGTCTTTTTTCCGGAGCTTTTCCTCTTTGCAAATTTAATATTTGTCATCTATCCAGTGGCTATGCAAACAAGTAATATTTAAAAATATGTTTTGAGTTTTTGGAGAAAATGATGCTGGACAAGTATGTCATTTTGGAATTGACTTTTTTTTCCTCTCAGAAAGAAGGGAGAAGCCTGGCAGTTCTTCATACTTGAAAAAAAAATGGGGCAAGGGGAGTGGCTAAAATAGAAAAAATGGACTATGCCATTATTTTATGAACACAAGTCCCTCTTACCTGGGGCCACAGAGGCCCTAGAACACCCAGGTTTAAGGCAATTTGGAAATGAGGGAAGGTGTCTCCTTAAGCTAGCGCTGCTCACTGCCTTATGTTATGCCGAGGCCAGCATCCCCGTGCAGATGTCCCAAAGGCTGCTTTTGGCTGCGACATCTGGAAGTCCAGCTGCTGCAGTGACCAAACCATTTTCTAGGTCAGCCCAGATGGAAAGGAAAAAATTAAACCCAATTTTATTTTTATTACCATAGAACTTCTGTTTTCTCCTTAAGTTTGGATAAAGAGCCAACTAGATCTTATTTAAAATATATGAAAACACCCAGTACCGTGGGATGAGCTTTCATATTCCAAGATTGAGCCTGGAACCCATCTTTTAAACCATATTATAAAACCCAGAAACTCTAGTTCATAATGAGAAGGAGAGTGTAGGGGAGCTGGTAGACATCTCAAAAATAATCCAACAGTAAGTGCTCATGTGTTTGGTTTAATGGATTAAAATAGAAAAACATCAGGAAAATATATCAGCTGAACTTAGTTAATTTTTTTTAATTTTGGAAAATTCTCTTTCATCTACCCTTACGAGTTTTCTCAATTTTTATTTATGTCATTTACTGATCTTTGAAGTGTTGCATTGGAAGCAAAACCATGTAGCTTTTGATGATTATTTCCATAATTTGGAGTTTGATCACTTGGGTCATTTGTCCCATTTTGACATGAAATGTTGTACTCCAGTGGCCTGTCAGAGGACAAAGCATAAACGTTCCTCCACTCATCATCCTGAAGCCAGCCAGGTTTTTTGCACGATTTGCAGGGCCAGTAACAACAGCAAGAGGTATTCTCCACTAGTTAATAAATCCTTTCAAACTCCTACAGCAAGCCTGTCCCTACCCTGTCAACAAGCCGTTGGCAAATTTTAATCCAATTATTAAACTCAAGAGTACATAATTACTAACTATGGTTATCTATTAAATATTACTCATAGTTAGCTATCATATGACTTTTTGTTGTTTATAATCTTTCGTTTGCAAATCGAATATGAACCTCTCAAAATCCTTCTGAAATATATTATCTTGATTCACCTGTATTAGTCAGCTCAGGCTGCCATAACAAAATACCACAGACTGGGTGGCTTGAGCAACAGAAATTTCTTTTGTCGCAGTTCTGAGACTAGACGTCCAAGGTCAAGGTGCCAAAGGTTGGTTCTCAGTGAGAACTCTTCAGGCTTGCAGATGGCTTCCTTCTCGCTGTGCTCTCACATGGCCTTTGCTCAGTATGCATGTGGAGATAAGAGTGCTATCATGTCTCTTTGTCTTCTTATACCAGTCCTGTCAGATCAAGGGTCCAACCTCATGACCTTAACTGCCTCCTAAAAGACCCTATCTCCAAATAGAGTCACCTTAGGGATTAGGGTTTCAACATACGGATTGGGAGGAGGGGGCATGATTTAGTCCATGACACCACATTTTGCAGATAAGACAATAGACTGAAGACTAGAACTAGAAGTAAAGTGTCAGGGCCAGTATTGCTTCTACATTTTTGACTCCCTATTCCTTGTGTTGTTGCAATTCCTTTATGATGGGAAACAATAATTTTATGGGTTTTTGTAAAGTGCCCAGGGCTTTCCAGATACTGCAAATATTTACTGTAAACGTCTAAAACCATAAAAGCACTAGGTTTTTAAAAATAATTATGAAATGGAGAAAGATTTTCTAAAGAACCATAAAACCAAGAATCCAAAATGGAAAAAAAAAGATAAATGTGATTGTGTAAAACATTAAAGGCCTGTAAGACATAAAATGAATAAGAAATATGAATGTGAAGCACAGGAAAGACTGGAAAATATTTAAGATGTGTATGACAGGTAGGGGACTCATTTTCTTAATATACACAGACCTTTCATAAATCAACAGCAAATAGACAACACTCCAAAAAATGAGCAAAGGACATGAATTGGTAGTTCATAGAAAAAAATATAAATGAATAAGAAACATGTAAAAATAAGTTTAACTTCTCTTCTAATTAAAGAGATGCAAATTAAAATGACAACAAAACACTATTTTCTGCCTACCAACTGGCAGAGATGAAAATTACATGGGGAAGGGATGCAGGAAAAATTATCCTTTTCGTTACACAATTGGGGAAAATATAAATTAGTGCAATCTTATAGAAGGTAACTTGGCAGTATTTGTCAAAATAAAATAAGCACATACCCTTTAATCCAGCATTTCCACATCTGAGAATAATTGAAACTTCATAAACCATCACACACACATAAGGAAAGTTGTATATAAAAAAGTATTCAATGTAATATTGTTTGTATATTAGTTGTTAGGGCTGCCATAACAAAATGCCACACACGGGGTGGCTTAAGCAACAGAAATTTATTTTCTCATAGTTCTGGAGCTAGAAGTCCAAGATCAAGGTGATGGCAGGTTTGGTTTCTTCTGTGGTCTCTCTCCTTGGCTTGCAGATGGTTTCTTTCTTGCTGTGTCTTTCCTCTCTGCCCATCCCTGATATCTCTCTGTGTATCCTAGTCTTTTCTTCCAAGGGCATCAGATTGGATTAGGGCCCGCCATAATGGCGTCATTTTAACTTAATTACCTCTTAAAGGTCCTATCTCCAAATACAGTCACATTCAGAGGTACTGGGAGTTAGGACTTCAACATATGAATTTGGGAAGGTTATAATTCAGTCCCTTATAGTTTATAAGAGGGGGGGAAACAAGCAAAAAAAAAAAATACCTATCCATAGAGAACTGGTTGTTACAGAATATTCATATAATGGAATGGTATGCCACTATTAAAAAAGCATGAGTTAAAAAAAAAAAAGCATGAGTTAGAACTATATGTAATATTAGGAAAAGACACCTAAAATGAACTGTTGAGTAAAAAGCAAATTCAGAGCAGTATGTACAAGAATATCTACATTGTGAGAGGGGGGAAATGTATATGCTTTTGTATATATATATGAAATTTCTGAAATGATATATAAGAAGGTGCAGTGTGAAACTAGGATATCAGAGGATGTCTTTCTGGATTGTTTGAGACTTTTATAATGGACATGTGTTATTTAAAATTTTCAAAAACTACATGTCAATTGGATGCAATTATTCTCATTCCTATATGCAAGCACCTTTGTCATGTGACTTTATAGCTCTTCTCATCAGGTGGTGTCTCTTTTTTCAGCCCTTGAATTTGGGCTGCCATGTCATTTGGCCCAACCAATAAAATATAGTGGAAGTAAAGCTATACTGCTTTGAGCCTGGGCGCTTTCACCCCCATGCCAGCATACCATAGACACATGAACGAGCCCACTCAGCACTGGAGGAACCACCCAGCTGATTGCAGCCCAAATGACCAAACCTTTGGAATTGTGAGCTAAAAGTGGTTGTTATTTGGGGTTCTTTGCTGTGCGGTAATAGATAACCGATGTCCTGATTAATCACATAGAGCTAAAAACAAAAGCATGAAGAAGTTGATACATTTATTTAAAAACAGATTAATAAATGGGATGAAAATTTATCATTTTCATCAAAACACACACTCCCTGACATGTAAATAAGACATCACAACCCTGTTAGCCAGACTCTTCTTTCTTAGTTATAGCGATGACTATACATACGCATAACATTTTCATTATTCTCATAAGGAATTCTCTGAAATCATAAAATGTATATAGCTTAGTCTGTAACATTTATTCAAAACCACAAATTACAGAATAATGTAGGGGAGAAGGAGAAAACCTACTTTAGGTAGAAAGGGTGACCTCAGAATACTAAAGAACCAACTGGACTATCTAAACCAACTCTGAAACATATATATGAATAGATGAATACATAAGATTATACATACTATGTGTAACAAATTAAAGTTTATGGTGAGATATACATGAGGGCCTGCATGAGGGGATTAGGTCAGCAGTGTGATTAGAGTGACAATAATGACCATATTTCTGACCAAAGTGAGGTTCTGATTAGACCTCATGGCATGCCCACATTTCTTGACATCTCTCCTACCTCCTCACCACCATTGTAATCATATTCACCCACACTTTCTGAGTCCCAGATTTCTCAGTTGCAACAATGAAAATATTTCCATGTAGCAAACACATACAGAAGTCTCCCATAGGCAAAAAGATCCTGGGGGTGAAATTAATGTCTTTTCAGGCCATTGTTTGTATGTCACTGAGCCCTCTGCCTGATTGTCCTGTTTTACTTCCAAGAACTGAAGATTGGGCTTGAGTTTGTATTCTTGGCTGCCAAAAAATCATTCTGCCTTGTGTCCTTTTTTGAACCATCACATTTTTCCATGATGGTGGGCATTCTGGGCAAACACAGCATTCTGGAGAGATTATTGTCAATTGCACTAGCATTTTGGTTTTGTCCTACAGAAAAGAAATGGCAAGAGAAGTGTGATAATTAGGTCTAGGTTAGATCTTAAGGTTTTATACCGAAAGGCTTGATGGATGTCCTTTTGGAAAGTGGTTGCTTTCTGAAGAAATTTGTGTGAGAACTGTCAGATGATTTTATTTAGCCCTCCTTCCAGTCAGGAGGCTGAGGTGGCCATTCATGGCTTCTTAGAGCCCAGAGTTAAAGCAGTTGGGGAAGAACTGTGCCAGCTCAAAAAGCATCTTATGGCAGAGCGTGAGACTTTCATGCGGAATGAGTACATGAGAGTAGTTGACATTGCAATGCTTCCAACCTATGTCTAGAGTTTGTGAGCTTCCCTCACCCCATTTCCTACATATTTATAATGAGAGAGTAAAACAGACACCTCAAGAAGTCAGTCTTTTTTTTTTTTTTAAAGATTTTATTTATTTATTTGAGAGAGAGAGAATGAGAGAGAACACATGAGAGGGGATAGGGTCAGAGGGCAAAGCAGACTCCCTGCCGAGCAGGGAGCCCGATGCAGGACTCGATCCAGGGACTCCAGGATCATGACCTGAGCCGAAGGCAGTCGCTTAACCAACTGAGCCACCCAGGCGCCCTCAAGAAGTCAGTCTTAACACCCTCCAATGCTGCAACTAAAGCAATCACTCAATTTTCTTTTTTTATTTTTTTTAAAGATTTTATTTATTTATTTATTTGACAGAGAGAGAGAGATAGCAAGAGAGGGAATACAAGCAAGGGGAGTGGGAGAGGGAGAAGCAGGCTTCCCGCTGAGCAGGGAGCCCGATGCGGGGCTCGATCCCAGGACCCTGGGATCATGACCTGAGCTGAAGGCAGACGCTTAACGACTGAGCCACCCAGGCACCCCTAAATTTTCTTTTAAACACAAAAATATGTGGGCGCCTGGGTGGCTCAGTTGGTTAAGCGACTGCCTTCAGCTCAGGTCATGATCCTGGAGTCCCGGGATCGAGTCCCACATCAGGCTCCCTGCTCGGCGGGGAGCCTGCTTCTCCCTCTAACCCTCCCCCATCTCGTGCTCTCTCTCTCTGTCTCATTCTCTCTCTCAAATAAATAAATAAAATCTTTAAAAAAAAAAAAAAACACAAAAATATGATAATGATGTGTTCTAGCATAGACTTTAGAAAATGCTCATCAAACTAGATTATCCCCCAGGATACAATTTTTTTATTCTTCTCTCATATCTCCCTTCATATTGAATTGTCTTCTTTAACTTTTTGTTCTGTTTTTTTTTTTTCCGATGTGCAGTTGTGAGTTGTTTGTCACTAAGGACTCCCCAAAGCCTCTTCAGCTATTCCCATCCAAGTCTCCTTCCACTCGTTTCCTGCTTCTCTCCTAGTTTATTTATGAAAGAAATGTCCCTTCAGAACAACTTGTGATTGAAGTTGCATTACCGATACTTCAGACAATTTTGAATCTTTGGGCTAAGAAACTAATCCATAGACTAGATGTCTATGACCAACTGTATTGAATCAGCACTAATTAGGCATCTAACTTACTCTGTTAATTGGATCAGAAATGAAAAATAAACAAAAACGCTCTTTACCTGTAAAACACTATGAAAACCACAAATCAACCTGTGACTCTCTTGATAAAGAAGGCATAGGAGGTTTTTTAAAAGCATTTTTTGACATTAGATTTTTTAACATAAGGATAAATTTTAAGAGGTCCTCTAGTTCTTTTTCTTTCCATCAGTACCTGCCCTTGACATCACTAAATAGTAGAGAAGTCTTACCTGTAATCATTTATTCATTTTTTCTTTGTTGACAGTTTTATTCAGCAAAAAAAAAAAAAAAATTGGAGCATCTATTAAGTGGCATGTATGTTACCAGGACTGGGCTTAACAAGATAAAAGGAAGAAAAAGTGAGGAGACAGCTTAGTAAGGAAAGATTGGCTTGGATGTCTGAATGCTCTAAGTGAGATAGGAAAACAAGAGGAGGTACAGGTTTGAGGGAGTAGGAAACAAGTGGTTTAACAATACTGAGCTGTTGATGCCCATTAAGGGACCAGTAGACAGCTGGGCATATGGGCCTGGAGAAGTTCTGACCTATTAATATGGATACTGGAGTCACTGTCATGGCGCCATTGAAGCTGTGAGGATAGGGAAACCACACGGCATTCTGGAGAGATTATTGTCGATTGCACTAGCATTTTGGTTTTGTCCTACAGAAAAGACATGTGGACTGCAAACCAGGTCTAGGAGAGATGCTAGTTAAAAACTCAGCTAACCATTATTATTATTCTGATGGTCCCGGTCTCCTACCCATGTCTACTCTTTTAGTTTAAGAATCCTCTTCTCTTTCAGGGGGGCCTGGCTGGCTCAGTTGGTAGACCATACAACTCTTGATCTCAGGGTTGTAAGTTCAAGCCCCATGTTGGGTGTAGAGATTACTTAAAAATAAAATCTTTAAAAAAAGAAAGAAAGAATCCTCTTCTCCTTGAAACTTGAAGTAAAAATATGAACTTATGAGTTCATAGTTCTAAAAATCCAGGATAGACTACCTTGAAGGTTGGCCGGATCCAAGTGCTATAAAACCATAGTGATGGCTTGGCCTCAGTATCTTTCAGTTCTATTATCCTCCAAATTGGTTTCATTTTCAATTTCATTTCAATTTCAATGTATGGATATCCCCAGAAATTCCAAGTTTATATCCTATCAGTATCAAACCCCAAAGAAAGAAAGCTTCTCATTTCCAAAAATTCCAACTGAAGTTCCAGGACTCTTATTAGACCTACTTGGGTTACAGTTTCTTAAACCAACAGGTGGTCAGATGGAGGGAATCCTCTGATTGGCTAGTGCTGTGAGGTCATCCCACCCTTGGGACCAGGAGTGGGGGAGGAGTGGCTCCCCAGAGGAAAATCAAAGACGAAAAGAACAGACAGACAAAATAGAGATACCCTTTATCCCCAGATAGAGATATCCTCTATAAGTGCAAGGAATTTAAGATGAATAAAACACAGCTTCTGGAGATAAGAGAGGAAAACAGGTAAGGAGACAAGGAGAAAGTGATGAGTACTCCAGGAAAAGTACATGTAAAGCATTAGGAAGTACAGTCAGGGAAAGACATAGTTACATGTATGCCCATTTTTTTTTCCCTTTTTTTTTTTGAAGATTTACCCCCTTACTCAAGATAAACAGAGAGAGAGAGCAAGCAGGGGGGAGGGGTACAGGGAGAGGGAGAGAATCCTCAAGCAGATTCCCCACTGAACACAGAGCCCAACACGAGGCTCCATCCCAGGACCCCAAGATGACCTGAGCTGAAATCAACGAGTGGGATGCTTAACCCACTAAGCCACCCAGACGTCCCATGTGTATGCCCATTTCTTTTGTGTTTTACAATCTTCCGTGGAAGTAGGAAGTCACTCTCATTTGTCTAATTTATTATTATTGATACTCTTGGAAGCCATTATTTATTCAAAATTGTGAAGTTTTATTCTATAGGCCAAATAATCCCAATTGCTTTAGTCTGGCTTCCAGTCTCATTTTTTTATCATTTTAAGAATTTCTGGATTCTATTCTTATTTGCCTCTAAATTCCTCAGGACCTTAAATTTTGCATTCTAGTGCTAGAATTATTGCTTTGATTAAGATCTGTCCAGTAATGATACATACATTATTCCAATTCCACACCCCAGCCTGGTAAATATGCTTTCAACAACAATTACCATGCTGAACGGCATGCTACTTTTAATCTGTTCTCCTCTTGATCTTCTTTTAGTTTATCTTCACATCTCTGTTAAAGAAATGAAAAGAGAGAAAACCTAACAGGTGACAATGTCTTCTAGTATCTAATAGATTAATTTTTGAACTGAACTTCCACTGCAGTGAAATTGCTTCTGATTTGTCAATTTGGGTTTTTAATTTTTCACCTTATACCATTACAAAGTTTCAAAATATTTAAATTATTCAGTGCATAATGACAAAGACTATTACTACTATGCAAATGGGCATAAGCCTGTGAGTTCCAAAGCTCTAGGAGAAATTTTTAAAAACGTGTTATGATTAATTGAAAATTTCAAATGAATGTGAAAATATAACTTGAAACTTTGGAAATTGTCCTCCAGTCTGTATTTGCTGCCATTTTAGAAATTTGAGCCAGATTTGTCAGTGAGCACCCAAGAACTGATTTAGTAATTATAACACACAGGTTGGGCTTTGTAGTGATATCAAAAGAGAACTGGACCAGGAGTCAGGAAACCTGCCTTTGAGATGTAGCATTGCTGCTCATGTAACCTTGGAGAACTTACCCTCTCTGAAATTCAGTCTGTCCTGTTCAATGGAGTCATAACCATGGCCCAAAAATTGTAGTAGAAATTAAGACATAACAAAAGCTGGTGCAGAGCATTTGTTCATCCAGGGATGCTTATACTTTTCTTTTGCACTTCCTCAAGGCATTGGGTCAAATGTAGAAGGCTCAGAAGATGTAATTCCCTCCTTCAAGCTATTTATAATCCAATTGGAAAGACTGTATGTGAACTTTAAGTGATATTTTACAGGAGTTTAGAAAGAGGATTATCAGGAACAAGAATAATTGGGCAAGAGTTCATGTAGAATATAGAATGTGAGGCCGGCCTTAAAGACGGAAGAGTTTGCATTGTTGGAATAGAGGAGGGAGCATCCTAGCCAAGCAGAGTAAGTTAAAGGAAAGTAGAGGTGCAAAGTTTAACAGCTTGTCCTTCCAGCATGAAAGCAGAAGGCATGATCATTTCCCCAGGATCTTTAGCAAACAAATAAAATACAATAAGAATAATCTTTTTATTTCCTTGCACACATCCTGCTCACCGAGGCATAATTTCAGGAGGAATAAACTCATTTTTTTAAGTTATTCTTTCCTTCCATTATTCAGCAGAAGTGGATTATCAGAAAAAGCACTGAGTTCATTTCTTCCTTAAGCATAATGAGGGGAAACTTAAGGGCTTGTACTGAGCTCATGATGGCAGACAGACATTTTATGCAGGATCTTTGAAACATGGGAATCCAGAGATATTTGAAACAGGGGAATCATCTAGTTCAAGCTTGCTGCTTTACAGCTTGAAAAAAATGGTACCTAGACAGAAGTCACGTGCAAACCTAAGCCCAAGGTGAAAACCCAAGTCCTCTTGTCTCCTGAATTTCCTGTTCAGGAAGATCTAACTCTAGTAATGAATTGATGTGTATTCATTCATTCATTCAATTAATCTTTCCTGAGTGCCTGCTCTGTGCTAGAGTACAAGGATGATAAGGTATAAAAATAAAGACAATCCAAATGAGAACAAACGAAGGCCATTTGTTTCGAGTTTGCTACAGCATTTAACACTTAACACAGAAGACTAAGGCATGCAGGGAAGTGGGAAACGATCACCGTGAAAAAAAGGGGAAGGCTTCAGGTATGCTCTGATTAGAGGCTGCTGGTATGGGGCAGCCGGAGGTGCACATATAGGAGTGGGGCATCCCATGTGATAGGTTTGGGGAGCATATTTTACCTTCTCTGGTTGGTTCTGAGTTGGAAGTGGGGACACAATGAGAGAACCTGGCTGTCATCGACCTAGCCCTGACCATTCTACTGACCATTTGGACCAAGAGCTCCTATCATATGTGGTGTGGCCACGGTCTGGGCTTCTATTCAGGCCCCTCGGGAGGTAACCAGGGAAGCTGAGCCTCCTCTCAGGGAGTTTATAGTCTAGTAGACAAGGCAGAGGATGAATAATGGTTTAATCAGGCCTTAGAAAATGCTAGAAGGAAAACATCCCTGGGTGGATCTGATATGTCTGGAGTCAGGGAGTCTCCCTGAGCAGCTGACTTCAAGCTGGGTCCCAGATGTTAAGTAGACGTTATTCACAAGAGTCAAAATGTTATTGCCGATACTACTTACGAGGTTTATCAAATCTATCTGTCAATAGTAGACTATATGCTCACAAAAGGGGTATTAGTTCCCTTCTTCCATCTCTGATGGAATCAAAGGGCTACTTTGGGTTTCTCACACCATAGCAACAAAATGAGGAGGGCTCTCATTGTGAGGCCCTATTGTGTCTCAAAACAAAACAAAACAGAACCAGAAAGAACAGCGTTTAACATGAAAATAGAATCCTGACCCTCCTTGGACTAAATGTTGTTAATCAAGTTTAAATTTAGCTCCCACACAGTCTCAAAAGAAAAGGAGACAGCCAGGCCCAGCGAGGAAAAACTTCCGAGCGCCTCGGAGGCAAGGAAAACAAGCGTCAAGTCTGCAAGGGCGGTCTGTAAAAACAAACGTCGCTGACCAGAAGGCGCCTCCAGAAAGCTCATTAGCAATCGGACGCCGCCGCTGCGCCGCCTCCTGCGGGCGGGGGCCAGCGCACCACGGAGCCTGGCACGCCGTGGCCCACCTGCGCCGCTCCTGGGATGTGCCCCGCTCTCCGGCGACGCGCGGGCGGGGCGAGGACACGGGAGGGGAGGGCTGGGGAAGCCAGGACGCCCCGCAGGCAGGTGAAGAAAGCCACGTTGGTGTGCTTATCATCCACCGATACGCAGTACTGAGGGATGGCAAGAGGCAGCCACAGAAGGGCGTGGGTCCGCAGGATTTCAAGTGAGGCCCGGAGCATTGCCATTGCACTTCTGTTCTAGCCTGGTCAGTCCCAAAGCTGCTCCCACTCTTCAGAGCCCAAAGGACCTCTTACCATCAACCTACTTTGTGGTCATTTGCATCATGGACATGAATTTATTTTTTAAATAAAGTATTTTTTTTCTTTTTAAAAAGGCTACCTTGAATTTCATAAAGACTTTGAATTTGTTTGTTTTTTTTTTAAGATTTTATTTATTTATTTGACAGAGAAAGAGACAGCGAGAGCAGGAACACAAGCAGGAGGAGTGGGAGAGGGAGAAGCAGGCTTCCCGCCGAGCAGGGAGCCCGATGCGGGGCTCGATCCCAGGACCCTGGGACCATGACCTGAGCCGAAGGCAGACGCTTAACGACTGAGCCACGCAGACGCTTAATGACTGAGCCACCCAGGCGCCCGAATTTGTATTTTCTTGGCTCAACTGCAGCCACATGCGTGGGAAAAGAGTGAAAAGGGGAAGCTGGTATTTCTTGAGTACAAACTACCTACTACTGGTGGGTAAGAAAGGTTACCCTTTATCAATCCTCTTCGATGGAATAGAAAAGAGCTAACATGGAGAAATTAAGTTACCTGCATCAGGTCCTATTATTGGCAAGTGAGAGAGCAAGGACTTTTTCAAATTACGGCACTCTCCACCTCTCTCTGCTCCTACTTGTTAAATTAATTAAACAAGGAGGCCTTCAGACTGAAGTGGGTCTAATGCTTTAGCAGCCTATGTAAGCAAACCAAAACCTAAGCCTGTAAACACCGTAAGGTTAGGAAATGGAAACATAAGGACAACCACTCACAAATGGCCATGTAGGCTTTTTCAAATAAGGTGAACACTTAAGCTATAGGCAGGCAAACATCTCCTTGCTTCGCTTTATCCTCTTCTCTATAAAAGTCTCTCCCCTAGCTCCTGTCAGTGGAATGCTTCTAAATACTTCTGGTTTCGTACTACCTGATTCAAAATGATTTTTGCTTAAATAAATTCTTAAAATTTTTAATGTGTCTCAGTTTATCTCAAATGCACTGCAGTCAGTCGAACCTCAAATGTTCCAACTTTGGGGGTGTATTAGGAGCTGGTTGACTACCTCTTGTGCATATTTGTAAAGGGGTCTTGCACCTTGCAGCTGGTGGGACTTTTGGTCCTTTATGTTCTAGATGCTATTAGTGGAATGCAGTAGTGATGAATGATCGAATGGGGATGGGGCTTCTTGCAGACAGAAGGTTCTGGACAGCTATGTAAGTAGGAGATTGTAGGAACTTTGACTAAAAAGGCACATTAAGTATTAAAACTATAAAGGGTTTGAAATGTAATTCACAATCCCAAAAATATCTTTTATAGACAAAAGAAGGAGGAATTAACATTTAGGCCATTAGTCCTATGTGCTTTTTTTTTTAATTTATTTTTTACTGGTATCTGAAGACTATTGAATCTTTTCACCCAGGGCGCTAATTTGCAAATATTTTCAAGGTTCTCCAAATACTTAAGGGATCCCCTTGAAAAATAATGGCCAATCTGAGAGACCTATCTCAGGCCTAGTACCCATCATTGCTTTCGCCAAAGGGGCTTCATGTTGGTCCATGTTGGATTGCCTTGATGGATTTTGTTTGAAGAAAGTTGCCTCTGCCTTAAAAAAAAAAAAAATTTATTAAAGTTTAAAACCACTGTTCTAAATAAATTTAATGCCTGGCTGGTGATGGGCCCTCAAAAAATATTTGTTGGCCAAGGGTAGACTACTTGAACCACAAGTGATTCTTCTGGACCAATCGTATTTAATTCTTATTTAAAATAACAACATGAGATAATATTAGAAACAGTCATGTGTTTTCATAGAAGATAAACCCATGACATTATTAATTTGGTTCAGGGAGGAAGATCAGGGAAACCATGCTGCTGTTGCCTGACCCGTATGTGGGGTTAATGAGATCTCTTGAGGGCCAGCGGGAGCATATGAGCTGTCATCCTACCCAAAATACTTACTCAACTCTCATTTTCCTCTCTGGAGTTGCTATTAGACCCTTAGATGTTTTTTGGGGTTTGGTTTTGTTCCCTATTGAAAACTAATGATCCTTGTGGTCCCTTCCACTCTGATAGAACAGGGACATTGTCAGGCCTGTGGGAAGCCTTCTTTACCCTTCAGACATTCTCCAGGAGCTTCCCATCCACACACGGCTGCAGAAGTAGCCTTCTCAGGCTCCCCAGTTGACCCTAACATACAGAGCCTGTGAAATGCCCTGTGGGGGGAATATGGTGCTGATGAGTAATGAATGATGAGGTGGGAGCATTTTTCTTGCCCAGGAAAGAAATGGCAACAGCTGCCGTTCACTGAACCCTTACTAAGAGCCAAGCACTCTAAATTCACCCCTATGAAGTAGTTACCCAACCACTTCACAACAGGAGTCTGTGTCTTGCTTAAATTTGTTGAATGGCTCTCCATCCTAATTAGAAAAAAATCTAAGCACTTAACCCTGTTCCAAGGCCCTGAATAATCTGGTTCATCCTTCTCTCTGACCTGATTTTTCTCTTTCCACCCTCCCTTTTGCCAGCCCTTCTCCTGTCTTTCTGTCCCTTGGCTGTCCAAGCTTATTTTGGGGTTTGCAGTCCTGCTGCCCTTCCCCCAAATCTTTGCATGGCTGACTTCTTCACATCACTTGGGTCTGTACTCAACCCCACCAAAGAGGCCTCATTTGTCTGTCCAATAAAGCAGCCCGCCCCTCCCTGCCCCCTCCCTGGGTCATTCTCCATCTTGCGATTCTGTTTTATTTTTCTTTTAAGCTTTGCTCAGGAATCTCTGAAATTTACTTATTAGTTTCTTTGTCTATATGTTTGCTTGGCGTCTCTATTTATGGCAAACTGTATAATGGTTTGTTTAAAATTTGATGCCCAAGACCTTCATTCGTATTTGTTGAGTGACTAAATGGACAGTTGAATGTTAAGTAGTTTATGCTAGATCACATAGCTAGTGCAGATTGAGCCAGGCCATAAACCCAGGTTTGTCTGTCTCTATTCTTAGGATACTAAATTCAGAGAAAGGGGGTGCCAAGAGTGTTGGAATTCAGGACAGGATAATGCCAAGTGGCACAGCATTTCCTATTCCAGAATTCAGCTGGAACTAGAGCTGCCTGGTCTAAAGTAGTATTTCTCAAAGAGAGAGACCCAGCTCACTAGTATTGGAATCACCTGAGAAGCTATTAAAAGTGTGGTGTTTTAGGTCGCACCCTAGACCCAACTCAGACTCCAGAGGTGCTAACATGGGGGTGGCATTTTTAACAAGGTTTTCAGAAGTTTCTCATGGACTATACATTTTGAGAAGCACGGATTAAAAGAAACTTGCTCCTGACCGTACTACTTTATTTCTTTAGATAGCGGCCATGTAGGTAGATATACATCACTCATGTATGTTGGTTATTTGACCTGGGCAAGCACCTATTTCTCAGGACAACTCACTCTGTTGGAGTGGGAAAGACTCTTTGCTGGGTTAGGAATCTGAGCCTTTCATCTGTGACGCAGTCTTCTTTAGAACCTTCGCTCCTCACCTTCTACCATTAGAGATAAATGTATTTACCTCTCTCTTCAGCTGAGCAGCATAGAACTGGGTCCTTTATGACTATGAGTCTGGTTAAGGAAAGAGTAATTTCAATTCAGAGACTTAAACGGCCTAGGTGAACTCTTGGAAAAATTGTTATTTGAGATTCCCTTATTACCCTTGAGAGCAGATAAGCCAAATAAGAGATTTGGCCTTTTTTTTTTTTTTTAAGTAGGCTCTGTGCCCAATGTGGGACTTGAACTCAAGACTCTGAGATCAAGAGTCAGATGCTCTACTGACTGAGCCACCTAGGGGCCCCAATTTTTACTTCTTAATAGACTAAATAAGAAGTCTACAACTCCATAAATAACGACTGTGTTTAAACGACCTAAAAAGAGTACCTTAAAGTCTGCTTTGATAATTTGATCTTGAGACCCTTTTGCCCTAAACTTTCTAAGTTTTGGATAAGTTACCTGTTCTAGCTTATTACTTTAACATTTAACTTACAAACACAAATCAAGCAAAGCCCTTTTGTCCGTGGAGAATCATAGCTACCAATGATCTGAATAACAGAGCCTTTTTCTATGTAGCTTGGTGCCTATTAAGGAGCTGGAAAATCTTATATCTGAATTCCTGTCAGTTGACCTTAATAACTTTTACTTTTAATGGACTTGGAACATTGATTTTTGCCCAATTTGAAATCGGGGGGAAAAAATAAGTTTCACCTGAAACTTGGCCCAGAATTCCTTATGGTTTGTAAATCATGAACACACAGTCAGATTGGGTTCATGTTTAGATCAAACACCAAAGTAGAGAAGTTTTGCTTATTTCATGTTTCAGAAAAAAGTTTACAGTTCTGACCAACACTCTATGTATTACAGATATCAGAATGCGCTCCTGAACATTTGGGAGAATAAGAACATTTTAGAGCAGAAAATCAAAGAGAAATCTTAGCTATCTCATCTGAATATAGCAGATTTGTTTTAGGGGTTTTGCTGGCAACTTTTTAAAGAAGTTTTCAAGAATGCAGTTCTCTAAAGTATGCTCTGCTATCAACTATATGGTTTTAATATCTCTCTTGTCACTTTTTGGAAGAGATGATCTATGTCTGCCACATCCCAGCCCCAATACCTTCTTGTGATCTTCTCCTGGTGATGCAGGACCAGCCGTTTAGAGATTTTATTTATTTATATGAGAGAGAGAGAGAGAGAGTGCATGCGCAAGAATGAGCCGGGGGAGGGGCAGAGGGAGAAACAGACTCCCCACTGACCAGGGAGACCAAAGGGGCTGGGTTTGATCCCAGGACCCTGACCATGAGACCATGACCTGAGCTGAAATCAAGAGGTGGACACTTAACCGACTGAGCCACTCAGGTGCCCCAGCACCAGCCTTTTAAATGATGCATCCATTAGGCTATTTGTTGTTGGGTTCTTTTTTTAAGATTTTATTTATTTATTAGAGAGAGAGAACAAGCAGGGGAAGGAGCAGAGGGAGAGGGAGAAACATACTCCCCGCCAAGCAGGGAGCCCGACTTGGGGCTCAATCCCAGGACCCTGAGATTATGACCTGAGCTGAAGGCAGATGCTTAACCGACTGAGCCACCCAGGCACCCCCCCTTTAGGCTATTTGGAGTTGCAAATACAGAAAACACAAACCAAGGTGATTTAAAAAAATCAAATAGCTCCATTTCTTTGACCTTATCTCAGTTCTGCCCTTGTATTATTAGCTTAGTTCTCACAGCAGCTTTCTTCACGACAACAAAATGTCCTGCAGTGGTACCTGGGACTATGTGCTCCTTTATTTATGTTCAGAGTCAACGCTACATAGGTATATAAATTGTTTTTTTTCCTTGCTTTTTTCACCTAATATCATGTCTTGGAGATCATTCCTAATTTTACATCTAAAGCTGCCTCACTCTTTTTTTTTTAATGACTGCATGGTACTCCAATGTATGGAGATGCCTTAATTTATGTAAGGAGTTCCTTAATGATGGACATTTAGATACTTTAATTCTTCGATATAGCGATACTGCTACAATGAATATTCACAAATACATGTTGTTTAGCACAAAGGCAAATATGTCTCCAGGATAAACTCCTTGAAGTACAATTGCTAAATGAAAGAGTACATGCATTTTACATTTTCTTAATATTTCACTATGGAAACTTTCAAGCACATACTAAATTGGAAGATTACAACATGTAGGGTGTGACGTCCTTGAACCCACTATCAGCACATGTTCAACCTTGTTCCATATCTACTGTTTCACTTTTAAAAAGATAACCAAGTCCATAATTCTTTAATATCATGAAAGTATTCACACTTCCCTGATTATCTTATAATATTTTGTATAGCTGCTTAGTTCAAATTAGGGATCAAACAAGGTCCACACACTCATTTGGTTGATATGTCTTTTAAGTTCCTCTTAGTCTTCAAGTTCCCCCACCCTCCTTTTCTAGTTCTTGAAAGTTTTTATTAAAGGAACCAGGTTGTAGAATTGTGCCCCTGTCGTGTCATTAGACACATTCCTTTGTCTCCAGCATACTAGCAACATGTTAGTTAGATCTAGAGGCTGGATTAGGTTTTACTTTTTTGTTTTTGTTTTTGTTTTTGGCAAGGGCATTCTATAGGTGGTGCTCTGTACTTCCTATTAAATCAAATCCAGAGGTACATACTTTTGGTTGCCTCTTTTTTTGTGTCATCATTATAATCAATCAACTGATCAATAATTGGTATTATTAGCTTAATCCATCTCTTATAAATTGTTCATCAACTTTCTACTTAATAATTTTAGCAGCCCTGGATTATCATCGTCTAAATCCATTATTTCATTAAGGGTTGCAAAATGGTAGCATTCTAGTTCTACCATTCTTTCTGCATTTATTAGTTGAAAATCTATAAAGAACATTCCTTTATTTGGTTACTCTGAGGTACAACTTGTTTACAGAAAGCAATATTCCTGATTCTTTTCCATTCTTTCCCAGTTATTAGAATAATGGATTGGCTCTCCAATATTGTTAATATTATCCTAATATGTGCTCCCTTGGCACATAGACTGTGATCTACATACTATTTTCCTCTTAAAGAAACTAGGGCGTGAAAAAATGTCTGATTCCAGGTTTGGAACAGGAGGTCCCAGATAAAACTGGAACGTGTCATAGCAAAAAAAATGAAAGCTTTCTAGGACTCCTAGAATTGTATCAAAGGGACTCCAGAGCCAACTTGAAGGAAATCCTACTGGCCAAAGATGGAAACATTTGAACACACACACAAAAAAATAATTGCAATGAAGAGATATACAAAAATGTATTAAAATCAATGAGTTTATAAAGATACACTTACAAAAACCCATGTGTTACCTTTGGAGGATGCATTTTTTTTTAATTTCCGTAAGTATATTGCAGGCTTCCTAAATAGGACAATTATCAATATCATCATCATAAAAATCTCAGCAAAAGTCAAGCAAATAAGTGGAATTTTATAGAGAAAGCAACGCAATATGAAGATTAGCAGAATTTAAAGCTTTCTCAGCAGTCTAAGTGAAATCTTTGACATGTTGTTTTATATTTGTATGTGTCATAATTATATCTCTTTTATAATTTATCATTTAATCAGAAGAGGGGACTTTATTCTTAACCAACTGAGCCACCCAGGCGCCCCGAGGGGACTTTATTCTTAAATGGCAGCTCCTAAAGTTACTGAAAAGAGGAGAACATTTTTAGATCCTCTTATTCTCCAATTCACTGGAGTCACTTTCACTGGTTGAGAAAACTCACCTGGCTTTTTTTCTATAGCTTATGGGTCAGTTATGAAATAAAAAGCAGCTGGATAAAAACAATGAGATGGAGAAGTCCTTAGGCCTGGACCCAGGTGGACTCCTACAAATTCTACAACTTGGTAAAGGCAGTCAACCTCTTAGCTTCAAATCCTCTATCAATATGATGGAGGAATTGGGGTAAATGTTTTCTAATGTCCCTTCCAAATTTTAGAATGTGTTGGATCCGGGATTTGTGCCTATACAAGGTGAGATTGTAGAGACAAAACTTTGTCAGTTGTCTAGAAAGAAAAATATTTTGATCAAATATCCACCTTTCGGTCATGCCTGCCTTCTCCATGCTCTGCCAGGTAAGACTGGGTTTCAGAAGATTTTCTTTCGCTTCTCTACCCCCATTCCTTTACACAGCTGCTTCCTGCCCCCCTCAAGAAGTCACTAACTCCCTTTGTGTTCAAGTTTCTCCATCTGTGAAATGCAAGGCTGAGTGCCCATCAGCCTCCCAGGGGTATTCTGTGTCTGACTCCATTACAGAGCATTCACTATACTGAGCATTATCTACAAGCTAAGTTTGGCATTTCCTTCCTTTCCTTTCTTGATCATAATTTGATCCTAACTTCCTTGGGAGCCTCTTGTCTTTACAATTTGTCAGTAGTTCTAATCCTGTTTTAACATAATTTAGAGCTATGGTGATGCTAATGATGTCATTGATAATGAGCTGGGGATTGCCAAGAGCCTTTTAAAAAGTGTGTTCTAATAGTGAAGAAAAGAGTCCAAAAGCAAAAACAAAACAAAACAAAACAAAAAACCCCACAGCAGTAACATAGGAAAAAGGGCTCATCTACATAAAATAATT
This sequence comes from Mirounga angustirostris, assembly GCF_029215605.1. Classification (NCBI taxonomy): domain Eukaryota; kingdom Metazoa; phylum Chordata; class Mammalia; order Carnivora; family Phocidae; genus Mirounga; species Mirounga angustirostris. Next base: position 108,105,294 of record NW_026991716.1, read on the forward strand.
TACACAAGACAGGGTTGCCAGATAAAATACAGGACACTCAATTAAATTTGAATTTCAGACAAACTCAGAATAAATTTTTAGTGTAAGTATGTCTCATGCAAGGGACACATCCCACATCCATCCTAAAAGGTTTTTTGTTGTTTATCTGAAATTCAAATTTAACTGGGTGTCCTGTATTTATATTTGTTAAATCTGGCAACCCTAACAAGCTTTCTGTTCAGCAACTTCTGTCGGAGATAAACTGAGGTTCCAGTGTGCAGCTGGGCTTTTTATAGATCTTCCAATGTTAAAGAGAGAAAAACTCCAAAGTTGATGAGGAGAAGAGGTTGAAACTTCCCCATAGTTTTACTGTTAAAACATATGTGGGAAAACAGTAGATACCATCATGCTGAACTTAAAATGTCCGTGGATATTTGGTCCTAGGATTAAAAAACAGAAAACAAAACACAACAACCAAAAAAAAAAAAAAAAAAAACAGTTGGCATTCTGAAAGAAGTTGCAGTTCTTGTACCATAGTAGAAACAGCGCAAAAATTTTCTAAAGGTTATAAAAATTGTAGTCTTTGAGGGATTCTGGAAACAGTACTGATAATGAAAGGAGGCAGTATTTTCAGAAAGACTGGTTTTAAAGCATATAGCGCCAGGATAAGGCTGCACAATAATGGACACGGACTCTGTGATCACTCTACTGAGGACCGTGTAATAGTCACACGGCAAAAGGCCCCGGCGGGTCTCTACTTGTCCACATGCTCACTGATGCTCCGCATGCCACCTCAGAGTGCCATCTGTGACATCTGTACCCTCAGGGCCGAACTATGAGAAATGCTCAATTCATTAACGAGTGTGACAATTAGAGAATCAGCTCTTTACTTGCTTTACAAAAACAAAAAGGATTTTTCTCTAATGTTCTTCGGCAAATAAAATGACAAGGGAAAGATGCAAAAAAACTGTGAAGTATGACTGTCGTCCAGTCCAGTGTTATTCAAAGTATGTTCCGTTGTCTAGTGCTGGTCTGTGAGCTATTTGTCACCATTCGGCACCAGGAAAATTACAGAAATGTAGAGTAAACATAGTATCCCACAGAGTCATATCAAGTCTGTGGAATTTAGTAATGAAGAATCAGGGCTTGCATTTTGTGTGTCTTTTTTGTTATTGCTGGCTTCACTTTTCTAGTAATTTGTTTTTATAGTATTTCCCAAAGTATCCGTCACTAAAGGACTATTACATTGCAAAAAATGAAAGGCACACTCTTAGTTGTGCCCTTTAAGACAAATAAGAGCTACAATAGCTTAAATTAAAATCATTACATTTATAATTCAGACTTTCAATAATTAGTCAATACAAACCAGTGACTTTCCTGGACATTGCAGATAAAGTGATGAATAAGACAGGTAAGAACAGACCGTTCTGTGGTTCCTGCCTCCCAGAGTACATTCTGGGACAGGACAGATAATAAAATCACAACAAACTGGGAGAAAAATACAATATGATATGGGAACACACTGTAAAGGACTCTAAGCCAGTCAAAGATTCTGAGAAATATTCACAGAGGAAATTGCGTAAGTTCTGTTAGGTATGACTAATCTGAAATTCAGAGAAGAGGTCTGAGCATTCATTCATCTGGAGATGTTACTTTAGGTCTTAAGAATGGATGAAACTGCCAAGGTGGAAGATACTAAGTGAAAAGAAGGGAGAACTGAACCTTAGAGGTCTAACAGCTGAAGATGAATTCTCAAAGGAGATGGAAATAAAGTAGCCGAAGAGGTGAGGAAGTGAGGAGATTGTGGAGTGTCTGGAGCAAACAAAGAAGATTTGGAGAAGCAAGGACTGATATGGAACATTAAATTCTGCCAAGAGAAGAAACAAAACTGAAAGTATGCATATGGTTCACCCATGTGAAAGCCATTGCTTTCGGCAGGAGAGGCTCCTAGAAGCTGGTGGTAGAGGTAAGCAAGTGTTTCAGAAGCCAAGGAGCAGGGGGAAGTAAGAAAAAGAATACAGTGATGATAAGCAACTTTTTCTAGAAGTTTTACTGTGGAATAGAAGACAATGTAGGACTGTATTTGGAGGGAAATATGGGATAAAGGAAATTTGATCTTACTTTTAAGATGAGATAGCAAATATAAAGGCTGACTGTAGGGATGTTGTAGGAAACAAAAGCTGGGAGATATAAGGAAGACAGTAAGGGGTTAATCAATGGCAGCTACCAAGAAGGCTGGACTAGAGGATTCCTGTGTGACTTACTACTCATCCTGTTTGTAATTACAAACACCTGCTCTCTGCTAGAGTTTCACCTCCTTGAGGATAGGAACCACTTTTGTGTGGTTCATCACTCTCTACTTATTGCCTGGGTTAGTGCTGGAACATTCAGATGCTCAGGAAATAACTGAAGAGAATAAGACACCAGTAGAGGGTGTGTGTCTTTGACACTTGGAGAGGCACCTCCTCCTCCCTGATTTGAAGGCATGAAGGAGGACTGTGAGGGCAAGGGAGAAATGTGAAGGATTTTCCAACTGATATCTTTTATTATGTCTCTGAAATCAAAGAGTAAAAAAAAAAAAAAATAGGGAGTTGATAGGGTAGAAGAGAATGATGTCTTGAGACCACTATTGTGAAACAAGACTTACAGATAGAGAACCAATGACGAGTAGCAAACGGCAATCTGTGAGGAAAACACAACTAAGTTGTGTTAGATGTTCATACATGGAACACACTTCTTCGAGTCAGAACTATCAAGGAAATCATGAAGGAGAAAAAACTTCTGGTTGACCCTGAATATCATGTGTAGGAGAAGAAACAGGCTGTGGGATTGGGGAAGCAGCATGGGCAGAAGTTCAATGATAGCATTTGGCCTTTTGGAATCTTCAGGAACAGCAGCTATATTCAGCTGAAGTTCCCTTTAAGTACTGAAATGAAGGAACTAGGGACAAGGAGCAGAGGTGGGGAAAGGCAGTGGAGATTCATGAGCATCCTTGGCTATTTCATAAAATGCCTATGTTGCCTTAATTAAAACCTCCCAACTTCATGCTAAATTCTTGTTTGTTTGAGAGCCACTGGCTTAGACAATGGTGATTTGATCTCTTGGCTGTTAAGTAAGCCCCAACAATATCTTTCACAATATCTCATTGCTCTTTATTTTGGACTTTCCTGTCAAATTTCACAACTTCCTTTACAGTCACCTATTTCATACTGCTGGTATACCAGATGCTCCCTTAATTTATTGGACCTTCAGTTCCCATGACCATTTTTTTTTCTCAATTGGTCCTCTACTGATCAATTTCTGACGAGGCTATACTTCATTGTTATCACTTCAACTAATTTCACCAGTACCCTCAATTTCTAGACTATTTAGTACCCTCCACCTACGTATTTTAAATCTTGCCTCTATCTGGCAATTTGGCTTTTCTGCGACTACTGAGAACTGATGAAGAAAATTGCTCCACTATAGAGAATGAGAGTGTTCACATTCACATTCACATCCAAATGCTGTTTGGAAATCTTCCCATCTTGACTCTTTCTAATTTCCTGTGGTATTCCTATTCCTCATTACTTTCATCTTAATTCTTGCCATACTATTATTTTCTCTCAAAAAGCCAATCCCTAGGTTTGCTTTTTTTTTTTTTTAAGATTTTATTTATTTATTTGACAGAGAGAGACACAGTGAGAGAGGGAACACAAGCAGGGGGAGAGGGAGAGGGAGAAGCAGGCTTCCCACAGAGCAGGGAGCCCGATGCGGGGCTCAATCCCAGGACCCTGGGATCATGACCTGAGCCGAGGGTAGATGCTTAACGAATGAGCCACCCAGGCACCCCTATGTTTGTTTTTTGATTCAACTATTACTGCCTGTATTCATTTTCTATTGCTGCTGTAACAAATTACCACAAATCCAGGGTCCTAAAACAACACAAATTTATTCTCTTAAATTTCTGAAGGAAAAGGTCTGAAATCAATTTCACTAGGCTAAAGTCAGGTTTGGGCAGGGCTGGTTCCTTTGGAAGGCTCTGGGGGAGAATCCATTTCCTTGCCTATTTCAATGTCTAGAGACTTCCTGCACCCCTTGGTTCCTCCTGCCTCTGTCTTATAAGGACGCTTGTGATTACATTGTGCTGATCCAGATAATCCAGGATAATCTCATTACTCTCAAGATCTTTAATCACATCTGCAAAGCCCCTTTTTCCATGTAAGGTAACATGTTCAAAAGTTCCAGGGATTAGGACAAGACACATTCTGTCAACCCCACTATCTCTTCAAGAATTTTGCTTCAGGGAGTCCCGTCTGTTCTCCTGCATCCTAACTATTTCCCTGTCTGCTGGATCTATCCTCTCAGCTAGTAAACCTGCTTAAATCTCTCTTATTTTCTTTAAGTACTGTCATTCTTTTTACTATGATGATCTAGTTGTATGATCTTATTCAATCCCTAATTCTATCTATTGCTTATGAAAAAATGACTTCCAAATTTTTTACTTTCTGGTCTATCCAACTGCCCGGCATGTCCAAAACTGAATGCCAAAGCTGCTTTTCTCCTTCCTCTAATTCCTGGCTCAGTTATTGGTTTCTCAGTCAGCTAAATTGAGTGAATAATTTTTTAAACTGTACTCTTCCCCCCACCCCCGCATTTAATTGTCCACTGTGCTGGATATAATTGTGGATATTTTCTTGCTCAATATCTATTCCAATCTCCTTTTACTGTTCTTCCTGTACTAAAAAGGCTTAAAAATTAAACAATGTCATTTCCCAGAAGCCCTTGAAGCTAGATCTGACAGTGATTCAGATGCAGTTGTGTGAGGCTTGATTAAAAATTGAGTTTAGAAGGAAGAGAAGCAGGACACTAGGCATACATTTTGCTGGTGCACACTAAAACAGATAACATGGTTGTTCTAGCAACTTCCAGAATCATCATATGATTTTTATACTCAGAGCAAGAGAAACAACTCTCTTGGCAGACTAGTTCTGTTGTGACAATGAGAATTATTCCTGGAAATTCAGGCTAGAATCTGATCCTTTAGCCCTTTCAAACATTCTACAAACCATTTATACCCTGTTTAAAATATAGAACAAAAAAAAAATCTTTCTGCTTAAACTGGCTATAGCGGATTTGTTCTCTGCAATTGAACCCTGCCAGATATAGTTACAAAACTATATGGGTGTTTATTCTTAAGTATATGTTAAATTGGTTCATGCCTCTCCATTGCCTTAGTTCAGGCCTTTACAGTTTCTTGCCTGTTTATCACTGGATGAACTAATATCTCCCCACATGCTTTAACTGCTTCAAAGATACTTCATTCATTGGGATTACACCCCAAGGTCTTTATCATGGTGGGCGAATTCTTAATTTCCCAGCTCCTGCACATCTATCTGTCCAGCCTCACTTCCTACCAAGCTTCCATGCTCATTTTATGTTCTAACCATCAGTTTCCAAACACAACTCACTGGGTTGTGCCTGTGTGATCCCCCCTCTGTCCATCTTACAGATATCTAAGTTGCCTTCAAGGTCCAGTTCCAATATTCCCTTTTTTTGTAAAACCTTCCTTGGCTCATTTTGAAAAAGGTAGACCTCCTCTTCTGTGTGTTACACTATTATTTATCTGCTTCCATCTGTCTTCTGAAGGTCTCATTTAATTCTGGAACCATGTATATTCATCTTTGTATTCCTGTGCCCATCCAGGACCTGAATCCACATGGTAGATACACCCTCAATAAATGTTTAAATAATGAAAATATCAGTTACAGAAAATGGAATAAAACAGAAGAGTAGCAGTTCATTCCCCACTAGCAACAAATATTTATCAAGTGCCTCCTAAGTTAGAGTCTAGAAATATGATGGTAAAAAACATTCTTTCTTAGAGCTTATAGTCTAGGTGGGAAGATAGTTAAAAAACAAATAAAACATTTAAAAAATGACAATTGGTAATAAGTACCTTAGAAGAAACAAACAAGGGGATGAAGAAGAGCTGACACTGAGATTATTAAAGGGAATTTCAGCATGGGAGTGACCAAATTAAATTTGTATGTATCCATGGTTTAAAGGGAAAGCTCACTAGAAATTAAATCCTTTGTAAGTTTCCTTGTATCCTCCCTGGAGCTGAATGCTCCAAATGGTTGCCTTATTCTCGTAGCCTTGGGCTCACCAAGTCCTCATAGAGTATACTTTCTCCAGTATGTCATCCCTTTTTGGTAAACCCCTAAGCTTGCTTTGGAAGCAAGTTTCCTCCCTGGTTCCCCAAGCTTGAATGTACTCAGTCTAGAATAATGTCTTCGGGCTTCTGTAGGACAGATCAGCATGGGGGCAAGTCAAGTCCAGACCTCTTTCAAATCTCCATGTCTGTGTAGATTATATGTATGCCTCTCAACTTCCTAGTTGCTTAGTGGATGTTGGTTGGATGGCTTTCTCTCCTCTCTTTCCCTTTTCTCTCTCTCTCACACACACACACACACATGTACCAAGGTTAAATGTTAATTCTTAGGGTTTAAACCATAATAAAACAAGAAACTTTTTGCTCAAGGGCTTATAATATGCAAGATTGTCTCTCTCACAGTAAAACTAGTACTTCCCATTGTTACTGAGCACCTTCTACGTCCCAGGTATATGCTTCATGCTAGGGATCAGAAACGAGTAACAAATAGTCCCTACTTTCAAATACTGAGAGTCTCATCTACTTCAGAAAGATCTTTTGCATCTCGAATCTTTTCTCTCCATTTCTACTGGCACATCCGTCTTCATTGCTTACCTGGAACAGCTTCCTCTGGCTGCCTTGAGCTTGAGGCTGTGTCTCATTTTCTTCTCTAGCCTTGTTAAAATGACCATATTTTATTTTTAAAGTCTGTTTCCCCATCTAGACTATGAGTTCTTTGAGGGAAAGTATCCAGTTTTGCTCACCTTTTCTAAACCTAACTCAATACAGAGCAGATAAGAGATTCTCAATAAATTTTTTTTAAATTTTTATTTATTTATTTGAGATAGAGAGAACATGAATGGGAAGGGGGAGGGGCAGAGGGAGAAGGAGAAGCAGGCTTTCCACTGAGCAGGGAGCCCGACGCGGGGCTCTATCCCAGGACTCTGGGATCATGACCTAAGCCAAAGACAGACACTTAACCGACTGAGCCACCCAGGGGCCCCGCTCAATAGAAGTTTTCTGAATCAGTATCTCTTTAGCTCAGAAAAGACCATCCAAGTGACAGTGAGTGACTTTCCAAACTCCTGTTAAATATTTGAGGCAAATATGAACCATCTCTTTAGCTGGTGGGATAACTGAATTTTTAAGAAGAGAAGCTCAGCAATTGCGTGCAATTGTAGTCTTCTTTCAGAGTTCTTTTGTGTGTAAAAGAACTCCATAAACAGTAAAGAATGATCTTTTTGTAAATGACTATCATTATTATGCTATCCCTGAGACATAGCTGTGGGATAACTTGTGTCTTAAGTATCCCCATTTCACAAATGCAGATCCTGAGAAATACATTAGTGAAAGAGCTTTAGCCAACCAGCCACTCAGACCAAGGCTCAATTCTTCTGATGCGAGCAAGCACTGTGAGAACTCAGTAATTTTATATATATATATTTTTTTGAGTTGCCAATGGCTTTCCTTAGGCTCCCTACCAATGGCTAAAAGAACCCAAGGGGAGGGAGGAGTCCAGTGACTGAGGCTTGACTCCACTTCTGACTGGATCTGGATTAGCTCAAAGTCCCAAAGTCATGATACTTTCTATGTCAGTTGTTGGTCAAGTGAAATAATACATACTAAATTCTACAGTCTCTGAGAACTCTGTGTGGTGCCACTTCTATTTTCTCCCCAGGCCTTGTAGATCACTTGTGATAGTCACTGTGACTTCTCCTGCCTTTATAATACCAAATTGGAAATGATCAATTTAGTGCAAGGCACTATGAATGCTAAATGCTAATGTTATATATATTTACAAATTTATATATGATATAAATATATAATATATATTTATAATATATATGATAAGACTATAATAAAATAAAAAAATAAACAAAGTAGAATACAAATATGCCAAAGGGACAAGTGATTCCTCTATTCCAAGTCTCTTTTTTTTTTTAAGATTTTATTTATTTGCGAGAGAGAGAATGAGAAACAGAGAGCATGAGAGGGAGGAGGGTCAGAGGGAGAAGCAGACTCCCTGCTGAGCAGGGAGCCTGATGTGGGACTCGATCCCGGGACTCCAGGATCATGACCTGAGCTGAAGGCTGTCGCTTAACCAACTGAGCCACCCAGGCGCCCCCAAGTCTCTTAATAGTAGAAAAAGAACGGAGCATTTTTGTAGCTTCCTTTCTTTTTACCACTCCAAGCATAAAATAAATATAGAGATCTAAATACATGGCTAAAAAAGGCCATTAAAACCTGAACCAAATGCATTTGTACCCAGAATAACTGAACCTTTGCCTTTCAGTTATATAGATCCTATTCTATTAGTCCTTTCCTAAAGAGATCTGTATATTAAGTTGCTAACATTTGAGTGGTAGCTGAAGCCAATTTTGAACTGCATTTCAGTTCACGTTATGACGCTTAATTATGGCTCAGTAAATTAACATCAAGTGAATCCTTTCTTAGAGATTTGAAAGATTCCACACATGGGTTTTTAAGAAAAATCCCTTTAACCTAGCCCATCATTTCTCATCTGGCCAGTGATGTTCAGAATCCTGACCTAACTCAGAATCTCTTCTCCACAATGATCTGCAGAAGAGAGGGCATGGAGGGTAAGTTTTTAAGCAGAATGCATCGAGTATATTTGGAACTTTTCCCAAAGGGTTGTTACACATCCTGCTCTCCTGTTTGCCAATGTGATCACGTAAAGCCTAGTGCGTTTCCAAAGCTTTAAGACCAGCCACAACTCCTTTGTGAGGCCAAGAGTCCCAGTGCCCTGCTACCCCACCCCGATTCAAGGGCATGTCCTGGGGCAACGCCTGCGTCCTTTCAGGCTGAAAGCCCTATTTGTCTTCAGTTCCGCCGAGACCCCAGAGACAGAGCTGCTTTGACAACCAGCCACTCTCTGAGGGGGTCACCTGTTGCCTCACCCAGGTCAAGGGAGGTCAGCTTCTCAACAGGAATTTTTTAAAAAGAGGCAGGCACGGGTCTGTCCATAAAAGGATCTCTTTGAGGTTGGTGAAAAAAAAGAAGAAGAAGAAAAGCAGGGCATTTTGTGTTCCCAGTTAGACCCTCTGGAACGAGGCCGCCTGAGAACAGGCCTGTGAGCAGTTCTTACTGGAGGACGGCCAGCAGAGGCAGCGCAGACGATTTTCACAGGACCTCTTGCTGCCACCGCTCCCCCCCCTCCCCCCCGCCACCCTAAATTGGAGTCAGGGCGGCCGGCTCCCGGCCCCGCCCCCCCCCCCCCCCCCCCCAGCCTGGGCGGCTGCTCAGCAGCCCTGGGCTTGACTGGATGGAGCACCCGCGGCCTCCCGACAGGGTCAAGTAATTTAGGGTCAAGGACAGGAAGCCAGATTTACACACACAAGCAAGACGGAAAACTGACATGTGCTGACGACCATATGGAGCCTTCACTCTTCTTTGCCTCCTTCCCTTGAACTCTAACGGTCATGAAATCCACCCCGAATCCCTTTCCCACACGACACCCTAATTTTAACGCAATATACCTGCTGAATAAGAACTCGGGCACGTTTTGTCGCGAGTAGCAGGCCCGTGCGCCGTGCCAGTGACTGCCATTTATGTGCCTTTGCCTCCTCGTCGTCCCTCTGGAGACCTCGGGCACATGCAAGGGAAGAGCCCCGCGGGCCGGGCTTGCCCAGCGTGGGAAACCAGGGGCCAGGGCCAGCGTGGGCAGCGCTCCGGAGGCTGTGGGGAGGAGCCCCAGAGTTGCTGCAGGCTCATTCCTAGAGAAGAGAAAAGAAGCCACCTTCTCCTCCCTCCCTCCCCCAGCATCAAAGGGCCCCCCAAACAGAGGAGAGGTGCCTTACAGCTCAATGGAACCCCAGTGCTTTCTCCCCTCTCCTGCCTGCCCCCACTCCGCCACGACAGCCATGAATTTAAAAGGAAAGAATTTGAGACAATCTGAGCGTTCAGAACATATGAAATCAGAAAAAGCTTCGGGCCAGATTTTCAGGGCTAACCCTCCCCTCCCCCCCTTACTCCCGAATAGCTAAACCTCCTCTCGCCTCCGAAGGTTGTCTGAAACAAATATTTTCTTTACTGCACTGTTTGAAATTTGCTGTTTCACTTTTATATTTAAAAAAGAAAATGTGGGGCGCCTGGGTGGCTCAGTCGTTAAGCGTCTGCCTTAGGCTCAGGTCATGATCCCAGGGTCCTGGGATTGAGCCCCCCATGGGGCTCCCTTCTCCCCGGGAAGCCTGCTTCTCCCTCTCCCTCTCCCCCTGCTTGTGTTCCCTCTCTCACTGTGTCTCTCTCTGTCAAATAAATAAATAAAATCTTGAAAAAAAAAATAAAAGAAAATGTGAATACTTCTAGAAAACCCTGAATAAGCCTCAGTATTTCATGCCTCAGTCTTTGGGCTCATGCTTTGTTTCTGTCTCCACAAGGCGAGGATGTTATCTTGCCTTTCTCCAGACCTAGTTCAAATATCCCCCTCTCAGAGAAGCCTCTGCGTGTCCTCAAATACTCCCTCTTCTCTACACTCTGTACTACAACTATTCTATACTCTGTAAGTACAACTACTACTTGGTTTTAGTGATCTTTTTTAGCTACTGCCAGTGAAGCGTGGATTTTAAGGCTCTTCTCCAAGCACTGCAGCATGGAAACTTCGCCAACATCCTTAACCCAGAGCCCCTGTGGCCACGCCCAGGCATTTGTGGGGTGGTTGGAGGACACTGAGGCTAAGAACTCCACGAGCTGGAGCTCACAACCTTGACTCCATTTGATCAATACTCTCCCACTTGCTGGCTGCAAGCAACCCAGCTCTAAGCAACCAAGAAGGCAGCGCAATTAAAGGCAAATCTACTCACTATCGTGGGGAGTGGAGATTTGGACCATGGCTCCCAGAAGCAAACCTATCCAAGAAGATCCAGGAGGAAAACAAAAGAACTCCAGCATCATCCACAACACAGCCTCTTGTGGCACCAAGTCTTTATTAGATTTGGTGTGTGTTCTTTTGGAATCTGCACATGTTTTATTGTTGTCTGTGCAAGCCTGAAGCAGTCTTGTCTCTCGCAGCTCGCTCCCTCCTCAGAGGCTGATGGATGCCAGTTACTGTTTAGCTGCTGGTAGGATGCTATTTGAATGAACCACATCTGAGGATGCTGGTGCTGGTAAAGCATCTTTTTAGTTGAATAATGGAAGACAGCCCATTTGGGGGGGTGGAAGTCATGCAGTGGTAGTTCAGAAGGAAGACAAAGAGGAAACAGACCACTGACTCTGGTGGGAACCAGGGTGGTATGTGGCATCCCTCACATAGAGACAAAGATCCCAGTAAATCACCACAATGCCGAACAGAGGGCCCTGACAGACAAAATGGAACCGCATCCCTCCTTTGTCCAACATCGGAGGGGAAAATCAGAGTATGTGCTTATGTCATGCTCAGCCAAGAGAATTAAAAGACATGTTTAATTTCCCTTTAAAACGCATTTGAAAACTTCCTCAGGTGAAGAGAAAGAGGACACACGCTTCTTTTGTACTGCGGTGACTGTCTCAAGCTGTCGAGATATTTCCATTCCAGATTTACTTATCTCCCACTGCACTCTTACTGGTTAATTCGTCCAACTCCTCAAAGGCCACCTGGAAGTCTCCAAGGTGCTCGTACCTCTTCCTTCTTCAGATTCCAGTTTCTTCTCAGCAAGCTTCGCTTCAGCACAAGGGCCCCCCTGCACAGCTCTGGAGCCTGCCAACTCCACTTTGGGTGGTTGCTGCAGGGATGGAGAGCAGCCCTCCCTCTCTGCTGATTCATCTGGTCATAAGTCGTTGCGTGACACCACCGAAGGAAGTGAGTGCTTGATGTGCATGGTTTTGTGCAAAGTTCCTAATCAGGGGCTTGTTGTCTTAATCCAGAAATAGGGAAGGAAGGGTAGGATACCCCTGGGCTTTTCTGTGCCTCAAGTTCCCAGATATTTTATAAAAACACATTACAGAAACCAGGGATTTTTAGGCTATTGAATAAATTGTAAGAACCTCCTGAGCTTGTCCTAAGCTCCACTTCCCTCTTCTTCTCCCTCAGATAGCTCCCTGAGATGTCTCAAGTTCAGCCTGAACTGGAGATCAGGCTGAAGAGAGATAAGGAATCTTCAAAGATTACTTAAACAAAACTCATACAAGGTGCTTAAGATCTGCTGAAGAAAACAGTATTCTTTCAAAAGTACAAATAAAAAGTTCATGAAAATGTTTTATGAATGAAAGGATGTTAATGCCTATAATGATGAGAAATTGCCTTTGGAAAAATTCAGGTCATGGCTTTGACAAATAAAGCACAAAATATATACTTTAGCCTCATAATATCCCATTAGCTATCCACAGGAGGTACAGTATGCATAAAGAGCCAAATTGATGCAGAGCTCCCCTCAAATGCTGGAAGTGGAAAAGTACAGAATATTTTTCAAAATAGAGCCTTGTGTTATAAAACTCTGGGGTGGTCTTCCTCAAAGCAGTCCCCAAAAGACTCAAGATGACTTTAGGACATAGTAAAACCTAAAACAAAGGAAACCAAATAAAATCTGCAGAATCATTACATGGTAGGAAGCCAATTGCAGGCTGGGAATTTAAGAGCTGTGACCTCTGGCCATCCCTGATGCCATCCTCTGCCCTTGAGACCCCGAGTCTTGTCCCCATATAACATTGCCTCTCTGAGGTGCCTTGGTGACATTCATCCATTCATTCAAGTTTTCAATTTTTTCAAGAAATGTTTACTTGAGTGCCCACTATTTCAGTGCACTGTGCTAGGTATTGGATTTACATGCATTTCTCATGTATTCCTTATAATCCCACCCTACAAAGTAGGTATTGTTGTTTCAACCTACAGAGGAAAAAACAGACTTCAATTGGTCAACTTTCTCAAGGACACACATCCATTAAGGGATTTGTCTGGAATACAAATCCAGGTGCTCTGACCCCACACACAGGTTTTAACCACCACAGAACATTAAATATAGGCATAACCAGCCCTCCGGAACTTATACTCTAGGGGAGGAGACAAAGCATGTCCACAGGCAGATACACCCCACGGCATTGCGCTATAGAACAGGAGCCTGAAGTTCAAGGAAGTGGACTAGGAGGATGAAATCACCAATGGCTGAGGTAACCGTAGGTAGCTTGAGAGGGAGGTGGGATTTGACCTATGCCTCGGACGATGGGTAAGATTTTATAACTGTATTGTTATCATACCTCAAACCTAAATAAAACAGAAAAACCTGTGATCATCCTGCTCTTTCTTTTTTTTATTCTTTTTTTTATTCTTATGTTAATCCCCTACATTACATCATTAGTTTTAGATGCAGTGTTCCATGATTCATTGTTTGTGCATAACACCCAGTGCTCCATGCAGAATGTGCCCTCCTCAATATCCATCACCAGGCTAACCCATCCTCCCACCCCCCTCCCCTCTAGAACCCTCAGTTTGTTTTTCAGAGTCCATCGTCTCTCATGGTTCATCTACCCCTCCGATTTCCCCTGCTTCATTCTTCCCCTCCTGCTACCTTCTTCTTCTTCTTCTTCTTCTTTTTTCTTAACATATATTGCATTATTTGTTTCAGAGGTATAGATCTGAGATTCAACAGTCTTGCACAATTCACAGCGCTCATCCTACTCTTTCTTATGCCTCAGTCATGGAGTGATTTTTTTTTTTTAGCTGCCCTTCACCAAGTCTTTGGCTAAAACATTTGAAAAGACTCCTGAACTCATTTTCTCTTCTCTTCCTACAATTGCCAAAATGGTTCAAGACCTGGTTAAGGCTTACCTGGAATATCTCTGCAGACAAAGACCCAGTTTACATCTTCACATGATTTCACTATTGTTGCGAGCCAAAGCGTAGACACATGATGAAACAATGCTACAAGGTCTGCAGAGGCTGAAAGAGTGCCATGTATTAGACCTGGAGTCACTGTCCTGAAGAGAGAGGTGTCACTCACAACTGAGGTGGCCCATTCCCAGAAATTCAGGTTTGAGCAAGAAGGTGAAAATGATCAGGATTTAAACAGGTGGAAAGAAGCATAAAAGGCATTTCAGGGGAGAGAATAACATTCTAGCATTTCTCAAAGTGATATCAGGAATTATGTCATTAAAAAAGAGGTAGGAGTTTTGTTTTTTTTTTAAGATTTTATTTATTTATTCATTTGAGAGAGAGAGAGAGCATGAGCAGGCAGGTAGGGCAGCAGAGGGAGAGCGAAGCAGACTTCTCACTGAGCGGGGAGCCCAACATAGGGCTTGATCCCAGGACCCTGAGATCATGACCTGGGCCAAAGGCAGACACTTAACAGACTGAGCCACCCAGGCACCCCCAAAAGAAGTAGGAGTTTAAGTGTTTCAAGGGGTTAAACACAAAAGTGAACTGATATCTTCCCCATAGGATCTTTTAGAAATACTAAATGATAATGTGTCCTGTGAGAAAAAAATATAATTTGCAAGCTTCTGCATCTTGGAAACTAGTATTAAACAAAATGCTCTGTTTCTATCATATATACATATATCTATATCTATCTATCTATCTATCTATCTATCTATCTATCATCTATGTGATGTATGTACCTATATGATATATATGTGATAATATTATATATTATCACATGTAGCATGAAAGTCCAGAGGAAGATCAGGCTTCAGAAGTGGTTGATTCAGTGACCCAACAATATCAGGTAAGACCCATGTTCCTTCTACATCTCTACTCTGGTATCCACAGCACTGAGGCTGGCTTTCCTCAAGATCATGAGTTGACCATCAGTAGCTACTGGAGCCAACACTTCCCTATTCACACTCAGCAGGACAGAGAGAAACTTGGTTCTCTTTCCCGGAAGGTTCAAGTAAAACTTACCTTGTGTCTCACTGGTCCAAACTGATTTAGGCTTGCCTGTCCTCAAATTGATCACTGGCAAGGGGATGAAGATGGACAATGTGCACTACACACACTTTGGAAACATGGACCTTTATTCATTCATAATTTCAATATTTCATCTCTCCCTCCAAACTCTATTAGCTCAGCACCAACTATGCTTCCAGGTTACCAGTCTCTTCCCTTAGGAAGCTCACCATCTGGTTAGAGAGGAAGATAACGCTGCCCTGTAATTAGTGTGCAGAGGGCATTGTGGGGTCCAGGCGAGGGAGCCTAATGAGGACCTCACGGGATGCGTACCTAGCTCTGCCGAGAAGACAGGGGCCAATAGGAAAATGTGTATTTTGGTGGTATGTGTATTTTGGTGGTCTCGGGGAAAACCCACAATCTGATGAAAGGACATAAAAAGAGAAGACATTGAGAAAGAACACTAGAGGAGGAGGAAGAGCACTAAGGAGATCAAAGAGAAAGAATGTTTCAAGGAAGAAGTGTAGCACCTAATACTGCAGTAAAGTAAATGAGAAGAAGAGCAATGACAACTTATGAAATGTCTGGCACAGTCAATTTTAAACCTCTTAACAGAGGAGGAACCCGAGGCTCAAGTAACTTCCCCCAGAGCAGGTAACTAGTAAGGAAGGGACTGCTATCCTGCATGCTTGTGTCCTCCCAAAATTCATATGCTTAAACCCTAAACATTCATATGTTGAAATCACCTTGGGATGAGATGGTATTTGGAAGTGGGGTCTTTGGGAGGTAATGAGTTCATGAAGTTGGAGCCTTCGGGATGAGATTAATGCCTTTATAAGGGGAGCCCTGAGAGAGCTTGCCTTTTCTCTTTCTCTGCTCTCTGCCTTGTGAGGACCCGGCAAGATGCCAGCCATCTGGAGACTAGTAAGAGGGCTTTTCACAGAACTCAGCCATGTTGGCACCCTCCACTCAGACCTGCCAGCCTCCAGAGCCATGAGAAGTTAATTTCTATTGGTTCAGCCGCCCAGTCTATGGTTTCTTAGTAGCTGGCACTGGCTGAGACAGGAACTGAATCAGGATTCGAATCCAGGGAAGGTTAGCTCCCAAACACACACTCTTTTACATATTACAGTATTTTTCAGTGAACAGGGTGAATGGATTTTGAAAATAACAAATGCGGTGTCAGTAAAGAAGGAAGGGAGAGGCAAAGTGGGGACGTGGGGGAGACAGAACTGCAGACACCTGGGCTGAGGAACTGGCCGCATGATGAAGAAACTCACACCTAGCTCAATAGTGTTAGCTTTACTGCGATTTTATCTTTTACCAATGTCTTCAAAATTGTGTCAGCTGCTGTCTCTGGGGCTCTTTTTTTCTCTTCTGATGCAAGTTTCACACCTTCTCTGCAGCTCTTCAGCTAATCCTAGGCTTGCTTATTGGTGCCTATTCCTTCTTTTACTACATCCTCTTCAGACAGTTTGTCTTGATCTAACAAACAGTAAGCACCCCCACATTCACACCCCTACACCTCATAGGTTTGCCCCATATTGTTTCATTCTCTGGAGACAGAGTTAATGATCTAGGCTGGAGATGTTAGTCACTTGGCTCAGAACTTGTGGCTTCTAGCCCAGTGGCTCATAATTTTGGATGCACATATGAATCAGCCAAGAGCTTTTAAAAAATGCAGATTCCTAGTTCCCACCCCAGACCTCCTAAATAGGAATCTCTGGAGAGACAGTTCAGATATTCCTATTTTTTAAAAGTTGCCCAGGTAGACCCCTGCAACCAGCCTGGCACTGCTAGGAGCAGCCCACTACTAGGAGTCACAGCTCGAGCTTCTGAGTCACTTTCCTATTATTTAGACTCTGCTATTTTCTGGGCTTTGAGCTCCAAGCAGAATAACCCTTGGCCACAGATATTTTGTTACTGTATCTCTGCTTACAGAGTCACCTCCCTGGCTTGGGAACACTGGAAAATTATCTTAGGTTGACCCTGTATTTACTGCAATTTTAAAATCATATCATAATTATATCTTATCGGTCTTCTACACTTCCCTTGTCTGGGGCCCAAATCTCTTCTCACTGCTCATGACAAGAGAGAAACTGTTCATGTCTTGAGTTAATCCAGAAAGGAGCACTATTCTGTGCTGGTCTATCCTTGCAGCCATTTAAAACTAAAGTCATTTTAGTTTTCTCTGCATCCCCGCTAGCCTGGTGATGGGTATTAAGGAGGGCACGTACTGAATGGAGCACTGGGTGTTATATGCAAACAATGAATCATGGAACACTACATCAAAAACTAATGATGTCATGTGTGGTGATTAACATAACATAATAAAAAAATTAAAAAAAAAAATAAAACCAAAGTCAGTTATCTCTGCCTTTATTCATTTAGTCTTTACCATCTTTCTCAGCTTTCAAATTCACATGCTTGACCTGACTGGTGGTCATGGCCCACTCTTTGTCTCTAAATTCATCTTTTCTTCATCTGAGCTATATATGTCTCACACCCCCGTTACCAGGGATACAGACTGGGGGCCTACTGGGTATGGGTAGAAGAGCAAACATTGCGATGGTGGAAATCTGGTAGGTGAGGATGGGAAGCAGAATCACTGTGGATCCTGGGGGAGCCAAGAACTTTTAATTACTTTCTAGTGAGAGTTCTTAGTTCATGCAAATGATGCTTTGAGGATGAGGGGTGGGGTCCCTCTTTGCAGATCTCTAGGGTGGGGGTCAAAGCCTGGGGTCATTTCCTAGGGATGAAGAGGGGCTGAACTGGAGCCTTGGAAGCCTCACTTTGATGGACATTCCCGGAAAAAGGAGCCTGGACTAAATTCTGTGATTTCTGGGCCTCTAAGCAGGATGTATGAAACGCAAGAACCAGCAGGGCTGAAGAACGAGAGAACCAGCATTGTGAGGGGGAGGCCTGGTGCTCTGATAGAACACAGCATTCTAGGTGAAAAGTTCAGAGGCCAGTGGCACTTGCTCCAATTCCCTATGCACACCGTACTAGATGAATTCAGCATTTGTGTAGCTTCTGTGTGTTGAGGGAGTATAGTGGGAAGGACCAGGTCTGAGAGAAGCAAGATAAAGGGAGGAGTCTGTAGAACATGTGAGGAAGAGCCAGGAAGACCCCAAGGACTTTGAGGGTCTTCAGTTCTTAAAGTACTCTCTAGTCAGTGCTTAGTACACATGGAAACAATGGTTGATTAGACTTTGCTCAGTTACCCTACTACTAATTCCCAGTCAAGAATTTCTCTTTCCACAATTGTGATCTCTGTCTGACTTTTTTTAAGTTATAGGAGAATTTTACACAAGCCTTTTAGAACAC
This sequence comes from Mirounga angustirostris, assembly GCF_029215605.1. Lineage (NCBI taxonomy): Eukaryota > Metazoa > Chordata > Mammalia > Carnivora > Phocidae > Mirounga > Mirounga angustirostris. The sequence continues at coordinate 108,123,545 of NW_026991716.1, forward strand.
CTGCATTTCAATGTTTGCTTTTTATGGATTATCCTTTTATGGAACTTCTTTGTGACCATTCCCTGACAGATGTCATTTTAGCTTCATTTTTACTTCTTCTGGAATTATTTTTTCACTCTCCTTGATTTAATACTAATTTCAATGTACAAGATATGCAATGTCATCCAACCAAAAGAATATTAATAAGAAGTGGTGTCCATTTACCTGGTAATGCAAAATGATTACCAGGTGCTAGATCAGAATTTATATACAAATAGAATATCTTTTCAAAAACACTCCCCTCCAAATTCATAGGACCAGACTAGAAATGATTCTTGGTTTCAGCACATCAGTGGTCCTAAGATCAAATAAAATGTAGCTGAAAATTGAAAAATGAAACATCTAAAATGAAAATGTTTCGCTTTTCCCTTTTAAGAAAATGCTTTGTTTAATTCATTCAAATGGAACAGGGAATTCCTATACTCAACCACCACAATGCTCCTAATTTGTTAAAGATGTTTCTTCTTACGATGGGGAATCATCAGATGCAAGAATGTCAAAGCTAACCTAGGGTTTATTACAAAAATAAAAATTGCCCAATGACCTCCCCACTTCCTCTCCTTTTGGTTTCTTTATGAATGAACTCTTTGGAGAGAAACACTGCAAAGATGCACTCAGATCTCTTGATAATATGGAACCAAACCACAAAATTAAAGTGTTCTCTAGTCCACAATCATTTTCCTCTTGATATCTTAAAAGCTTTAGATCAAACCAGTGAATCTTTTGCATTCATTTAATAAAGGATGAAAGAGTCTTAACAGTTTACAATTTACTAGCAGGATTTCATTTTTACAAAAGATCTTTATTTTAAAACTATGGCAAAAATTAGTCATTTTCAATTAAGGAAAAAAAAGTAGATTGAACACAGCTTCTTTTTTTTTTTTAAGATTTTATTTATTTATTTGAGAGAGAGCACATGAGAGGGGGGAGGGTCAGAGGGAGAAGCAGACTCCCTGCCGAGCAGGGAGCCCGATGCGGGACTCGATCCAGGGACTCCAGGATCATGACCTGAGCCGAAGGCAGTCGCTTAACCAACTGAGCCACCCAGGCGCCCTGAACACAGCTTTAAACAGATTCAGCAATTTGGGCAATTCAGCTGTTCAAAAACCATGTAAATCCAAGCAGCTGAAGATGAAACGTTTCTAGGATACTCACTGGTCAAGTGACTGTCATCATTATCACAGATACCATTTCTTAGGAGAAATTTCTATGGACATAAAATGAATTTCATGACATGCAGCAACAACCACCCCACCCCTGCCTCCTGTTAACTTCTAGTCAATGTTAGTAACTATGCATCAGTAAGAAGGAACTTACAGCAGTGAATAATTATAGTAAATGTCTTGCTCAACCACTTATTCAGTGACTTGAAAATAGGTGTTTACATTAAATAATTAAATCATCTAATTAACTGGTATAATCAGTAGATGGTTCTCTTATAGTTAGTGGATGGTTCAATTACTATTGGTTCAGTTACATTCAGTGTCCTAGAATATCAGATGAAATTGTTCTGTTTTGTTAGACCCCATGTGAAAAATAGAACATGAATGGAGATTACTATATATCCACATCATTAGGGAATATAAGTATCATGAGACAAATCTTTTGTTGATTCTTCTGGAAAAGTAAGCTTTAGGTTGAAAGAACAGGCTCTTGCTAATTATAATTTGCTTCATTTTTTTCATGGAAGCTCTTCAGTGTTGACATAGAATTATGCCCATTTGTTTCCAGGACTACAGTAAGTTGATATTTGGGGGACCTATTTAGCACGTGTGACTCCTTCCACAGGCATGGTGCTTCCCTTTTCCTGTAGCCTTCAACAATCTTACTTTCTTCTCATTACATTTTCATGAGCTAAGCACCTATGTATGTGATAGGATACTCTCTTCTGGCATGCTGTTAATTGAGAGCAACAAAAGACATTACAAAATGATTTTTTTTAAAAAAGCTAAAATTCAGTTCCGCTAGGTTATTAAGAACATGCTACATGCCCAGCACTAATGTAGATGCTGAGGAAACAAGAATGGATAAGGCAGAGCTCCTGTCCTCAAGTAGTTCACCAAGTAAAAGTGAAAATTCCTCTAAAATGGCGTGAGAAACACGAAAACAGTTACAGGCTCCTAATTTTATGACAAGACCATAGGGAGTACTATTTATTCCATCTGGCCAGGACAATAAGAGTATTTGGATATACAAAGGAGAGGACGTCTCCTAGCATCTCAGGAATTAAAGGAAGGTCACCAAATCCAGAGGTTCTCATGGACCTAATCTCATAGAACCAAAAAGTTCAAAAACAAAAACAAAAACAAAAAATAACAAACAACAGGAGCGATATGTCAGGTTGTCCATTTTTATTTTGCCAAGAGCAGACACTAAAACAAATAATCAGCTAAGATCTATTGTCACCATGTGTTTTCATTATCTACTGCTACATGACAAACTACCCCAAAACTTCATGGCTCACAGCAACAGCAGTTTATCACTTCTCTCAGTTTTCTAGCTTGACTAAGAATGCATGTTTCACATGGTGCCAGATGGGATGGCTGGAAAATCGAAAGGAGCTTCACCCACAGGTCAACTTGGCAATGATCTTGGGCTGCCAGCCTAAGACATTACTTCTCCTCCATATGGCTGCTTGAGCTTCCTCACCAGATGGTAGCTGGGGAAATATTCTATGAAGTGAGAGTGGAAGCTACATATCCCTTAAATCCCAGCCTCTGAAGTTAAAAAGTGTCAGTTTTGGGGGCACCTGGGTGACTCAGCCGTTAGGCATCTGCCTTCGGCTCAGGTCATGATCCCAGGGTCCTGGGATCGAGCCCCCCATAGAGCTCCCTGCTCCATGGGGAGCCTGCTTCTCCCTCTCCCTTTGCCGCTCCCCCTGCTTGTGCTTTCTCTCGCTATGTCTGTCACTCTCTGTCTCTATCAAATAAATAAATAAAATCTTTTTTTTAAAAAACTATCAGTTTTGCTCCATTCTGTTACTGAATACAGCTCATAGGGCCAGCCTAGATGCAAGGGAAGAAAAAATAGATTCTGCCTTTTGATGGGACAGTGACACAGTCACGTTGCAAAAGGTCGTGTGGGATGGGCAGTATTGTTGTGACCATGTTTGGAAATACTATCTACACCTCTCATTTAAAAAAAAAGACAGGATGTTTTAACACTGATGTATTTAGAAGGACATCATCTCAGACTAAAAGGTAATCATTTGAATTGAATAAATCTAACTTAATGAAAAACACTATGTTAGGTTATATAAATACCAGAGATAACTTTATCAAGGACTAGCACTGGTTCAAAGACCAGCCAAGGTTTAGAGACCAATTATTTAAGCGAGCAGCTTTCACATCTACTTAATGACTCACAAGAAATATATCTTAACAACCCAGTGAGCACTTACACGTACATAAAACCAATCAAAGTTTCATGAATGTTGTACTTCAAATAATTTCTCTTCTACTTTTTCTATTTCATTAAAAATAATGATGTTAATATTCCACTAAATTCATTTCATGATCTAATAATTGGGAAATAACTATGGTCTGAAAAAAATAGCTCTAGGGCACCTGGGTGGCTCAGTTGGTTAAGCGACTGCCTTCGGCTCAGGTCATGATCCTGGAATCCCTGGATCGAGTCCCGCATCGGGCTCCCTGCTCGGCGGGGAGCCTGCTTCTCCCTCTGACCCTCCCCCCTCATGTGCTCTCTCTCTCTCTCATTCTCTCTGTCTCAAATAAATAAATAAAATCTTTAAAAAAAAAAATAGCTCTAAACCATTCCCTCCATATGGTCTCTACTGAACACCTTGAGTAGTGATGATACGACTGTCTACCAAGGCAGTCCTTATTACATTCAGCAGTTCTTATTGTTAGAAAATCATCCTTTTATCTTATCTTTTTTTGAAGTTTATTTATTTATTTTTAGTAATCTCTACACCCAATATGGAGCTCAAACTCACGACCTAGAGACTAAGAGTCGCATGCTTTTCCGACTGAGCCAGACAGGTGCCCCCATCCTTTTAATTTAGGTGAAATTTGCTTCCTTATGGCTTTCATATATTCTTCTTTGGGCCCGTTTAATCTTTCTTCCATCTGAGATATCCCGGTCTTCCAGTATTTGGGAACAGCTATCATATCCCTGAAGTTAGCTGGTCCTTGTTACTCCATTTCCTTCATCTGATCTTCAGAGAATAGCCTCCTAAATTCCATAGGGATGTGGATAAGAGAGTGAACCCTGAGGTCAATCTGCCTGGATCTAAATCCTGGCTCCAGCTTTTATTAGTGTGTGGCTTTGTGTAAGGTTCTCAATTTTCCTAAGCCTCTGTCTCCTCACGTGTGAACTGGAGGATAATTATATTGTCTAGATCATAAGTAACTGTGAAGTTAAATGACAGAATGTAGTAAAATATTCAGCATGATACTTGGTGAGTATCAAATATTTGAAAACTATTAGATATTGTTTTCATACTTTTCACTGTTTAGTTTGTCTATACCCCATTTAAGATGTGGTACTCAGAATAGAATACCAAATTCTGTGTATTTACATCATGTGCCTTGTTAGTGACATTGATAATATTTATTTTTTTTCTCCATTGCCCCAGGCAAACAAGGCGTAGACTTTGCAATTTTTTCCCAGATTACCTTGGAAACAATGTGCTTTCTATAAAATGTGCTGGTCCATTCACCATGTACTGTCTGTCTAATTCTCAAACTGTCAGGAGCAGCATGGATGGCACCATCTTGTTCAGGGAAAATTAATTGTTCTTGGTCAACAGAGTATAGTCTTTTGAATCAAGTTTCACTCTTCAAAGTGAAACCCTCAGTTTTTCAATCATTGTATCTTCCTAGTAAATGCAGCAGATGTTGTAGTTGTCTCTGTTCCCTAATACTTTCCCTTTAAATAGACTTTTTTTTTTAAAGAGCAGTTTTAGGTTCATAGAAAAATTGAGCAGAAGGTACGAGAGTCCTCGTGTACCCATTGTCCCCATGGAGACAGCCTCCCCACAAAGAACATCTGGCACACATTGGTACATTTGTTATAAAAGAACCTACACTGACACATCATTATCACCCAAAATCCATAATTTGCATTAGTGTTCACCCATGGTGGTGTATATTCTATGGATTTTAACAAATAAATATAATGAAATTGTATCTATCATTAAAATGTATATATTGTATCATGCGAAGTAATTTCACCACCCTAAAAATCTTCTCCCTTCTACCTATTCATCCCTTCCTCCCTCTTAATCACTCTTCTTTTCACTGCATAGTTTTGCCTTTTCTCAAATATCACGTTAGAATCATACAGCAGGTAGCTTTTTCAGATTAGTGTTTTTCACTTAGTAATATGCATTTAAGTTTCCTCTATGTCTTCATTTTTTAGCATTAACTACTATTCTATTGTTTGGATGTACCAAAAGAGATGTGGAATGGAGATAGCTATTCATCCACTGAAGGATATCTTAGTTGCTTCCAAGTTTTCGCAATTATGAACAAGATTTCTACAAACATCCAGGTACAGGTTTTGTGTGAACATAATTTTTTAACTCCTTTGGGTAAATACCAAAGAGCATGATTACTGGGTTGTATGATAAGAGTATGTTTAGTTTTGTAAAAACTGCCAAGCTGTCTTCCAAATTGGCTGTACCATTTTGCATTCCCACCAGCCATGAACGAGAGTTCCTGTTGCTCCACATCCTCATTTGGTGCTGTCGGTGTTCTGGATTTTGGCCATTCTAACAGGGCTATAATGGCATCTTTTTGTTTTAATTTACTTTTCTCTCATGACATACGAAGGGGAGCATCTTTTCATATGCTTATTTGCCATCTGTATATCTACTTTGGTGAGGTGTCAGTTCGGACCTTTTGCTCATTTTTAAATTGGATTATTCCTTTTTTTTAATTGAGGTTTAAGAGTTCTTTGCATATTTTGGCTAATAGCCTTTATCAGATATGTCCTTTGCAAATATTATCTTTCAGTCTGAGGCTTATCCTCAGTCTCTTGACAGTGTCTTCCACAGAGCAGAAATTTTTAATTTCAGTGAAGTCCAGCTAATCATGTCCTTCATTCATGGATCATGACTTTGGTGTTGTATCTAAAAAGTCATCACCATGACCAAGTCGACTAGATTTTCTCCTATCTTCTAAGAGGTTATCATTTTGTGCTTTCATTTAGGTCCATGATCCTTTTTGAGTTAATTTTTGTGAAAAATTTCAGGTGCGTGTCTGGATTCATTTCTTTCTTCTTATTTATTTATATATTTATTTATTTTTGCCTGTAGATATCCAGTTGTTCTAGTACTATTTGTTGAAAAGTCTATCTTCTCTTCATTGTATTGTTTTTGCCCTTTTGTCAATGATCAGTTGACTATATACATGCCTATTTGCAGGCTCTCTATTATGTTCCACTGATCTATGTGTCTATTCTTTTTCCAATACCACTCTGTCATGATTACTATAGGTTTATAGTCAGTCTTAAAAGTTTAGTAGTATCTTTCCTCTTTCTACTTTTCCTTCAATATTGTGTTGCGTATTTTGAGTCTTTCACCTCAATTATACTTCATTTTTTACTTGTTTTAGTAGTTGCCCTAGAATTTACAATATATGTTTACAACTAACCCCAATGCACTTCAAATTAATACTATCCTGCTTCACAGGTATTATAAGTACCTTATAATGATAAAATATCCTAATTCCTTCCTCCCATCCCTTCTATCATTGCTGTCATTCATCATATATATATATATATGATTCATTTATCTATCTATCGAGAGAAGCAAATACATTGTTGCTATTATTCTAACTAAACTGTTACTGTTAGATCAATTAAGAGTAAGAAAAATAAGAGTTTTTATTTGCTTTCACTTATTCCTTCTCTAATGTTCTTCCTTTCTTTATATGTAAAGTTTCTGCCTTATATTAGAGCTGGTCTACTGGCAACAAATTCATGTTTGTTTGAGAAAGTCTTTATTTCTCCTTCATTCTTAAAGTGCAATTTTGCAGGATGCAGAATTCTAGCTTGGTGGTCATTTTCTTTGAGCACTTTAAGTATGTCATTCCACTCTCTTCTTGTTTGTATGGTTTCTGAGAAAAAGTTGGATGTAATTCTAACCTTTGTTCCTCCATAGGTAAGGGTCCCCTCCCCCCCCATTAAAAGGCTTCTTTTAAGATTTTTTTCCTTTATGTTGATTTTTCTCTAACTTGAAGATGTTATGCCTAGGGGCAGTTTTTTGTTTATTTGTTTGCATTTGTCCTGCCTGGTGTTCTCTGGGCTTCCTGGATCTGTGGTGTGGTGTCTGACATTAATTTGGGGAAATTCTCAGTCATAATTGCTTCAAATATTTCTTCTGTCCCTTTCCCTCTTTATTCTTCTGATATTCCCATTATATATATACATTATACCTTTTGTAGTTGTCCCACAGTTCTTGGATATATTGTTCTGGTTTTTTTTCCCCTAGTCTTTTTATTTTCTTTTTGCTTTTCAGATTTAGAAGTTTCTATTGACATGTCCTCAAGCTCAGAGATTATTTTCTTATCTGTGTCAAGTCTACTAATGAGCTCATCAAAGGCATTCTTCATTTCTGTTATAGTGTTTTTGATCTCTAGCATTTTTTGATTCTTCTTAGAATTTCCTTCTCTGTTTGCATTATCCATCTGTTCTTGTATGTTGTCTGCTTTATCAGTTAGAGCCCTTAGCATATTTATCATAGTTGTTTTTGAACATCATGGCCTGATAATTCCAATACCTTAACCATATCTGAGTCTGGTTCTGATCTTGCTCTATGTCTTCAAAGTGCGTTTTTTGCCTTTTAGGATGCCCTTGTAATTTTTGTTGAAAGCCAGACATTATATACTATATGAAAGGAACTCCAGTAAATAGGCCTTTAGTGTTGTGGTGGGTAAGTGTGGGAGGAGGGGAAGCATTCTATATTTCTATGATTAGATCTCAGCCTTTTAGTGAGCCTGTGCCCCTTGGCTGTGAACTTCACAGCCTTAGATGGGACAGGATGGCTGCAGGAGGCTGAGTTTAGGTATTTCCCAACCCCAGCAGGTTAACCTCTGGTAAAATAGTTTATCTTGAGGACAGGCCTTGTTAAGAACAGAATACTCTGGTACATTTCAAAATGGTTCTTTTCCCCCTTCTCTTACAGGAAGCACAAGGGGATTTTTCTCTGATCTTCATGATGAGAACCTAGTAGAGCTCCAGGAGATAAAACTCACAAAGTGTGCCCTTCTTCCATACTCTGGGGAGTTTTTAACTCATAGACTTGTCCATGGTAAGCCTCCAGCAATTCATTAATTACAGTTCAGGTTTTCCCCTCAGGTCCTAATGGTTTCTGCAAAAGTGGGTTTCTGCTGCAGTAAGTTTTATTATCTCTATCAGCCTGTCTGGCTCTCCAGTTTGGGTGGGGTGGGGTAGTACTTTCCCCTATGAACTCATTTCTCTGATGGAGTTGAGAAGAGTTGTTCCAAGCTCCTTATGTACCAGAGTAGAAACAAGAAGTCCACCTAATTTATTTTTATGGCAGGTATCACTACCTGATAAATTAGTGGTAGCTTGTTGTCTTTTTTTTTTTTTTAATTTTTTCCCCTCTCCCCCACTGGAATGGAAGTTCCACGAGGGCAGGAGAGTATTTTGTTTTATTCATTACTATGTTGCTTGAACTCACATCAGTACCTTGAACTCTTCTAGGTTTTCAATAAACCAGGTGCTGAGTTAAGGCTTTTTGAATAAATGAAAGACTGTCAGTTTTTGTGTTACTGCTAGTTCAGCTATGTCATTTTTATGAGGAGTCTCAACCAGAAAATGAGGATAGAAAAGCCTTACTCACAGAGTTGCTGTATGATTTGAATTTGTTGAAGAATCAATACAAGGATCAGGAACAAATGTGATTTCTAGCAGTGTCTGGGGGGTTGAGGCCACATTTCTGTGTCTGTTTTGTTTTGCCTCATTCATTTCATATGAATCATACATATTGAAATAGAGAAAACAAGGACATGGGCTCTGGGCAGACATGAATTTACCCTGACCTCTATGACTGACTAATAGTTTCAAATGGGGTAAGATGTGGTAAATGTACTGTTGGTGTCTAATGTTCAAAAAACCTTTGAATTTTAGGACAGTTTTAGATTTACAGAAAAGTTGCAAAGATAGTACAGAGAATTTCTGTATACACCATACTCATTTCTTCTATTATTAACATCTTACATTACTGGTGCATTTGTCGCAACTAATGTACCAATATTGGTCCATTATGATTAACTAAGTTCTATACTTCATTCGTATTTCATCAGTTTTTCCCTAATGTCCTTTTTTGGTTCCAAGATGCCATCCAAGAGACCACATTACACTTAATCATTATATTTCTTTATGTTCCTCTGGACTTGACAATTTCTCAGACTTTCCTCATTTGTAATGACCTTGACAGTTTAAAGAGTACAGGTCATGTATTTTGTGGAATATCCCTCAGCTACAGTTTGGTGCTTTTCTCATCATTAGACTGGGATTATAGGTTTCAGGGAGAAAGATCAGAGAGGTAAGATGCCATTCTTAACATATTGTATTAAGGACATGTGCTAGCCACGTGACTTATCTCTGATACTGATAATGTTAGTCTTAATACCCCGACTAAGGTAGCATTTACCAGGTTTCTCTTTACTGTACTTTTTAGAAGAGTGGGATGTTTTTTTACTTAAAAAGTGGGGTGTTAGGGGCGCCTGGGTGGCTCAGTTGGTTAAGCGACTGCCTTCGGCTCAGGTCATGATCCTGGAGTCCCAGGATCGAGTCCCGCATCGGGCTCCCTGCTCGGCAGGGAGCCTGCTTCTCCCTCTGACCCTTCCCCCTCTCATGTGCTCTCTGTCTCTCTCATTCTCTCTGTCTCAAATAAATAAATAAAATCTTAAAAAAAAAAAAAAGTGGGGTGTTATGCTCCATCTCCTTGAGGGCAGAATGTCTATACAAATAATTTGGAATTCTTCTGTATAGATTTGCTTCTTCCCCCTCCCCCCTGCATTTGTTTATTTATTCAGTCATATATTAAGACTGTGGCTGGTGGATTTTTATTTTATATTTTACATTATAATACAATGCTACTTTATTTTGATTCATAAATTGTACTGTCTCTGGCTATCAAATGCTCTTTCAGTAGATTCTTGTGTCCCTTTGACATACTCCTGTCATTTTGTTTGAGCACTTCCTTATTTTTTGGCACTACAAGGTGATCCAGGTTATCCTGCATATTCTATAACCAAGCCCTAGGACTGGTCATTTGTCCAAAGATTTTATTTATTTATTTGACAGAGAGAGACACAGCGAGAGAGGGAACACAAGCAGGGGCAGAGGGAGAGGGAGAAGCAGGCTTCCTGAGGAGCAGGGAGCCCGATGCAGGGCTCGATCCCAGGACCCTGGGATCATGACCTGAGCCGAAGGCAGATGCTTAACAACTGAGCCACCCAGGTGCCCCCGCTGATTCATTTTATTGCAGAATGGTATTAGAAACCAAGATCTGGATAGGGATTATGCTCATTGATATTGGAATAAAACTGCTTCCAGCCCCTCTTAGCAGACAGATCTGGGGAATACATGTATGTATATTAACCATGTATACACACATATCTATACCTATTTCCATATAGATCTACTGGTATCTATATCAAGGTAACCATGAGTTCGTAACCATGAGTTCTAATCCAGTATCATTTAATTCATTCTACCTTTGAATGTTTTTATCGTTTAAACTGTTACAACTGTGTGAGATTGGCTGGTAAGAAAAACACCGGAGGTCAGTTAGAGACCTCACTAGCCCAGGTGAGAGACATTTGAATAGTATTTTGAGCAATCCCTGGAGATGCAATGAAGGGCGCCAATGCAAGAGTAGGATGACTTACTGACTGCATCTAACATGGCAGTGACAGATATTAGATAGATGCCCACTGTATGCACTGGCGTTAAACAAAGAACTAACATAGATCTAAAATTACAGAACTTACCTTCTCCCATTTATTTATTGAACAAATATCTGTTGACAGTCTACTATGGAGCAAGTACAGAGCTGTGCTCTGGGTATGTTATGGTCAAAACAGATATGCTTCTCAACCTGGGGGCACTAGACCGTAAATGAGAAGAGAGAGAGACAGGTAACAAATAAATACATGTGTAAATATATGGCTACAAAACCCTGTGCTGTGCATTGTGAAGAAAGAGAATATGAGTGAGATTAAAGGAGGAACCTAATTTGGACTTGCAATCTGGCTTCATGTTTTGGGTTTCCCCTGAGAACAGAGGGAAAGCCTGCAATCTTAACAGAAAGATTTCAATTTCGGCATTTCTAACTATAAAGGATGCTTAATGTTGGAGTGTTTTTACCAAAGAGAAGTAGAATACTTTCTTCTCTGCCTCTTTGAGAAGGGCTAATTGACAGATACGCATCCTCTATTAATCCTTTTATACGAGTCATTTTCAGTTCTGCATTTCCAGGATGGGAGAGGGGCCCAGATGCCACTATGGTGCCTGGGTTCTTCATGTGATTTGTCTCTAGAAAACTGAAAAACAAGCTCTTTATCCCCAGTGTTTACAGGAATCTCAAACAGGGCTACATAAAAGTAGCAATTTATTTACATGCAGCAACACAGGAATAGAAACGGCAGTCCTATTTGCTGACAGAAAAAGTTTGCCTAATGTCACTTATTACAAACAAAATGCCTTTTGTAAACTCCCCAAAATGCTTATTAAATATATATCTCTGTGTTTTGAGAAAGTCTGGGAAGTGGCTTGGTAATTACAGCCCAGAGTTAACACAATTTACCCCCCGCCTATTCAGTTCCAGTTTTGAGATTCCCAGTGCTTTGCTGGGACCCCTGTGGACCATCCTGACCACATCTTTGCCTTCTTGATACTTATCTTTCAAACCTAGCAATTATCAACCCAACCTTCACTACCACCAGAGTGGTCAGAACCTCCTGACCTTAAAGAGTTGCCAGGACTCAGCATTAACCAGGCTCTGGTTCTCCCTGCTGTGCCTCTCACAGCTGTGCTCCCCGGACGAGGACTGCAAACCACATTCCAAAGAATGCTCTCTCCCGAGCTGCATGCCGCACGCTCTTATTCATAATTTATTTACCGTAGCCTGTCCTCCGTAGTTCCTTTGTCTTTCCTTCCTTGTCTTCTATCAAACTCATAATTTGTTACCCACCCTGCCCTTGAGAAGCATCTTTCTCTCTCTCTCTCTCTGTTTCACAGCACTCTATTTATGTTTCAGTGATCAGAGTCGGATGCCATTCTCTCCCTTGCCTGTGTTGTATCTCAATTCCAAGTGTTCCTTCTGCTCTGATTTTGCTGGGAGGCAGTTTGGTGTAATAGTTAAGTGCATGGACTTTTGGGACAGACTTCCTCGGTTGGAATTCTGACTTGCACTCAGCAGCTGTGAAACCTGAGGCAAGCTTTATCTTTTTTGAGCCTTAGTGTTCTCATTTGTATAATGGTAATAATAAGGGTACCTACCTCAGGGCCATTGTGAGGATTTGGTAAGTTAAGATATGTTAAGTGCTCAGAACTCTCTCAGGCATATAGTAAGTCCTATAGAGAACTACCATTATTATCACCATCATGCACTTCCTAAGAGCAACTGACTTAGTAGCTATAAAAGCTCACTGAGTCAGACTTCCTGGGTTTGCATTCCAGTATCATCAACTCCTTGCTGTGTGACTTGGGCATTTTCATCTCTCTCTGAGTCTCTATTTTCCCACTCTGAAAATATAGGTACTGGTAGTATATCCTCCTTATAGGGATTTGTGAGGATTCAAATGAGACAATGAACATAAAGCACATAGCATGGGGCCTGCCCCATGGTAAAAAAAAAAAAAATCCAAATGGAAATTCTACAACTGAACAATAAAATTACAAAAACTAAGAACTCACTAGACGGGTTTAAATGAAGTTTAGATACAGCAGAAGAGAGAATTTTTGAGCTGGAATATAAGTCATTAGAACACATTCAGATTGGAGCACAATAAAAGAGGATGGAATATACCGAAAAGAGCATTAAAGCAGATGAGACACAGACAAGGTCTAACATACGTGTCTTTGGACTCCCCAGTTTGAGGGGAAAGAAGAGAAGGCAGATATAATATTTGAATATTCATCAAATATTGCACATTTAAATATCCATCACTTTTCAAAACCAATGAAAGGTATCAAACCACTTCAAGAAGCTCCAAGAATTCCAAGAAAAGTAAATACTAAGAAAGTCCTGGACATCAGAGTAAAACCGTGGAATACCTGGAATTCTATATTTGGAAAAAAAATTCATCAAATTGAAGGGAATGTAAAGTTGTTTTCTGACAAACAAAAACAGAGAATTTGTTACCAGCATACCCACACCAAAAATATACTCATCGGAATTCTTCAGGTACAAAGAAAATTATCCCACATGAAATTTGAGACACAATGAAAATCAACTTATAATAATAGACACAAGATGAAATGAAGAGTCCAATGGAAAAAAAAAAAATAGAAAGTCCAGGAATGGAATAGAAATCAAAACCAGACTACACATAAACAATCATTTATGACAAAAATGCCTTTACCGGTTGACTTGTGTCCTCCCCCAAAAATATATATTGAAGTCCTAACTCCTGGCACCTCAGAGTGTGACCTGATTTGGGAAGGGGGAGGTTGCAGATGTAATTAGTTAAGAGAAGGTCTTAACAGGAGTAAGGTGGACCCTTAATCCTGTATTACTGGTGTCCATATAAGAAGAGGGACATTTGAGCCCAGACATAGAACACTGTGGGAGAAAACCTTGTGACGAAGGACACAGAGAGTGAAGGGCCACAGCTGTAAGCCAAGAAATGTCCAGTATATTGCCAGCATACCACCAGAAGCTAGAAAGAGGCAAGGAAGGATTCTCTACAGGTTTCAGAGTCAATATGCCCTGCTGACAACTTGATTTTGGACTTCCAGTCTCTAGAACTGTGAGAAATAAATTTCTGTTGTTATAAGCCACACAGTTATGATATTTTGTTAGTTCCTTAGGAAACTCCTACAACACCACTGCCATGAAATGGGAATAATGATCTTTCAACAAATGGTGCTGGGAAATATCCATATTTTTTTAATGTATCTTAATATTACACTAAGAAGGATAAACATTTTATTGAAAAGAATAAAAGTATATCTTGATATTTTGTGGATTAAAATATTCAAATATCAATAAACATGAAAAGGTACTTAATGTCATTAATTTTTAGAAGAATACAAACTAAACTGCCATGAGATTCTACTGTATATCCTCCATATTGGCCATAATGCAAAATAAACCTGACAATTCCATACATGGATGGGGATGAGAGGGAGCTGGAACTTTCATACACGGCTAGTAGAATTGTAATTGACACATCTACCAAAGCAGAACAAACACATCCATTGATCCACAGAAAAGCAAAATATATCTATCAAAGACATTTGTAAGAATGTGTATAGCACAAATGTAGTGATCCGAAGGGGCACCTGCATCCCAATGTTCATAGCAGCAATGTCCATAACAGTCAAACTGTGGAAGGAGCCGAGATGCCCTTCAACAGATGAATGGATAAAGATGTGGTCCATATATACAATGGAATATTATTCAGCTATTAGAAAGGGCGAATACCCAACATTTTCATCAACATGGATGGAACTGGAGGAGATTAAGCTAAGTGAAATAAGTCAAGCAGAGAAAGACAATTATTATATGGTTTCATTCATATGTGGAACATAAGAAACAGTGCAGAGGGTCACAGGGGAAGGGAGGGAAAACTGAATGGGAAGAAATCAGAGAGGGAGACAAACCATGAGCGACTCTTTATTCTACGAAACAAACTGAGGGTTGCTGGAGGGGAGGTGGGTGGGGGATGGGGTAACTGGGTGACAGGTATTAAGGAATGCATGTGATGTGATGATCACTGGGTGTTATGTGCAACTGATAAACTATTGAACACTACATCTGAAACTAATGATGTACTATATGTTGGCTAATTGAATTTAAGTAAAAAATCTAAAAAAAAAGAATGTGTATACCAGCATTTCTTCCAATAGTGAAAAAACAAAAGTAAAAAACAACTGTCCATCAACAGTAGAATAGATTTTTTAAAATTGTGGTATATGGCAATAAAAATAAATGAAACGCTGCTACCTGAAGCAATAAGAAAGACTATTAAAAAAAATAATGTTTAGAGACAATAAGGCCAGTACAAAAAAGTATATAATGCCTGATTTCAAATACATAAAGCCCCCAAACAGGCAAATTAACCTATAATTTTTATATTTTAGAAATAATGATTATCTTGGAAAGGGGGTTAATGACTTGAGGGGTTGAGAAAGACTTCTGGGACACTGGCAATGTTCTCTTTTCTTATTTGGATGGTAATTATATGTGCATGTTCCTTTTACAAAAATTCACTGACTGTGCCCTTATGATTTGTGTGCTTTTCTGTATGTGTACTTTCGAAGATATTTACAAAAACAGTGCATGTATGTTAGTTATTTAATGCTCTGTAACAAATTATCTCAAAACAACAGCTTAGGACACATTTATGATCCTACAGTTTCTCTGGGTCAAGAATCCAGGCATGGCTTTAGTGGGTCCTCTGGCTCTCCCTGGGTCTCTCACAAGGCTACAGTCATTTCAAGGCTCAGCTAGGCAGGATTTGCATCCTAGCACATTCTTGTGGTTGAGGGCAGGATTCAGTTCTTTGCAGGTTGTGCTGGAGAACTCCATTCCTCCTGAGCTACTTACCAGAGGCCTCCCTCTGTTCTTTCCCCTGTAGGCCTCTCCAAAGAGCAAATCGCAGCACGGTAACAGAATGTGCCCACAAGAGAGCTTGCTAACAAGACGGAAGACATAGTCCTTTGTAAGGTAATTGTGGAAGTGAAAACCCATCACTTTTGCCATGTTCTGTTCATTAAAAGCAAGTCCTTAGGTCCAGCTCGCATATGAGGGCAGGGCTCACTGGGAGCCATTTTAGAAGTCTGCCTATCACAGCAAAGAACAACAACAAAATATATACAAATATGTATAAGTCACTACACTTCCCTATGCATTTCCTAGTACAAGGATAAGGCCAATCAAACAGAGCTCCGTTAAATGGAAGTCTCCATTCCTGTTTCACTCTGGTTGTGTAGATGGAGAGATTGCGACTTTTAACTGATGACAGACCTTCTTCCCAAAAGAAGTTAAATTGAATTACATAGAGGAAAAAATCCCCACAAAACGAAAGGGCAGAATACTTTGTTTTAATGGGTTTTGAGGGGACTCTGCCCCAGTACCAAATGTTCTCACTTATCCCACTACCCACTTGAAAAGCAACTGGCACTGGGGAAAGAACAGTGTTGCTGGCCTATTGCAGGAAGCCTTGTTTTATTGGAATGCAAGCATTACTGTGAAGTAGGGAAGAAGAGACAGAAAATGGGAAAATGGCCTTCAACAACTGCTTTTGATGGAAATGGCATGATGGCTCCTTACCCCCTTCCTCAGGGTTTTAAGTCCGCGATCCCCAGAGAACATATCTGAGGCCACAATGAAAAGTGTACATTTCAGAAAGCCTGGATGGTTGCAAGTTCTCTCCTCTCTAATGCCCCAGTGAGAGAGAATGTTTCCATTGTGTGGGGGGTTTTGATATGTAGCTTTGAAAAGAATACTAAATCCTCCCATGAAAGGTTGAATATTGTGCTCTTTGCTGAGTAAAGAGAGTTGTTGTTTTGAGTAAGGCTGACATCCCACTCAAAGTTTCCCCTTGTTCGTGATCTGCTTTTTCCTCAGGAGGCACATCAATGTACCCTTTCTTTTACTTATTATTTTTTTTCTTTTCCATGGATGACATGACCATTCTATTCTTTGACAGGAACAGAAATATCAGACTGGAAGAGGAAAAAACGTGAACCTTCAGGTAACGTTTTCTTTTTTCGGCAGAGAAAGAAATGAGGCAGTGTCCTTCTTCTAGACCAGAGGCTGATATACTGAGGTTACAGACGTTAGAGGCTGGAGTCGACGAAGGCCACTCCCTGCCAAATTCTCATCCTCCGAGTGGGGGCAAAAAAAAACCCAGTGGAAAGTGCACTACCATATTAACACACAGAAATCCAATTAACTGGACCTTTCAAATAACTGGAATTTTTTGCTGCTCAGCAGCGCTCGGAAAATATTAAGAAAGCAAAAGAGAACTGGAGTTTGTTTTATGACACAGCGCATGCCACCCTCCCGGGAAAGGACACTGTGGGTTTTGTGCCTTCCAAAGTTAGCTGAAAATCAAGCTGTTTCAGACTTCATTTGCTACAGCCTCATCGAAATCTACTAAATCAGAATCCCTAGAAGTTAGGTGTGAGCATCTTCACCTTGAAGGAAAAAAAAAAAGCCATTCAGGTGGGGAGTTTGGACCAAAGGGTTTTTTGCAGGCAGTACGAACACACTGCCACTATGGTTGTATTTACCATGTAAAGCAAAGAGAGACTATCAGATTAGAGTGATGATCTAGGTACAGAAACCTTCCACCTGAGACTGAGAGCTCTAGAAACTGAGGGGAAATAGACAACGACCATCGTGCAGATAATGGCCGGAATCCCTCATTTTACGTCCACAAGAGCCAGAGGAAACAGTGCTCTCCTCACTTCCAGCCTCCTGGTGTAAATGGCCTTCACAGATATCCCTGTGCCATTGAATACTTTGTTATGTTAAAATCTCCCTGTTTTCTACTTTGTAAAGGGTATATGTTAGTACTGGGACTGTCTGTTGAAGGAAACAATCAAATCCTCCCTAATTACGCTTTCCACACAGTTGTCATCTGTCTGTCTCCCATTTTCCAAATGAAACAGTCCGTCCCTCTGTTTTCTTCCTGTGCCAGGCAGTTGGAAACAGGGGCAATCTTAACTTTCCCAGAAATACTTACTTTTCCGCCTTCAGACCTCCATCTCCAGTCCTCAGAGCAAGATTGGCTGTATCCAGGCTTGCGTCTGCAGGGGTGGGCTGGAGGAGACTCCTCTCTTTTCTCTCTCAGAGGCTAAAGAGCCGCACATACTCTGGGAAACCTGTCCAGGAAGTCCTTAACACTCATCAGAAAGATCTTCCTTCAATTAACCTAGATCACAACTGCATTAAGGAAAGCCCATCTCCTCCCCTTCTGCCAAACAGTGTTCGTTCTCAAGAAATGCATGCAAATCATTTAAACCCAGGGATAGCAGTGCTGCACCTGTTGATAAACTTCCTGAGTCCTCATCCATATTCATTCACTGCCATATTTCTTCCCACCAGAAGAATGTATCTTTCAATCAGTCTGAACACAGTTGTGTTCTGAATCACTGTTAATCCAAACACTGAGCAATTTCACACATCCGGCCCTAATGTGCAAGGTGCTTCCACACCAAACACACATTAAAAATTCCAGATCAGTTTCTCTTGAACTCAGCAGCTGCACCAACCTAAAAGTCACTGGTTACTTTGGTACAGCTGCTCAACTAAGAAAAACAGACAGAGGGTGGAGGTAACAGGCTCCATTCTTTACAAAGCATTTTAATTAGGGTCCATGTGCCTGGTGGGATGGGAAAAGGCCAAGAACTTGGGAGTTTCTCAGATGCACCTGGAATTCCACTGGCCACTTTCTTGCTGTGTGACCAAGTGAAGTAACTTTATCTTGCTAAACCTCATTTTCCTCATTTCTAAAATGAGAACAACACATCGAACTGACTCTCAGCATTGTTGTGAGGATATGGTTAGAAGATGAATGTGGAAGAGCCGTTTAATCTGTCAGGGGTTATCGAAGTGTACGGAGTTGTAATTGGCCACCTGTTTGGTTTCCAAATCATGCTATTCTATATCTAGTGCCAGGGAACACGTTGTTTCACAGGATATTCATATTTATCAAGATTTTCTTAACAGATTTGTCATAAACGAAACATGCATGGAGTAATAGGGTGGGGTCCTGGAGATGTGGAAATAAAAAATAATCTACCACTTTACTGGGTGTTTCTTTATTTTACAGTATGTCCTCATTATGAATCTCCCCTTTATTAATTATATTCATTCAACAAATATTTATGAAACACTTACTCTATGCCAGGCACTGTCCTAGTTCATAAGAAGGGTCAAAAATTAAACATATATTTTAAATATATTAACTTTTAAAATATATTTTATATTTATTTAAATACACACATATATGTATATATATAATGTGATACATGGTGATAAATGCAAACAAGGAAGGTAGATGGTGTCCAGTGTTGTTTCATGCAAAGCACAATGGAAGGCCATTCTGATAATATTGTATTTGAGCAGATTCTTGAAGAAAAGTGTGTGAGAGAGCTAAGGGCTATCATGTGGAAAAGCATTTAAAGCAGAAGGAATGGCAGTTGCAAATGTCTGAGGCAGAGGTGTGCTTAGGATGTTTGAGGACTAGTGAGCATGCCAGGGTGGGAGCACAGTGAGCAAGGGGGAGAGGAGTAAAAGGAGAGGTCAGAGAAGTAGCTGGGGTCAAAATCATGTAGGGTCAAATAGAACTTTATAAGGACTTTGTTTTTTTCTCTAATGAATTGGGAAGCCACTGAAAGTTCTGAGCAGAGGAGTAACCTGATCTGACTCAACTTGTAAAAACACTCTGATTGCTGTGTAGAGAATGTTTGGAAGCTAGAAGGTTAGTTAGGAACCATTGCAGTAATCTTGGCAAGAGATGATAGTGGCTTATAATTGGGTGGCAGTGGAGGCAGTGATGAGAAGGTGTCGGGCTCTGGATGTTTTCTGAAGAATTGACAGGATTTGTGGAGAGTCAATATGCAGTGTGAGAGAAGGAGAGGAGTCAAGGATAGCACCGTGATTTTAGACTGAGAATTAGAACTTTGAACCTACAATTTACAAAGATGGAAAGACTGTCCAGTAAGTCTATAAGGTGGAAGGAGAATCGAGAGTTCCATTTTGGATGTGTTGAGTCTGAGATGCCTATTTATATCTATATCATGTAGAGTAGGTAATTGGATATATAAGTTTGGAGTTCAGAAGAGGGATCTGGGTTGGATATAGGAAATGTGGGGTCTCTAGCATTCGGACACCTTTAAAGCCATAGGAGTTAGATGAGGTCACCCAGGAAGCAAATATTGACAGAGAAGAGAAGATGCCCAAGATTTTTTCCATTTCTATTTCCACTTAGTCTTTAATCAGAATTCTTCATAAAACCTTAATCATGTACTCAGAGACTTCTCCATCCAATATAAGACTTTTACCACATTGATACAACCCAATTTCCTGACCTCATGTCTCCATCCTTCCTTGCTAATGTATGCTCCAAAGGATGATCACTATTTCCTCAATCTTAACCGTACTCCTCCCTGTCTTTGAAACCTTGATTGTCTTATTTTTTCCATTGTAACATTTCAGCTTATTGAGATACCACCAGTCTCCTGAGCTCCAGTTCAACTTCTATGTCCATGTTGGATGGAGTGATTCCTATTATCTCACAACCAAATCTGATCCTTATACTTTCTTAACAACCATCATATGCATTTGGACCCAGGGCAGATATGGCAGATTCTATACCACATGGCACTCATCCCAACCCACTTCTGGACTGCCTTTTTGTACTAAAGAGGCTGGAGAACTAAAAAAGCCCCACTAATCCCAAACTCTTCCATCAGAGTTTCTACCTATGCTTTAGGTTCCCCCAAGTAAACCTCTGAGTCACATGAGACTTAAAAAGAAGAACTGGCCATTGTGAGGTAATTGTTCCCTGCAGGGAGGTATGTTATTCTTCTGAGGCAGCCAGGTAGAAAACCTAGGGTCCTAGGTGCTGGGTGGAAGAAAGCAAGGATCACCAGAGTGAGATTTTCACTAAACAGTTTTGTGCTATGCTGGACCATTCTTCTGGCTGTGTAGCATCGAACTTTGCTTCCTTGGCCTTTCTAGAAATTCTGTAAGCACCCTAATACTCTATAATAACCCTGCTCAAAGTAGGTCTGTGGATTCTGGTTTCTGCAATTAAACATTCTGACCAATAAAATACCTTTCTTATTATGACATACTACCTTGCTTTGCTGAATAACATGCTTTACCACACTTTCACTGTTTTCTCTATTAGATTGCTTAGCTCCATGAGATAGGAAGTAACTATGTTAAACTCTCCCTTGTGTGCAGTCAGTGCCTAACTGCTTGGAGGGGTCCCGGTGTGCCACAGCAAACTCACAGCAGTGCTGCAGGGTATTTTAATACAGTGATGTTTGTTGAACATGGAGCAAACTATGACTATAAGATTGTTTGGAAATTTCTACTTAGGAAATGGAACTGTTTTTTCATATCATAAGAAAAAATTATGGAGTCATTAAGGGAATTAAGAACCAAGAAATTCTGATAACTTCTGTACTGGGTGCAGAAGAGAAATAAATATGCTTAAATGAGACTCAGGGAGTATAGTCCTTCTCAGTTCAGGAATGAAGGGCAATCTGGCCCATACGGGAACCAGTCAAGGCAGGGAGGATTGAAAAATAAGACTTAATTTTGACTTAAATTGGGGAACATCTCAAATATGGCTTTTTAATTTTGGTCGGAAATCATGGGAAATGTCCCAATGCCTACAGCAGGCAGAGGACCCGCTGCTAATCTTTGCATCACGGAGCTACTATAGTAGCTCTCCAGAGTCCTCTTGTCAGCTCCCTCCTTATCTTTAGTGCCACTGCATGGTAGCATTCTATTGGGTAAAAGGAAGCAAGCAGCCCAAAAAGGAGGTCAAACACAGGCACACAGCCTAGCTGAGGTTATGATGAAGATGAAAGGCTGTTTCTGACTATTGGCATTCCAGCTCATATCTTCTGCCGAATGATATTTATACAGCTGAGAGGAGTATGTTAGTTTCGTGCTCCTTTGGCATAGGAGTCCAAGCCATTCTCAAGAGAAGGGTCCTAAATGGAATGCACATGTTTTAGAATATCCAAAGGAGCTTCCCATCCTCAGATCCTTGAGCCCCTAAATACCACTACTTTGGCTAAGCTGGCAGGCTCCTTTCTGGCCAGAACTCTGATTAGAATCTAAACTTCAGATGATTATATCCCAGAATCAGGCTTGAACCATGTTGGGGTTTTGTAGCGTGTGAATTCAATTCATTATGGTTAGTGAAGTTTAGGATTCATCTGAAGGAGCTAGAATTAGTATGAGGAGACATTTTACCAGATAGTTTTCAACTAAGCTAAATTTTCCTGAGAGCTTAGAAACTGTGGTCCAAACCTGGGACCTCACCCACCCAAAGCAGCAATTAGGCAGCTGAAGGGCAACCCATCAAGTCAACTTGGATTTGCCTAATGGAAATGTGAGTCAGTTTCTCAGGGTAGCAGTAACCAGGCCTGTGGGCCAGGGCTTAATAGAGTGAGAATGTAAGGAATTGATTAGCAACTTCCATTTAATGGAAAGAAATAAATTTACCAGTAAAGTGTTCTACTAATCAGGGATCCCCAAAGATAAGAATGTGGAAGCTCTTAAAATGATCATACAAAGCTCTCAACCTCTTTGTGTTTTTAAATACTTAATCTAACATCCATTTGAAACCCAAAGTAGTGCTTGAGACTAGAGCTGAAGAGAAGCAGAGGATGGGGAGTCCTAGAACCAGATTTTTTAGTTAGTTGGAGAGAAATGTATGTAATCTTAGAGTCACTCTCTTGTCTCCCAACTTTTACAGAGCAGTATAGAGTGGATGAGGGCGGACATGCTACAGAAGGTAAAGCAAATCCTGGCTTTTCTTTGTTTTTTCTCTCCCTTGAGAACCAAATTAAGGGTTGCTCTTTGAAAAATAAAATATTCTGCTTATAAGTATGCTTATCTATAGGAGAAGAAGAGCATTGGTGACTCCTGATGATCTTTTTATCAGCTCTTTATCAGCTAAGAATGTGACAAGGACAGAATCCCAGAGAAAAGCAGGATGAAAACATTCAAATATTTACTTGGCAACCTTTTTGCCAAGATAGATATAGTATTTGTGTTGGTGATGCTTGCTGCTTCATGAGTGAGAGAGTTTCTCTTCACCTTGAAATACTGAAAGCAGCCTGACCTAAAATGATAAATAAAAAATTAAACTTACCTCCAAGACCCTTGAAAGGTCAGTGATGTCACTAACTTGAATGACTTTGCACATATTTCAATTTGGTGCCTTTCTGTCAAGACTTCATTTTTCTCTCCTAGGAGACACTCATTTGTTAAAGCAGGTTGTTTGAATGTGCAGAGAATTCTAGAAAAGGAGTCATCAGACAGGGGGCCTATCTGGCATTGTCATTAATCAGGGTGTGCCCGTGGGCAGCTCAGTTCAACTCTCTGGGGCATAGCTCACTCGTCAGTAACAGGACAGGGCAAAATGAAAATGTTTTCTAAGATCTTTTCCAACTTAAAGAATTCCTGATTTTAAGACTTTAAGAATTCACTTTGTTGGCCTTTGTGCCACTGGACCAGCCTCTTTCTATCTATCCTCCCATCTGTTATCATTTTTCCTCCCCTTAACACACACAGCCACATGCCAGGTTCTGTATATTGTTGTTTAAAAGCCACATCAAACTCTCTGATATGGTGCTCATAAAGAACTCATCTCATTGCCAATTGAGTCTAAGAGATGTCTTTAGATTTTTCTACAAGTGTCCCAAACAACTGTCCAATTTAGCAAACAAAATCAAAGATGTCAACTGAATGAACAAATTAGTTAAATCATCAAAGGAACTGATTATTTGATCACCTTGATTAAACAGTTTGGTAGCGATAGTCCCCCCAGGCTCTGTGTGCAGACATCACTCATCAGAATAGAAAAGCTGAGAGAGGAGGCCATGTAAGGGTGGCCCCAGACCTGAATCTCTGCTCAGTCACCATGTGGCCTTGTGGAAGTTATGCAACATCACCACTTACCTCCAGTTTCTTCATTAAGTAAAATGAAGATGATATTACATAACATAGAGGGTGGTTTAAATGAAATGATGTGTATCAAATCCCTAGCACAATACCATCTCATTTCCTTTCTCTCTCTGACCTTCTACCAGGCTAAGAAGTCCTTTTGCAGCAACCCTGCCAGGTGGGCATAGAACTGAGAACACTTCCCCAGGGTAGGGGAGCTCATTACTGGGAGAGCCACCCAGACAGCCAGATGAAGCTTAACAGAGAAAAAAGGCAAAGGCCTTCGTTTGGGTTCAAAATAGCAATTGCCGAAATTTGAGGATAAAGACACTTACATAATCATTAAAAACAACAACAAAAACAGCCCTCAGCTGACTTCATCTTATTTCAGGATTGGAATTTTAGAATTGACTGTATTTGTACCTGAGCAATATTCTCTTTAATATCTATGGAATCTGCCAACCAATAAACTTCCAGAAACAGAGAACTCAGTACTTTTCAATAAAGCGGTTCCACATTTAAACAACCTTATTCAGCATTGGTACTAAAATCTTTTTGCTCATTTCTAATTCCCACTTGATGTCTTAACTCTACTCTTTGGAGCAACTTAGAATATTTATCCCTTAACCACATGTAGCCCATCACATACCTGAGAAGGAATCTCATAGCTTCCAAAATCTACTCTTTCCCAAATAAAAATTACCCTAACTTTTCCCTGCAGGACACTGAAATCTATTACTCTTCTCTGGGAGAGTGGAGGGCCTATGAGTAAATTTGAGGCATTTGTGTAAAGGAAAAAGTGGTATTTGCTAAAACGAAGTGGTAAGATCCTGGGAAAAGTTTAAACATATGTTATAGTATTTGCTCATTTACCCTTAGAAACAATCAGGTTAGAAACAGTTAGGTTTAAATAAAAATAAATAAAATATTTCAGTCCTCTCTGAACTTATTCATCCAAATCTGACAATGGATTTTCAGACATCTTTAATTTCATGGCACACATGCACATGCACACACGCACGCACACATACACACATCAAATATTGAAAACTGATTTGGAGTCTTTTTGCAGGGGACAAAAATCTTGAGTTGTTTCAGCCTAAAATAGTAACATACAGCCAATGTCCACTATAATAATTTCTCTTGCAGCAGATTTTAAGTGGCACTCACAGATAAAATATAAAGAAGAGAAAACAGCATCTCTTAGCAAAACATTATCAATTTAGAGTGCCCAAGAATAGATCCAAGGAGTTCCACAAACCTGTAAGCGCTGCACAGTTGCTGAAAGCCTCTCAGAAAACACGTGGCCTAAAACCTAAAGTCCAAATGTATTGCTTTCACATATAATAAATAACAGTGGCCTGATCGGTGGGGAGGGATGGGATTGAGGTTGTGAATACCCCCTAAACAGGAAAGCTGGAGTGTGTGTGGGCACAGGCAGTCTCCCTGTCAAGTCAGGTTGGCTCCATGACTCTAGATGTTGCTTGCTTCCTGGCGATCTGTCCAGAGACAAAGCAGCAAACTTGCTTAGGCTTCAGATTCCCCAGGCAGCCCTGGCTGATGGCTCGAGGAGCAGCAAGGCCGTTGGTCAGAGCAGGGAGCCCGGTGCCCCTTGGTGTTAGCACCACTCCGGCTCCAGGAGTCTTCTCATCCCCCTTCCCAACCTGTCCTCTGTGCCTCTGCAGAAACACCCCCCTTGGTGTTTTTATTCTGGGTTCATACCATTCTGTGATTGCATTCACAAATGCTCACTTTTTTTTGTTTGTTTGTTTTGTTTTTTTTGCTTTTTTAAAAATACAGATTTAAAAATAGAGTAGACAGTTCATGTCAAGGAGATCCAAAAAAAAATTCCGGGATAATCTGCATATTGGAATACTTTGTTCTTGATGCTGAGACTGTAGCCTTGAAGTCTCCTCATTTTGCCTCTGACCCATCAAGGGCTCTGACTAGAGGACTTTTTAGGAGAGCAAAACCAACCACACACCACCTAGATGGCAAATCTGTAACCAAGAAATACAATTTTTCCCTTCTCCCTTTTTCTCCCACCCATAGACCTTAATAAGCTTCCAGAGTCTCCTGCTACTAAGCACAATGTCTTGAATCTCAGCCAAAAGAAAAATCATACTTTTTGTCTTCCTAAAAACAACGTTTTAAAATACCCAACATCAGTTCAACAGATATTTATTAAGCATCCACACATTGTTTGTTCTAAGCACTGGGGATACGGCAGTAAACAGAACAGTTGGACAACAAATACTGGAGAGGAAAGGGGAGGAGGGAATAAGTGCAGGATGGAGAGTAAAATCTAAATAGGGAAAGCCCCACTGAGAAGATGGTTGAGAGGAAAGATCTGAAGGAAGTGAGGGATCTATCCAAACAGGAAAGGACATTGGAGGCCCAGAGAACAGCAAGCTCAGGGAGTTTGAGGTGACAGTGTGCCCGGGGGTTCAAGGAGCAGGCTGGCGAGGCTGGAACAGAGTGAGCCAGGGAGGTGGGGAGGAGCTGCGCTCCGAGGGGCCAGGGGATGTGGGCCTCTGGCCCACAGCAAGGATTCTAACTTTTCATTTGAATGAGACGTCAGACCATTGGAGGGTTTTAAGCAGAGGAACCACAGGAGCTGACTTACGTCTTGACAGGTTGCTGTGGTTACGGTGTCAAAACATACTGAAGCTGCGCAGTGACGGAAGCTCCAGGTGGGAGGCAACGGGACAGATCCCGGTGAAATATGGCAGTGGCTGGAGCCAAAGGGGTAGCTGTGGGGCGGGGCGGGGGGGGGGGTGCGGGGAAGGGGCTGAATCCCGAGACGCAGATGCAAGGATTTGGGCCTGGGTGCTTGGAAGAATGGAGTTGCTATTAACGGAGACAGGGAAAGCAGCAGGAGCTTTGGAACGGAAAGATCCCGGAAGTTCAGCTGGAGACATATTAAGATTAAATATCCATGAAATCTATCCGTTTTTTCCTTGCTCTTTGACATACAAGAGGAAAAAAAAAATGACATACAAGAGGAACTCCCTTACTTTTACATGCACACCCATACGCACATACACGTGCACACACGTGCTATTTTCTACCACCCAGACTCAAGAAGGGAGTCCTTCGATTCCTGAAGGAGTCATGCCCCTGCTGAGTGAATCCATTCCAGGAGGTCTAGCTGAAATGGTTCCATTGTCCTTGAGCATGGAGATGTCTAAGTCTTCAAGGCCAAGTGAGGAGTGGGCTGGAATGTCTTGAACACTCAGCAGCAACATTTCCTAGTTGCTTATTTCTTTTCTTTTCTTTTCTTTTTTTATTATTAATGGGCAAACAACTAGGGTGTCAAGCCACAGAAAGCCCAATGAGCCCTGGAGAAAATGACAACATTCTGACCATCAACTCCAGACTGTTGTGATTCCCTGAAACCTGCGGCAGTATCATAAATGAAAGGGACAGAGACAGTCTATAAGAACAAGTCATGATAACAGTTATTGGCAGGGGATCATTGGCTATTCTTGTAAGAGAATATCATTTGTCATCCAATTCTTTGTTTACTCACCTAATCCATCAGTCATTTGATACACACTTCTAGAGAACTCACTGTGTGGCCATAAAAGTGAATATTGTGGCCAGATCTTTCTTTCAAGGAAGACAGGCCAGCTGGGGAGACGAGGTGCAACCTAACGATGCCATGTGTGGTCAGGGAAGGATGTGAAATGGCGATGGTGATGGGGAGGCAAGAAGGACGGTCCTGCCTGGGCTGAGAGAGGAAGTGTTGCCTGAACACTTGCAAAGACAGTGGACATTCCCAAGGCAGGTGGAGGCGAGAGGAAATGAGGGGCTCACATTTTTCTTAGATGGAATGGCTTGAACGCAGAGTGAAGCCGTGGGCACATTCACAAGTCTACAAATGAGTCCACAGGAATGTGGCATGGGGGTCATAGGGGAAATGGTGAGAGATGGGGACGTTCTCAAAGAAGTCTGGTCTGCAGGTAGTTTGGATTTATCCTACAAAGGGGGACCACTAGGTAGGGAAATGAAGTGATAGATTTGCCTTTTAGAAAAACTGCTCTGGTAGAAGGACAAGGAAATGCACAGGATACCTGAACATGTACATGAAGGATTCCACAGATCCTATAGTAAAGACAGTTTCAAAGGTTTTCAGTCAAATTTACTGTAGGCTAATTAAGATAGTTCTTCTAAGCAAATTGACCAATGTAGACACTTGTAGAGTTGCATTTGCCTGAGCGTACTTAGAGTGTTGTCTGTTTTCACAGGAGCCAAACTTGAAGGAAAAACGTTTACATGTTTCTTTGTACCCTAAGGAAAATGAATATGAAAGACAAGAAAATATTTTGTAAGTCTAGTCTATCAGAATGCTTCTTTGGCTCTACAAGCTATTCAATATAACTCATTTGCTCCATTGCCTAAATTCATTTCAAGGAATTTATAATTAGAAGAGATTTATGTTATTAAAGAAAACAAAAATAAAGGGAAATTCAAGTTTTCAGTTAATGTCACATGTATAGTGTGTGTAGAAAAGTCATTAAAAAGCCTTTGTGTTAGAATAACTGGCTTGGAAAATACCAGGTGAATGTGTAGTACAACATTTCAAAGAAATGAGAAGATTTTTTTCACTCATCATCCTAAAAGTCACTGGAACAGTTTAAATATGTCATAAACATTGCTTAAAATCATAATCAACTGTTAGTGATTACTCTAGAGTAGATGTAAATAAATAAATAATAAATGAACAAGCGAAGCTGTTTAGATGCATGAGGCCTTCTGGAGTCCCAGATGGTTTCCTCACAGATGAAGCACCCTGCCTTCAAAGACACCTTGGTGCTGGGCTCTGACCTCAGTGGGTCCCATCACCCACTAGTGGTGAGATTCATTCAGATAATTGTGAGAAAGTTGCCATTCCAGAGAAATGAGAAATGAATCCACTCATCAGGCATTATTTCTCTTTTATTGACTGGCATTGAATCCAACTTGTTCTCTCTACTACTGGATCCTAAACCCTTTGAACCAAGATCACAATCCCTCCTTACCAAGGTGGACATGCCTATAAAGTCTTCAGGCATCTTATAGACCTTTTTCATAGCTCCTAAAAAAAAAAAAAAAGGCAGAAAACACTCTGACAAAGGACCCTGCCGCCTTGCACCAGTGTTTCTTCTCTGATGAACTCCTTGATGTGTGTGTCTACACTGTTGGCCTGAGTGTAAATTCTAAGCCCCATCTCTTATCTCTATCCAGTGAGGTGCCCCCATAGTGCCATCATTCCTGCTTTTACCAGAATTCTGATACAGTTTGTGAGCCAACCTGGAATGGAAGAGAAAAGAGGAACCTCCAAGCAGGAGGGTCTTGCTACTGAGTGCCACCGTAGGTCAAGGAGAGGTTGCCGAAACTACTACTTCCTGTCTCTGTGATTCTCTGCCTCCCACAAGACAGAAGATTCTAGGCTATGCAGGGCTGAGGAAGCAGAGAAGAAGTTCTCTTGTCCTTATTCCACCTAACTTACATTAATTTAAATCCCTTAGAGAGAATATATGGATTACTCAGACAAAGAATATGAGGAAAAAGTTTGCTGAGTAAATGGAATCAAATGGAATCAAAATGACAGGAACAAAGAAATAAAGTGCTTTTGAAGATCTTGTCAAAAAGCAAGTTAAAATATTAACATCAGCTAAAATATTTTGAATATTTATCATTTACTCAACACATACATGTTAAGTGCTTTGTTTACAGTTCTCCCTGAATCCTCAGTACTGATTTGGGAGGACACATGTACAATCTGAGAGTTGAAGGACTTGTCCAGGAACATAAAGTTTTTACATGGGAAGTTTGGGATTCAAAAGTATCTCTTCCTGTGCTCAGTATAATATATGGCCTCCTGACCATTACACCAATATTGTAGGTCTCCTAAAACAAATATTATTAATACTTTGTACATGATTCATATTATTATACATTCTTAAAAGTGATACAACTGTTTTCATTTTAAAATGAATGCAATCTGGAATTTTCACCACTCCACACTAGTCTATTTAATTATTTAGAATTTGTATGACTCTACCATAAAATTCACATATGCTATCCAAAACCCAGAAAGAAAAATAAATGAATTCCATAAAAGCAATCCAAAACTTAGTATTATCTTGTTTTTCTTTAAATTGTATTCCATTGGGTTCTAATACCCAAATAGGATTCAATTGCCCAAATACACACAGTGCAGCTCAAAACATTTTAGCAGGCAATAAAGTAGACGGAGTTCTGCAGGAGTTTAAAATCTAAAACTCAAAATGAGCACTTAACAACACAAAGAATATAACCACACACCCAACCGTACAAGAAGAAAGTACAAGGAATAATAAATATGCAAGCAAGCACACAAATGATAACTAAGTTTAACATCTGTTTGAGGGTTTCATTGTTGTGAGCATTGTACACACACACACACACACACACACACGAATTATCACCCAAATCAGGAAGAACCTAAAAGAAATGAAAGCCAAGAAAGGATTCTTCCCAGTAGAGAGACTGCTGGATGAACTCCAGGAATGGCTTCGGTGAGAGTGGGGTCTGGTTGGTAGAACAAGATGAAGCAAATACTGAGGAGATAGGTTTGGGCAAAATTAAGAGAACATGAAAGAAGGGAAGAGATTTGTTACAGACCCAGGGATCAGATAAAGAGTCCATAATAGTGCCTGAGTAGCCTGACCTATAGAGAGGGACACAACTGAAATCTGCAGCAATTTCAGAGGGTCAGATAACCTGCAGTGGGTGGTGAAGGCATCGTCCCCACTCTATCACCTGGATTGTCAGGATCTGAAGTGGAGGAGAGTAGGCCGGTGAGAAGGACGTGGCCATGGTCAAGTCTGGAAGCTGGTTACTCAGAAACAAAATCCCTTCATCCACACCATACCACTTCTTCAGATGAAAAGGACTGAGTTCAAATGACAGTAACACCCTTTTCAGGCTTTCAGGCAGTAACTCTTGGCAGAGGAGAAGGGCAAAAGTTCAGAGATGGAAGGCAGTGTGGTCAGGAAGGGAGGAAGGCCAGATTATGAAAGGGACAAATTTTAGTGGTAGAAACTGACATAAAATACACTCACTAGTATTTTAGTCTCTTCACCATGTTCCTTGGTGACATTCTACATCTATTCTGATGAATGGGAAATACTCAAACTTCAGCTCCAAAATATCATTATTAACAAACTCTGTTTCTTTATTCTGTGTCTTGATAAAAACTTATGAACTCAGTCTGCACCACAGTTGCATTTGTCTCCATATGACTTGGTAGAGAGCTCTATTGCCCTTTGCAGCAGTTAGGAGACAAGGATGGGAAGCCAGACACAGCACAAATTCAAGCTCTGATCCTTACTTGCTATGGGACGTTGGGAAGGCACTTCATGCGTCTAAGTCTCAACATCCTCAACTGTTAAAGGGGAAAATGATAATCTCTACCTAAATGACTGCTTAACAGATTAAATAAAACAATGCACGTAAAGCATTTAATATCATGCTGGCAAACGGCAAATGCTCAAAGAATATTAAAATTAGAGTTATTTTTTTAATTTTTATTTTTTAATTATTTTTTCCAAATTTATTTATTTATTTATTTTTATTATTTAATTTTTTTTCCTTAACATATAATGTATTATTTGTTTCAGGGGTGCAGGTCTGTGATTCATCAGTCTTACACAATTCACAGCACTCACCATAGCACATACGTCCCCAATTTCCATCACGCAGCCACCCCATCCCTCCCACCCCCCTCTACTCCAGCAACCCTCAGTTTGTTTCCTGAGATTAAGAGTCTCTTATGGTTTGTCTCCCTCTCTGGTTTCATCTTGTTTCATTTTTCCCTCCCTTTCCCTATGATCCTCTGTCTTGTTTCTCAAATTCCTCATATCAGTGAGATCATATGATACTTGCCTTTCTCTGATTGACTTATTTCGCTTAGCATAATACCCTCTAGTTCCATCCACGTCATTGTAAATGGCAAGATTTCATTTTTTGATGGCTGCATAATATTCCATTGTATATATATATACACCACATCTTCTTTATCCATTCATCTGTTGATGGACATCTAGGCTCTTTCCATAGTTTGGCTATTGTGGACATTGCTGCTATAAACATTGGGGTGCATGTGCCCCTTCGGATCACTGCATTTGTATCTTTGGGGTAAATACCCAGTAGTGCAATTGCTGGGTTGTACGGTAGCTCTATTTTCAATTTTTTGAGGAACCTCCATACTGTTTTCCAGAGTGGCTGCACCAGCTTGCATTCTCACCAACAGTGTAGGAGGGTTCCCCTTTCTCTGCACCCTCACCAACATCTGTTGTTTCCTGACTTGTTAATTTTAGCCATTCTGACTGGTGTGAGGTGGTATCTCATTGAGGTTTTGATTTGGATTTCCCTGATGCCAAGTGATGTTGAGCACTTTTTCATGTGTCTGTTGGCCATTTGGATGTCTTCTTTGCAGAAATGTCTGTTTATGTCTTCTGCCCATTTCTTGATTGGATTATTTGTTCTTTGGGTGTTGAGTTTGATAAGTTCTTTGTAGATTTTGGATACTAGCCCTTTATCTGACATGTCATTTGCAAATATCTTCTCCCATTCTGTCAGCTGTCTTTTGGTTTTGTTGACTGTTTCCTTTGCTGTGCAGCTTTTTATCTTGATGAAGTCCCAATAGTTCATTTTTGCCCTTGCTTCCCTTGCCTTTGGCAATGTTTCTAGGAGGAAATTGCTGCGGCTGAGGTCAAAGAGGTTGCTGCCTATGTTCTCCTCAAGGATTTTGATGGATTCCTGTCTCACATTTAGGTCTTTCATCCATTTTGAGTCAATTTTTGTGTGTGGTGTAAGGAAATGGTCCAGTTTCATTCTTCTGCATGTGGCTGTCCAATTTTCCCAACATCATTTGTTGAAGAGACTGTCTTTTTTCCATTGGACATTCTTTCCTGCTTTGTCGAAGATTAGTTGACCATAGAATTGAGGGTCCCTTTCTGGGCTCTCTATTCTGTTCCATTGATCTATGTGCCTGTTTTTGTGCCAGTACCATCCTGTATTGATGATGACAGCTTTGTAATAGAGCTTGAAGTCCGGAATTGTGATGCCACCAGCTTTGCTTTGCTTTCTCAACATTCCTCTGGCTATTCGGGGTCTTTTCTGGTTCCATATAAATTTTAGGATTAGTTGTTCCATTTCTTTGAAAAAAGTGGATGGTATTTTGATAGGGATTGCATTAAATGTGTAGATTGCTTTAGGTAGCATAGACATTTTCACAATATTTGTTTTTCCAATCCATGAGCATGGAACATTTTTCCATTTCTTTGTGTCTTCCTCAATTTATTTCATGAGTATTCTATAGTTTTCTGAGTACAGAATCTTTGCCTCTTTGGTTAGATTTATTTCTAGGTATCGTATGATTTGGGTGCAATTGTAAATGGAATCAACTCCTTAATTTCTCTTTCTGTCTTCTTGTTGGTGTATAGAAATGCAACTGATTTCTGTGCATTGATTTTATATCCTTCCACTTTACTGAGTTCCTGTATGAGTTCTAGCAGTTTTGGGGTGGAGTATTTTGGGTTTTCTACATAAAGTATCATCATCTGCAAAGAGTGAGTTTGACTTCTTTGCTGATTCAGATGCCTTTTATTTCTTTTTGTTGTCTGACGGCTGAGGCTAGGACTTCTAGTACTATGTTGAATAGCAGTGGTGATAGTGGACATCCCTGCTGTGTTCCTGACCTTAGAGAGAAAGCTCTCAGTTTTTCCGCATTGAGAATGATATTCACTGTGGGTTTTTCATAGATGGCTTTTATGATATTGAGGTATGTACCCCCATCCTCACACTGTGAAGAGTTTTAATCAAGAAAAGATACAGTACTTTGTCAAATGCTTTTTCTGCATCTATTAAGAGGATTATATGGTTCTTGTTCTTTCTTTTATTAATATATTGTATTGATACAATTTGTGGGTGTTGATTTGTGGATGCTGAACCAACCTTGCAGCCCAGGGATAAATCCCACTTGGTCGTGGTGAATAATCCTTTTAATGTACTGTAGGAACCTATTTGCTAGTATTTTGGTGAGAATTTTTGCATCCATGTCCATCAGGGATATTGGTCTGTAGTTCTCCTTTTTGATGGGGTCTTTATCTGGTTTTGGGATCAAGGTAATGGTGGCCTCATAAAATGAGTTTGGAAGTTTTCCTTCCATTTCTATTTTTTGGAATAGTTTCAGAAGAATAGGTATTAATTCTTCTTTAAATGTTTGGTAGAATTCCCCTGGGAAGCCATCTGGCCCTGGGCTCTTGTTTGTTGGGAGATTTTTGACTACTGCTTCAATTTCCTTACTAGTTATGGGTCTGTTCAAGTTTTCTATTTCTTCTTGGTTCAGTTTTGGTAGTTTATACGTCTCTAGGAATGCATCCATTTCTTCCAAATTATCTAACTTGCTGGCATAGAGTTGCTCATAATATGTTC
Organism: Mirounga angustirostris; assembly: GCF_029215605.1. Classification (NCBI taxonomy): domain Eukaryota; kingdom Metazoa; phylum Chordata; class Mammalia; order Carnivora; family Phocidae; genus Mirounga; species Mirounga angustirostris. Next base: position 108,157,923 of record NW_026991716.1, read on the forward strand.
TTATAATTGTTTGTATTTCTTTGGTGTTGGTTGTGATCTCTTTCATTCATGATTTTATTTATTTGGGTCCTTTCTCTTTTCTTTTTGATAAGTCTGGCCAGGGGTTTATCAATCTTATTAATTCTTTCAAAGAACCAGCTCCTAGTTTCATTGATCTGTTCTACTGTTCTTTTGGTTTCTATTTCATTGATTTCTGCTCTGATCTTTATTATTTCTCTTCTCCTGCTGGGTTTAGGCTTTATCTGCTGTTCTTTCACCAGCTCCTTTAGGTGTAGAGATAGGTTGTGTATTGGAAACCTTTTTTGTTTCTTGAGAAAGGTTTGTATTGCTATATAGTTTCCTCTTAGGACTGCCTTTGCTGCATCCCAAAGACTTGGAACAGTTGTGTTTTCATTTTCACTTGTTTCCATGAATTTTTTTTAATTCTTTTTAATTTCCTGGTTGACCCATTCTTTAGTAGGATGCTCTTTAGCCTCCATGTATTTGAGTTCTTTCCAACTTTCCTCTTGTAATTAAGTTCTAGTTTCAAAGCACTGTGGTCCAAAAATATGAAGGGAATGGTCCCAATCTTTTCATAGTGGTTGAGACCTGATTTGTGACCCAAGGTGTGATCTATTCTGGAGAATGTACCATGTGCACTAGAGAAGAATGTGTATTGTGTTGCTTTGGGATGGAATGTTCTGAATATATCTGTGAAGTCCATCTGGTCCAGTGTGTCATTTAAAGCCTTTATTTCCTTGTTGATCTTTTGCTTAGATGATCTGTCCATTTCAGTGAGGGGGGGGTGTTAAAGTCCCCTACTATTATTGTATTATTGTCTATGTGTTTCTTTGATTTTGTTATTAATTGGCTTATATAATTAGCTGCTCCCATGTTAGGGGTATAGATATTTAAAATTGTTAGATCTTCTTGTTGGATAGATCCTTTAAGTATGATATAGTGTCCTTCCTTGTCTCTTACTATAGTCTTTGGTTTAAAATCGAATTTGTCTGACATAAGGATTGCCACCTCAGCTTTCTTTTGATGTCCATTAGCATGGTAAATGGTTTTCCACCCCCTCATTTTCAATCTGGGGGTGTCTTTGGGTCTAAAATGAGTCTCTTGCAGACAGCATATCAATGGGCCTTGTTTTTTTTTTAACCAATCTGATACCTTGTGTCTTTTGATTGAGGCATTTAGCCTATTTAGGGTAACTATTGAAAGATATGAATTTAGTGCCACTGTATTGCCTGTAAGGTGATTGTTACTGTATATTGCCTCTGTTCCTTTCTGGTCTATGTTACTTTTAGGCTCTTTCTTTGCTTAGAGGACCCCTTTCAATATTTGTTGCAGGGCTGGTTTGGTGTTTGCAAATTCTTTTAGTTTTTGTTTGTCCTGGAAGATTTTTATCTCTCCTTCTATTTTCAATGACATCCTAGCTGGATATAGTATTCTTGGCTGCATATTTTTCTCGTTTAGTGCCCTGAGTATATCATGCCAGTCCTTTCTGGCCTGCTAGGTCTCTGTGGATAGGTCTGTGGCCAAACTAATGTTTCTACCATTGTAGGTTACAGACATCTTGTCCCAAGCTGCTTTCAGGATTTTCTCGTTGTCTCTAAGACTTGTGAGTTTTACTATTAGATGTTAGAGTGTTGACCTATTTTTATTGATTTTGAGGGGGCTTCTCTATGCCTCCTGGGTTTTGATGCCTGTTTCCTTCCTCAAATTAAGGAAGTTCTCCACTGTAATTTGTTCCAATATACCTTCTGCCCCCCTCTCTCTTTATTCTTCTTCTGGGATTCCAATTATTCTAATATTGTTTCATCTTATGGTATCACTTATCTCTTGAATTCTCCCCTCATGATCCAGTAGTTGTTTATCTCTCTTTTTCTCAGCTTCTTTATTCTCCATCATTTGGTCTTTTATATCACTAATTCTCTCTTCTGCCTCATTTATCCTAGCAGTTAGAGCCTCCATTTTTTATTGCACCTCATTAATAGTCTTTTTGATTTCGACTTGGTTAGATTTTAGTTCTTTTATTTTTCCAGAAAGGGATTCTGTAGTATCTTCTATGCTTTTTTCAAGCCCAGCTAGTATCTTTATAATTGTCATTCTGAACTCTAGTTCCAACATCTTACTAATGTCCATATTGTTTAGGTTCCTGGCAGTTGGTACTGCCTCTTTTTTTTTTTTTTTTGAGGTGTGTTTTTCCATTTTGTCATTTTGCCCAGAGAATAGATGAATGAGAGAACAAAATGCTAAAATGGTAACAACGACCCCAGAAAAATATACACTAAGCAAATCAGAAAAGACCCAAAACCAGGGTGGTGGAAAGAAAAGGAAAAAAAAAAAAAAAAAAGAATATGATCAGGCTGGTGAATAGAACAGAGCCACACACTAGATTTTGGGTGTATTTTGGTTTGTTAGAAGAAACTGCCTCCCAAAATTTTAAAGAAAGAAAAACTTATATATATACAAAAATGAGGGTAAATACGATGAAGGGATGGAATATAACTGTAAAGATGAAAATTAATAAAGATTTTAAAGAAGGAATTAATAAGATAAGAAGTTGGTTGAAATAAGAAAGAAGAAAAAAAAAAGAGAGAGAGAATGTGATTGGGCAGGAGACTAGAACAAAGCCAAACACTAGATTTAGGGTATAGTTTTGTCTGTTAGAAGAAACTGTATCCCAAAATTTTAAAGAAAGAAAAACTTATATATATCTACAAAAATAAGGTTAAATACAATGAAGGGATAGAATATGACTGTAAAAATGAAAATTAAAAAAGATTTTTAAAAAGGAATTGATAAGATATTGGTTGAAAAAGGAAAGAAGAAAAATTCAAAAAAAAAAAAAGGAAAAGGAAAAAATAAAGAAGATTAAAAAGATTAACTTTGAAAGACTAAGGAATCATGGGGAAAAAGCCATGAATTCTATGTGCAGTATTCACCTAGTGATGGAGTTCTGCCATTCTCATTGATCGGTAAACTTGGTCTTGGCTGGCTGTTCTTGCTGATCTTCTGGGGGAGGGGCCTGTCGCAGTGATTCTCAAATGTCTTTGCCGGAGTCAGAATTGCCCCGCCCTTGCTGGGTCTGGGCTAAGTAATCCGCTCGGGTTTGCTCTCGGGAGCTTTTGTTCCCTGCAAGCTTTCCATGCAGCTTTGGAGGATGAGAGTGAAAATGGCGGCCTCCCAATCTCTGCCCCGGAGGAGCCGAGAACTCAGGGCCCCACTCTTCAGTGAGCCCCCAGAGAAAAGCAGTCAATCACTCCTGTCTCCCTGGTCTCCGGCCACACTCCATGCTCACCTGGCCTGTGACCAAGCGTTTCTATCTCTGGCACCCAACTTGGTGTGGAGCCTCCAAACCCAGCAGATCCCTGCAGTGTGCTCCCAAGCCGCTCCTCCCGGGGGAGGAAGGGGAGTCTCCCTGGATCTGCCATTTGTTGGGTCCCTGCTGGAAGAGCAGTGGCCTGACTGTGCCATGGATCACGGTTTATGGCAACCCCGAGCTGAGAGCCCACTCCTCGGCTCCGTCTCTACAGCTGGCTTCCCCGCTCCGATACCTGGGAGTTCTGCCACACTCAGGCACCCCTGGTCTTTCTGTGACCCTGAGGGTCCTGAGACCACACTGTCCCAGCGAGGGTTCCACCCCCCGCTTAGCCACTGGAGCGACATCCCTCAGCGGAGCAGACTTCTAAAAGTTCCGATTTTGTGCTCCCTGGCTCTATCACTTGCCGATAGCGGCTGATGGAGGCCCCCTCCCCCTCCATCTATCCTCCTGAATATCACCTCGGATTCACTTCTCCGCACATCCTACCTTCCAGAAAGTGGTCACTTTTCTGTTCAGAGAGTTGCTGCTATTCTTTTCGATCTCCTGTTGAGTTCGTAGGTGTTCAGATTGGTTTGATCCTTATCTAGCCGAATTCATGGGACCAGATGAAATTTAGGTCTCCTACTCCTCTGCCATCTTGCTCCTCCCTCCTAGAGTTATTTTTTCTGTATGCTTTCTCTCCAGATAAATTTCAAGCTTCTTAAAAGTAAGTTCAAAGTTTATGTTACCTCTGATACCCCAACAAAATATTAAATCCCCACCTTCCACAAAGAGTAGGGGGTTGAGAAGTAAAAACGATTGCAGCTTTGACCAGGATTATATGCCCCACCAACATCGGAGCAGAAAGTGGATCCTTCCATCCATCATTCATATAGCAGCAAACACCCTGGTACATTTTTGACTGGATGGATTGTTGGCTTCTAGAGGAAGAGATTTAAAAACTATGGGTTAATAAGTTTACACAAATTGGGTCCCTTGTGAAGTTTGCAGAGGTGTGGTGAAGTTTGGTATCTAATTATTCATCCCTGACAATTTTTCCTTCTTCTTATACTTTGTTGTAGCAATGGTCTATTTTGGATAGCTTTTCATCTGACTGCATGACCTGCTAATAAATTCAAGCATTCTCAACCCAATAAACTCAATTTTTAATGACAGTAGCCTATTTTGAATATACATGATTGGAATCCCACTCTTGGCGCATAATGAATCCCTCTTGTGGCCCGCCTTGGACTCTATTAAATCTTTGTGAGCCTCACCACAATGGTTTGGTTCAGTATCCCTCCACCATCGAATACATTAAAACCAAAACAAAACACTGTCATACATGGAAGAGTTCATATAATCGAGCCTGTGAAAGACAGTCAGCAATCTGTCCAAGTCACGTCCTGGACTTTTTGTTTTACAGACTTTCCCAGAATTTTGGCTCAATGTTAATAGTGAAGCAGTACATCAAACTTAAAAAGGAAGGACTTGGTTAGTTTATGGGAGCCCAGAACCTAGAGAGCTGCCCACACCTCTGAGAAACACCAAGTTTGCTAAATCGGCTCTTGTCCACTGGGATCCTCTAGCTGATAAAATCAAGGGGCTCTAGAGGATGCATACTTAGCCCTTTGGGGTTATTACTAAATAGACCTATAAAGGTACTTTTTTGCTTTTTGCACAGACTGCAAATGCAAAGGCACCAAAAGCAGTCATTTGCAAACATATTCTTTTCCCCTCCAGGCCATGCATTATTTTTTCTAAGTGAGAATGAAAGACTTTGAAGTTCTAAGTAGAAAAGTTATTCTCATTTGCCTTGCCTTTTTTTTTTTCTTTCAGAATTATCATTTCTGGGATGCCTGGGTGGTACAGTCAGTTAAGCCTCCAATTCTTGGTTTTGGCTCCAGTGGTGATCTCAAGGTCGTGAGATGGTGCCCCATGTCAGGCTCTACCCTCAGCATAGATTCTGCTTCAGTTTCTCTCTCTCTCTCCCTCTGTCTCTCCCTCTTGTGCTCTCTCTCTAAATTAATAAATAAATCTTTAAAAAAATTATTTCATATTCTTATAAAGTGTTATTAGGTATATTTTTGAAGCAAATGATACAGCTTTGGAACTAAAAAATTCTTAATTGGGGTGCCTGGGTGGCTCAGTCGTTAAGCGTCTGCCTTCAGCTCAGGTCATGATCCCAGGGTCCTGGGATTGAGCCCCGCATCGGGCTCCCTGCTCGGCAGGGAGCTCGCTTCTCCCTCTCCTACTCCCCCTGCTTGTGTTCCCTATCTCGCTGTATCTCTCTCTGTCAAATAAATAAATAAAATCTTTTAAAAAAAAATCTTAATAAAGGAAATTGCTGCTCAGAGAATTTTAAATAATTTGCTCAAAGTGCCACAGACAATGAGAGTTAGATGTGGGAGCAGGAGCAGGATCCTATTCTCCACTTCTAAATGCAGTGTTTATACCCTGCCAAGCAGCCCAGCTTCAAATAGCAGAGCAATGCCCACATGCTCTGGACTCTCAAACACCCCAAACCTGTAGAGCTGCCCTTGCCCTTCTTTCAAGCATTTCCTACCTTTATTCTGCCTCATGTTCTAGGCAATCAGATGGAATTCAAGCAGTTTCAGCACATTTCACCAGAACAGCTAAAAGCATGACTTCTTACACAACTGCTGTATAAAAACACAGATATCCTAAAGGCAAGAGAATATTAATAACGTGTCATGAATCCCCCTGACCTACATGAATAGTGCTCTCCAACACAGGCAGAAGTAAGAGGTGAGCAACACATGTAGGAAAAACCGTGCCATGTGATGGGGCAGAGGTGCCATGCGGGAGCTGAAGAGGGATCCTAATTTGGGGTCATAGAGAGAGTGCTGCAACAGATGTCCTGATCCTGATCTAAAGGATGAGTAAGGGTTGCCAGGGCAGGGAGTGGGGAGAAGTACCCCGTCACAATAACCAGAGTTGACTTTTACTCTACCACTAAGTAGTTATAAGCCCCTGTCCAAGTTATAAATCCCCTGAGTTTCAATGTTCTTATCTGAAAATGGACTTATCAGTAGTAACTACCCAAAAAGTTTGGTGAGGTTTAAACGAACACACAGGTGTAATTTCTTATGAAAGCATAAGTAGATATCCCATACATTTTAGCTATGATAATGTTGATGATGATGGAACGATGTGCTCAAGGACCCGGAGGTAAAAATTGCATAGCATTTCCTGAACATTCCAGGAAAAGCAGATCGCTCAGATTGGTGGATGGATGAATGTAATTTAACTGAAGTGGACTCTCTTCTCCTAGCTGTGGTGTCAGCAAGAAATTGCACATCACTCCAACTAACTAATACAGTGGAATACTCATTAAAGCTTGTTTTCTCTTCAAAGGCTTGATGGTGGGTTTATGGCAGACTTCATTAGAAAGCATGTATGAATTTAAGGAAGGCAGCCTTCATGGAGGAAAAAGATTTAAGTGTAAGAGAAAGGTAAAATGGAGCTATAGGAACAGTGGGATAGGCAGCCAGGGCCAGGTATAGAGAACTGGCCCCATACCTGGGAGTAGACCAATAGAAGGTCTATGGCTTGGAAGGTTCCAGGAACACTGGCCCACAGAACTTCCTTCCGCAGCACCATTTAAATGATCTGAAGTGGTAGGGCTCAGAAAACTAACTGCGGCTTTTGGCCCAGGGATGAAGCTTCCTGAATGGACTGTCCACCAAGTTGGTGAGAGTTCCAGTCTTGCCTCCTGTCTCTCAGGCTTGGGGGCCACCTCATGAGTGAGACCTTTGGTTCAGTAGGGCTTTGAGTCCTAGAATGCCCATGAAGGGGCTACTGGATGGAACTGATCATAATTACCTGTGGCACAGGTGTGTCCACTTATTAACAAGAAGTGATTCTGCTTCTAATACAGAGAAATAAGTCATTTACAAATGGAGGTGAAGTGGCTTTTCCCAGATGTCACAGCAAAGCTCAGGCAGACTTTGCCCTAGAAGGCAAACATTTTACCCACAAAGATCTCACAGCCATGGGGATTGTCCTTTGGCAAGAGAGAATGACCAAGCAAAATTACTTAAATAAATGTCTTCTCCTCTAAAGTTAGCAAGATTCTTAACTTCTGAAAAAGCTATCTGCTATAGACTGAATGTCATGTCTCCCCCAAATTCATACAATGAAACCCAATTCTCAGGGCAATGTGGTCTTAGGAAGTGGGGCCTTTGGGAGGTGATGAGGTCATGAGGGTGGAGCCCACACCAATGGGTTTAGTGCCCTTGTAGAAGAGACCCAGAGAGCTCCCTGGCCCTCTTTCCTCACGTGAGGATACAGTGGCTGGTGCCTTAATCGTGGACTTTCCAGCCTCCAGAACTGTGAGAAATAAACATTTCTTGTTTAAACCAACCAGTCTATGGTATTTTTGTTACAGTAGCCTGAACTGACTAAAACCCTGTGTTCGGGGCGCCTGGGTGGCTCAGTCAGGTAAACATCTGTCGTGGGCTGAGGTCATGATCCCGGAATCCTGGGATGGAGCCCCACGTAGGGCTCTCTGCTCAGTGGGGAGCCTGCTACTCTCTCTCCCTCTGCCTGCCGCTCCCCCTGCTTGTGCTCTCTCTCTGTGTCAAATGAATAAATAAAATCTAAAAAAAAAAAAAAAAAAGGCAAAACAAAACACTGTGTTAGAAACACCAAAACCAACTGTGACTGGAGTATTGTGTCATTTCTGAATCTTTGCATGGAGGGCATCGAGCGGTGCAGGAATCTGGATGGCAGGCAAAGCTCTTCCATGGAGACTCACCTCCACTCACATTCCAGGCACGTGGAAATTCAGAAGCACGCTTCCCTCTTATGCTTCCTTCCACTGCTCCTTCTCCCTGCCACATCTCCCAGGAGGCTGTTGGGCTTCCCAATCCTGCTTTCTCTTAAAACAGACTCCTCTGCCTGCCTCCACAGGAGCCCCTTGTTCTCCTGGGCTGCAGGTATCTATTGAGCCATTTTCATTTTAATGAGCAGGATGTGTTCACAGGGCAAGTCAGTGCATTGTAAAAGCCTTTATTAATCACTCCATGGTGCCATCAAATGACAGGCATTTGGTTCCGAAAGCAAATACTGCAAACCAAGAACCTTAATATAGAGGTGGATATAAAATTATAATAGCCAAGTGGCAAGTCCTTGGTGCATTTAGAGGATCACAAAAGGATGAAAAGAGCTTCTGGTGCCTCTCTAATTGTTTTTAAATTTTTATTTATGGTCATATTAAGCAGTTCCCTGAGAGCTCGAGCCATTTAAATTATGGTGATTCTTTCTGAAGGCTTTTAACCGTAAGGAAATTGGGAATTAGTCCCTTTTCAGAAGAGAGACAGGTGCCTGATATTTCCTAGCAGACGACGGTCTTTCAAACTTGCCGAGTGGATGAGTTATCAACCGTTTGCAACCTTCAGCGTGCTTCAGAGTCCCCTGATGAACTGAATAAACTCCGATTGCGGAGCTCCACTTCCGGAGTGCAGATGCTGCTGGCCTGGGGAGCAGACTTTGAGAACTACTGGTCTAGAACAGCCTTTGAGCTAACTGTACCAGGCCGTCTGTCACTGTTGGGTATGGTTTAAAAGGGGATGGGTCTTCCAAGAAGCACCCCAGTCCCTCCAGTGACTTTATCTCAGCAAGAAGGGCACACTGCTATCCACACACTATGCTCTTCTAATTGCCTAAGGATTGGATGCTGCTTAAGGTGAAAACATGAGTGTCTGTTCCCAGTCATTACTGTGGAGTAACAGCTAATACATACATGGGGCTGGGCCAAGTCATTGCATGATGATGTGAATCTACTAACATTTGTCCAGAAAAATTAGAAAATAATTACGTTGAATTTTCCAGCAAATCCAGTGATGTTTTTGTCCAGTAAGTCCATACCTCAATATACAATTGAGCCTCGAGAAATACAGGTTTGAACTGCAGGGTCCACTCATACATGGATTTTTTTCGATAAAGACTGTACAGTACTATAAATGTATTTTTTTCATGATTTTCTTAAGATTTTCTTTTCTCTTACTTTATTATAAAAATGCAGTGTATAATATACATAACATATAAAATCTGGGTTATTTGACTATTTATATTATCCATAAGGCTTCTAGTCAACAGTTGGCTATTAGTGGTTAAGTTTTTGGGGAGTCAGAAATTATACCCAGGTTTTCAGATGTGCAGAGGTCGGCACCCCAAGCCTTGCTTTGTTCAAGGGTCAAGTGTATTCCATTTTAGAATAAGCAAAGAATAACCATATATAATTTCAGCAATGCAGTTGCAATAAAGGAGGTTTACTTTATGCCTAAACTCTGACATCTTTTGATTTCATTTCAACCTATTCTCTAACAATAGATTATGATTCTTTGCCAAAGAATTTTTATTATATGTGGCATTTCTATTATATCACACCTTAGGATGTTCTCTCAGGATAGCATCTTTTACATCTGTTAAATTCTCAGTCTTATGTTATTAATTTGATTCCCCATGTTGATTGTACTGAAATTCATTACTTTTTTAACCTTTTATTTTGAAATAATTTCAAACGTACAAAAAAGTTGCAGAATGGTACAAAGAACTCCCATACAACCTACACACAGATTAGCCAATTGTTCACATTTTATCACACCTCTTGTCTGTATTTACACACACATATATAATATACACGTAAATATACTATATGTGTAACCTATGTAAAATATGTACATAGATCTAACATCACATCAATTACTCTATATAATATACATATTTTTTCTGAACCATTTAAGAGTAAGTAGCAGACTTATCCCTCAAGATTTCAGTGTTTATTTCCTAAAAATAAAGACACTCTACTACAGGGGCACCTGGGTGGCTCAGTCGGTTAAGCCTTCAGCTCAAGTCATGATCTCAGGGTCCTGGGATTGAGCCCTCATTGGGCTCCCTGCTCAGCAGGGAGTCTCCTTCTCCCTCTCCCTCTGTCCCTCCCCCTGCTTGTGCGCTCTCTCTCTCTCAAATAAATAAATTAAATCTTGAGGGAAAAAAAGGCACTCTACTACATAAACACAGAACAACCACCAGCATCAGAAAATTGACATTGATACCACCATTAAATTTATAGACTCCATTCAAATTTTACTAATTGTTTCAGTAAAATCCTTTATAAATTGAGGATCCAATCTAAGATTACTTGTTGTGTTTAGTTGCCATGTCCTTCAACTTGGAATAATTCTTCAGTCTTTCCTTGCGTTTTATGTACTTGATATTATTTAAGTGTATAGGACTGTTATTTTGTGTAGTAGTCCGCAACCTGAATTTGTTTGATTTTTCCTCATGATTAGATTCAAGGTATGCTTTATGACAGGAATACGAGAACAGTGATGCTATATTCTTCTTGAAGCATCATATGAGGAGGTCCATGATGTCATTTTGTCCCATTCTGGGTGTTGTTAAATTTTGCTACTTGGTTATGATTATGTCTGCCAGGTTTTTTGTACTACTTATTAATAAGTTATTAACAAGTATTTTGATAGGATAGATTTTGGCACTATAAATATCCTGATCCTCATCAAACTATCACCAGCTAGTTTTGGCATCCATCAATGATTTTTAGGTCTGAACAATGACAACTCAATTTCTTTAACTAAAATTCATGGGTTTTATGGAAAATAAGGGCTAGGAAATGACTATAAAGCAATGATCAGCCCTTGAGTATGCAGGCTAATTGGGAAAGTAAGAAATAGACACAGACAGGGAACATGAGCTATCTGATGAAGTGTCAGGCTGGTGATGAACTGAAGTTCCATAGCTGTTGAGAAGAGTATGACATGGAGGGGTAGTTTGGGTTTCAAGCTGGCTAGGCTGTAAGGAAGATGTAACCCTGGGAGGAGAAGAGATGTTGAGGCAAAAGCAAAGCACAGGAAGAAAGAAACTGATGCTGTAAGAGCAGAAGTTTTTATAGGGAATATGGGGGAGACAGGAATAAAAATTTTGAGTTGAGAACCTGTTTCACTGATTTTCAGGAACATATGGTCAAATCCATGAAATAATCAAATAGGAAACAGTACTGGAAAATTTTGAGTCCTACAGTAGTTTCCACCCTTTTAATAACCAAGAATCCATTTCATTATCTCTTCTGCAAATTCCTACAATATTATGGCTGACCATCATTTCTCATCTGCATGGAAAGTAATATTTTCAGTCAAAAGTGATTTTTTTCTAATCCTACAAAAGCAAAGCATTTTGATAGTTTAACTAATTTGAGCAGTTTTATTGTGGCACGAACTCTAATTTTATTGAGTTTTTTTGAAATATTAAGAATAGTTGGAGGATTCTCGTTGTTCATGGACTCTTAGAATTTGGAAATACTCATCTACTTTAATAATTTCATATTATAGATAAGGAAATAACAAGCCCAGAAAGGTTAAGTAACTTGCCCAAGGTCACACAGTCATTGATGGTCATCCCAGAACTAGCCCACAGTCTTGACATTAACCCAGAACCTGTTCCTTTGTCTTTCTTCTTAGTTGAGGATTTTATTATATTCTAATTTGTATTATTTTCACTTTTTTTTTTGCATTAATCATTTCCTCCAAAGATTTTAAACTCTTTGAAAAAAGGCAATGTAATTTAGTTTTTTGAATAATAATGATAGCAATATGTGAAAATTATTCCTAAACAACAGACTCAGTACTAAATGCTTTGTAGACATTGCTCATTTAAGCTGTCTAACAACTCTGTGGAACAGGTATTATCAGTCTCACTCTACAGGTACAGAATCTGAGCTTTGTGAAGGTTAAGAAATTTGCCTACAATCATGCAGCTAGTCAAGAGTAGAACATAGGTTTTGGTGTTTTTTTGGGGTTTTTTTGAGATTTTATTTATTTATTTGAGAGAGAGAGAGTGGGGTGGAGGCAGAGGGAGAAGCAGGCTCCACACTGAGCAGGGAGCCTGACTCAGGACTCAATCCCAGGACCCTGGGATCATGACCTCAGCCAAAGGCAGACGCTTAACTGACTGAGCCACCCAGGAGCCCCAAGAGTAGAACATAGGTTTAACCCCAGGTCCAGTCTTCTCCAAAGCCTTTGTTCTGTCTACCAGCTAAGCGGCCTCTGAGGGTAGTCGTAATGCTTCATTCCCTAACTTAGCCAGAGGGCCAAGTCCAATGATTTTTTGAGGTCCCTTACGATGCCTAGCTTTCAGAAAGACATGAATGTCATAAAAGCATGGGTATTTGTTTTCTGAGATCAATAAGTTACTACAAAATATACTAAATTTATCAAAATGAACACATGGAAGTCTCCTCTATTTTTACAAGACAGTTGGAAATATATTGAATCAGAGAATTTTCACATTTCCTAAGATGTTTGGCATTCATTTTATTGTTTATTTCTTCTTATCAATTTTGTCCTTTGCAGGCAATTTTTCCTACAGGCAATTTTCCAGCAAAAATATCCCTACTCCCTTGGAATGCTTCTGTTCATCTGTAAAGCCTAAAGGGTAATATTGGACATCTTTAATAAACATGTCACTTCTCTTGAGCTTTTGAATGGTCGCCATTCAGGAGCAAGGGGGCCAGAGGTGGGGCCTCAGGGACCACCAGCAGAGTAGAAAATATTGCAAACATTGGGCTGGGGAGAAAGGATGACACCAAAGCTGTGTGGGAAAGAGAGAGAGCTGTTTGAAAATGCAAGATTGCTTGGCAGGAAGAACACCAATTGAGAAATTAATGGTGCCCCCACATATTTAATTGAATGCAGGGAATTTAATCCTGAGACATCTTGAGTGGGAGCTCACTCTCCTGTTTCCTGTCGGATTTGGCAGTGCCCTGTTCTGTTATTGAGACTGGGCCCTGGGAAGGGAGGGGCTTCAGCTGATAGGGGGACACCTCTGCCTTCACTTTCCTGAGAGTTGCTTTAGCACGGTAGAGGCCAGACCCAGAGTTCCAAAAGCCTTTCCCACATTCTTGATGCATCCTCCAAGGCAGGCTTTCCCCCTTATTCCTTTCTTTTCAGTTTTTTCTTTTGTTTTGTTTTTAACATTTGCTTTAGATATGCTACACTGTGTAGTGGTTTTAACCCTAGTCATGCATTAAAATCACTCTTCTGTATTGTTGGACTTTTTTAACCACATGAATTTATTGTTTCAAAAAAATAAAGTGACTCCAGGGCACAGAAATCTTAATTTAATTGGTCTGGAATGGGGCCTGGGCACCAGTACTTACAAGCTCCCCAGTCGGTCCCAAAGTACAGCCCTAATGTGATTCTCAGCCTGGGACCCCCAGAGGTCCTCACGAACTACTTTGACTATTTCAAAGAGCCCCGGGACAGTCATCTATTTTACCCGTGATAAACTTAACACCGAGTCTTCTCTTGGCTGGAACTAAATCAACACCTGTGGTAACAGCCTGTCACTTTCCAAAGACAAACTCTGAGAAGCAGAGTTTCTAAAAGAAAACAGAAGTGGAAAATTAATTATTAGTTTATAAATAGTTTCTACATAGATAAAATCTTTCAAAACCGAGTGGATCATGGACGAAAGTAAATAAAAGGGTACTTTGACATGATAAAATTGGGAAGCAATCTGATAAGGTTATCTTTTAAGCTGGTATTAAAGTTAGCCTTCAAACATACAAGAACAAATAAATGAAAGACATACCAGAAAGGCCCTGGTGGCAGGCCAAGCCAGCTATGGGATTTTATATTTGTCGTGGAGAACGTGCTCTCTGATATGCAAAGGGGGAAGTTGGTGATCTTTGTCTCTGAATGCACCTGCATTCTCTTGCTATAGGCAGTAAGTAGCACAGCATCTCCCAATCACCCCATCTCGCATCTATCAATCCCATTAGGACCAGACCCTTCAAGACCTGTCTGAGAAAAATCACAGAGGGAAGTACTAGAGATTATTTCTATTGTCTGCCAAGTTGGTCTCTTGCTATCATCCGGAAATGTTTAACATAAGTGAATCTTTAATTAACTTCAAAAAGTGCCTGTGCTTGGTTTCAGGTATGTAAACATGGCAGGACAAAAGTCACTAATGTTTGGCAAGGGGAGTTCTGAAAACATCAATTAGAAAGAGTTGGTATGAACACCCGATGAACACCCACCTTGACAGTAGGAATGAAATTAGTGCTAAATATGAGGATCCTTCTTACTACACCAAATATTTGTTCATGATTATACCCTGGGGAAGTGAAATGAAGCACATTTGGGGGATTGTATTTTATTTATTCATACATTTAATAAATATTTAAAGAGAATGTACCATGCACTAGATACTGCTCCCAGCACTAGAAATAGAGAAATGAGCAAAATAAACAAAATCTACTATCCCCATGAAGCTTAGGTCCTGGAAGGGACTGTAGATGTTGGAAGTCAAGAAGAGTGCACACAAAACAGCTATTCCTTAAAACTCTGTATTAAAACATTTGTAGTTCAGGCTTCTAAATAAACATGTGCCTCCTTTGGATACAGAAAACCAAGCTATTCCTTCTAACCCTTCACAAGAATATTTTTAACTCACAGCTTCACATTGTCTGAATTGATTAAATCAAAATCTAACTAAGAGCAAAACATAATTGTATGTTCTTACGTTCTCCACCCCAACAGTTTACAACTTAGCGTTTACTAGCCCGGGAGCTGGGGTCATTCAAGTAGAGCTTGCTTCTTTAGAGATGATAAGCGAAACAATGCACTGTGTTTATGGACTTAGAGGTGAGAAGAGAAAGAAAAGCACTCAGGAAATCTGAAAAGGAGTTTGGAGACCAGTAAAGAAATTCAGGGGACATTGACATTCAAATCAGATACTGCCATGTAATAAATATTTGCTGAATATTTCGTTTGCCAGCTAGATTCCGTAGATAGGGTGACATTGTGTCTCTTAAGACGTTAGTACTTTGTATGTACAATTGTACTGTATAGGATACATTTCAGCTCTCGTTTCCAGTTGGTAATCCCCTGAAAAAAAATCGTATAATGTGTCTGTGGCTGAGTGTAAAATTATCTTGGGGAGAGCTTCTGTGAGAGTATTGAGGCAAATGCTAATTGTACCACCTTCTTGGCTTGAGTGTTTTTCAAGGAACAGTTATAAAGCGTTTAAGGCAGAGAAAGTGATTGAGAGTCAGAAAGTATTCTAGCAGCTGAAACCCTACTCTTGAGATAAGAGCTACCTTGCCTAAAATACAGTGAATGGCAGCCTTGGGACAAAGAATCAATGTGAAGAGGTGCAGCCACATGTCTTCTGAAAGCCCTACAGCATTGTCACATTTTTCTGAATATTTATAAAAAGTAGTTTTCCAGGAGTATGGACTTGTCAAGGAAAGCTAAATGTTCACTGCATAATGGGGGGTTTCATGAAGAATTATTAAGGAATTTGTTTATTGAATTAATTAATTGTCTTTTGCTGTGTGCTTAGCTGATTGCACAGTGCCTCTGGCTTGTCATAGGAGCTAAGCCAATATCTGTTGGTTAAGTGATTACTGTATGAATTAAGTGACTAGAAAGGTAGACAAAAAGAATGTGTTCATCATTGCCTACTGCATAGATTCATCAAATCATAATGTTGTACACCTGAAACTAATTTAATGTTGTATGTCAACTATACTTCAATTATTTAAAAAAAATGTGTTCACTACAATGTTATTTATAATAACAATTGAAACATTAAGAAAAATCTATATCTCCAAAATCAGGAGACTGTTTAAATAAACTAATTAAATTAATAATAGTACAATCATATGACAATGTATCATGTAGTCATTAAAAAGAGTCTTACAAATATTATTTTTCATGGCATGAGAAAATTCACATAAAGTCATGTTAAGTTAAAAATAGGATATATATGCATACACAGAGAGGAATATTTGGGAGTAAATGCAATTGTTAACAGTGGTTGTATTCAGATAGCAAGATTAGATTATTTTTCCCTTTATGTTTTTCTTTTCAAATTTACTACAAGAATTATGGATGCTTTTTAATCAGAAAGAAAATCAGTAGTAATTTGGCATGAGTTATATGGATTGAAAGATGATCTTTGCAAAATTTTTATAGCAGGGAAAACAAAGCTAAGTTGGTCAAAGTCATTTTTCATGCAGGGCTCAGAAAGAGCACATAAACTTCATTGGGAAAACACCTCAGTATTGAGATTAAATTAAGTTACACCATAAGGAAAGCCTTTATGGTGAGGGACAGTCATGTGAACAGATAACATCATTACTTGCGAGGACTGAGACAAAGCCATGTAGTAGGGACCTGGGGCAGAAAGGAAAGACCCTGCAGTGGATGCCATTGCTGCCCTGTCCAGATTCCCTTCTTCAACCTGTTGTATCCAACTTACAGCTGCTGTGAGTTTTGGCTGCTGGAGGCTCACAGCTGCCTTCTTCCATGGAGAATATTGCAACTTCCTCTCCTAGGTGCGGGGGGCACCAGCATTGTTTAGAAGTTCAGTAGCGGCTGTCCCATGTAGATCAGGATTAACGATAGGAGATTCTGCTATCGAACGGTGCTCTCTGATAACAATGGGGATGATAGGATTTCAGAATAACAGAGGCCAGATGGCCAGAAGCTAGGTGGGCAAGATCATCAAAGTGCACAGCAGATGGATTAGCAGGCTCTGCTCAGAGATTTCTGGAGCTACCTAGTGGAAGATGGTGTTTCCAGAATGAGATCGATGGGCAAGGAATAAGGGTCTTGCTTAATGTGTATCATCAATCAAAATAGATCATGAATAGATGAGCAGAAGACTAAGGTCTACCACCTCAGTAGAAAATCATCATCTCTTAGTCAGTTTACAGACTTGAGCTAATTCTTAGACCATAACGTACTGCTTGAAGTAATGGCAAGTTCCTATGAGGAAGGATCTTGAAACACCATGGAAAGTGTATATAGCAGTGTTTCCCCCAGTCTTTCTACAAAAGGGCCAATGGCCATTTACTCAAATAAACATACACTGGGGAAAGTGGGTTGTTGAATCAGGGATCTGAGTTGATTATGATACCGAAAAACCAAGAGTACCATCATGGATCCTCCTGTTAGAGAAGGGCCATATGTGAGTCCAGAGTTCTAGGCTAGGTCCATCTCAAATTGGGTCCACAGGGTTCATGAACCCACCTGGCAGCTATTTCCTGACTCACTAAAATTATAATCAAGAGGGGAGGGGGGTGGGAGGATGGGTTAGCCTGGTAATGGGTATTAAAGAGGGCACGTTCTGCATGGAGCATTGGGTGTTATATGCAAACAATGAATCATGGAACACTACATCAAAAACTAATGATGCAATGTATGGTGATTAACATAACATAAAAAAAAGAAAATTATGATCAGCATAGGTGTACTTAACACAATGACTAGTGGAAAAAGTTGTTACAGTAGGAAAAACCAAGTGAATAGCCCCCTTAAATGTTTAAGGTAATGTATCAAAAACAATATCACATCCCAGATGGAAAGGCAGAGATTGGTACCACCCTCAAAGACTTAAAAGGTGAATGGATCATGGTCTTCATCAGCTCCATTTAATTTACCGGTCATGAAATAACTACAGATAGAATGACTCAACCAGTTAATGTCAGTCAGCCGCTAAATACCACCTCTAAACATCATAACCAGATCTTAGAAAACCTCTTCCAAGATGGAGGGAATTTCATGTGAGAAACAACTGGATACAGGTGTTACAGGGGATAGAGTATCATACATGCTGTTGGTGCCCTGCCAAGATCCCTTTTTTCCAGGCCAGTGCACTTATCCCACAGCTAGTGTGAGTTGGTCAGCTAATGGCTCATACCTGCTCTTTTACCTGGAAAAGTGCCCTTGAGCAAATGGGAATTACCTGTCCAGAGAGGTATTTTTCAGTTAACTGAGATCTATTTCGTGGAGTCATCTCTTAGCCTGAAAAAAAAAAAAAAAAAGAAAAGAAAAATGGTCATTTCTGTCTGTGAAATATAAACTAACTCATTTCTCTATTTATTTCACAATAACTTCCTAAACACTGATTAGAGCCAAGCATTGTGTTACCTGTTAGAGAATATCAAGAGGGAAATCGACTCTCCCCTGCTTTTTCAGAACTTACGCTTTAGGGTCATATCTGAGTCTCCCTCAGTTTGTCTGGAAAGGTGACAGCAGAGTATGCTCTGGACACAGAAGGGAGAAAACCAGTGGCTTTCTGAAGGGAGGGTGATAGGAATAGTTTTCCCTAGTACAGGCAAAAGTGGGTGCACCATCTGTAGAGAATTTTAAGCAGTGATAAAGACCAACTAAACGTCAGTATGCACTTTATTATTATCATGAGCTGGCAATCCTAAACAATGGTAGTATTAATGCTCACTCCCTACCCCCCCCCCCCCATATACCACTGAAAAGAATCCTAATATTCCTTTTTGGAAATCTCTAGACAATTAGGCTTAGCCTTTCCCCAAGGTGAGGGGTCCCAACAAGCCTCCATTATCACTTTAGGAGTGGTTGGAAGAACTTTAGAGCAATCTGTCCCAAAATAACCTTAAGAGTCCCCACCCTTGAGTGCCCCCAGGAAAGCTTGGGCAGTTCGTTATGATTAGACTCTTGCTTTTGTGTGGGGCTGGGGCAGGAAGTGAGGAGGGTTGAGCCAGCACACCATAAATTTGCCTCATCATAAGCTTGTATATTTTATCTAGAGTGAGGATGCTTTGGGAAAGGTAGAAGGGGATGAATGAAAAGAGGGGACAGAATCAAACCCCTTCTGCAAGTCAGAGGAGTTTGGCTTCTGTGGGCTCTGAGAGAAGAGTTGATCTCTTAACCTGTGTTGGCAAAGATTTAAAGTCACTTATTCTGGCAGGGAAAGTCAAAAGATCAACTGTTCATTCCTAGGGATTTGGAGGTAGTAACTTGCTTAGATTTTGTTAGTAAAAAGAGATAATTAAGGTTCTAAATAACTATAGACTTCTTCCTATTCAGTGAGCTTACAAAACAAGGTTATAAGTCTTAAAACTTTTACAACTTAGCTGAGTTGATCCACAATAGTCATCAGAATGGAATAAAAAATGATAAAATGACCAAATGCATTGCTTTTCAAACTTGAATTTCATTATGCTCTGATTTGGTATAGTATTGTACTTGATGAGAGAGACTGAAAAAATATAGATTATATTTTATGCGTTGGATAAATTTTTCATACATGAAACTTTCCTTCAGGAGCCTTGGAATAAGAGCAAAGGGAAATCAAAAGGTTATTTGGTGAAACTTAGTAATGACCTGCATGGTCTAATACTAAAGCCAGTAGCCACATGCAGCTATTTAAATTTATAAAAATCAAACTAAACGAAAAATTCAGTTCATCCGTTGATCTAGCCACATTTAAAAAAATATTTTTGTTTTCAAATAATTTAAGGCTCACACAGAAGTTGCAGAAATAATACAGAGTTCCCATGGACTCTACTCCCAGTTACCCCCAATAATATCTTATATAACCACAGCATAGTTATCAAAGCCAACCAATTGATGGTGGTACCATACTATTATCTAACTATCTAATTACTATAATAATTATATGGTTTGGATTTTTGCCAGTTTTAATATGCACATTTTGGGGGGTGTATAGTTCTATGACATTTTATCATGTATATAGATTTGTGTAACCATGATCATCATCAAGATTATCATCAACTGTTTCATCACCTCTTACAATCACACTGTCCCTCCAACCCGACTCCTGACAAACATGATCTGTCATTCATCAATATAATTTTGTCATTTTGAGACTGTAACATTAATATAATTGGTTTTTCATTATGCATCATAATGCCTTGGAAATCCATCAGGTTATGGCATATATCAACAGTTTGTTTCAGTATTGTTCCATTGTATGGATGTCTTAGTCCATTTGGGCTGCAGTAACAAAATGCCATAGACTGCATGGTTTATTAAAAAACAGAAATATATTTGTTATCATTGTGGAGGCTGGGAATTCTAAGATCAATCTGTGTACAGATTGGGTGTCTGGCAAGAGCCCATTTTCTGCTTCAGACAACCATCTTTTTGCCGTGTCCTCACATGCTAGAAGGGGGTAACAGAGTTCTATGGGTTCTCTTTTATAAGGGCATTAATCCTATTCATGAAAACTCCCCCCTCATGACCTAATCACCTCCGAAAGGTTCCACCTCCAAATACTATCACAATAGGCATTAGGATTTAACATATGAATTTGAAAAGTGGGGGTCCACATTCAGTCTATAGCAATGGATATACTATAATTTGTTTATCCATCCACGTGTTGGAAGGCATTTATGTTGTTATCAGTTTTTGATTTACAAATAAAGCTGCTACAAACATTCTTGTTCAGGTTTTGTGCTGATTTTTTTTGGCTGGTGGTTTATCAATTACTAAGAGAAGCCCTGGCTATAATTGTGGGATGTCTATTTCTCCGTCCAGTTTTGCAATTTTTGCTTCATATTTTTGCAGGTTCGCTGCTTAGTACATACATATTTAGGAGTGTTATATGTTCTTACGTAACTGATCTTTTTTACAATTTTATAATGCCACTTTTTGTCCTTGTTAATTCTCTTTGCTCTGAAGTCTACTTTGGCTGATATTAATATAGACACTCCAGCTTTCTTTGATTAATGTTCACACAATATACCTTTTTGCATTCTTATACTTTAGGTTACCTATATCATACCTATATTTGAACTGAGCTTCTTGTAGACAGCACATAGTTGGATTATATTTTCTAATCCATTTTGCCAGTCTCTGTCTTTTAATTGGTGTGTTTGAGCCATTTACATTTATTTATTTATTTATTTATTTATTTATTTATTTATTTATTTATTTTATTGTTAAGAGTTCAGTTTTTTATTAAATAGGTTACAGAGGAGGTTTAGTCAGAAAGACCAAAGCCCATGTCATCGTCAGACTCCTCTGATTCTTCTTTCTTTGCTTTCACTTTCTTCTCCACAGCTGGGGCATCGGTAGTGGAGGGAGCAGGACCTCTTGATGGGGCAGCACCGGCTCCTGGGGCAGAACCACCAGCCCCGACATTGCAGATGGGCCCCCCTGATGTTGACATTGGCCAGGGTCTTTGCAAACAAGCAGGGTCAGAAAGGTTCAACCTTTACACCCACTGCTTTAAAGGGAGCATTGATCCTATCCTCCATGACCAGCACATCATCGTCATGCAGGATGAGGGCTGAGTCCATGCAGACGTGCTCCCAGGCCGAGGCCATGGTGCGGCCGAGTGGCTGGATGAAGTGAAGCTTCCTCGGTGTGATCGAGGACTTCAGTGGCAGCTGAGGAAAGGGGGCTAAGCCATTTACTTTTAAAGTCATTAGTGATATGATAGAATTTAGGTCAGCTCCTTTATTGTTTTCTGTTTGTTCCCACTGCTTTTTGTTTCAGTTTTCCCTTTCATGCATTGCTTGTTGGAGTATTTTTATGACAGTTACTTAAAAACCTTGTCATTTCATTCCAACCTCTGTGTGATCTTGGCAGGGCATATGTTATTGACTTTCCTCATTTGAGCTATGGCTTTTCTGGTTCTTGGTATAATGAATGATTTTGGATTGATTCCTGAACATTTTGAGTATTATGTTAAAAGACTGAGGTTTCTTTTTAAATCATATATTTTAGCAGGCAATCAACCCTGAACATGTCTGGACTCAGTTTTGTGGACTGTGGTTTGAATGTTAATTTAGTTTCAAAAGCTTTGCAGTGTTATTTTGGTCTCCCTCACCTGTGTGCTTCTCTGAGTCCAATCTGTAAATGTGGTATTGCACACCATATTTCAGTTCTATAAGTGTTTGCTGTGTTCATTTTGGCAGGTTTCATGCACATAAGCCATTTTTCGGGGGTGGGGGTGGGGTGGGGGAAGAACAAGCAATCCAGAACTTTAATCATAGAATTAAAAGAGTCTTTTTTTTCTACCTTGTTTCTCTTCATAATTCTTCCCCCAAGTCTCTAGTGTGTTGTCATTGCTTAGTGCCACCAAGCCACATTTTAAGCCCTCAGTAGCCACATATGGCTAGCAAGTTCTGTATTGGACAGGGCAGATAGAGAAAATTTCCATCATCTCCGAAAATTCTATTGTATAGGGCTGGTATACATGAATACCTTTCTCTTCATGAGCTTAAATCATTCCTGCTTCTCTTAAAGATGATAACTTATAAAAACAAAAGTCAAAAATAGGGAGAGTGATAGACATTGGGGAGGGTATGTGCTATGGTGAGCACTGTGAATTGTGTAAGACTGATGAATCACAGACCTGTACCTCTGAAACAAATAACACATTATATGTTTAAAAAAAAGAAGAAGAAGATAGCAGGAAGGGAAAAATGAAGGGGAGGAAATCGGAGAGGGAGATGAATCATGAGAGACTATGGACTCTGAGAAACAAACTGAGGGTTCTGGAGGGGGGGCGGTTAGCCTGGTGATGGGTATTAAAGAAGGCACGTACTGAATGAAGCACTGGGTGTTATGCACAAATAATGAATCATGGAGCACTACATCAAAAACTAATGATGTAATGTATGGTCATTAACATAACATAATAAAAAAAAATACCAAAAGGAAAAAAAAAATAGGGAGAGTGAGAAAAAAAGAATTTTAAAACTTGAAGATTTAAAAAAAAAGTGGTAACAAGAAAAGATAGGAGAGAGACATTGTAAATACCCAAATGGAGCAAATCTTAATTAAAAAAAAAAAAAAAAGCAGAGCAAGCTCCTAAACACAGGCTCTCCTAGTCCCCATACTTAGATAGTTTCATGTGCCAGAGACCAGGATGTCTTCTCAGAGCTGTGTTTCAAAAGCAGTAGGTCTGAGCTTCAATTGCCATTCCCTTAACCTCATTCTCTGTAGTAAAAGAGATATTTACCATCAGAATCTTAGAGAGCAAAAGCCACTTTAAAACAATGTGAAATTCAAATGCTACTTCAAAATACTGTGCACCCAAAAAAATACACACTTGGGTGTGGCAAGGCTAGCTTCCTTGCCAGTTTTAGACTTGTCCAAGTTTATGAGTACCAAGCCCCCACAGGGACTTCCAGTTATGGATACTCGCTCCTACACAGGCCTTGATGAGATGAAACTCAGTGCTCTTCTGGTCAGTGAAGAAGAAACATTGTGGATCTCTGCCCTTGTTCATCCTTCAGTTTGACAGACAAAAGAGAGAACCCGGATGCTGTTCTGAAAGCAGCTGGAAGTGTGGACATCTAGTGCAGAAACAAAGGCAGTTCCTAACCCCAGGGTCTCAGAGAAGAGAGAGGAACTGTCAGGGGAGTGAAACTAGAGATCTGAGAAGTAAAGAAAGGTAACCTAGAGAGCAATGGAGAGAGGGAGTCCTGAGGCACTAGGAGGCAGGGGACAGTTCAGAGTTAATCTTACAAGGGGAAAGTCCTTTCTAGAGACTCTCTGGAGGCGGACACTGAGGGATAGAAATGGTTGGGACAAAAGTTGCTTTCTTCAGAACAATCCACACATTGGTTTCTCCTCATAGAATTTCCAAGAACTAGGGTTTTCCTTTCCTAGTACACAGCTCAGAACAAATTTCCTGAAAGAGGTGTTCAAAAAATTGTTCTCTCTTCTTATACGTTTTGCCAAAATTTCTCTAAGATTCTCAAATTTCATCTCAATGCCTCTTCACCTTTATCATCACAACATAAGGGAGATACCAAGCACTATACCTGCTATGTGTATATTTTCACCACCAGTATCATATTTAAAACAGATTTCAATCTAATTATTAAAAAAACAGGTTTTCAATACAACTATGATTGGAGAAAAGGGAATATGGCCACACAGAAGTGAAAGAGATACACTAAGCCAAGAGGAAAACTAACAGTATTATTTTGGTGTGCTTATTAACAAATTATAATAAAAAAAACCTAACAACAATTTTCAGATTCAACAGACATTTTCCCAAAATGGTGTCAGAATGTGGTAGAAACAGTTCTAATGGGACTCATATGAAACCAGAAAGATTTCTTGTTCTATTATTTAGTACCTGGAAAAATGACCCAAGGTCTCAGCTTCAATAATGTGGAAAAAATCATGATGCCTATCTTGCAAATTCCTTATTAGGATTCCATGAGAGAATGCATGTGAGGTGCTTAGCATACTGCCTGGCACAAACCTGGCACACATCGAATGTCATCTTTCTTCTTTTCTCCCTTTATAACTTTGTGATACCATCAGTTCTGTTGGGCCTTCACCCTTTCCCCTATCCATCCATGCTGCCCGCCCGGTGCTCTCTTCTCTTCTGGGCTCACTATTCTCTTGAAGAAAACCCTAATTGCGACAATTCTCATGTGTTTTATAATGAGGTATTGTTTCTATCGATCCAAATAATGTATTTAAATAAAGTGCCTGGGGAAATAATGGATTGGATTCATCAATAGCTTTTTGACTCTTGCAGTTCCCCCATTTGTCCACTGGGTTTGCTGGTGAGCAGTTGATTCACATTTACTTTATTGGACTAATTCAGTGTTCATGTCTTTTTACAGTGTTTATCTTTATTCCCAATTATTCTAACCCACTGAAAGAAAGCAAGGCCCTTAATAAAATGGAGCATGAAGTTTCAATTTTCACATGAGTCCCACTTGTGAGTAGTGCGTTCTTTTGTCTTGGGCTCAGCGCATGGGGCAAATCAAAAGAGGATGGGAAGAGTTTTGTCCGTGTACAGAGCTGGAGCACTGCATTACGTTGATAGTATTGAAGAATCTGAAGCTCTTCTTTTAGTCTGTGTAGGGAATAAAACTAGGACGAATCATTTTATACCCATGGGAAGGATTATAAATATGATAAACCTTTCTCAATATTAGTGCTTTGAACTTGCTGAATGCCTTTCAGCAGTGGATTCCAACACCCTTCTCTGACAGTAAGACCCAGGCCCCTCAGGATGGAGGAATTACTTCCATTTTATAGTTAGGGAAATGAATGCAAGGAGTGAATTGCTTGAGAACACAGAATAAGTCCCCATCATGCTTGTATCTCAAGAACTCAGACCAAATCTAACCTCTAGGCTACTCTTGCCCCCACATAATTATTTTGTAAAAGGAAAACAATGATTTCAAATGTATATTCAGTTAAGCATAAGGATACATCCCTTTCCACCTGTTTTAACACGTTTTTGAAGTTTTGCTTATTTTTTACATTGGCAGGATTTTCAGATGATTAACTCTGAGTGTCTTTTGTTTTAAGTGATTCGTGTAGGGGATGAGAGAGATTGGATGATTAAGGATCTTTCCACTAATTTATGTTCAGTTTAGTTGGGTGGTGACTGATAGAGGCTATTCCAATTCTGGAAAAGGTAATATACTGGTCATGTTAACCTAGTCTTGGGGAGGGGTGGGGAGCAGAGTTCCAAAATGAAAAATGACAGAATTTATATTAAGTCATTTGGGTTCTATGCAGGAGAGTCCTGTTGAAACCCTATGAAGATGGACATAGAAGTACAAAAGGGATTAGTCTTAGAAACAGAAAATGAACAAAAATGTAGGACAAGTCCCCTGGAAGAAGGAGCACTAGAGAAATGAAGTAGCATCAGCAAGGCTGATACCACCAATGTTAACCTGCAAACAGACTTTAGGAGAGGCATGTGACCTCACTGGACCAGGGGGATCAAAAGAAATAGGCAGCCAGGTGATGAGGAAATGGGCAACTAGGAAGACAGTTCTATCACAAATGCCCTAGAGAATAAGATACAATAAAATATATTCCTAGTTTCTAGATGGGAAT
The DNA here is from genome assembly GCF_029215605.1 of Mirounga angustirostris. Taxonomy (NCBI): domain Eukaryota; kingdom Metazoa; phylum Chordata; class Mammalia; order Carnivora; family Phocidae; genus Mirounga; species Mirounga angustirostris. Next base: position 108,183,879 of record NW_026991716.1, read on the forward strand.
TTGCATCTATTTAATTGTCTAGTAGAGGTGCAACAGATCAAAAAGTAACTGTAAATTATCACTAATCTAAAGGCCAACATTTAACTATCAAGACTATAAATGGAATAATAATTGAACACCATTACCCATGCAGGGCACTGCATCAATACAGGCTTCTCTTTTTTTTTTTTTTTTAAGATTTTTATTTCTTTATTCATGAGAGACAGAGAAAGAGAGAGAGGCAGAGGTAGAGGGAGAAACAGGCTCCCCAGTGAGCAGGGAGCCCGATGCGAGACTCAATCCCAGGACGCAGGGATCATGACCTGAGCCAAAGGCAGACGCTTAACCATCTGAGCCACCCAGGTGCCCCAATACAGGCTTTTCTAATACCTCCACCCCTTCCGCAAATGCACAAAAGCTTTGGAGGCAACATATAGCCTCTGTCCAATCCTCATCAAAGGGGAAGCATCAGCTTTAGCAGCTGGCAGGTCACTCCCTATTTCTTCTTTCCTTCCTTTCAGTTTGTAGGATCCAGAAACAGGAAGTGATATTTACTCCTTGGTCTTAATAGAACAATGATGGACACTGTGAATGTACTCCACTCTGAATGTTGACCACAGCGGGGAAACATTCCCACAGGAATATTTATAAAGCTTGTGCTTTCGTTTTTGAACATCCAAGCGATGTTTCTCACAATTTTTAAAAAATCAAGGACGAATTGACATTTCAGTTAAAGGAGAAATAAGCCCCACAGAACCAGAAGAATCCACATGAGCCTTGTCCAGATATATGCATGGTTCTGAGTCTGTGGGAAGGGACAGATGCAATTTGAAAATGTTTTTATGAAAGGGATCTTATGCATAAAATGAGTAAAACATGATTTGAGACCATCTCACCCAAATTCTATTCAACTTTCACTTATGTCATATAGAACACTTCTGTCCGTGTTACCATGCAAACTACATGTCTGGGGCTTACATTTCCATTTTTTCCATAAACAATGAAAATAGCACTGTGTTAAGCAGAACTTTTGCTGCACTTCTACTGCTCTCTTCCCATGACCTTCCTTTTGGAAAAAGTCATACCTTGAGCCATGGTTTCCATACTTGTTCAATAGCACTTGACGCCCGGGCATAGAAACAGACAAAACATTATTTTACTAGTGTATTTCTTCATATAATTAATTTATAACATCGACTTATTACTAAATCAATCATTGAGCACAGCCAGTATTTTTATTTGGAAAGTAATTTGAAATCAATCTCAGTATTTCATTTTTTGCTGTATTTCGTCTTGGTTGCACAGTACTAAGAATAAAATCCTAATTCAACCCCAGAAGTCTTTACAAAGGGTAACACTTTTGCAGATTTCCCCTTGCAATCTCCATATACTCTCCGAAAAAGTGGGTAGGAATATTTCATTTCAAAAACTGTATCATCAGCAATATGTAATAACTGTTCATTCCTTTTCATAAATATAAAAGCCAGAAGAGAAGCACCCAAGTTTACAGTGTCGTAAACTGTCAAATAGGGTAGCTTGTCATTTGTTTTTGCACAAATGTGTGGTTACATAGGGAACAGAGCAGGTTCTGGGCAGATCCCCAGGCCTGACACAGCATTTAACCGAGCCCAGCATTCATATAACACAGTTGTGTGCTTATACATGAGCACACATGAGTGGGCCTGAATTTTTAAAGGAACGTTTAAGCATCATTACGTTTCTAGTCAATGGCACATTTAGAAATAAAAATATTTTCAGAGAAGGCAGGAGAAGTTATATTCTGAGTCTACACAAAAATGAGTTAACCTGAGTGTACAAGTTAAGACATTAGTGGTGTCAAAAGAGTTAATTTAGGGGCGCCTGGGTGGCTCAGTCAGTTAAGCATCTGCTTTCAGCTCCCAGGCTCCTGGAATCAAGCCCCATGTCAGGCTCCCTGCTCAGTGGGGAGTCTGCTCCTCCTTCTCTCTCTGCCATTCCCCCTGCTCCTGCTCTCCCTCAAATAAATAAATAAAATCTTAAAAAAAAAAAAAAAGAGAGTTAATAAACAGCACATCAAACACACCTGCCATTTCTATTCTTTTCTCAAATAAAATTCAAATCAAATGTTTGCAGCTCCCTGAATCACTTTCCAGAATTCTTCTAGTATCTGACACAGAGCCTGGCCCAGAATCACTAAGAGATGTTTGTTGAGTGGATGACAGATTTTAGCTTAAAAATTCACTGGCATAATATAGCAAAGACTTCTCAAGATCCCCTCGTCCTCTCCAGGGGAGGCAGAAAGAAAACTGAGTCACTCTGCAGTTACCTACCTCTGGCACTTAACCATCTTTAAAGCTTATTTCTCATGCCTACTTTGCAATGGAGGTTTTTACATGTGTGACTGCAGGTCTGTAAGGGAGATATTAGTATTATCCTAATATTACAGCTCAAAAATCAAAATAAAATAATATTTATTAGGGTCTCTTAATGAGTAAAGTGTGGAATTGAGACTCAGAACCTGGGCCATGGAGCCCCTAAACCCATGCATCCCCTACTCTTTCTCTCTGCTCTGGTGCTCTTTACCTCTCCCTCCGTTTCCTGCCTCTCCCACAAACTGAAAGCACTGCATATAGTTTAAAGCCTACTTGGATTTGGGGTTAGTCAAGAAAAGCCATTGGGTCTCATAGATGCACTTATTTACACAAAAAGGATTGGAATCATAATGTATATTATGTATACATATATACTATATAATAAAAAAGCATAAGCATATGATATGTCTACACAGCACATGTATAGAATAAGTTTCATAAGGTTTGGCATAAAGTACATTTCTTATCATATCAGGGCGTTTCACAAGTGAAAGCTTTCCTATTCAGAAATGAACATTTTATTCTTTCCTCTGTAACTTTTTGTTTAAAGAAAATTTTTTGAATGTTTTCTTCCCCTAGATAATAGTGTACTAACCAAATAAACATAGAGTATTATAATTGCCCTGCTGATAATTTTGCTAAAACTCTGAAAAATCATTTCTTGCATAAATAAGACCAGAGACAATAGTCCAGGATCAGGGTTTCTCGGCACACAAAGTAGGCTTTGTCCAGTGGATGTTTTCCTTGGGTTTTTTTCTCCTTGATAGAGTGCTAACAAAAGTATAACTTTTCCACTTTGTTCCAGAGGTGGGGGTTTGAAGTCTATTGAGGGCAACTTTGTGCCTTATCTAAGCCTCTCACAGTAGGTCACTTAGGAGGGAAAGCCCCAATTCATTGGTCCCTGGACAGGAAAGAGGGGCCACAGTGGAGACAAGGAGCAGTTCTCTGCTTAAAGGGATCTGGCAGGGTTGCATAGAGGAAGATGTTTATCCCTGTTTATGGCATACCCCTTGTCCCTCTACATTTCCCATGGCTGATGTTACTTTTTATAGCATATCTGACTGTCTGGGAAGGAGCCTTGGAGTTCCAGGCCTTAGAAAGCAAAAAGGAAGGGAGGGAAATCTTCAGTAATGCTATCTGCAGAAGAGTTTCTGGCTTTCAGAATTTACAGAGCAGGTGAATTCTGTGTGTGGGTGTGTACGTGTATGTGTACTTCCTGAAGCACATACATGTGGTACGTATGATGTGGGAGCTTTTCAAATGGATAACTTCATTGAAAGAATCAAAAACTTTTCCTTTATATACTCCTGTAACTTCTTTAGTATATTGAATACATTGTAAAAGGAATATTGAGTATTAGTAATTAGATTGAAAATTATATTCTAATGTCATTTTTGTGGTCTAAGAAACAGGGAGGATCGCACTGTCTTTGAATTTTAAAAATACCTAGGGAAAACACCCAAACTCCTGTGATCTACTTTTACTTTTATCATTGACATTATGATTTTAGTAAGAAAAGAAAGGAAACTTCCACGGAGAGTTTAATTTTAAAGAGGATGCAGAGTATCTTTTAGAAAGATTTTCTTAATCATCTGGATTAATCCTGACTTTCAACTCCAGATAAGAAATAGGATATCCCATAAGGAGGATTTGCAGCATGTAGGGAAGTTTTTGCCAACCAGGAAAGGCTCCCAGGGTCTGAGTTATTAAAGTTAAATTTATTGGTGATTATGCCTAGTTCCTGTATAAATGAAACTTCAAAACAAACACTTGAAAAAGTCAAGAGAAGTCAACTAAATGGCATGTTTTTTATAAGTATAAAAGAAGTGGCCATTTTCAAAGGGCCTCATGGCTTGGCAGATTGAATAAAATGAATGTGAGAGCTTACTGTTAACCCCCGACAAATGCTGACACAGTTGTAGACACACATACACACACACACACACACAGAGTTCACAAGAAATAATAGACAAACTGCCTGGAGATACATGGCTTTAATCCCATCAAGGGGCTCTTGTGACATTGTAAATCAAGGAACTAGAGTTTGAGTAGTTGAGGCTGTCCCTACATCTTCTGGATGGGATTAATTCCATGTAATTCTCTACAGCCTTTTCTAATTGGTTAAGATGTGTGAGATGCCAGGCATAATGGGATCACTGAGCCATCTGCATCTCACACAGGCTCAACTGGGAAAAAAAAAATTATGGTGAGAAGAGAAGCCAGCAATCAGCTCTACCTTATAGGAATGTCGTACTTACTCTTCTCCCCGACACTCTGGCAAATCAAAGCAGTGAGCTGCTACATCGGCAGTGCCCCGGGTGGTAGAAGGGGCAGTTATGCTGTAAATGAGCCTGGACACTACAGAGCCAGGCGCCTCAGTCTGCACGTGGGGTTTCACCTTTCCATAAACATAAATGTGAAGCCCCATGCAAGTATACACGCTGGTTCCGTATAAAATAGATCTTCAAGAAGTTAAGCTGGAACAAAAATAACCTACACCAGATGGAACACTTGTCCAAATCTGTACCTGTTACCTCCTAAGATACTTCACTCATTTGGCCAAGTTAGAAAATAATAAAATCGTCAGTATCCCACAAAGGGCACACGATCAGCTTGCTAGTTGAACCTTTTTCTTTTTCCCCTTATTTGTGAGCGTGCCATATAAATACAACTTGAACCCACAAGGCATTATAACAGTAAACTCAAACAAAAGCATGCTCTAGTGTTACACAATGACCAGGGGACCACATAATGCTCGTTCCTTATTCAGGCTCAATACGCCCGAATAAACCCTGACGCTGATATGCAACTGAGACCAAGCATGTATCCGTGTGCCTCGAAAGCAGTGAACTTGTACATATGTATCCGTGGTGCTCAGAGACCTCAGCACAATCTTGGTGGCTTGGACAACACACCCATAGAGATCTACTTTTTTTTTTTTTAAGATTTATTTATTTATTTAAGAGAGAGAGAGTGCGCACAAGTGGGCAAAGGGAGAGAGACAATCCCAAGCAGACCCCCCGCTGAGTGTGGAGCCCCAGGCTGGGCTCAGTCCCACAACCAGTGAGCTCATGACCTGAGCTGAAATCACCAGTCAGACGCTTAACTGACTGAGCCATCCAGGGCCTGGAGATCTACATTTTTGAGAGAGCTCAGTGAATTTAATTATTTGAGCGCCTGCTACTTTTGATGTGATGATTGGAGAAGATGTGGGAGAAAGAGTGGTTTTCTTGGTAAATAGGATTTGAGGTTACAAAAAAAAAAAAAACAAAACCAACATAAGAGCACATAATAAGAAAAGGTGATAAAGTGGGCTTGATTTTTATAGTTAAATGTAAGAGGGACAAAAAAATTACTCATAAAAATTAAACTTCTAGAATGAATGTATTTAAGAGCTGTGTTTTTTTAAGTAGGTTCCTTGAGCCACCTCCATCTGATTCATTCAGAGTCCTTATTAAAAATGCCTCCCCCACCCCAATACCTTTTCACCCTCCATCCTCCTTGCTTGATTGACAAGAAGTAATCCTTGTCTGTTATGTGCTGGGCCTTCCCCTAAACTCAGAACTGCTTTAAGATGAGGACTGTACTTCATTGATATCTCCAGAGCTTAGCAGGGAGTCTAGCAGATATCCATGTTGCATGAATTAATGCTGATTTTAAGAAAGTGGAATTTCATATGATTTCACCAGTAAATCTGAAATAGTTAATACCACGTGTTCATGTCAGATGGGTCTGAGAATATGGTACTGCCGCTAAAACCTGAGCTCCTGAGCCAATGCTCACATCTTGTTCATAGTCACAGGAAAGGGAATGAACATACATCAGACACTAAATGCCAGGAATGATGATGTCCTCTTCAAACAGTGTCTCATGTAAGCGTCACAATCCCACTGCAAGAAATTGCTACCCATTATGGAGTCAAGTAGTAGAAACTCAAGGAGGTGGGGCTGCATACTCAATTTCTCAGAGCTACAAAGTGGTCAAAGAAAGATGAACTATACCCAACGAGTCTTCTGTCCATTGTTGCAAATTGGGATCAAATGGATTTTATCCATGCCTCAAATATTTGATTTATCCTGGACCTGCCCTAGAAATTAAGAAAATTCCCAAGACAGGGCAATTGATTCTATACCCCATATCTTGGGTTTTCCAATTAGGTCAGACAGGCTATTCAAAAGTAGTTATTTCCAGGGGCGCCTGGGTGGCTCAGTCTGTTAAGCATCTGCCTTTGGTTCAGGTCACGATCCCAGGGTCCTGGGATCAAGTCCCACATCGGGCTCCCAGCTCAGTGCGGAGTCTGTTTCTCCCTCTCCCTCTGCTGCTCCCCCTGCTTGTGCTTTCTCTCACTCTCTCTCCTGTGCTCTGTCAACTAAATAAATAAATAAATAAATAAATAAATAAATAAATAAATAAATAAACAAATAAATAGTTATCTCCAAAGCACATCACCTTAGAGCAGATGGGAAGAGACCCCCTTTCCCCCTGGCTCTCATTCATCCCACCCACCTGCAGCTGGGCTTGGACCAGGATACCAAAGGGCCACAGAGTCACTCCAGAGTTCTAAGCTTCGGGCAGATGGCTCCTCAAGTGTGAGGCAGAACCTAGATCTGCATACAGGCTAGAGTTTCATGGCCAAGAGTCTGTTGCTCTGTAAAGGAACAAAGAAACCATTAAAGCAGCCCTGCACCATTTTTCAAGAGATTTGGAGAAAAAAGAAAAAGGTTAGTGGTCACAAGTAGAGGAAAAATGGAATCTGTATTTTCTAGAGATTGATGTATGTATGCAAATATGTATGTACATATGTATGCATGCTTAATTCCAGGGTCCAGTACAGAGCAAACTAAAGTCTCCTTGGATAAGTTTCCTTTTCTAGTTTGATGAGCATGGAGCTGAATAATCCACTTATACTTGCCACATGTGCTGCTATCTGAGAGGTCTTGACATATACATGGTTAAGATCCCTCAGGGGCCAAAACAGAAAAGCGCCCCAGCAGCCCAGGAAAGCGCATTCAAACACATCTCATTTCCTTAACAAGAGGTCTTCCAGGTAAGATCACGTTTAAAGAAATGTCATTACAAAAAAAGAAGAAAAGAAGAGAGAAAAGTGTTTATATTCCTTTTAGATTACATTTTCCCTTATCTTATGAAAATATTTTAAAAGTATGATACTAGTTATAAGAGGAAGCACCCCCAACCTTAATTAATATCGACAAGGCCTCTTGAATTACGCCTAAATGTTTCTTTAAAAATTAGCACTCTTGCCTTTTTTCTTTTCTTCTTCTTCTTCTTTTTTTTTTTTTTTTTTTGTATTTAGCCCTCAGGAAGTGAGTACATCTACGGTTCAACTCTCTCGTTTTCAGGAACACACTGTATACCAAAATATGAGACTCATTCTGCTTACCAGTTTTTCCACACACATTCTTTTTTTATTACACATGCTTTTTTTTTTTTTTTAAGCTTCCCAACTGTATTTACATAAGGTTTGGGGAAATAGCAGGCAGTTGTAGGGTATGGGGAAATATACCAAATTTTGTAGTGTTTTAACAGGGATTTCATCTGCCAAAGAAAACGCTGACACTGTTCACTGGTGAGCTGTGGCTCAAGTGGCCAAGAAAGATGTATCCTCCCTTTCACCTCAAAGGAGAAGCCTTTTTTGAATTAATAAACAACTGACTTATAAGAAGGACTTCTCCATCCCTAACACCCCACCACCCTTTAAAAAATTCATACTCTCCTTGCAAAAACCACCTTCAGTGTCATAGAAGAATTCTAGACCACAATGTTTTCCTAATCCAGGATTGCTCATCAAAGTCAGGGTTTACGGAGATATTTTTGGTAAACTTTGTTTGCCTCCATCCTAAGAAGGCTACATGAAACAACACCCAGAATTGCCCAAGGAGCAGAGCTTCTAACAGCGGCATGGGATTGTTTCCAGATCAAGCATACAACACTGGCTTTCTCTTACTTGTCTCCTCACCTCGGAGAGGAGGTGTATGTATCCATCATAAGTGGATTTTTGCAGTGTCCCTCTTCCTTCCATTGACTATAGAAGTGACCAAATTCCCCCAAACTCCCTCTGCCTGAAATGCTTTTCCCTCACTTCAGTCATGTTGCTGCCCAAATGGCACTCAATTATCAAAAGGCCTTCTCTGACCACCCTCTGTAAACTAACCCATCAACACCATCTCTCTCAACGTCTTACCCAGCGTTAGTCTGCCTCATAACCCTAACTCACTACATTTATTCACTGGCGGCTTTTCCCCAATTAGAATATCAGCTCTTTGGCTATAGGACTCTGCATTTTTTGTTTGGTGCTGTACTCCCAAGGCCTGGAATAATGCCAGGACATTGTTAAATTATAAATAAAAACTTATTTTAAATATAAATTAATTACATATTATAAATTATAATTTCATTGTAAATTAAAGAGGACACCTCCATGAGATATTTGTTTTATAAATCGATCAGTGAATGGTAAGACACCTTTGCCTGAGTTTCAGAAAGGGTTCCAGCCATTTATTGACCTTTCATGGTGTGTTGCCCTCAAATCGTGTGTGTGGCCCAGAGGCGGGGAATTACACCACAGGACCCAGGGACCTTCCTTTAGGCTGTGGAAAAGTCTAGGGTTGGTAAGTGAAGGGTGACAGGACAACGCCCCACAGACTGTGGCTTGATCACAGGTTAAGGTCTTAGTCTGCATTCAAAGCTCTCTGGAGAATAGCCTTCCAATATTTTCCAGAGTAAACATATACATTCTCAGCCAAAGTGAGCTATTTTCTATCAGGCATGTTCACCTCATCATTGTGTTCTATTTATAATGTTTTATTTGCCCCCCAAATGTTCTTTCTACCCTTCCCAGCCTCCCCAGCACCTCTTGCCATCACCACACATTCTCAACTTCATCTCATTCAGCCTCAAGGCCTCCTCTAGGAACCATGCCTTCCCTGGGGCTCTTCTTCACATGCACACCATCACCATCCTCACCATTGTCCCCACTGAAAGGAGCCACTCCTCTCTGCTCTCATTTAGGTCTCCATCTCCCTGATTGCAATGACACTCTTTACTGTGTATTTAGAGGCTTTGGTTATTTGTTTTTATTGTTGTTGTTGTTTGCTTATTTGTTTGTTTTTGTATGAGTCTTTGCTTTGCAAATTAGACCAAGAAGGAGTTTCCCTTGTTTTTATTATTCTGCCTCCACTCAGTTCACAGGCCCAAAACATTCCTAGTTCACAGTGATTCTCAACTGCAGAGCACAAGGCCCGTGGTGGGAAGAGTGGAGGTGAGGGCAGTGTATATCTGAGTCTATGACGGGGAAGGATGTATATAGGCTAAAAGAGTACCCCACCTCTTGCTACCTGGCTCCACAATTTCTCCCATCTCAAACAACCTCACCACACTTGAGATTTGCCATATTAGACAAGAAAGAGCTTGTGTATTATTCACCATTGCATCTCCTCCATTGTCTAGCACAGTGCCTTGAACTTACAGGGTGCATGCATAAAAAAATGTCTGATGAATGAATGAATGAATGCCCCCATAGAAAATCTTTCTGTTCCCTTGTTGTTAGCACCTCCCTGATCCCAGGTTTAAAAACACAGATCCTTTTTTTTTTTTTTTTAAAGATTTTATTTATTTATTTGACAGAGAGAGACATAGCGAGAGAGGGAACACAAGCAGGGGGAGAAGGAGGGGAGAAGCAGGCTTCCCCGTGGAGCAGGGAGCCCGATGTGGGGCTCGATCCCAGGACCCTGGGATCACGACCTGAGCCGAAGGCAGACGCTTAACAACTGAGCCACCCAGGCACCCCAAAAGCACAGATCCTTAAGGCAGGTTATAAAACATCTTCATCTTTAATCCTTATCCCCCTCCACAGCCACACATGCCTCTGACCAAGCATTTATCTCTGGGCACAAAATGCCATTTGCCTACTGATCAAAGGCTGTGGGAATGGGCGGCAGGAGCAGAATGGCCCCTGCACTCAGATCCTGCCCACACCCTTCCTGTTTGTGGCAGCCCACCCCAGGGGCTATTATGTTTTCAGAAGGCTAAGCAGAGCCCCTCCTTCCCTGGTCCTTACAGAGCCTCACTCCCCGGGTCTGGAGTGGCAGCCCCTTGCCCATGGAGCCTGTTTTCAGCGTTTCATTGTCCCCATGCAAGGCGCAGATAGCAGGCCAGACGCTCCTTTCCCCTTTCCTGGGACGCTGATAAGGCAATGAAAACAGTTCTCTATTTTCCTGCACAAAAGCTAACTTAGAAGAATGGGGTGGAGCATAAGTGATAACCAGCCAGAATTTGTTGCTTTGTGAAAAGAAATGTGGCGGGGAGGGAGTGAGGGAAGACTGAAAGCTTTGAGTTTTTGCTCTGGGTTGTAAAAGTCAGCCACCATTCAATGACAATGTCCCCTTTCCAGCCTTCCAGCCTCATTTCACTTCTGTAATGGAAAATGCTGCCCTCAGGTCAGAGGGCCCCAAGTGTCTCCTCCTGAGGGTGGCTGGGCCACCTGGGAGGCTCTCATGTGACCCACTTAACCACAGCGTAGCTTAGGGGTAGGAATGAAGGGAGCGGGGAGAAGACGAGAATGCCTTCCTGTAACGTTTAACCCATTCCAATCGAATTTCTTACCCTTTTGAACCCACCAACTTGGTCAATTGCATCTCAAGATGTGTGTGTGTGTGTGTTTATGCGGGGGGGGCTTCATCAACTCCACATGATCTTGGTTGATCCCAAGTGTCTCTAAACAAAACAGCCTGGAGTTTCCAAGTTCTTTTGTAAGAGAAATCCTTCAAAGATGTAGTTGGTGTTTGGTGAGTGTAGAGGCAAAGAAATGCCATAAAGAAATAGAGGATTACCGGGCGCTTTGGTGGCTCAGTTGGTTAAGCGACTGCCTTCGGCTCAGGTCATGATCCTGGAGTCCCGGGATCGAGTCCCGCATCGGGCTCCTTGCTCAGGGAGGAGTCTGCTTCTCCCTCTGACCCTCCCCACCTCATGCTTTCTCTCTCTCTCAAATAAATAAATAAAATCTTTAAAAAAATAAATAAATAAATAAAAAAGAAAAAGAAATAGAGATTGCCATTTCCATCTGGAACTGAAAAAAAAAAAAAAATGAAATGAAGGAGAGAAATGAGCCTTTACCAAAATGTTTCCTGGTGGGAGCTCGCTGCCCTGAAGCTGCCAGCCTCTCTGCCCCCACTGGCTCTGGGACCTGGTGTAATGAACGGAAACTGCACTTCTTGTTTTGTTTGTCAGAAAAATAAGGTAGTTTCCATGAGGCCAATTCAAGGAAATTAATCGGTCTAAGGTAGAGCGTCAATATTGGCATTGTTTTGAAAAGCAACCAAGGGGGTTCTAATGGGCAGTCAGGGTGGAGGATCAGTGAAGAAGATAATCTCTAAGGTATCTGCTGCTTCTAAAATGTTACAGTTCCATAGTTTAGGGTCCACGTTTCTCTGATTTTTTAAAATTTAGCTGTAATTGACATACAATGTATTAGGTTCAAGTGTATCACATAATGATTCGATATTTGTATATGTTACAAAATAATCATAGTAAGTCTAGTTAACATACATCTCTGTTCATCCTTCTCTCCTTTACCTAAGGACTTGAATCACCACTCCTCACTAGCCCCCACATCTTTCTGAAATTGCTGGAGGAAGAAATTCAGCAACTGGCCACGGCTACTTTTCCCACTCCGCAGCATAAGAGCAGGTGGCTGAGCATGGCTCAATCACCCAGGGACCAAATTTCACAAGGCATGTATGTTTGGAGGGCTCTGGGAGAATTAAAGCAGGTCCATACTGATGAACTGAACTTACCCAAGAGAAATAAAGAACTCCATTGAAGTAGCAGCGGGGCGGGCCTGGGGGCAGGGATGGGGGGATACAACGGTGGAACAACCCCACTAGGCAATTTAGACTCTTCATCCATTGTCATCATGAACAAGGCTGCCCCGAACAAACCCAACTCCACTAGTCACTGGCTGCGATGTGCCCCCTTCACTTTCCTTGAGAAAACCCTTGATTATTTTTGCACATCTCACTATCTGCTTCCTAAACAGCAATATAAATCATCCTTATGGTCTCTCTGTTCCCTTCTGCCTCCTTGCATCAAACTCCCTAACCTGAGTTTCTAGGATCCATAGTCCTGTTTTCACTCCAGACTTGCCCCTCTTCCCCCTAGGGAGGCTCTTCTACCAGTGAGTTGTTTTGGGGGCTGAGGGGTTGGGGGGTCTTGGTGACAACTGCCTAAGGCAGGACCAGCAATTCTCAAGTGGTTTTAAAATCAAGTACGCAGCTGCATGAATACCAAAGGAGCGAGCAGCATCAAATTAAGTAAAATGCCAAATATCTCATACGAATGGAATAGTTAGACAATAAAAGCAAAAAAGAAATATGATTATGGTAACTTTGATCTTCAGAATAAAATCTCAGGAATTGGAAACGATTTTATTAGCCAGAGAGGCCAACTCCCAAAGGATGCTCTCTTCAGCATCCTCAGTATATAAACAGCCATCAGGACTCTCACTGAACATCCGGTGACAGGCGTCGCGCTCTCGCAAGGCGCCCCATTCCAGTTTGGACCCGTTTTAATTAAAATCCAGTTGAAGTCAAATGCCCAGTTAGAAGCCCTGTGAGTAACAGCCCAGCCCAGAAGTAAACATCAGCCCACGGACAAGACGAGGAAAAACGCAAATTGGGGAGGAAGTTTGTAGAATGGATAACAGTGGTCTGAGATATTTATTTTTAATTTTCTCTTAGAATCACTTCTAAATTGCACATTCACATGGTCTTTGCACGTCCCCATCCAGAGAATGAGTATTCCCATTCAGTAGCTTCTACTATTAGATAACAAATTGATGGAGATAAAATATTTTGAAATTAAAAAGAAATTAATGCAAACCTCTTGCTAAAGTGAGTTTTGTTTTGTTTTGTTTTTTAATAGGGAATTTGTTCTTGAAGCTCCAACTATTTGCTAAAAATGATCACATCTGGGGTGCCTGGGTGGCTCAGTTGGTTAAGCGTCTGCCTTTGGCTCAGGTCATGGTCCCAGGGTCCTGGGATTGAGTCCCGGGTCAGGCTCCCTGCTCAGTGGGGGCCTGCTTCTCCCTCCGCCTGCCACTCCCCCTGCTCTGCTCTCTCTCTAATAAATAAGTAAAATCTTTTTTTAAAAAATGATCTCATCTTTGTGTTCTAGTTATTTAAATGCTGTGGATAAGTTGGGAGTATCATAATGATCTGGGCTCCCCCCCAAATTTGGACTTGTAGGAAAATTGATATAAATATGTGTAGTGATTATACAAAAGACACCAAGTATCCTTTTAGATCTGATCCTTGAAAACAAAGTTTTAACCAAGATACTGTAGGTAAATAATGTAGATGAAGAAAGGTTAAGGACTTACTGAGGGATACAATTTGCTCTCTGGGATCAATTCCAAATTTTAATGCATGGATTTTACTCCTTCAACCTGAAAATCTTGCTTTTTGGCTTGTATTCATCAAGATAAAGATATCCCATGCACATACTGTTTTCAGTATAAACCAAGACAGGTTTATTTTTAAGTGTGATTGGTCCATGTAGTGCTCTGAAATGCTTGTATTTTCTGAGATCATATATTTCTGAGGAAAGAAATAATCATATAACAGCAAACATTTATTGAGCACTCACTAGGAGCCTGAGACTATAGTGGGAGCTTTACATATATTATCTCATTTAAAGAAACAGTCCTGATTTGCTTTATCTGAAACCACTTCCCAGGTACTAGAAAATTGAATCAGCATCCACCTAGACTTTCCAGAGGCATCTCATTTACAGGGCACTTCAACCTTCTCAGAGTACTTTCATATCTATAATCTCTTTAAAATCCTATGTGGTAGATAGGGCAGATACTGATAATACTCAAAAGACGTTGGCTGGAATTGCCTAAGGACAACCAAATATGGACAGTAGAAGAGCTATAAATAGAAGCTCTTACTCTGTTTTCTACCCTTATTCATAAAATGAGAAAAACTTGAAGGTTACTTGCAAATTTCTTTCTAGTTTCAAAATCCCTACCCCGTAAGTCCTTGCCCAAGCCTGAGAGGTAATCAGCTTTATTAACTTTCAGAGCATTTAGAAAACAGTGCTGTGTCCATCATCTTGTTGTCAAATCTAGACCCATCCCGACCTTCACAGATCTGGAGATGGGTCCAAACTTTAGAATTTCGCCTTATTTCAAACAAAGTTGCATTGTTGTACATGCGCTTGGAGTCTGAGAGATAAATGAACTAACGTCCCCCTAAGTATCTTTGGGGAAGATGCAAAAAAGAGATCATTCTAACAGGGAGAAACAGACATCATCAGTACGTCCTGTAAATAGGAGCAGCGTATCCAAGGGCTGGTTTCCCGCGTGATGAAGGAATTAACTTTTTGCAGGGCTGAATTCTGTGGGCAAGCTCTATAAGTTTGGGGAACTCTGTCAGAGAAGCATATCCTAATGGGAAGCTTCATTTATTTGCTTGCTTTGCATTATTTTTGGTGTCTGGCCAGTGCTCAGCTCAGAGACAAGAGTCAATATATTTTCTGGGTTTTTTTTTTAATGACTGAATGAGGAAATCAGAAACTTAGAAAATCAATAGTGTGATAAATGTATCTATTCACCTGCTCAACAAATAGTTCTTTTTTTAAAGATTTTATTCATCCATTTTGAGAGAGAGAGAGAAAACATGAGTGGGGGTGGTGAGGGGTAGATGGGGAGGAGCAGGGGGAGAGGGAGAAGCAGACTCCTCACTGAGCAGGGAGCCTGATGCGGGGCTTGATCCCAGGACCCTGGGATCATGACCCCAGTCGAAGGTAGATGCTTAACCGACTGAGCGACCCAGGTGCCCCAACAAATAATTCTTGAATAGAACTCTGGGCATAGTCCCTGCCCACGAGGCATTTGTAATTTAGTGAGAGGGACATACATTACACAACTAGTCACACGAGTAACTCCGGCGGTGGCTCTCCCCTCCATCCTAGGATCACTCCCCTGTGTCTCGTACCAGCCTTCAAGTCATCCAGTTGACCACTGCTCCTTGACCTGAGGGCTCCACCACGGTCCACAGGCCACGACTTATGTGGCTGCTATTTACTGAGGACCCTGTAAAATGCTGCTTCCCCCTGAGGCCCATTAGGAGGGTGGAAGAGCGTGGGGCAGGCCTCGCCTCCATTTGCTGTCCCATCTCTTCCTTTCTCCATAGCCTCACCACACAAAGACATGTGGGTACGTAGATGCCACTGAATACTTGGGTGTCAAACTAAATGCTAAATATGACTTCATAGCTCAAGGGGACATGAGCCCCAGAGTGAAGTCCTCTCTAAGGGAATAAATGTGTTCTGAATCACATCCTCCTGGGCTGAGCTCACCCTTTCTTTCACTCTGAGGGGACCTCTTCAAGTCTCCATGTACCTTTCAGGAAACTCCAGCTCAAACTGGCATAGATTTCTTTTATTATTTTATTAATACCACATTTAGAAAACTAGCAATAGTCACACACAAAATAGTGCATATAAAAATGTGTTGTCTTATTCATGGTGGTTTAGGACAGAGGGCAGTGGAGATTATAGGGCCGCTCTAGCCATCACCATCCCCCAAGCCAACCTCGGAGCTGCCCCTGGCTGAATCATTTCCCCTGGGGGTCAGGAGGTGGGGTGGGGCCGCCTTCCAAAACTAATTCCACAGAGGAATATTAGAAATGGCAGCATTCTCCAGACAGTGGTCCTACTCCCAACATGCTACCCTCAACATAGTTAGGGAGTAGGCAGAAGGGGTTTCCTAGTGCTCTGTCAGAACATTCCCTGGCCCCTTTCTGGAAGAAAGTCCTAGAAGAAAGAGCAGGTGGATACTGCAAGTGGCCAAGAAGGGTCACTAGGGAGGAGCCAGCATCAGAAGCCCAAGGACAGGAAGATTCTACCTGAGAGCAAAGTACAGGTAGGGAGTTCGATTAACTTCATATCCCATGCCTTTCCTGAGCACCTACTGAGTGCAGGCGATGTACAAGCGACAAGTAATGAGAAGGGAGCACGCGGGCTCTGTACTAAGGATGCCTACCAGGCATTATGGGAGCGGAGATGCAGGAGCTACTGCGGCAGGGAGGCATCCCAGAGAAACCAATTCCTTAACCAGGAAGGATTGAGCAAGGGCGCAGCATCAGTGAGACAGAGGCCGGGACTCGCCTCTTTTGGCGGAAGAGGATAGCGAGCAGGCTGTTCCGGAGACGGGTCCCTACCCGAAGGCAGGAGCTGTGACCTTGGGTGCGTCTATTCCCTGCCGGAGCGGGAGGCAGTGGGGTGAGGCGTGGCTGGCTAGCTCCGGACTCGCACGCGGACCGGCTGAGCGCTTCACCGAGACTGTAAGCGCAGAAGGTCAAGATTTTCTTAGGTTTCCTTCTGGGCCTCTCTTCCCCTCAGACTTCAGGAGCCCCTGAAGGCTCGGTCACCGAAGGGCCATAGGCGCCAAGGGCCCTGGCTCCACTGCTCTGGCAGAGGCCCCTGCCCTGACCGCACTCTCCCCGGGGCCCAGTGGCCGCCTTCTCCGGTTTTACCTTTGTTTTCCTAGTCTGCTCCTCCCGGGGCTTGTTTGTGTAAGAAAACCTCTCTCCCTGTTTCCTGTGTCTCTGCCATTTCCTCCCATTGCCATTCTGCACCGTGGCCCTGAGGGCCATTGTTTTTCTTTCTCACTCTGGGAATGGCCCGTAGGTGCGGGACGATGCGGAGGAAGGCAGGGCAGCCGGGGCTGTTTCGGAACCACTCTCAAGCACCAGAAGATCCCAGTAAACCGGCGGGAGCGGTGTTTGCTTGTCAGCAAGGGAAGGAAGAAACTGAGTATCAGTAGACAGCCTCTTGCTGATGAATCCTCAGACACTGTCCAAACGGAGGCGAAGGCTGGTTCCCAGGGGTGAAGACCAGAGATGTGTGATGGAGCCGATAACCATCTTTGGGAAAGGAAGCCAGGACGGTCCCATTTGCTTGCTGGTTTTTTGACATGTTCTGCCTGCTTTTAAATTGAGAAATCAACGGAGCCTTACTTCAAGGGGAGCTAAACAGAGTTCTGAAACCGGGCGCAGGACACATGGATGCCCAGTGAAACGCACTTAGGAATGGATTTCCTTGTGGTTCTATTCAGTGCTCTGACCTGTTATCCCTTTTGATCAGCCCACTATTCAGGCAGCCCACATTGTAGTGTAAGGTAAACTACTTGGTGTTTTCCTGGCAGAGCTTAAATCAGACAGGTTCTCACAGGAGCTCAGATCCTGGGTTGTTTTCCTGAGCCCAGGGAGAGAGAACTTTAAAAGTAGCTGGCCTGGGGAAAGAGGAATGTGATGCCTTTTTATTTACCATTGAAATGCCGATGCCTGCTTATGTGTTGATTTCCAAATATAAATGGGAGGAACACTGTGGTCTATAGCCCATTAATGACTAAGTGTCACGTTGGCTTCGTTTGGGAACACTGGCTTAGTTGTGTAACCAAACCTTTTTTTTTTTTTTTAGTGTAATTTCAACAAAATGAACTGAGCAAGATTTGATATAGGATTTCAGCTTGATTTTCCTAAGAGAAGTATTGAAAAACACACTTATTTTGTTGACTATCACTTAGCACAAGTTTGTGGTTCTAGTTTGGTAGTCTTTGTTTCATAAAGCTTTCATGGTTTTTGCCAGCATCTTTCATCACATTTTTCTCATCAGTTATGACACTCAGAGTCACTCATCAAAGAGATTTTGTTTATTTCAGGGTTTTTTTTAAGATTTTATTTATTTATTTGGGAGAGAGAGAGAGCGAGTGAGAGAGAGCACAAGCAGGGTGGGGGTGGGGGAGGGAGAAGCAGGCTCCCCAAAGAGCAGGGAGCCCGATGGGGAAATCGATCCCAGGACCCTGGGATCATGACCTGAGCCAAAGGCAGATGCTTAACCGACTGAGCCACCCAGGCATCCATGTTTATTTCAAGTTTTAAAGGACAACATTGTTGCCAGAAACATGTAAACCTCCAGTTTTCTATTAGAACAATAGAAAGCTATAAAGCACAAAGGTAATAGAAACATATCAAATTCCCTTATATCAAATGAAATTTGTGTTTTTCATTAAAGGATTTAAGCATGCCCTATACCACTCTCGTGCTGCAAAGCCGCTGATCTTGGGATACGATTTAAATATTGACCCGTCTCATGGGGTGCCTGGGTGGCTCAGTCGTTAAGCGTCTGCCTTCGGCTCAGGTCATGATCCCAGGGTCCTGGGATCGATTTCCCCATCGGGCTCCCTGCTTTGCGGGAAGCCTCCTTCTCCCTCACCCACTCCCCCTGCTTCTGTTCCTGCTGTCACTATCTCTCTGTGAAATAAATAAATAAAATCTTAAAAAAAAAAATTGACCCGTCTTCATTTACAATTTCAAAAAACAATGGACCCTAGTACTTAGGACCAGGAGCACATTTAAGTTGGAAAATCCTTTTCAGGGACCCCTCTCCCCCCAAAAAATCAGGCTAATAATAGTACTTAGTAATAATAAAAGTACTTTCAGAGGAGACATTCTCTAAAAATAGCAGGACATTCTTTTGAAAAAAAAACAGAAGATTTCTTTTTCAAAATATTTTTTTCAAAGATTCTTTTATTGTTGGAATTAAATCATTGCTCTGTATTGAATTTAAAATAAACTTTAGAGCATACTGAAATATTTAAGGATGAAATGCAATGATTTTTGAGTTGAACTTCAAAATAAGAAGAGAGGTGGTTAGTGGAGTTTTTATGAAGGTAGACTGGTGAGGAATTGAAAATGTCTTCGGGTGAGGGGGTAAAGGAGGGTTCATTACAGCATCCTGTCTCCTTTTGCGTGTTTCAACTAATCTATAATAACAATTTGCCAAAAAAAGAAAGAAAGAAAGAAAAAGGGAAAAGGAACAATGAGAATCAAAAATAAAAGTCTTTTTTCTGTATAGTAAGTTAACTGGTATTATTTCTGCATTTAGTTTCTCGAATCAAGGAACACTCTAGTAGCATGCCACTCTGAGGCTGTCTTCTTGCAGAGGTCAGACTCCTTGAAACTGTTGGAAATCCAGAAATCTGAGCTGGTACGTCATTTTTCAGATGTCTGATGAAAGAAGTACAAATCACGTAACTGCATGCAAACGACTTGCTATTATTAACTCAGAGTTAACTTATTCCCTAGAATAAGATTTATAGGGAAAATCTGAGAAATGACAGTGTTGCTAAATAAATCTGAGAAACGGGTTTTTCCACTGCTGGCTCTGAAACAAGCAAATATAGACAAGCTTGGCTGGGAAGGTCCCAGCATTCGCTTCAATGGGTGGAGGTCCTTTTATGAAAAGAGAAATCCCGCTCAGCATGTGAAAGAGGAAGGGCCATTTTACTTCCAGAGAGGATCCTTGATTCCTGTAAATCTGTATTTCTGGGACCGCATCTCAGACTCCTGTCAGCGTTCCTTCTCTGTACTGTTGACAATAGAGTCTTGTGAATCAAGATTTTTCCATCAAGGATTTGCCAGTTGGATATGGCAACGTCTCCTTTCTAGAACAGTTTGTTCCCCTTTTATCTATTTTACCCAAATTACCTTTATGTACGCATATGCAAAGAAGCCACTACATAATAAACCATTGAGATAATTTTCTCATTTCAAAGTGTCCAGTGAGAAATTCTAAAAATTTCTCCAGCCGGTGAACAGACCACATAGGCGAAAGTAAGCTGGGACCCCAGCCTAGAGGCAGTTAATCAGTTACGTCATGTGGTGCACATGAGGAGCAGATAACATGGTCCAGTATTTTTTAACTAAACACTTATGGTATTTAGAGTTTGCCCTCCCAGAGGAGATTCAACAAGGAGCCTTCGGCATCGCCTGGGGAAATAACCTCACTCTGGCTGCACTGTGTTTATATCTCAGGCCCTGAGAGATGCAGGCTGTCCACTAACCTCGCCGAAATAGCCAAGAATCCCTGCCTCTGTGTGGGTTAAATAAAGATCACAAGTTACAGCATTTGGCCTCAGAGCATTGAATGGGCCTCTCCCCAGACACTCATTCTGCTTATCTGGAATCTTAATTCCAGTCTGCACCTTTTGATCAGGCAAGCCCCAGACCACGGACGACTTATCGAAGGGGCTGGAATTTGCACTGAGCCCCATGCACTCCATCTTACCGGCCACTTGCAGGCTGGATTATGGGACTAACACTTCAACACTCACAAGTGGAGGCCTGGGAGTGGCTCCTGGTGTCCATCACAGGCGAGGTGCCACGAGTCAAGTGGGAGGTCAAGCGGAACACGCCAGAAGGCCTCCCACAGCCTCTGTGGCTCTTCCCGGCTCTCCGTGTTAACAGAAACATCCTTCCTCACGACATAGCAGCAGGGTTATTTTCCCTTTTGAATGCAGGCATGAAACTCAGTTTCCGAGTCTACCTTCTCGGCACATCCTCACCTCTTCGGGGTGGTCTTGTCCCGCTGTCTCACTGACTTGCCATCTCCCCCCAGGAGCCGGCCCCCACCTGTGCCACAAGCCCCCGGGAAGGCCTTGCGATCTTCCCGTCCGCCTGGATTTTCTGTTATCAGCCTTGAGGCCAGGGGCTCCTGGGGTCCACTTTCAGGGACAGCAATAGCCCCCAGGCCTTCAACGCTTTTCCTAGTTAAGCTGGACAGTTACTAGGATTAATTCCTGCTCTGCTCACAATCTGATTTTCCCATCACATGTGCCCCAAACCCTAATTCAGAGCCACCCTTAGCTAAAAATTATAAAACAAAGGATCCATAAACCTTTGGTGGCCCCTCTCCCTGACCTCGCCCCTCCATTCCCTGAGTCCTCACACTGACTCCTGGAGTAGCAAAGGCCCCTCATTGTGAACCCCCACCTTGTCCTGCCATTTTTGTGTAGTGTCTTCTCCAAAACTTTCTTTTCACCTTCCAAATTATCCAAATTTACTTTCTTTGCATCTCATTTCTTTCTGTCCCATCTCAGTGAATTATCCTATGGGAAACAAGTTTGAATACTAATTAACACAAACATGTTAAGAGATAAACAGGGCTACATGTGTGGTCCAGTGATGTAAACAAAAGAAATGTTTTTATGCCAGAATTCTCAAGTATGCAGGGACACGACAGGCCCAAAAAAAATTTTTTTAGGGGCAAAGTGTTCATTCTTGAGACCTATTTCCATATAACACAATTAGCCCTTGCTCTATAAGGCTGATTCAGATTTGTTTCCCATCAACTTTTCCCAAGATTGTACACTGTCCACCCTCATTTCAGCTGGAAGTCACCCTTCCAGATCTGGACAGCTGTCAACACTGGGGCTGTCCATTTGGGGAGACGGTGTGACATCACGGAAAGAGCCCCAGCTTGAGAATCAGGCAGACTTGAGTTCCAGGCCCAACCCTGCCACCTGCTAGCCTGGTGACATGGGCAAGTCATTAACTTCTTAGTGCCCTCAGTTTCCTCATCTGTAAAATGGGAATTTGTCACTTACTTCCAAGTTGCTGAACAAGGTGAAGGAGACAACACATGTTATTTAATGGAGCAGTTGAACTTTATTTTTTTTTTCAAAGATTTTATTTATTTATTTGACAGAGAGAGACACAGCGAGAGAAGAAACACAAGCAGGGGGAGCGGGAGAGGGAGAAGCAGGCTTCCCACCAAGCAGGGAGCCCGATGCGGGGCTCGATCCCAGGACCCTGGGATCATGACCTGAGCCAAAGGCAGACACCTAACGACTGAGCCACCAAGGCGCCTGTGGAACAGTTGCCTTTAAAGCTAGCTCTACCAGTAGTTCTTGGAATCACAGCTTTGAACATAAATGTCATCTGACTGCACTAAATATGGGTTAACTTGCTGGTCACTTCACATTTTCCATTAATAATTGCTTCATTCAACATTGCAGAACTAGCAAATAACAGCCTACCTATTGACCGCAGGTGCTAGAAAACTCAGAAAGATACTGAAATCATTTGAAAGCCAATTTTTGCCATATTCTGGACTACTTTGTGTCGATCGTGGGACGCTTAAAAACAAATGGAAAAGATGTAAAATGAAATGTCTTACTATCATTCTTCCTGCTGAAGGCAGGAATTGCGTCCACTAAAATTTTGAGTTTAAAGGCTAGTATCACTTTTAAATAACATAAACATCGGACTTTCTAGCCTGTCCCTTGAAAACAGTCACTATAAAATGATAAGACTCCCTGTGAAAGAAGTCTTCCCAAGTAACAAACCTAAAATTTCCCTCCTTTTTGACACTTCCAGAGGATCCTAAAAGATCCATGAATGGTCCATCTGGTGAAATGTCGTATTTGTATGCAAAAGCAGTTATCTAAGCACACCTTGGGAAAAGATAACATTTATTGATTCTTTAAGCATATCAGGAAGGGAAATGTATTTGACTAAAACCATGACCTGCTCTTCCAGTAGTGACTGCTCTCTCCTCCAACAGCCAGTCTCTCACAATTTAACTCACCAAATGCTTCTTTTAGTCAGTTTGTGCTTTTCATGTAAAAGTCAACCTGTCTGCCTCCTGGGCTAGGAACAGAGATGCCAATATTTTCTTTATTTCACGTTGAGTCACTGTTTTTTTTGTTTTTTGGGTTTTTTAAAGATTTTATTTATTTATTTGTCAGAGAAAGAGAGAGAGCACAAGCAGGGGGAGTGTAAGGCAGAGGGAGAAGCAGGCTCCTCCCCGCTGAGCAAGGAGCTGGGACTCCATGCCAGGACCCTGTGGGATCGTGACCGGAGCCAAAGGCAGACACTTAACCAACTGAGCCACCCAGGGCCCCCACCTTGAGTCACTGTTGAAATTCTGAGACAAGTTGGTCAACTTGGTTAGAAAGTTTCAAATAACAAGGAAAAAGGTGGATATTAATTATTACTCCCAATTCAGAGTTGAGGCTTCAAAGGCTCTAGGAGATTCTGGGGGTGCCCAAGGTTGCCTGGACACTGATGGCGGAACCGAGACTCAAGCCCAGGTGGATCTGATACCACGCTGGTATACTGAGGTCAGCAGCATAGACTGGCCTTGTGGGAGCCAGTCACCTTTTGTCCTTCACTTCACCTGACCCTGGGCGAGGTATCCTTCCAGAGTGTGCTGTTGTCACAAGTGGCACCAGCTGAAGAAGTGAAAGAGAGAGAGAGAGAGCAACACACACACCCTGCCACAATCAGCACCAGGGGGTGCATGCTCCAGGAATGAGACAACAGGGCTGACTTCTGTTTCTCTGTCCTCTTAGAATCCTGGTCCTCCCACTGCGCTTCAGTTGGAAAATCGAACCTGTAAATTCTTCCTTCCCCATATGCCTCAATAGGCTCCCCTTCAGAATTTATTCATCTTTGACAAACCCTCATATTTCTTTCCCCTCACCCAAGACATCCCAGCCATTCTTCCTTTCAAAGATTTTCATGATCCATTCCCTCATTTCCACTCCCACTGCCTCCACCCTGGTCCTGAGTTCTATAGTTTCATATCTAGGGTCTTGCAACAAGCTCTGAACTGTTTCCCTAGTTCCCAGAGCGCCTCCATCACCATCTGCAACACAGAGAGATCGAATCACAAACACGCATCCCAGTGTATTTCCTATGGCACACCCAGATTTATCAGCCTAAAGTCCTGTTGGCATGGTGGGAAAAGCACAGCGTGTGGGATCAAAAGACCTGGTTCTAGTGCTGGCTCTACCGCTGATTAGTTCTTTGACTTTGGTTGAGTTATAGAAAAGGTTGAATGGAAAGGCTGAACAAGATTAAATGGTAAAGTGAGTGAAGGTGGGGTCCAAGGTTCACACTGGGATGGCCCCATCTACTACTCATTTTCTGTTAGCCCTACTAGGTACATTTATTCTATGCCCCGCTGTGTGTCCTGGAAGGCTGACCCCTATGGATGGTATCATTGGATTTTCATCCAGCTGTCTTCCTCTCTGCCAATGGGAGGGAGGCAGACATGGGAGCAAGGGAGGAGAGAGAAATTGGGATATTTGTTCCCTGCTGTCTCCCTCCTACTGGGCAGACTCTCCTACAAAATCCCAGCAACATGATTTTCTTCCCTTGCCTTTTCAGACTTAACGGTGCTAATTCTTTGAGAAATGCCGTTCTCAAAATTATGGTCCCCAGACCAGCAACATTAGCATCACCTGGGAACTTGTTAGAAATGTACATTTACAGGCCCTGTCCCAAATTTACTGCACGAGACATTTAGAGGGTGGGATCTAGTCATCTCTGTTTTTAACAAGCTCTTGGATAATTCTGAAGCTCAGTAAAGTTTGAGAGTCACTGCCACCATAGAGAAAGTTGCTGGAGCTGACCCTGAGTTTCTGGCTCAGTAGGTTAGGGAGTAGGGTCCAACACTATGCATTTCTTTCTTTCTGTTTTTTGGGGTTTGTTTTTTTTTTTTTTTTTTAGATTTTATTTATTTATTTGAGAGAGAGAGAGAGCCAGAGACAGAACATAAGCAGAGGGGGAGGGAAAGGAGGGAAGGAGAGGAGCAGAGGGAGAAGCAGATTCCCTGCTGAGCAGGGAGCCTGACGTGGGACTCAATCCCAGGACCCTGAGATCATGACCTGAGCCGAATGCAGATGCTTAACCTACTGAGCCACCCAGGTACCCCAACAATGTGTATTTCTAACACTTCTCAGGGGAAGCCTTAGCTGCTCATCCCAAAACTACAATTTGAGAACCACAGCTCTAGATCAACAGCCAAGTATCTCTTCCTCCTGCTAAGAGAAAGCAAGCTTTTCCT
Source organism: Mirounga angustirostris (assembly GCF_029215605.1). Lineage (NCBI taxonomy): Eukaryota > Metazoa > Chordata > Mammalia > Carnivora > Phocidae > Mirounga > Mirounga angustirostris. The sequence goes on from NW_026991716.1 coordinate 108,208,928, forward strand.
CACTTATAGATCTTCCAATGAATCCATCCATGGCAGATGCTGCCTAAGGTAATACCAATTCTCCTTGAAACCTACTCATATCCCCCCAACAGCTAGGACTCCTACACACACAGACACACACACACACACACACGCTACTGACAGGCTCACTAGGAGAGTTAAATACCAGTGTGGTTTAGAAGAAGAATTGCAAGGTTTACTCCTGAAGGAAATCCAACTCATTCTAACTAAAGGAGGGTGCCACCCAGGCACCCGGATCTTGCAAATTTTTATAAACAGTGAATTAATTTGCTGGGGTTTCCATAGCAATTACCATAGGCTGAGGAGCTTAAACAAAAGAAATTTATTTTCTCACAGTTCTTGAGGCCAAAAGTCCAAGATCAAGGTGTTAGTAGAGTTGATTACATTCTGATGCCTCTCTCCTTGGCTTCCAGATTGTTAACATTTCCCTGTGTCTTCACATAGTCTCTCCTCTGTGCATGTCTGTGTCCTAATCTTCTCTTATTATAAGAGTATCAGTCATATTGGATTAGGACCCACTCATAAGACCTCATTTTATCTTAATTACCTCTGTTAAGTGCCCTATCTCCAAATACAATCATATTCAGAGGCACTGGTGTTTAGAACTTCAACATATGAATTTTGGGTTGACACAGTTTAATCCATAACAAGCAAGATCTAGGGAAACATGACCACCAAAGTAGCTGGAGCATGAGAGGAGAATGGAAACATCCAATGGATTGGACCAAGGAACACAAAATATAAATTGGATGGGACTGAATGTAGTGATAGGAGTAAACGCACCTGAGCCTAACACAGTTGTTCTCAACCTTATCAGCACACTGGAACAACCTTCAAAAAATACCAATGATGCTGCAGTCCAAACCTAAAGATTCTAATTTAGCTTTTCTGGGGTATATCCTGGGCATCAGGAATTTCTTAATTGACCCAGATAGGTACCAAAGTTGAGAACCGCTGCACAACAGTTTCCTTAGCCAGTTAATTGGACCAGTAAATGAGGCTGAAATATCACAATTGCCCTTGGAAGAACAAGGGGTCCAAAAACTTCAAAAGGTGGGAACGTTGGAATGAATTTATTATGTGTGAACCACCCAACCACCCTCACCCCTGTTCCACCCCATCCCCACTTCAGAAGACCCATATGATGCTCCTTATTAAGAAATGCCTTAGGCAGAAAAAGCTCTACCTTAGAGAGCTCTACCAAGATGCAGGGATGTCTCTATGCCAGAGATGGGGCGACGGGAATGCTAGTGTGGAGTTGGGTCCCAATTTCATTGGCAACATGGAATCCCAGTGTGGGGACTTGGAAGGAGTCATTACCGTAACAGACTGCAGAAAGGCAGAGAGGTAATCAGTGTCAGACCTGAAAGAATCTGGTAGTTGCTTACTGGTCACAGAGCCCTTAGGATGGGAAAGATGGGTAGGTTACCAGGGTATCAGTTGATCCACATATCTGAAAAAACTCTAGGTTTAATCAGCAGAAACTAGACTAGTTTACCTGGGAAAAACTCTCAGATGCCATTTGCCCACCAATGTCCTCAGCAGATGTACCAGAATCTGCACAGGGAGAGGAGGGGACATTTTTTGAAAAAGTATTCAAGCGAGACTGTTATGTGTCAGCCTTCCCTACCTCCCCTTGGATTGTGAATAGATGGATTAAATGAGTTTTGTTTGGGGCCTTCTTAGGTCAAAGGCTTTATGGCCATATGACAATGCTAATCTTGTGTCAGTCAAAATCCTTCAGTGGTTCCTCCCTGACTCCAGGAAATAACAAATCCTTTACTCTGACATTCTATTTCCTGGGCAGTCGTTTAGTGCTGTCTTTCCCGTCCCATCTTCCACCAGGCTTACAGCAGTGTTTGTCATTTACGGCTCATCTTGAAAATGATAAAGCTTTCCTGTGCTCAGGTCAAAGGTTAGAACTAATCATCACTGGATGCGGCTGCTCTCACTGGCCGAGCCCCCTTTAGGTAATCCCATAGGCTGAGGGGATCAGTGTCTCACATACCTCTTCCCATCCAAGCCACACCTTTGTGCTTCACTCAGGTGAGTTCTTCTGGTTGTGAGACTCCGAGGGCCCACAAAAATCCTCCCTCCATTTCACGGTTGTCTATTCTTAGTGCTATGTAGATACCTCACTCATTAACACCTCCACATCTTTGCTTTCCCACTTCCTATATTCCCACTTCATTTGTTTCTGTCTATCCAAACCCAACGCACCCTCCGATAAGCAATGGGCATCCTCAATCTTCCAAGAAGCCTCCTGGACAGTGGGATTCCCAGTGCCTGGTCTGTGGAGCAGTCCCTTGATATTGAATGGTCATTTACCTTGAATTGCTACTACATTTCACATGAGCTTACGTGTTGCAGGGCCAGACTCCAGAAGCTGAACAGTTTCGAGAAGGCACTGCCAGCACCGGTGCCCTCTTGGGCACTGGCAGCAAAAGATTCACCACCAAAGCAGATGGAGTGCGAGAGGAGAATGGAAATACCAAGGAGGGGTCAAGAAGGCCCTTCCACAAGCCACCTGTGAGGTGCTCCTGGGGACTTCCATACCATCTGTAGGTGTCACGTGTTTCCAGCCCCGGCTGGGATGGCTCGGGAAAGGTGGGGTGCTCAGAGGAGACAGAGCTTCTCAAAAGCAGAAAGCATATCTCCTATCTTAGGGAGTGTGTATGCAATAAATATACAAAGACTTAGTAGATATTGCTCCAAATTAATTACAGTCCCAGTAGAGAGTCTTTATCAATCAATATTTTTAGGGGCAAGAAACAAAAGCTGTGATTCACTTAAGCACAAGAAGGGTTTGCTGAAAAACTACATGGCAGCTCACAGCAACACATCCAGGCCTGGGGAAGGGCAGAAGCCAGGGTAGTGAGGGTCTCCTCCCCTGGAGCTGCTGGGCTCCACTGGGCACCACTGCCACTCCAACGGTCTTCAGTACCCGCAAGTCTGCACAAGGTCCCAATTCCTAAGACACTGTCTGGTCTGGCCTCAGTCATGTCCCTGGCTGGGTGGGGACAGGGGCACAACAAAGTCACATAAAAATGGGGAAAGGGCATTTCCCCAAGGAGACGATGATGAACAGGGAAAAAAAACAAAAGTAATATTTGCCTCCCACAAGGCCCAATAGCTTTTTCTATCTGATTAACTGACTCTTTGATTCACCGCTAACATTTCATTTCACTTTATTGTTGACAAAACAATTTTCACACATACTACTTTAATCTCATTTTAAAACTCCTGAGTTAGGTTTTGTTTATATTTTCCTTTTAGAGAAAAGGAAACTGGGTCTAAGAAAAGGTGTCACTTACAAGCTTTTTCCATTATATAACACTGTTACCTTAAAAATAAAAGTTTTTTTTTAATATGGCATTTTGGAATCAGTGCTGGATCAATTTGGATTACTGAGCACATGCAGTACTTTTCCAACATACAAAACTTCTATAATAATATGAACAAAAGGGGTGCCTGGGTGGCTCAGTCGTTAAGTGTCTGCCTTCGGCTCAGGTCATGATCCCAGGGCCCTGAGATCGAGCCCCGCATCGGGCTCCCTGCTCAGCAGGAAGCCTGCTTCTCCCTCTCCCACTCCCCCTGCTTGTGTTCCCTCTCTCGCTGTGTCTCTCTCTGTCAAATACCAACTTGTGCCAACTGAAGGGACAACTTCTACCATTACTGTATGGGCAGTGAGAAAGGAGACAGACCACCAATGTGCTTCCCACAGACCACTGCATTTTCCCATGAGCCTCTCCTGTGGCTTGTGTTCCCTCTCTCGCTGTGTCTCTCTCTGTCAAATAAATAAAATCTTAAAATAATAATAATAATAATGATAATAATATGAACAAAAAATAAGTAGGGGATACTACTTCGAAATCCATCATATGCTAGATTTTACTCAATTAAATTAAATTCAATAAATGTACTGAAACACATAGGATGCATCCCAGATGCTAGGGAATCAAATAAAATGAGATCCAGTCTCTGTACTCGCATAGGTCAAATTAGGTCATCTAACTAAATAAAGTAGACATCAAAATAAATAAGTACAATAGAGATACTTTAAGAGCATTGTATTTTAATTGTCTGTTTACTTCTATTTCTTGGACACCAAGCCTCTTGGGGTCAGGGATCGTGCCTTTTTTGTATTCCCAGCACTGATCACAGTGTCTGGGACAGAACAGATTCTCAATAAATATTTATAGAACAAATAAGTTAATTCATGAAAAAAGATAAGTGTAATGGAAACTCAGTTAAAAGAGGGATTATTTTTATTTCTGTTTCAAAGAAAAGCTATATTTTGACAAATGGTAGGATGAGTTTTTAAAGAATCCATGGACAACTCCTCTGCAACCTGGAGGTGTGCTGTTACCTGTGCATTCCTTGTCATGCTCATGACTAGAAAGGCACACTCAGAGGGGCACTGGGGCCTCTAGAAGCTACTTTTGCATTGTTGTGTAGCATCAAATAGATGCTTCTGTTCCAAAAGATACTCCAAAAGGTAGCTTTGCTCCCTTAAGACCTACTTCCAATGTCCTCACCACTTGCTGCATTTAAATCTAGTCCCATGGCCAACACTTCTACAGTCTTAATTTTCTCAATCTGTCTATTGGTACCATGTAAATTGGCCACATAGGTGCTACATTATCACTTTTTTCTCATGGAAAGTACACTTACTCATTTATTTATTCATTATTCCACTAAGCAGAGAGCCCTCTACTGGGTCCACTGTGATTCTGGGACCTACTTCCCTCCAACTCAAATGTAAAAGGCCTCCATCATTTCTCTCTAAGCTCATCACCCCCGGAATGAATACATTGCTCATTAGACATTCAGCAAAAATATTTGCCATCTGACAAGCTAAATGAAAGCATCTCCTCTCCCAAAAGAAGTTAGTTACAAGGACAACTACTGTCTTTGTTCCAGTGTAGCAGAGACTCCAAATGATAGAACCACTCTAACCCAGTTAAAGAGTCAAAGGGGCCAAACCTAGGGAAGCTCCAGGGTGGTTAAGAGTCACTTAAATACTCTGATGTCTCAGGTCAGGTCACCAGTTGGAAAAGGGGATTCTTGAAATACCTGGATCTGGAAAGCTTGGAAGTCCTGCCTATGGGATCCAAAAGCATGCCAAAAGTAAGCTGCTGTTTTGGACACACGTTGAAGAAAACACATGTGGTGGCTGGTTTAAATGTTTGTCTTCAATTCAGATGTCCTATTTGATCCTAGATCAAAATATGTATCCCAAATTGCAAACAAAGCCATGAAGATATCAGAATGACCATGGAGGGTAGTCTTCAGAAGCAGATCCAAAGGCACATGTACAAGCAAAGCCCTGTGGCCGCTTCACAAAACCTTTAAAGTACCAACTTCAACTCAAAACATATGGCAGCACAGAGTATGAAAAAGAGCCTTTCACTTCCTGGAGAGATGCCAGTCTTCTCTTGGTAGCACTGAGAAGCTCTGCCACAGGAGAGGCTCATGGGAAAATGCAGTGGCCTGTGGGAAGCACATTGGTGGTCTGTCTCCTTTCTCACTGCCCATACAGTAATGGTAGAAGTTGTCCCTTCAGTTGGCACAAGTTGGTATTTTCTGTTGCCTAAAGAAACTTGGAAACTACTTTATTCGCATCATTCAGATGTAGACCTTCTCATGTGGGAGACTGTTTGGGGCCAAGTAAGATCCACAATTATTAATACAAATTAATTCTTTAAGTCAATAAAGCTTACGGTCACAAGATTTTAAGCCCCAGATTACCATGAATATGGGAGAATGCAGTGTTTCGTTAATTGGATCTTCTACTTACACAGAGTTGTGTATATTCCATATGTGCAGACCCACCAATTTCAGAAAATAGAAGACAATATGTTCACCTAGTATGAAAACCATACTGAGCAAAACCGTTCTTGGTTCCAAAGTGCCTTAGAATGTTATGGCCTTAGGGTCACCATTAAACATGTCATTTTTAAGAGGGGTAGAAGAATAAACTCACTCCCCACAGACTTACCCTGGGATGTGCTCTGTTAAAAAAATTCTTCACATTAACTTAGTTACTTGTGATTTCTTCCTTTCTCATAAAATGAAGCTCGGTGTGTGAAAAAAGAAATCCTATTGGTTTGAATGTGGGAATCTAGATGCAGAAACCCAGATTCCCATGTCCAGATATAACAGCTTTTTTGCTATACATATTTTTACATGGCTGAAATGATGCTGCACAGAAAAATTATATTCTTCTTTCTTCATTTAACAGTCTCTCCATCACGAGAATTTTTACATGTCATTAAAATTCCTTATTAACAAGTTATAATTGTTATACAATATTAAGTCAAATAGATTAGTTGTAACATACAACTTCTCATGTTTGGAAATTTGAAAAAATTATTTCTATCATTTAGTATTACAAATATTATTGTGATAATTTTCATGTGTTAATCTTTGATCATTTCCTTAAAATCAAAAATGGAGTTATGATCAAACTGTTTGGTTCTTGGATGTTAACTAAACTTATTGTGATCATTTCACAATACATATGTATATTAAATCATTATGTTGTACACCTTAAACTTACACAATGATATATGTCAATTATATCTCAATAAAACTGGAAAATAAGACCAAAATGTTTGACTCTTGATATAGTCTCTCCACAAATTTACTAATTTACTCTTTATATATACGATATGATATAAACAAATACATGATATATATTTATATATCAGTAATTTATATGTAAATAAGTGCTCTATGTGTGTATGTATATAATTTTGCTATGGTTTACCAATTTATTCTCCATTAGTGGTATTTTTAAGTGTCCATTTTACCATCATCAACAGCACTGAAAATTCACTTTAATTAATTTTTAATTTACTTTAAGATTTAGTCATTCTCTTCACACATCTCTCCTGGTAGGTAGCCTTGTCTAATCACTCACATGGTTATCTAGTAAGTTCTTCTGAATACAAACATTTATTTTTAAAAAAAACATACTATAAACCTACAACATATTATGAGGTTACATTGTCTTCTGCAATAAGACAGGGTTATTCTTATAATTCTCTATGATTGGGAAGGAGGTTGTCACATAGAACACAAAAAGTTCTCACCTACTCTCTGGTATATTTAAAATATGACGAGTAGAGTCTGTTGCACTTTAGTATTTTCTGCAGAAGGGATATATTTGGGTTCTCATCATGCTTAGAAAATTTATTGGAAAATCCACATTCCTTTTCAAGTTATTATGCTCAAATGCTATAATACAAAAAAGAGGACATGAAAAGCTCAATAAAAATATTAAAGTCGGGGCGACTGGGTGGCTCAGTTGGTTAAGCGACTGCCTTTGGCTCAGGTCATGATCCTGGAGTCCCGGGATCGAGTCCTGCATCGGGCTCCCTGCTCGGCAGGGAGTCTGCTTCTCCCTCTCCCACTCCCCGTTTGTGTTCCCTCTCTCGCTGTGTCTTTCTCTGTCAAATAAATAAATAAAATCTTAAAAAAATATATTAAAGTCCATGTTTTCTTCTTTATTTGAATAGATATCTCAAGAAAGAAAAGATCACTCTCAAACTGAAGAGGACAGAGCTATGTGTCTGCTTTTCTCACTTCTCAATCTCCAGGTCCCTCACGTGGGGCAGTGCTGTCTCAAAAAGCAATGGAGGAACGCCTGGGTGGCTCCATGGGTTAAGCATCTAACTCTTGATCTTGGCTCAGGTCATGATCTCAGGGATCATATATATATATATGAGATCTAAGAGTGGCTGAAATGCCTGGAGCAGTTACTCAGAGCCACACACTGTCCCAAGTCCTTACTTGTATTTACCTTTCATTGTTAACGTAGTTCTTACCAGGTAAGACACTACTATTGCCCCATTTACAGATAAGGAAACGAGAGCCAGAGATTTGGGTAATTTGCCCAAGGCTTGCAATTAGCTGCAATGCTCTAAAGCTGTGCACAGTGCTGCTTTTCCTGACTGTATCTAGACTCTTAACCTGTACCTAAGATGGCCACAACCAGAAGGGGGGAAACTGTGGCTGCATTTGGGCTATAGAAAAAAGCACCTGCTGGCTTTTGCAAGTCCTACAAGCCCATCTTTGAAAAATGACCATAATCCATATCTAAAGAAAATTGGAGAACTAGTTTGTCTTCTCCTGACCCTCAAGTTTAAGAAGCTAAACCACTGCTATGTCTCCAGATTTTCCTTGAGATTAGAATTGTTTCCTAGAGGCATCAGGGCGTGACCGAGGAGTGATGAAGACAAGCATACTTGACAAAAGCTACACCCGGTGTGGCATCTTTCCCTGCATGCTCGATTCCTGGACGTGGTTACTTGCCATCACGACAGACCCCTACTGGGATGATAGTGGGGACAGAGTACTATACAAATAGAAACTCATCCTCTTCGGATCCTGCACATTAAAAAGGCCAGAGCCTTTTGCAGACCCTATTTCCTCTGTCTTGAAAGCCTTTGTTCTTTGCCCCTACCCACCCTTGCTCCCCACCACTAGCCCCAGGCTTCCTACCCATGGTACAGTCCAAGAGAGGAATCAGTGAGGTCTTCAAACTTCTACTTACTGAATTCAATAAAGGCAAGCTCAGGATTTTGGGGGTGGCATTGGAAAAGGTGAGAATAACTTCCAATGGGACCCATCTGCAAATACTTGGGAGCTCTCAGATTGCAGCTGGCTGGGGAGAGGTCTTGGAGCATTGGTAACTTATCGGTGCTCTGGGCTACTCAATTAAGCCAATGAGCATCATCTGGGAAAGCAGCCAGTATCCCCTCCCCTCCCCTCAGACAGAAAGCTCATCTCAACAAAGCTTGGGAGTCAAGGGTTGCCATTAGTGACCAACTCATGTATTTATTTCCCGAGTTTCCATCTTTAGGACTACTTCCACACCCATAAAACAAAGAATCTTTATGCTATATTTATTTCCAAGAAAGTGTTCCAGGGTCAATATGGAAATTATGACTATAACAGTGGACAAAGTATGGTCAACTACGATGCATTTAAGTTCTTTCTACACAGGAAAAGGAATAGAGGCAGAAAGAATGCTGGAAACTTCTAGGCCTCTCCTTTACCTTGTGACTCAAAGCAAATCATTGGATTCCCAGAGCTGCAGGTTCTCATCTGGAAAACAGAGATAACACTCCTAGGTCTTCTTTTTTCATCTGAGTGTGCAATGATCAAATGGAGTAATGTAAATAACAATGTAATTGAAAGGGCTGTGTAAACTATCCATTAAGGACTATGTGAGTAATAAGCTATCACAACATAAGGTGATAAGATGTTCTGCCTATAAACAAACTAGATAATGACTTCTTTTTTTTAAGATTTATTTATTTGAGAGAGAGAGAGAGCACACAAATGGGAGGGGTAGAGGGAGAAAGAGAATCCCAAGCAGACTCCATGCTCAGTGTGGGAGCCTAATAAAGGGCTTGATGTCATGACCCTGAGATCATGACCTGAGCCAAAACCAAGAGTTGGTCGCTTAACTGACTGCACTACCCAGATGTCCTTAGACAATGACTTCTTAAGGGTGTTTTTGGATCTCATGTTCTATAGTTTAGCAAATGAAGATAAACTCTGCTATTTAATGCAGTAAGACCATCACATTCAATGAGTCCACAGTAGCTTTGGCCAGCCCACAGTGTTCACACCCCCCGCCCCCAAATACATTGCATATGTTGTTTATATGATTCACTTGTTTATATGGATAATCAAGTGCTGCTTAATGGTGTCATGTATTATTATTGACCTCTTTTTAACTTTAATTTTTTGCATGCAAATATATGTCTCATATCTTCAACTAGACTGTAAATTCCTTCAGGACTATTTAATGCACTTGCTGTGCATGTTAAATGGGATGGTATGTATCAAAGACATGGTAGTGTCTAGCACATGGTAAGAGCTCAATAAATAGTCATTATTATTTTTTCAGAAGACCTAACATAGATTTGGGTCCAGAGTATGTACAAAGAATCTTTATGCCACATTTATGTCCAAGAAAGTGTTCCAGTGTCAATGTGGAAATTATGACTACAGCAGTGGACCAAAGTGTGGTCAACTACCATGCATTTAGGTTCTTTCTACATAGGAAAAGGATTAGTAGGATTATCAATTAACTCCTTTAAGTAGGAAACTCCACACTATGGGATATTGTTTAAAGACTACCTTGAGCAATAATCATATAGAACTTCAAAAGAATATTTCAGGCCCCCTACAAAATGACATTTCCAACTGAGCCACGATATTTAAGAGACAAGAGCAGACAGTGATGATGAACATAGGCTTTGGGGTCAGACAGACCCTGGTTTGAATATCTACTCCAACTCTTACTGGATGTGTGGCCTTGGCCAAATTACATCACTCTACAAACCCCAAATGAGAATAATAATACCTGCTCCGGTGTTGTGGTAAAGGAAGGAATCAATGTAGGCACAGAACTGACACTGAACCAAATGGTAGTTGTTACTCCTATTATTAAGAGTCCAACAATTTTGTGTTCTAGGATTGGGTAGTCCACTGTATGAGAAAGATTAGCATGTCCACAAAGAAAGAGAAATGAGAATTTAGTCTGGCCATCTCCTAGTCCATCAACCCAATCTTCACACTTTGGGAATTAAGTAGAACAGATAGACCAGATAGCCCATATATGAACACATTTAATGCCTATATTTTTCTGGAAAAAAAAATGTTTAAAGTTCTAGAAAATATATGTTTAGTTGTTGAAAAGCATGCCTTTCTGGCTTAGACTAAGATTGAATTAGTTACCATCAATGAAATGCAAATCAAAACCACCATGAGATACCACCATGTCCACTGGGGTGACTATAATCAAAAAGACAGACAATAATAAATTCTGGTGAGGATGTAGAGAAAATTTCGGAATCCTCATTAACCACTGGTGGGAATGTAAAATGGAGCAGCCACTTTGGTAAATAGACTAGCAAGTCCTCAAAATTTTAAGAGTTACTATTAGAATTAGCATCAAAGTTACCATATGACTCAGTAGTTCCACTCTTGGGAATATACCCAAAAGAAATGCAAACATATGTCCACACAAAAACTCTTACACAGATGTTCATAGCAGCAGTATTACTAATAGCCAAAAAGTGGAAATAACACAAATGTCCACCAACTGATGAATCGTTAAACAAAATGTGATATATCTACACAATAATTATTCAGCCCAGAAAAAAAATGAAGTATTGGCAAATGCTATATAGCATGGATGAATCTTGGAAATATTATATCAGGTGAAAGAAGCCAGTCACAAAAAGCCACACATTATGTGATTCCGTTTATATGAAGTGTTCAGAAGGGGCAAATTCATAGAAATAGAAAGTAATTTAGTGGTTGCTCAGGGCTGGGGATATTGGGGCAGGGGGGTAGGGAATGATTGCTAATGAGTACAGGGTTCCTCTTTGGAGTGATAAAAATATCTTGAAATTGATTGTGATGATGGTTGCCCAGTCTGTGAATATACTTAAAACAGTTGAATTATACACTTTAAATAGATGGATTATATGGTATGTGAATTATATCTCAATAAAGTTGTTAATTTAAAAGATTGGATTAGGGGTACCTGGGTGGCTCAGTCGTTAAGCGTCTGCCTTCGGCTCAGGTCATGATCCCAGGGTCCTGGGATCGAGCCCCGCATCGGGCTCCTTGCTTGGCGGGAAGCCTGCTTCTCCCTCTCCCACTCCCCCTGCTTTTGTTCCCTCTCTCACTGTGTCGCTCTCTGTCAAATAAATAAATAAAATATTAAAAAAAAAAGATTGGATTAGTGCTATATTAGAAAGACCTCACTAATTTACAGAAAGACCAGAACATCAAACCAACAAAAATATCACTAACAAAACAGTAAAGATTATTTGAGGAGTTTTTATTTTATTTTAATTAATTAATTAATTTATTTATTTATTTTAAAGATTTTATTTATTTGTCAGAGAGAGAGAGCACAAGCAGGGAGAGTGGCAGGCAGAGGGAGAAGCAGGTCCCCCGCTGAGCAGGGAGGAAACCTGATGAGGGGCTCCATCCCAGGACCCCAGGATCATGACTGGAACCTAAGGCAGAGGCTAAAAAGCCTGAGCCACGTAGGCATCCCATATTTGAAGAGTATTTAGAGATATAAATACATCACTAAAATATAGCTATAGTTGACAGCTCATTTTTTTTGACAGTTGAATTTTTAAATGTGCTATAATACACTCAAAGATTAAGTTAGAAACATAAGACTCCTTATAGTGATATGCTTTAGTAAACTACATAGCTATTAGATTTATAATAGACTATAAAACCATTTTAAAAGAAAGGTAATTAACTTCAAATTGCATTTTGTTTCCATCTGTTCCATTTCATTCCAACTGTTTATAGCATCAAACTCTTGAGATATTTGTATTAATAGAATTTTTAGACCTTCCTAATCAACCAATAGAAATGTTATAAAAATTATGGGGAGTAAAGGGTTACCAAAATATGTAGTTAAGAAATTGAAAAGATAAAGCCTGTGAACCAATTATAATCTGATACATGATACATTCTAAGACTTATAATCAGATATTCAGTAATCAAAGTGTCTTTTTACCATTTTGGTGAAAATAATAGTAACTTTACGGAGTATTCTTTTGGAGGGGTTTCTTATACATGCTTCCATTAACTTGTGGAATGGTAATTATATTTAAGCTTTACAGCATCAATATTTAACATTTAAATTTGAAAATAGTTCGCTTATTAAATTACCATATAACCCCATGTCTTCTAAAATTAAATTGTTATATTGTTGCTCAAAATAAACTTCACTCAGTAAATGTATCTAACATATAAATAAAATATTATGATTTCTAAAGTGCCAAATTTTAGACAATATATTTACAAAAGAAATAGATGTTGTATAATAAATAATGCTACTTAATTCTAACATCAAAAAAAGATGACTTGTGGTAACTTAAAACTTTCAAAAAAGTATATCCGTCTTCGCTCAAGAGAAACATTTTGAGATTAAAATGTCTTGAAGATTCACATTTATCTCACTCACAGGCCCATGTTTAATTTCTTTCTCTTTTAAATTTATATTTAAAATATATACATATTTTTTAAATATATATTATAAACATAGAGAGAGAATGTCACATGCATCTTAATTTTAGAATTTGGTTCCTGTTTTATCTGTATAAAAAATTTTTTTAATACAACTAGAAAATATTTAGCAGCAGTCGAAACAACATCCAAAAACATTTAAAGTTGGAGGTAGATTTAAAATTAAATTAATGTTATGTCAATCGTACCACAATAGCATGGTTAAAAAATAAAATTAAAATAATTTCCAGAGCGGAAGCCATTACAATAAACAAAGAGCCCTTCAATTTTAAGAGTTTTGCCAGAATGCAAGACTTGTTTGACGCCAAATTATGTGTGTTTCAAATGGCTTCATATGTCTTCCACCTGCCTGGTGTCACCTTGCTATATTCCAGAAAACAAATTAGAGGAAATATACCATTCAGGCAAATCACATAATTAAATTTAAGAAGTACATGCATCTCATTCTATAACGTCACGAAAAATAGAGGATTCGATTTTCTAAATTGCACTGAAAAATGTGTGAATTGAACACATTACTCATATATTAATTGTGTTTTATTTTCTCACCTTATTTAAAAGTTGAGTTGGGGCAGGGAAAATTTACATTTTCATGTGAGGAATTTTCCTAACACTTGCTTCTGATTAAGGACTCTGGATCACGGTGAATCAGCTAACATTGATTTACATGGAGCTTTAGAAAACAGCTTGACTTTCAAAGAAGTGAGACTTTCTCAAATGAATCATAAAGAAAGTCTTTAAAGGTCAACAAAAAGAGAAATTTCAGATTTTCCTCCCACCACAATAATTTGGCACATTTAAAAGTATTTTTGTAGTCAGGCTACTATAAGAATCTGGAAGTAATTCCGATTTTAAAAGGCAATATTTTCAGAAGCTGGAAGTTTCTAAGTGTCAATTAAAAGCCATAGTTAATGCTTCATTTTAGTTGGAGCTGTTTATCCTCAACACTCATAAGGTAATGATAATGCGAGGTACAAAAATACACACTAGAGATAACTTAATTGCATATTACCGAATGTGCATTTCTATAATGAAAATGCATTGCATATATGCAACATATTTAAATACTATAATGTTATCCATACATTTTTCAAAGGCAAAAAAAAAAAAAAAGCTTTTCAAAAATCTAAGTGAAACCACCTTGTACTCCAATACAAATTGCAGTTCTCAGGTTATTTAAGTAAATTGATTTATAATGGAAATAAGTGGAGTTCAGATGAGTTTCCTGTCATTGTGTAATAAAGCCCACAGTTGTATATATAGATTCTTAATTTTCTAACAATAAATTTAGGGCCGAGCAATGTCGTTGGAGTGAATTCCTGTAACAGATGTAAAGGTCTTGATGACAGTTACTTTCCAGGTCTACGGTCCCACAATCACATCTCTGAAAGATTTTTTACATGAAGTGTTTGAAGAAGGGGTGGACGTGTCAGTGATCTCTGAGGTCCATTCCAGGTCCCCTTTAAGATGGAGGTGGGGTGAATAGGAGAGAAGAAAAGGTAAAATGCTGATAAGGGAATCTGAACCAAATGTTGTCGCATGCTAGAAATGATTAGATGCCCTTGTCATGGAGCTGTTGCAGAGGTCCAGGGTGAAAGAGGGAAACAAGGGGTCAAGTGTGGGCACATGAGTTAAAAAAAAGTTTGTGCCATATAGTGGAGGGAAAATGAATCCTTAATCTACTCCTAAATCCTCTCTCCTTTTCTTTTTTAAATATCCTTTGGTCTTGTGATGGGAAGAATGGAGGTGGGTCTTGATGCTATTTATTAACACATATTAGGTTAAGCTATACAATATGTTTGTAATTAAAATAAAAGCTGTAGCAAGAATATTCTGTTCCCTTGCTTAGAGGTGTTCACAGAGCACAAGCTTGAGGTACAGCCACTGGACTGGCCTTCATCATGCAATGCCTATTTTTAAATGTCCATGTCTTATCACTAGAGTTACTTTTTGGAGGGAGACATGTCTTACACATTCATTCAGTAACTATGCATTGAGGACCTGCTAGGTGCTCAAACCCTGTTTTAGACAGTGAACAAATGGCGAAATCCTGGCTCTCATGGAGTTTACAAAATAGTAGCCAAAACAGACATTAAACAAAGTCAAATGAGTAAGTTGGGTATTATGTTTTATGAGTTTTTAATACATACTTTTCCCACATTTTAACATACATAAATTAGGATGGTAAATCATATTTTAATTGGTGGTTTTATGGAGGGCCATAAAATAGTGATACCAACAAACCTTCAGTGATAGCATTTAGAATTCTAGAGAATACAGTAGAGTATTAGAAAGTAATAAATACTTTCAGAGAAGGAGAACAGAGGAGTAGAAGCATTTCAGCAGTGTGGTCAGGGACAGCCTCACTGAGAAGGTGTTGTTGGAGGCCAGGCTCAAAAGATGAGCCAGCTAGCCATGCAGAGCTTCTGGGAAGAAGAAACTGCAAATGCAAATGCCCTGAGGCAGGAGGGTGTCCGGACACGTTCCTGGAAATACAAGACCAATGTAGCTGGATCAGAATGGGGGGTGAGGGTGGTAGTGGGAAAGAGAGAAATCAAAAAGTAACAAAGAAGCCAGACTGTATAGAGCCTTGCAGACCACTGTAAGGACTCTGACTCTTACTCTGAGTGAGATGGCAAGTCATAGAAGGGTTTGGAAGCAGACATCATGATACGAACTCTATGTGAAAGGTCTTTGTAAAAGGCTGCTGTGTTAAGAATGGATGGACTGAAGGACAGCAAGGTGGAAACTAAGCGAGCAATTCGGAATCTTCTGGATGATGCCAAGTGAAAAGTGATGGTGACTACCACCAGGGTGTTAGCAGTAGAAGTGACAAGAAGTGGTCGGATTCTGAATAGATAAAACTGACAAGATTTGTTAATTTTGGATGTGGGGTTCAAGAAGGGGTGTGTCATGGATGACTCCAAGACTTTTGGCCTGAAAAACTGTAACTAAGATGTTATCATTCATTATTCTGATTATAAACCAGAGAAGCCTCATACTAAATTAACAGGTTTCCAGCCGAAAAGAGATGTGTGTATTCAAAACTAAAACATTTAAATCGTAGTGACTGTAGGAGTTCTGACACCAGTATACAAGAGTGCTATTCACCAAAGGAGGGGAAAGACAGAGAAAGGCAAGAAGGAAGGGGGATTAGGTTTATTGTGCCAAGTGGTTCATCTACATTATCTCATTTAATCCCAACAACCACCACACAGTGTCATGATTACTCTCCCCATTTCACAAGTAGAGAAATTAGATTTTAGGTTGGTTAAGTAGCTTACCAAGGTCACATAGCTATAGTCCTTGAGAGTTCTCCTCTTGGAACTGGTTGCTATTCTTCAACTGGGCTTCCAAATCAGGTGCCCTACTCTCTCAGTTTTCTTACAGCATCCAGTTCTGCCCTCTTTCCCATTCCTAGAGAAATTGAGGGATGTTTTCCCCCTTACAGATCAGTGGAAGAATGTTTCAGTGGACACCACACAGTGTTGTTCCAAAACGCATCCTTCAGCCAATATACTTCAGTGGCCAGGAGGGTTTCTATTTCACCCCCAGAGCTCCTCCCTACCCAGGGCACAAGCCTTTATCCAACACCCAACCCCCTTCCACACCCCTTCACTTCCTTTCCCCAAGACTCTCCATCCTGGGGGTCAGACCTCAGACCCTACAGATTTTCTAACTGCCTTTGCTCACATCACCATGAGATCCTCACTCTGATATGGTACCATGTCCCCTCAGGCAGTGGTGACACAAGAGATGTGCCCTTGGATGGCAAGCATTCCCCAAACAGGTTGACAGGGGCTAGTGTAGCATGAAGAGTGAGGGCTTTGCGATCAGCTAGGACTAGGTTCAGCTCTGAGTTTCTGACACTTTCTGGCTCTATGACCCATGGCAACATACCCAGGTTTTGAACTTCAATTTCTTTATTATTAAAAAGCAAAAATAACTGTGTTACAGGGTTGTGAGAATTAAATGCGACTGTGTTTGTAGAGCCCCTAGTGCAGGGTTTGACACAAGTAAATGCTTCCTAAATATGCACTATTACTATTTCCTGACTCTTCTCCCAAGTAAGCAATAATAGGGGATGCATATCATGTCCAGTGAGCTCGTGGATTGCAATCGGTGCTCTGCATCCGGAATCACACATTTATCTTTTGAATACTGCTTTTTCTCCTAAAAAGCCAAGGCTGCATGTTTTTTCTGATATCTATGGCCACTCAGGTCAGCTGGTGATCTGTAACTAAGTGGAGGCAGGGTCGCAAATGAGCAAAGCAGCAGGCAGTGTTAGAAACTTTGGCACGGCTGGACATCAGGAGAAAAGTTCCCACATGGGGACTGCCACGTGACCTCTTCTTGCTCAGCAGCTCTTTGACTCAACGGTTGGGAAAAACTTTGAGAAATGGGCTAGTCCTCTCTGTTGCTCCAGGCAACTATTAGCAGTTACGTGAGTATCCTGTTTTGCAGTTAAAGACTTCAAAAAAAAAAAATAGATTCCCATCTCCGTCCATGTTATCATGTGGTCGAGTCACTGTGCTGTTGTTGTTTCATGAAGGTGGCATTTCAGGAGTCCATTCTCTTAGTCCATGCCTCCTGGGTAACTGGGACTAGACCAGGGACATGTGGAGAAATGGCCCAGTACTGATCTCCCTCTCTGCCATGTCTGTGCCAACCTGTGGGAGAGGCACTAATTATCACCTCTTTCTGTCGGAGGTCTTCTTTCACAAGATGTCCTTTGGGCACCTCAGTCTCAATTTGTCTAAAACAAACATCTCTCTCCACCCCACCTGCTCTTGCTCTTGTGCTTGCGGCAAGGACTGGAGATACGCCCATACCAGACCGTAAGCCATCACCACAACAAATGAGGTTCCGAATCTTGTGGAGTCAGGTGATTCTCTCTGAACTATCCCTTGAAACTATTCTCTTGTTGTTATCCTCACCACCTAATCACCCTTCACCTGGCATATCGCATCTGCCTAGTCCAAGTCTCCCCATTCCCAGGCTCTCCATGGCCAACCACCTCAATGATACAGAAACCTCGATGACCACAGATGTGGTATGAAAACAAGAATATAAAATATTTCATTAATTATTTCAGCTGCTTACATGTTGAAATGATAATATTGGAGGATATTTGAGGTTAAATAAAATATATCATTAAAATTAACTTCATTTGTTCCTCCCTCCCCCCCTTTTTTTATTGTGGTTACTAGAAAATTTACAATTGTGCATACTACTTGCATTATAGTTGTATTTGACAGTGCTACCCTTCTGGTCCTTCTCAATTTATGACCTTTGCACCATCTATTCTTTCCTTCTCCCTGGGACTCCCTTCATCAAGCCAACTCCTATTCATTCAAGATTTAGTTAAAATTCACTTTCTCTGTGAAGACTTCTCTACCTTTCCCTTTGTAAGTCCTTTTGGGCTTTGATTCAAAAACTTATTTAGAAATTTATTTCTTTAATGTCTGCCTCCCTTGCTAGGCTGCAAGATTCACAAAGGAAAAGATCCAACCTTGTCTTGGTTCCTTACTGATCTTATGAATCTTCTTTAATGTCTGGGAGACATAAAAAGTGTTTAACAAATTCCACTTAAATATATGAATGAATGAGACATTCTGATTCCCCTCCCAGGTAGTGTTGGTGGGGCTGAGCAATAAACTAATCTTCCTTTCCCCAGCTGGCATAACTGAGCCTAAGTAAGATAGTGCAAAGCAAGGCTGATCCACAGTTTAGCTCCCCATTTATCCCTCTATCAGTGGGTTCAGTGAGAAGCTAAGGCTCCAGCCCCAATCAGCACCAATGAGGTAGTAAGAAATATCAGAAGGAGTCTTTTCTCACCCCACCCCCCATTTCTCTTCTTTGTTGTCAACAGGGCCCAGGGGAGCTGAGCTTATACCTTGACTCAGAAACAAAAAGGCCATGTCCCACTTTCTCCTGGAAGATGTCAGCAGGATGGGGGAAACTGAAGCACCACCCCACATGTTTGCAACGAGGCAGTGTGAACAAGGGCTCCACTTTGCTGGGGTAACGTCAGCAGGGCCCAGCATGAAGCTCAACACAGGCACTCACCCAACCCTCAAGCTACACCTCAGCAGGAGACTGCCTGCTAAATAAGAAAGATTAAATGGATACAGAGCTTCATAATATAATACTCCAAATTCCATGATACCAAAAAAAAAAAAAAAATCAATCTTGGGTCATACAAAGAACAAGTAAAATCACAACTTGAGTGAGAAAAGACAATCAGCAGATGCCAACACTAAGATGAATCAGATGTTAGAATTGTCTGAAAAGAATTTTAAAGAAGTCATCATAAAAATGCTTCAACTAGCAACTATGAATTCTCTTGAAACAAATGAAAAATATAGATCAGCAAAAGAATAGAAATTATGAAGAATTGAAATAACTGAAATAACAGAAATAAAACAATTGCCTGGATAAGTGTCATAGTAGAGTGGAGATGACAGGATAAAAATCACTGAACTTGAGGACAGATCAAAATGATTTACTTATTCTGAACAATAGGGAGAAAAATGGAGTAGGAAAAAAAATGAACGGAGTCTCAAGGACCTATAGAACATTTTAAAAAAAAGAAAAAAAAAAAAAGATCTAATAGTATCATTTAAGTCCCAGAAGGAAAGGAGAGAGTGGCTGGAATGTTTTCAAAGACATAAGTGACTGAGAGCTTCTCAAATTTGGAGAAAGACATAAACTTACATATTCAAGAGGCTGAACCCCAAATAGAATAAACACAAAGAAATCCACACCAAGATATACCATAATGAAACTTCTGAAAACTTAAAAGAAAAAAAGTCTTGAAATCATCCAGAAAAAAATGACACATTACAGGGATTCCTCATCTGAAACCACAAAGGGCAGAACAATATTTTTCAAGCACTGAAAGAAAAGAACTGTCAGCCATATTTTCTTTAACTGGTGAAAATATCCTCAGTAACAAAGGGGAAATAAAAACATTTTCAGATGAAGAAAAACAAGAAAATAACCCTTAAAAAATGGCTACAGGAAGTTCTCTATACATGAAGGAAATGATAATAGAAGAAGGCTTGGAATTTCAGAAGGGAAAAATAGAACACAAGGATGGGTGAAAATAGGTAATGGGCAAAATGGGCAAGTATAATAGACTATCCTTTATGAGTTTCCTATATTATATTTGATGTTTAAAGCAAAAATTATAAAGTCATCTGATGTGGTAGTTATGTATATAAAGGAAATTATATTTTAAAAAATAGGTAGTAAAACATAAATTGATACCAGCAGACTGTGTTAAATTACACACACATATTGTAATCAGAGAACA
Source organism: Mirounga angustirostris (assembly GCF_029215605.1). Classification (NCBI taxonomy): domain Eukaryota; kingdom Metazoa; phylum Chordata; class Mammalia; order Carnivora; family Phocidae; genus Mirounga; species Mirounga angustirostris. The sequence goes on from NW_026991716.1 coordinate 108,229,353, forward strand.
ACCACTAAGAAAAGTATCCAAAGCTAAACACTCCAAAACACTATAAATAAATCAAGATGGAATGAATGAATAAATGAATACATAAATGAATCAGGAATATCTAATTTCCAAAAAAATTTGCTTTCAACAAAATAATTATTGCATATAAATTTTTAAACCATCACAATTACAAGTGACAATGATCAAAAGATTTTTTTGTAAATCACTGAATTAAGTAATTAAAAATTTTCATCATGAAAATGTGTAAAATCAGTGTAAATGAGAGACGAAATTAATCTAACTGTGACAAAAGCAGATAGTGTAATCATTTCATCATGAAGATCATGTCCCGATCCCATCATCTCATTCATGTTACTTTTGTTTTTAATTTACTGCCTCAGCTTGATCCAAAGCAGTTTTCCTATAGTCTTATCTTTTTCAGCCTGGAAAATAAAATGGGGTTAAAGATGCAACCAGATACAGCCCCATCTCCATGAAGCTGCAGGTCGGGAGAGGGTATGCGCAGTGCCAGAAGCTCATAAAGTTGGTGTGAAGACAGGATTCTCTTACTCTCTCAAAAAAAGAAGTCATTAGAACAAGGTGGATGGCCGCTGCACGTAGACATTTCCACAGCAAGCAAATGCCAGACCTCTTTCAGTGTCCTTGGCTGTGTTAAACTCTTCAAAGAGAGGTCAGCTGTGTGGCTGCTTGCCCAGTGACCCCTGGTCCAAATGGACAGAGAAAGGGACACTGCCTCTTAGAAGATCAAAGCTCCAGCTTTACCCACTGCTTCTCTTGACTCTCCTGCTGTGGAGGCTGAAGGGGTGGTTCATGAGGGAGGGGGTGGGGGAGAAAAAAGGAAGGGCATCTTAGCACAATGTAAATCATTACAAGGTCCACAAGAAACACTTTGCTGAGGGATCACTGGCCAGGTGACTAAAACTTCACTGGCCAGCTGCCTCTGCCTCAACTGCTTTTAGAATACCAACAGCTAAGAGGGGAGGCGAGGGTGCCGCAGGTAATGAAAAGAGCGGAAATTAAGTCTGGAGAGTGGCTCTGACAGACAGAAGTGCTCTCCTCAGGCCTCTCCTTCCAGCAGAAGCTTCTGACTCACTCTTCTCAACTGTCAAAGCAGAGGTCAGAAGGAGGAGAAGTGGCAGCTGGGGCCAATCCACCTTTTCTCAGAGGTGTTTGCTTTCTGGGGTTTTGACATCATTTAACAACTTCCAAGCTTCCAGGATGGGGATATTGGTCACTCAGTCTCTTTGTTCTGTTATAGGGTAACCAACCATCCCAGTTTCCCTGGGATGCACCTTCCTCTGCTTCAACACTGGAAGTTCCACTTCCAGAAAATCTGTCATGTGGGGAAAACTGGAACAATTGGTCACCCTAACTGTGGAAAAGGAGGACTGCACAGTTGACGGCGCTGTTTGTAGAACGGGAAGTATGGTGGCTTGAATGGTGTCCACCCCCCAACACCCCCGTCAACACCCCTGCCCAAAAGAATGTCCACACCTAATCCCCAGAACCTGTGAATGTGACCTTATTTGGGAAAAAGTTCTTTTCAGGTATAATTAAAGATCTTGAGATCATCCTGGATTTAGGGTGGGCCCTCCATCCAATGACAGCTGTCTTTATGAGAGACTGAGCACACAGAGACACACAGGAAAAGGTGATGTGAGAACAGGGGCAGGGATTGGAGTGATGTTAACACTCATGAAAAGCTGAAAGAAGAAAGGAAAGAATCCACCCGAGAGCCTTGGAGGGAATATAGCCCTGCAAACACCTTGATTTTTGGACATCTGGTCTCCAAAACTGTGAGAGAATAAATTGCTACTGTTTTAAGCTGCCCAGTTCATACTATTTGTTATGGCGGCCAAGAAAACTAATATGAGAGCCTGGTGCTTAGGGGTCTCCCCTGGGACTACAACAAAGTAAGATTTTTCTGTGAAGACACTGGGTGGCTAGCAGGGAGAACAGATAAAAGTACGTAGTCAGGCTAAGAAAGAGATTTAAGATGAATTCTTAGGTATCACCAATGAGTTTAGCAGACTGACTTTTTTCATAAAATGGTTACATACCAATTTGCCTTCAGGGAAAAAGCACTGACCTCCCTCAGATATATATATATATATATATATCTGCTATCTATAACTATGATATGATATAGATATCAGGTATCTGATATATATGATATATGATATATAGATATATAGATATATAGATATATTTTTTTTTTGCCCAGTGTCGATATAGGCTAATTTTTTTCAAAATCACTCATTAATTAAATCTCCCAAGATAATTTCCCAAATTTAGAAAAAAAAATTGTGTCTGTTACTAGAGGATCCCAGCCTTCTAATAATGTGGCATGCTTGAAAAGGGAACTGATTGTGACATTGGCTTCCTAGTTCTGGCCTTAGGGGTAAATACCTCTCAAGTCACTTTGCTTCTCTGGTCCCTGTTTTTATCACCTATAAAATTAGGAGGTTGAACTAAATTATCTTAAAACAATTTTCGGGGCGCCTGGGTGGCTCAGTTGGTTAAGCGACTGCCTTCGGCTCAGGTCATGATCCTGGAGTCCCTGGATCAAGTCCCACATCGGGCTCCCTGCTCAGTGGGGAGTCTGCTTCTCCCTCTGACCCTCCCCCATCTCATGCTCTCTCTCTCTCTCATTCTCTCTCTCAAATAAATAAATAAAATCTTTAAAAAAAAAAACAATTTTCGTATTTTAGCATTCAAGAGATATGTGTCAATAATCAGATTTTAAGTATTAAAAAATAGCCTATTTCCACATTTAAAAAAATCTCTATATATTAAGAATCATATATGAACTTCTCTGAGTGAACTTACTTTTATTTCAAGGTAAAAGCCTCCCCTAGTATTGCTTCCTTTTGTATATAAATAAATTTCTTTATGTGTTTTTTTTCAACAGACTGAGGAGGGCCAGAACATTTTATTCAGGAAAACATTATGCAAAAGACATTACAGTTTATTATTACTGAAATTCTATAAAAGCTAAAAATGAGAAGGCAGAAAGCACATGCCTAAAGTATGAAAGCTACAATAAAAAAGATGCTATGACTAGCATCTTAGCTCATTAAAAGTGATCTGAAATCACTAGAGAACACATTTTCAAATAATGTGACAAGTAGGAAAAACATCTATCAACATCCCCAGAAACGTTGAAAAGTGAGGGTCCTCTACTTTTCTGGCATATTTTTGTTCTCTTGACCACACTGAGAGATGGATGGATGGGTGTTTCCAGAAAAGCATTTTTTAACAAGTGTATCTATTACCTGGAAGGGGAATTAAGGACTCTAAATAGATGCCTCTATCCAGAAATTCCTAACCTCCACACTATGCTCTGCTGCGCAGGCATGTCCTGTGCACTGTAGTATGTCTGGTATCATCCCTGTTCTCTAACCACTCAGTGCCAGTAGTGAACCCAGCTGCGGCAATGAAAAGTGTCCCTGGATGTTACCAAATGTTCCCTGGGGGACAAAACTGCCCTGGGGTTGAGAACTACTGCTCTAATCTTTTCCTATTAGCACACTGGAAGAGGAAAAAAAAAAAAAAGATTATCAGTTTACTGTCACCTTGATAGGTACCAAGCGTCTTTCTGAAGTGGGTAGCCCACTGCAGAACCAGGGTAAATGGGAGGTGTATACCAGGACAAAAACCCCAGCTGTTTCTCCAATTCAACCAGCTGTACCCTGAACTTAAGTGCTATCTTGCCTCCCCTCCACGAGGCCCTACCCACTCCCAGAATGCAGTCGGGAGGCCAGTTGACCGACCTCTATGGTCTGAGCTTGCTCTGATTGGACAGACTTTTCGGGCCTCCATGAAATGATACAGTGCCTTTCTCCCAAGAGAGACAGGACATTGTGTGACCAGCAGATTGTATTCCCAGCTCGAGCTATTTCATTTCCTCACCCCGCTACAGATCATCAATATGGCGTCTGCCTTATATAAAGGAAACAATCTTTGTCCCGCATAAGATTATTAAGAATTCTCAACACCACTATAAACCCACTTCTCCCACCAAACTATTTATTTGCAGTAACAGACAATAGATCATTGAATTACGTAGCTAAAAGTCAAATCTAATTTTAGTCCTAAATTTCAGCATACTCTCTCCTACCACCATTAACCAGAGCAATGAACAAGTACAGTATGCGACTGCTTTTCCTTTTGTCATTTTTCTTTCCACCTACATTATTCTGATGACTGTTGGTGGACATCGGTAAAATGGCAAAACACAAATAGATAAATAAAAAGGAGATAGGAGGTGAGGAGGAAGAGTAATAACGTGCCTAGAGAATTTGCAATGTAATGAATAAGCCCCTGACTAGTCAAGACCTAAAGCTACAGGGGAAAAAAGAGAGAGAGAGAGAGGGAGAGAAATAAATAAATAAAATAAAATAAATATAAAGCTATAGGAAGCCCAGGTAACAGTGATCGAAGGAGGAAAAATGAGCCAGTTACAATGCAGTGGTCGAGGCCACCAGGTCCCCTGTAGGGGACCTTCTCAGCACTGCAGAATAATTCTTCTGGTTTCACACCTACTGTGCCTCATGGAGTCTGAGAAACAAAATTTACACTAGGAAAGTAAATGGAGGACTAAGAAACAATCCTTTCCTCAGGTAACTGGTGGTCCATAATTACAGACATCACTGAAGAGAGGAAATAAAACTGAAAATTACCACAGAAGTTGCCAAGACCCCAGCCAGAATAAAAGTCAGATGGCATGGAAGCCTTACATGCCTGAATGAAAAATGACTAAATAAAACCAAATTTTGTCCCACAAGAAGAATGGGTAAAACTTTTAACTAATTAGAGAAACTCCATCATGATCAAATATGAGCCATGTAATTATTACATGGAACAGTAAACATTTTAATTATATAATTAGAAACAAATGTAAGGGCTTTTTTTTCTTCTTTTTTATGTGCTTGTATTTTTCTGCTTTCATGGTCAGCAGCCTAATGTAGTGATTTAATTACCTCAGAGTCAGTCAGTTAAGCTCGCTGTCTGAGAACTGCCTTTTTACAATGCCCTGAACTGACCTGAAGTGAAACTCAAACTCACCCTTTGTGCCCAGGGCTTTCCTGACAACAAAAGAGGTATTGGTTCTCCTTTCCCCAGATACCAGCCCTGGGCTTACTTCCCAGCGCCTTCTCCTCCCTAAGTCTCCTTCTTCTACCCATTCCTTGCCTTCACTCCACCCACCATCTCATTCCCCCACGAACCCTCCCCCCAACACACACACACACACAAACACACAATGGACAGGAATGCTGAACCTGCCATCTTGTCTCTCTTGTTATCACAGAAACAAGAGCATGAGGATTGTTCTACATTTCTAGGCACATGAAACCCCTCAGTTTCTAAGCACTCTGACCTTGGCTGCTAGAACTATGTAAGTGCTGCAGGAGAAGATCTCATGTTTGACATTGCAGAGTCATATGTAAGAAGAGGAATCAGAAACACAGATTGATGGAATGAGCTGGGCAATCACATGGCTTGTTAGAAGAGCAAGAATTAGACCAAGAAGCCTTCAGATTCTGCTCCTTTGATTCAGATCTCACTTAAGTAAGGAGAGCCTTCTATAGAGAAAGGCTTTAATGGATAGAGGTGGATTATCTGGGGGGCTTCATTGGCTTTTCCTCTGCAAACCACACTACATATGACACCCAACAAGGTTAGAGCACATTTGAGAGAGACCTGATACTTTGAGGGTGAGAACAATGCTCAGGACCTCCTGCCTCCATTTCTCACACAGGACCCACCCCCTTGTCCTCTTACCTCACTCTCCATTACCATGTGGGTGCTTTCAAAATCTCTTTTAGGAGCTCTGGGTACAAATCTAGGGTAATTATACTTTTCAAAATATAACAATATATCATAATCCTGAAAAGCAAATGAGAATGAGAATGGGGTGTTGATATAAAAGGGAGAGAGAGAGAGCATCAAGACTTTTTCTTGAGTTATTTAAATATGCTACAGGATATGGGTTATTCCTGTGAATTTTTTTTTCTATTTTAATATGTTTTCCGTTTCTGTTGCCTAGAGTCTAAGAAAATAACATAATGGGACTCTTAAAAATTGATTTTGAAATCTTCATAGTTAAGATCCTTCCATGTTAAAAAAAATGAATACACCGTATAATGGTTCAAGGGTGCTGCTTGATTACCCCGAAATATGACCACACAAATAGAAGATTCTCCACGAATAACATTGTGGAAACAAATTCTGTAGCAATTTGGCCCTGCAGTAGTTTTAAAACACACTACCACTAGCAGAATTCTGTAGTCTACTTCAACCATTGCTCCTTCTATAACTTGTACACATTCCTTCTATAACTTCCTTCATGGAGAAAGCAGTCGTCAGGTGGATTTGCTTATTATTCCATAGTCTATGATTCTTAGGAGTTGCTAATGTGGGGGTCACTCTGCTTAGAGACTAAAGACATAAATTTTTGTTCTTCAAAGAGCTTTGCAAGATTGGCTTATGTTATTTGACTTGCTGTGGTGGTTTAGTTTCTTCACCTGTGGAAAGGATACTTGTGCATGTGGCACTCTTCAAATGGAGATGGTTAGAAGCGAACATTACAGTTCAGCATTAGCCAGTGTGAATTGAGTGTTATTTCACATGAGGGAAGAAGGATAGTAATAACAAACAGATATGGTAATCTTGTTACAGAGGATCCAGCCCAATAGACTCAGTCTCTATTAAGATTTGATTTAAGAGAAAAAAAAAAAGATTTGATAAAAAGAGGTAAGGGATTTAAACTATAGCATAGCATAGTTGGGCAAAGTGAAACAAAAGTTGGTATCTTTTGAGATTTTTTTTTTTAGATTATTTAAGTGATATATGAAAGATGTAGAATCTATTCTCTGTAGTTTTAAATGGATTCTTACTCCATTAATGTGAATGTAACCAAATAATAGCAGGAGGAATTCCTAGGGATACTTCCAATGTAATTACTTTATTTCAGTAAGATGGTTTAAAATGTTAAAAATAATTCAAAACTGTATTCATATTTAAATAATTTCAAAAGAATATTTCCAATTGCATAGGATTTGTTATTGCAGTACTAGAGAGTATTTATATTTATGTTGTACCGAAACAGTTTTAAACTGCTATTTAACTGTTTTTATTAGCTATTAAGGTAGTGCAATGGCTCTGATAAGAACTTATCTGTATGTACTGAGCTTTAAATATCCAAACATTTGGCAATCCCTTTCTACCAAACACTGCCCAGCATTCATCTGTTGTCTCTACCATTTCAGTTAGAAAAGGTGTAAGGATTTCTATGGCAGGTACAAAATATGCATATTTCTGGGTTAAACCAGCTAAAATCAGGGGCTGCATTGACCTAAGGAGAGAGAACTGTGAATTTCAACTTTTGGGTCTTTGGCCACCTTTATTTTACAAAACAATTGAGATTAAAGGAAATGTTGATTTTTATAGTTAGCATGCATTACTTTTGTAAAAAGGATTAAATAAATAAACATGCAAAAAATAGATTAAAATAGTATTGAAATGATCAGCAATCAGATTCTACTGGCTCATCTACCTTTCTAGTCTCACTTCCTTGCCTTCCACCTCCACATATGCTCCCAGCCATTCTGGTCTTGCTGGCCTCCCCTGTAAGGAATTTTCTGGCCTTCCCCAATTACACCAGGTATCTCACACCCACCTGATATTGCTCATGCTGGCTCCTCTGCCTAGAAGATCATCCCATTCTTTTCCTAATGAAATCACATTCATCCTCCAACACCCAGCCTGGCATCACATCTTCTGTAAAGTTGCCCTTGACCTCTCCTGCGGCCAGCCAACCGGAGACCAATAGAACATACCACCCCTGCCCTGTGCCCTCAGGTTCTGGGATCCTATTTCTCTTGTAGTACCTTTCACATGCCAGACTCCTTAAAGCTAAGTCTATTTTTCATTTCCATTTCTTTCCCAGGTTCTCCCCTAAAGGCTAGAACATGAGAGTTCTCAAAAAAAAAATATGGTTGAAATGTGATAAAAAGCATCTAGCTTACCTCTTTCAGTCACTACCCAAAAAAGTATTGCAGAACATTGTTGCCATAAATATCAAAGCATTATTGCTATTACTAAATTTTTAATGCTCTCTAATAATTAAAAATGCTATAAATGTATAATCAAGAATAGTAAAAACAACTATTTAATAACATTGAAAATAAAAACAAGCACAACTTTGAAGAAAAAAAGGAATATAAATGAGTAGTTCACCTGCCTATAAAAAGTAAGTAAAATTTTCACCCCATAAATTCACATATGATAAAATTAGGAGTTGCCTGCCTTTGAAAGAGAATTGTTATAAAAGATCAGGAAAGGGATGCCTGGGTGGCTCAGTGTGTTAAGTGCCTGCCTTTGGCACAGGTCATGATCCTAGGGTGCTGGGATCGAGTCCCACATCAGGCTCCTTGCTCAGTGGGGAGCCTGCTTCTCCCTCTGCCTGTCTCTCTCCCTGCTTGTGCACTCTCTCTCTCTGACAAATAAATAAAATCTTTTAAAAAATCAGGAAAACAGGTAAGGTATTTACATTTTTTATAAGGCACAGTTACACAGCAAACTGGGAAGGACACCTAAGGCTTCCATCTTATAATTCAGCCCTCTTTTTCACACAGAGATTTTGCAGTTAGTTCCCATAAAAATCAAGAGTTTGTGGCTGATCAGTCTTGTTTCTAGGGATAAGAGTAGGATGATGTCTACACATTAACCAGTTAAAGGTAGGGAAGGGGGAGAATGGTAGAATTCAGTAAAATTAATCAGCTTCTAATTACTATCTGAATGCAATGGTTTTTGAAACTTGTCTGTGTGGGATTGGCTCAGTCCATGCATTATGAATAATGTCTCTCTGCAGTCTTAGTTGATTTTTTTTTAAAGATTTTATTTATTTATTTGAGAGAGAGAATGAGATAGAGACAGAGAGAGCATGAGATGGGGGAGCGTCAGAGGGAGAAGCAGACTTCCTGCTGAGCAGGGAGCCCAATGCGGGACTCGATCCCGGGACTCCAGGATCATGACCTGAGCTGAAGGCAGTCGCTTAACCAACTGAGCCACTCAGGCGCCCCTTAGTTGATTTTTTAAGTGCACTTAGTATCATGAAAGCCTCTTGTTTTCTCAGATATGTGTCTTAGTTCATGCTACTCCTCACACCAATAATGCCTTCCTTTCCTAAACTCCCAACCTTCATACACTATATTGTGTCTGAGGATTTCCTTGTTTTTCCCTCAAATCATAGTTTTCTCCACTATGATAGTTAATTTTATGTGTCAACTTGGCTAGGCCACGGTGCCCTCATGATCAATCAAACACCAGTCTAGATGTCCCTGTCAAGGTATTTTTCGGATGGAGTAACATTAAGCCAATAGACTTGAGTAAAGCAGACTACCCTCCAAAATGTGAGTGACCCTCATCTAATCAGTTGAAGGCCTAAAGAGGAAAAAGGCCGACCTTCTCCAAGGAGGAGAAAATTCTGCCTTCAGACAGTCTTCAAACTTGAGCTGCAACATTAACCGTTTTGTAGGTCCCCAGCTTACCAGCCTACCCTACAGATTTGCCAGCCCATACAGGTGCATGTGCCAATTCCTTAAAATCAATCTCTCTCTCTCTTTCTGTCTGTGTATGTATAAAATATTTATATATCACAAATATTATATATATATATCACATATATGTCATATATATACATACATAAAAATTGGTTCTGGAGAACCCTAATACACTTACCTTAAAAGCTCCACATTTTTTTTAATTAAACTACTCTTAACACCTAGCTTTATAGTTATGGATGTGTCCAAGGAGCTCTGTCCCTGGGGGCTTAGAAGAGGGCAATTTCCTGTCAAGTAGAGATTAGAGTCACAATTTAGGAGAAAAGTTTATTCTCAGCAGGATCCCAAACTATGGATGGGGCTGGCAAGAATGTTGTGGGATACTAGGACCCAGCCATGTCAACTAGGGGCTAAAGGAAGAACTCCAGTATAAGCAAAGAATCAGATAGCCAGAATGAAATATAAGGTAAGGTTGACATGGGGCCAGAAATAAGGCAGAAACAAATAGACAGGAGCCTCCTTGGAAGTCACCCCAATTTCTCTGGATTGCTAGACAAGATGTATTTCAGGTTTTACTAGCTACGGAAATAAAGTTTTGGTTGAACTTTCTTCCTTCATAATATTGGCTCATGTTTAGTCTGAACCTACAGAAGGAGGCATCAGGGATTCCTGCCCAGAGGGAAAATCATGGAGATTATTTTAAAATAAGACATGGATGATAGCATCCAGAATATGACAGATATGATCCTACCATAGCCTGAGTCAGTCAGACCACTTTTGAAGTGGATGTTCAGTCTTGGTTTATTGTGAGGGGTTATTCCAGTAGGCCTGGAGTTGGCCTAAGCTGTTTTGCTGAAGTAAGAGACGTATCCACACAGCACTGACCCCTGGTCAAGACCATGAAATGCGCTGAATAATAGCACTGCTTTGTAAACAGGAGTCCAAGGAAAATTTCAGAGTGGTTTTACCAGCTTGTCAACATTGTTTATTGATAACACTGAGATTGATGATATGTACCTGGTGTTGATGAGAGCCTAGTATGCTTTGCCCTTGTATCTGGTTACACAGCAAGAAACATGCCTATGTGACCAGCAAGGTAGAAGATACCCAGTCAAGAATCCATTCTGAGCTCCCTAGTTCCAAGGTGTTCTGCACACACATTGCTGGTTTCAGCTCCAAAAAGAAAGCAGGTCTAGAATGGCCTTCACAGAAGGAAGATAATTAGAGCCTGGCCCAGATTGTCCAGACTCTTTAGTGTGAGGCAAACTTGGGCTGTGATGGGTATCTTTATTTTAATGTTGTTGCTATACTGTATTGCTATCTGGGTCCTGTGGGTCTTCTTAACAATCAAACTCTGTGGCTGTCACCATTATCACACCTGGGAAGAAAATTTTAATAGGAATTGAACCCAAAGGTGGAGACCAAAATGTGGAACAATCTGAAACCATGTCACATAATGAAGAGTTGAAAGAAGTAGAAAGGCTTCATTTGGAGAGAAAAAAAATCTGAAGAATTATAATATGTGATAGGGTTTTGTCTATGTCTCTTTCAACTCTAGGACTGCATTAATTTTCACAAATCTTTAGGAGGCAAAAAACAATGCAGTAGAAGGATATTATGGGGAGGCATTCAAATATGAGAGAGAATGAATGAATCTAACAATGTTGGGGCTGTTTGACCTGGAATGGGCTTCTTTGTAAGTTTGAAAGTGCCTTGTCTCTAGAAGGTTTAAGAGCCTGGATGGTAACAGTCCAAGTGTGTAGAGATGGTACTATTGTCTTCGTTTTTATATTAGATGTGATATTTTCTACATTCTCTTTTTCAATGCTAATATGTTATAATTCTAAGAGTTTTGTGAGTATAGGTTAAGAAGAATCCCTATTTCAGTGACATCAAGATTCATTAACTTTATTCATGGTACCTTTAAAAAGTCTTCTTTATTCCATATGTCTGAGTTCATTGTGCACTGGGTATGCTACAACCCCCTTTTCACCTTTCAGCAAAAGCAAGCATCTAATTTTCAACTTAGAATCTTCTTTACAAAAAAAAAAGAAATCAAAACTTCATTTTCTCTCAGATTTCCCTGTGATTAAAACGAGAATGCAAAAAAAGAAACTGTAACTGAGAATTAGCACTCCCTCTGGGCTGGCTGTTGAGAGCTGCAATGATGCATCTAGGAAACAAATATAACGGGAGAGTGTTGGGCACATGCCTGGGGCACTGGGGGGAAAAACTGAGGTGTCTACCAGAAAAACTCACCTTTGCATGTCCCAGCATCTAGGGCCCCCAGATACCAGCTTGGACCCATGAGGAGCGCCCCAAATATAGTCCATTGGGTCCAAGCACAGACGGGCAGCTAAGAGGTTCAAAAACAGACAACTGCAATGCAGAGTGAGGCTTTCTGGAGGGGAGAGGTGCTCTAACCTCACGGTCCAGGCTGCTGTTGATGGGGTGGCAGGGGCCGGAGGTCCCAGATCAGCGAGCAGCTCTTCATCCGGAGCTTTACAGGGTGGTGGGTGGAGAAGCAAACAGCAACCCGACTCTGAGTCACTGCGAACTGAGGGCATTTTGAAAAGCCGAGTCCAAAAGGGGAGGCCAGAGAAGATTCTGGGACCTAAAATAAGGCCAAGACGCAGGAATCCTCCTACGCAGAGGAATGGATCTGGGGAGGGACAAGACTCTTGGAAAGGGGGAAAGCAGCCCTTTACTGCGGGCCGAGGCTGGGTGGCGTGGGAGGGAGGGCTCAGGTGCCAAGCGAGTTCCGGCAGCGAACGCCCACATTCCCGCTCCCGTGCTCATACCCGGAGAAGTCCTGGGCTTTTCTCCTCAAAACGACTTCTGAATAAAATACAGTCGGCCCGATAGGTTTCCATTTCATCCGAAAAGGTAACATCTTGTCCAGGCGCGTATTTGAGAAGCCTCTCTGCCCCAGCTCCAGGGCAGGTAATAGGTCTCTACAGGAAGCCTGGGAAGAAGCAGGCAGCCAGCCTCCCTGACTCAGGCATCACAGTCCTTCGTGGGCTCACACTTCATAAATAACCAGAGAGGAAACCTTTCCTCATCTCATTTAAGCCAGTGAGGTGTATATAGCTTTAACAGATCCAGGACACTTATCTCAAGCTGAGAGTGTAATTTCATGGCAATAATTTGTTTAAAGTGTTGCTGATTGCTTCCTATTTCTCCCTGTTAATGACTTTTGCACCTTTCCACTGTTCCTTTTATATGGCCTGCTCTGGCAATTGCCCTACAGGAGGCTGTTTAGACAACACAGGGCCTTTCAACAGGCTGCTGGGAACTACACTGGACACTCCCAAGATCTGAAAAGTCTCTTTCATACAGATTCTTCCTTTTTTGGAGAAAAAGGGTTGGGTTTGGTTTTTTAACCTTCTGTCAATGCATTGCTCCCTCACAATTACTAGTACTCCTGTAGTATGTATATTCAGAACACAGCTGAGCAAAGCTAATTTGCTGTTCATAAATTTCCTGGTGACTGAAACCAGCTTGAGAGAGGTGGTGTGGAGTGCCTGGGTTTGGACATGTGAAACAGTACATCTCCTTTAGGTTGGAAGTCTAATGTGGAATGTCTTAGAAGGTGTGTTAGTGGTCAGAGGGTCATTAGAGAGCCTTTTAATCTTCACTTTTTAAAGGAACTCGTGCTTGCAAATTTTGGCACAGTATATTCCTCCCCTGTTGGCAATGATTTCAAATTTGAATGACGAAGGAGCTTTTTCCATATTTCATGGAGAAAAGTAATTAGTGTGTTCCTCGGGTCACCAGGGAACATAATGCACGAATATGCCAGAGAATAAGGGGCACACAGCAAACTACCGACACTGTGTTCAGCCTCTTTTCTTCTCAGTTGGTTGCAACCCATCTGTTCTTCCCATTTATTCACCTTCTCCCAGCCGTCGCTGTTCTATGTTCGCTGCCCTTCACCCCCACTTTAATGCCACCAGCGGCGGGGCAGGCTGGGGATCAGGGAAGTGGACCCACAGCAAACACCCCGGGCTGCTCAGGTTCAGGTATTTGGTTCCACTGACCAAGTTTGCTGTTTCAGCCCAAAGATGAACGTGATTGAGGAACAGAATAGAGATCCAAGATACAGCACGTGCGTCAGCACCACCGTGACTGTCCAGGCTCTGAATCACGAGGCACTTTAATCCCTCAATGGCAAACCCACCTCAGGAAAGGGACACCTGAAACCAGACCAGGAAATATTTGTGCAGGAGGCAGGAAATTCGATCCACCCTGCTTTTCTCAGTCACTGAGATTCTCATTAACAATATGGCTAAGTCCTAACTCCAAAAACAGTGTTCTCTACCTCCTGGGTCAACCATCCCAAAATGTTACATGGGAGAGTTTACCAGGGCTGTCATCTCAAGATTCCTTTCTATACTTTTTGGTTCACTTTCAGGAAAGTCTTGTCCTCGGGGTCCAACACTTTCCTGCTACTGCATCCTTGCTATTTAGGAAAGAAAATAACTTCCACGGCCTCAGTCTCTGGAGAAGTTGATGACCTCAGTTCACTTCAGAGTCATGCAAGAACCCACCTCATCACATGTATGTTTCATTCATTCATTCTTCCAGTAAACAAATATAATTGTAGGTGGTGAGTGGGAGGGACAATAAGCACAGTAAGTAAATTACCTCATATGTTAGAAGGCAGTAAGTGATATCAAACAGTTAAATAGGGTTAGTGGGTGGAGAAGCAAGTGGTAGTACAAATAGGGTCATCAGAGTGGATCTCATGAAGGAGGAGATGCCTGAGCCAAGTCCTAAGGAAGGGGAGAGAGTTTCCAAGCAGACATCGAGGACAGAGCGTTAAGACTGAGCTACAGCAAATGCCCTATGACAATAGCATGCCTAATGTGATCCAGAAGCAACAAGGAAGCCACTAGGCTGGGATCTGACTAAGAGGGGGAGAGGAGTAAGCAATGAGGTCAAAAAGATAACAAAGGCTTTATTGGCCCTTGGGTGGACTTGGAATTTTCTTCAAAGCAAAGTGGAGAGTCTTCTAAAAGGTTTTGAATAGATGTGTGTACTGACCTAACTTCCATTTTCAACAGATCTCTCTGGCTGCCCTGTTGAGAATAGACTGTGCATGTGTGTGCACTTGCGTGTGTGTGTGTATATGTGTGTGTGTTGGAGGGTGGGTGGAGGAAGGAGCAAGAGGAGTTAGGAGGCCACTTAATCCAAGCAAGAGATGCTGGCAGCTCAACCAGAGTGGTAAGAGTGGAGGTGGTACAAAGGATTCAGATTCTGGAAAGATTCTGAAAGTAGAGCCGGCAAGATTTCTGATGCACTGGTTGTGAGATGAGCATAAACGGAGTCAAGGATGACAGGGTCTGTTAACCTGAGCAACTGTGAAGATGGAGTTACCATCACCTGAGATGAGGTAGCAGTGGGTAGCAGAGGTCAGACTGCACAGATCAGAAGTTTAGTTTAAGATACATTGAGTTTAATAGATTTCTATCATTTAACAATGATTACAGTATATTACAATAATCTTATATGCTATCCCATGACTTTACAGATTGTAAACATTGAGATTTGCACTTTGTACATATCTAGAAGAGCTAAAAAGTAGTCATTAAGAAGATGAAAGCTGAAAAGCAGCCGAGGATCTGCAGACAGTGATTCTATGCACTAATCTTATCAGTAAGTTAAGAAAGTACACTATCTTTTTTGGAGGAAACCACTGGATGTTAGACAAACTCCTTACTTAGGGAAATTGACCAGCTTGTTCTGATGAATGTGATTTCTTTATCCCCCCGGTCCCCCTGCCAGCCTCACACAGGATATCCTGTGCACAGAGCATAGTAGAGATAAGACAACGAGCCAAGGCTCACAGTTGTGGCTCTTTGGGAAAGCCTACAGAAGCTGCCAGATCCAGAGCACAGATCAGAGAAATAGGGCTTTCCCCCCAAACTGACAGTTTCCATTCCAAAATAGTCCAAGCTTATGCTTGAAGTAGTAGGAGAAAGAAGGCTTCATGGTTGGATGAAACACAGTTTCTCATGGTAAAATATACAGGAAATGTCTGGAAACTCAAGCAAGCAACTCTATGGGATAGGTAATTTTTGTGGGGCTACAAGAAGGATGGAACAAAGAAAATAACTAGCCGCTCTGCCCCTTTAGCATGCTAGTTTAATCCTAACCAGATCTGGAAATTTGGT
Organism: Mirounga angustirostris; assembly: GCF_029215605.1. Lineage (NCBI taxonomy): Eukaryota > Metazoa > Chordata > Mammalia > Carnivora > Phocidae > Mirounga > Mirounga angustirostris. The sequence goes on from NW_026991716.1 coordinate 108,245,095, forward strand.
GTGGGTTGGTACCGCCCAGGGAAGGAACTCATTGAAAATTCTGATGGTCCCCACTTGTCTTATTCCAAGGACAAAGGACCGACAGAGTTAATATTTTTCTCTGTTCTTCTCTTTGGAACAGTGGCTCCCATAAAATAATGAATTCTTGTTGAATAAAGAAGAAACTAATGACTGTTTGGGCTCCAGAAATCAGTAAGTTATTAGATAAAACAGGTGGATCAGTAAGTGACTTTAAGAAGAGAACTAACATGAGCACAGCACAAGGTATAGAGATGTTGAATCACTATGCTGTACACTGGAAACTAATGTAACATTCTATGTCAACTATATCAAATAAAAGAATAAAATTTTAAAAAAAGAAGAAGAAGAGACCTAACAATCATGTGGCTCAAAGAGCAAATAAATTTATTCCTTTCTTATGTAACAACTCCAAGGTCAGAATTTCATGCCAGCAGGCAACTCTGATCCTTGTGGTCACTCAGGAACCCAGGCTGACGGAAGCTCTGCCATCTTGCAAATGAGGTATTCAAGGTCACAATTCCTGGAGAAAGGGGGGGAAAAGTAGAAGATCAAGCTCAGGGAACTCCTCTTAAGCAAGTGAAGCAGAAATCGTACACTTCCTTTCTGTCCATATTTCATTGGCAAGAAGCAAGATACATACCCAACCTTTGCTATAGAGGATGCTGAGGAATGCAGTCCTGACAGAGTACTCACATTGCGAGTTATAGCTCTGTTACTAAGGAAGAAGACAAGAGCACAGTTTGTAAGGACAGTTAGCTGTTTCCACTCCAATAGCATTCTTGACTTGAAGTGGACTGGGGAATCCACACTGAGCCACAGGGAAGGGAAGACATTTGTCTGAAGAAAGGCGTGCTCTGTAAAACTGGCCTTTGACCCCATTACCACTCCGACTCTCCTAACCTAAGTAGAACTATACAAAGGGCAGACATTCTGTGAAATTCTCTAAGGAGAGATTTCAGATTATCAGGGAGTTCAAGAACCTGACCTTGAACCTGACCTCAGACCCCAGGATCCCAATTTATTTGGACACTTAACCAGTATCGATGTGTATAGCCTGGGTAGTCAAAATAAATTAGATATAGCTGGAGAAACCACACACACACACACACCCAACACCCCACCACACCAACAATAGCAAACTACTAACATCTCTCTTTAAAAGTTGCTATTTTTATACCACTTAACCACACAACAGGTCACTTGCCCATGTACCATGGATTAGAGAAGGCTCTAGTGCAACCAGTAGTCTGAGAATAACCCAGATTAGCAAAACGCTTGGCCCCTTTACTAGAGAACAGATGAACTTGGAATCATTGCTAATTTTTATTGCGTGCTTACTACCTGCTAGCGTTCGATATCTATCATCACATCCTGACCGCCAGAGCTGTCCTATACAATCTTTTTTTTTTAAGATTTTATTTATTTATTTGACAAAGAGAGACACAGCAAGAGAGGGAACACAAGCAGGGGGAGTGGGAGAGGGAGAAGCAGGCTTCCCACTGAGCAGGGAGCCCAGTGCGGGGCTCGATCCCAGGTCTCTGGTATCATGACCTGAGCCAAAGGCAGACACTTAACGACTGAGCCACCCAGGCGCCTCTGTCCTATAAACTCTTTATGAAGATATGGAAACTGACCTTGCCTAGGATCTCATAAGTAATGAGTGATTGAGCCAGAATTTGAACAGACATTCTGACTGTAAAATCCACATTCTTTCCTCTGGACCACGCTGCCTCCAATGCAACCAGGGCTAATTTGCATTTGAGTCCGATGCGGAGACCAGTGTACATGATAAGTGGGGGTCACCTTGTGGCGCAGAGGTTATATTATTCTGTGTGGTTCTAGCAGAGCCAGAAAAAAAGTGGAAGGAAGGCACTGGAACGTAGCCTTGAGAAGGAACAAGAGCTTCCCAACAGTCCCCGCTGCCCACACTCAGCAGTGAGGCTGCCACACTGAGCGTCTTCATGCAGAGGCTCAGCAAACATTCATCTGAGTCTTGCAATGAAACGTAAATTCGGTGACTTCTAAGGTCCCTTCCAATTCTGTGCTTCCTCTACTTCAAATGTATACAACGTCCTTTTATTTCCTTTGAAAACTTTTTGCTTACTTAGGATAATTACAGTTTTGGTTATAGAGACTTGGATAACCGATGATCTGCTTTCTGAGCCCATTTTAAGTCCTGTCAATGATCGTAGAACATAATTTAGAAACAGTAGAGCATATAGGTTGAGAGTTTATTCTTAGAATCAGATCACTGGCCCACTGATTCCAAAACTTACTAGCTGTGTCACTTAAGCTCTGCAGCTTTCAGCTTCCTCAACTGTAAAAGGGAGGAATGAGGTCTCTCAGCTGTGTTACTGTATCTCATGGCATGTTATTTATAAAATTCCTAGCATAGCCCCTGGGACACAGGAAGGGCTCAGTAAGCCTCACCAACACTTGTTATTTTTGTTGATTGTAGCCATCCTAATGGCACAAGATGGTATTTCATTGTGGTTTTGATTTGCATTTCCCTAATGATGAGTGATGTTGAGCATCTTTTCATGTGCTTGTTGGCCATCTGGATGTCTTCTTTGGAGAAATGTCTATTCAAGTCCTCTGTCCATTTTTAATCAGACTGGGGTTTTTTGTTGTTGTTATTGTTGTTTACTTATAGGAGATCTTTTCATATTCTAGATCTTAACTCCTTATCAGACCTATGATTTGCACATAGTTTCTCCCAATATGTGGGTGTCTTTTCACTCTGTGGATTGTGCGCTTTGATCCTCAGAGGTTTCCACTTTGATGCAGTCCAATTTATCTATTTTTTCTTTTGTTGCCTGTGCTCTTGGTGTCATATGCATACCTAAACTGATATTTTCTGCATTGGGCTAATAAGACAAGAATCACTACCTCTTTCACAGACTGTCTGGGAATCCAGTACCTTTGCCTCAAACATTCCCAAGGGAGCTCTGAGGAACTGTGAGTAAATAAACAGAGAGAACCCTGTTGCAGGAACACCACCGAGGCTACTAGGCATAAAATTGGAACCCCTTGTTTATTTGGCAGCCTGTGCGTGGAATCCAGGGGGCACTGAGATGCTGGGCCTCTGCTTGAGAAGGGCCTGCAGCTCAGCCCTGTTTGCTGTCACCAGCGGGACAAGCAGCCTGTGTGGAGGGTCATGTGTCAGTGAGTAATCACTAAGAAAAGCAACTCTCTGAAGGGCTGATCAACACGTCAGGGTCAGGATGCATCACACGGACATGTGGATGCCTTTGCGTGTGTGTGTGCATTTTAAGTACCTATTAAGATCTGTCAAACATGATCAAGTGTCTTTAATTAAGTGCCTGGGCCAGCCTGTATGCACGCATATGCAACTGTTCATTTCTACCCGCTTGTAACTTAATAAACATGTTCTATGGCATTTCATGTTATCTTATTTACCTAAGCAAGCAAATAAAATGTTGAAAGAATTTTTTTCTTTGGCCCGCTCTCGGGATGCCGGTAAACGTTTTTATATTCATACACACAAACCTCTCTCCCGCTATTCATGTTGCCAAATTAGAATTCAGAATCTAGAGGTGGGGTGCACACTCACTGAACTGTCAAATGTCTCCAGTGAATTTTGTTTATTCGTTGCCAATGCTCTGACTAGCATTTGAAACAACCCATTGTGTCTAGCACTACTTCTCTTAATTTTTAATCCTGTGTATATTTCAAGGGGAATTTAATCCATCTGGTTCTGATTCATTTACTCTTAACTCATCAAAGTGGTACTTTGCAATTGATGTTTGATGTCCAGAATGCCTTTTGGGTTTTTAGGTCATTATGAAGTTTCCCTCCCTCCCTCCCTGCCCCACCCGCCTGCCCATCTGCTCCCTCTACAGTACTGGTCATAATCAAGAGGTTATATTTTATTTACCTGACATAGTTTCAAATAATCAGAAATGTGTCACGATTTTGGAGTGTGATAAAGTGTAAGGCCCTGGGTGGCAGGTTGCTGGGGGCTGTGTGTGCTCAGCAGGGCCTGGCTGCTCGGAAGGCAAGGCCACACACTTGTGCTGTCCCCTGGCTTGGGGTCTGTGCACGCAGTGGATGTCCCTAGGCACTGGGAACAGTGTTCTGAAACTTCTTTCATCTAGCGCTCACACACATGACGCCACAACACTCCCGTGCCCATAGCACACAGAGACATAAACGGGCCCCAAGACAAAGCTTTTTCACCATGCATGCAGTCCCTTTGTGATTACTTCAAAACAAGCTCTTAACTCAGTAAAGCCCTGCTCTATCAGGAAAACGACATGCTCCATTGCTCATGCTCTTCCAAATTCTACCAACAGAAAATTTTCTACCATCATCTCAAGGCTTGGTGCTTCTCTAAGTCTTTCAAAGACAACCACAGAATATGTTTTTTTTTTCCCCACAGACTATCTTAGATAGTAGAGCTTAAATATCTCTCATGATAAGAAAACTCAGTTTATTATTTCAAAAAATGGTGCAGGATTTTAGCATTGAAAGTGGTCTTTAAAATCATGTAATCTTTAGGGGCGCCTGGGTGGCTCAGTCAGTTAAATGACCGGCTCTTGATTTCAGCTCAGGTTGTGATCTCAGGGTCACGATCTCAGGGTTATGAGATCGAGCCCTGAGTCAGGCTCCATGCCAGGTGTGGAGCCTGCTTAAGATTCTCTCTGGCTCTCCCTCTGCCCCCCGTTTAAAAAGAATCATGTAATGTTTAAAATGTCAACTATCCATAGGTCTCCATACACTAACTTGCCCATTTTATTTCTGTGTTTGTTCTTTCTTTTAAATATGTAGTGACATGTGGTCATGGCCTTAGCTGGCTTCTCCATTCACCAGTCACTCAAATACATTTATTGACCACCTACATTGTATTAGGAGCTCTGCTAGGCCCTGAGGCTTTCTCTGCAAGAAAGCGAGCCTATCCTGGCCAGAGCTACTCATGCATTCCCTGCCTACTGAAGGCTAACAGCTCAGAGTCCTTCTCCACTGTGTCCTCATGAACCAGCTTCATGGGTATGCACATTGGGACAAAGCAGATGAGAGGTAAAGGGCTGCCTGCTCAGTCACAAATGTTTCTTGCTTTCTCTTAAAAATGGTCTCCTAAGGGACAGCTGGGTGGCTCATTCGGTTAGGCGTCTGACTCCTGATTCCAGCTCAGGTAGTGATCTCAGGGTTGTGAGATGGAATCCGGCATCAGGCTCCACCCTAGGTGTGGAGCCTGCTTAAGGTTCTCTCTTCCTCTGCCTCTGCCTCTCCTGTACCTGCACTCATGCACTCTCTCTCTCTCTCTCTCAAAAAAAAAAAAAAAAAGTCTCCTAATCTTAAAATCCTTTTCTTTTGCATCATCAAACACCACTGAAGGCATGAACATTTACATAAACTCTAGTACTCCAGATATCACAGTGCATCACAGCTCAACCCTCTGCAAGTTGAAGATTTTACTGGTGCTTTTACAAACTCTTAATGTGAATGTGGGATTCTTAGAAGTGAGAAGGTGGTAGTCCATTACTGGCAACTTCGCCCTTGCAGTATTTACTGTTATCAGTTCATGGAAATAGAAAGCTTCTTCTTTTTGAGCTGACTTTTGCCAGCTTTTCCACCTCCCTTAACAACTGTGTTTTACTGTCATACTGTGAAGGAAGTGTTCAGGCTACTGATTCATATTGCAGTGAGGTCATTTGAATTTTTAGGACTTTGAATAGGAATCATATTATGAAAAGAATAAGCCTCGTTCAAACCAGACCAGCTGAGAGCTTATCTTACAAGGACATGGGCTCTCCAGTGGGTGGAGGAGATGACCACTGCAGCCTTTCTTTCCTTCTCCACTGGAGTAAAGCAGATGTGGTTAGTCACTGTGCAAGGGGGCGTGTGGAAGTGTGAGTATTCATGTTTATGTGTGGTTGCCAGATCTAAATCAGCCAGGCAGTAATTTCTCTGGGAGCCCAATGTGGGCACTAAATTTTGCACTCACCCACCAAATGGGTACACATGCCCCTTAATCTGTCTTCCTGCAGGAGGGCTCTGCTGGCACCATCCAGCCTGAGCTTGGGGCCAACCTTTCCCTAGAGCCCCTTCCCATGAGTTACAGCCTGCAGCATGGGGGCTGAATAGAAAACAGCCTCCAGAAACCCCACTGGAAGGGCTGACCGGAATTCAACCTAATGTTGAGAATGGCAGGAAAGCTTCTATTATTCTACTTCATTCTATCTGCTGGGAGGCAGCGCGGCGCCTGGAGTCTGACTGAGCTTAACTCATTTCCCTGGATTTCCGAGTCTCAGCCCCAGTGCCTATGAAAGCCGAATATCTCGCTCCTGAGGCTCACTACACTTCCTGATATAGGATGCACTTGCCTGTCTCCTGGTGACCTTACACACTAATAAAGGAGTCATAATATGACCTAGACAAGACTTGCAAGCCAACCGGAATGCAAACGATTGACGGGAGTGCTTTCAGTTATCTCTGTTTGTCCTGGCATGCTGGTGGGGCTCTTTCATTCTGGTGTGTGTGTGTGGGGGGGCTTCACAATGTAGCATAGCCTGGGCCGCCCACTGGCGGCGCTTAATACCGAGGTGTGGCCGGAGAATGTCTGCCACAGACTGGTAGCCCACAGCCACCAGCGATGGTTTTTGCTCTCTTTCCCCAGCTGTCTGGAAGGAGAGCTATGGCGCTTGGGAAACAATTCTTGAGTGTGAATTGTCCCCAGTTCTGGGCATAGGGTTAGAGGAGCGAATTCCCTCGCCGACTTTTTGCACCGCTGACCGCTTTGGTCACCTCTGCCTGCCTTCTCTCAAATGTTATCAAAGTGATGAGCATTTCTACAGGAAGGTCGCGATTTACAGACCCATCCTTTCTTCTTTTATATTTCTTCTACAGTAAGATAAGTGTTTGATCTGATGCATAATGTGGATCTACTCGAATCACAAATCAGGACTGGGGAGATTGCTGGCGTCATGTCCTCCGTGTTCTGTGTGTTTAAGCTTGAATTCCTCTTTCTTGAGAAAGGGTCCTATACTTCCATTATTCCTCTTTCTGTCAACATCATACACTTACATTCAGAGGGTGAATTTATATCAAACTGGACAGAGAGGCAGGCTGCCCACCCTTTTGTATTTGGAGAGTGTCCACTGAATAGTCTACAGGCCAGGTCAAGAGTTCTTGTGAAACCTGCCCTGGGAGTTTCAGTCTGCTGTCCTCAAGGACCAATAGCTGAAGGTGATCTATCACAACCATGACCAAGAATTGCCAGCCTATATGAGCAAAAGCAAATGGAGTCCGAGACCTCCATCCAGCGTTTAACGGTCAGACTACAATGACATGATTATTCTCCATGATAGCAGCCTCCAGCAGGAGAGGGTGGCTTCTGTGTTGGCCTGTCATGAGTCTGTGACTTGCTGAGCCCTCCCTGGACCTATTTATAAGTTTATCCGAAGTTACTATATCTTGGAGTAACGAGCATTCAATTTTAATACGTACTACATGTCAGTTTTTCTTTTATTCGTTTTATCATTATCTTTTGCCATTTTGCAAAGTACATCTGGATTTGGCAATTTGATGAATAAGTTATTCTAAAAGTTCCCTTCAAAATTTTACATATTTCTAATGTATTTCCCATAATACTTACATATCTATACCTATGTTGAAGAATTCTACCACTTCTTTTTCATCTGTTCTATTAGATTCAGATTTAACTGCCTTTAAATGCTTTTGAGTTTCTAACTATATGCTGGGCACTGTGTTAGATTCTTTATCATCATCATCATCATCATTATCCCTGACATTTATTATGTGCTTACTGCATGTTAGGCACTGTTGAAATACTTGATATAAATTATCTCATTTAATTCTTACAATAATCATACAGAAAGTTTTCTCTCACTTACCAGGAATAACTTTATGGGTTTATATTGTGATCCTTACTCTACAGATGATAATTCTGGGGTTTAGAAAATTTTAAGCACCTTACTTAAGGCCAAGGACCAAAAACCAAGATTCACATATCCATAGGTGGAAGACCTATATCCTTATAGAGCATCCCATTTAGCTGTATTGCATAAATCCATAGAAAACTAGTCTTGGTCCTATCAGATGCTTGCTTCATCTAGCCAGTCCTTAGAGCTGGGTTGTTTCTAGTATGTTTTTATGGGTTTTTTTTTTTTTAACTAAATATCTGTATCCTTTCTTCTATTGGTTTGTTGTAGATGGATACAGACACGTAGGAAAGTTAAACCTGATACAGTATGTGAATACACCATAAATGTAGAAAAACAGATCCAACCATCAAATTCACAACATGGTATAAACATACTTTCTCATCAACCAGAAGGTGACCAATTCCATGTTCCACACAAATAAAAAATATAAAACCATGGTTGGTACTGCTAGAACTTGCTTTAGTGCATTTGTTATGTTTGGTTACTCTTATTTTGATTATGGAAATGTTATAACATATTAGTGATCTTCTATTGAGAGGAAATTCTCCATAAATAATCTGGAGCTAGAAACTGAAGTGAATTTTTAAAAATTATTTAAATATGTGCATGTTCAAAGGGCTTTTTCTTTTATTTTCCTTTAAATTCATGCCCATTTCTTTAATCCTTTCTTCCAAAGACTTATTTTCTATCCTTTTAATCACCTTTGAAGACCCTCCAAGTTCTCTGTTTCTCTCAAGTTGTGAAGCCCAGAAATGAGAACAACGTCCCATCACTGAATAAGACATGGCAGCTAAGGATTCATCCTCTTGTATTCTAAATTCCCCGTATTGTGCTCAACAAATCACCATACTCTAACATGTTGCCTCTTTACCACAAAAAATAATTTCCAGATTTTTTTTTTAACACATGGGTTAAAATTTACAAGTGCATGGTCTGTTTTTCTTTTTTAATTAGACCATTTGCCTTTCACCCTTAATCTCAAACCAAGGTTGGCTTTGTTTTTGCCTGTCGCTCAGTTCAGAGGTATCTACATACTTTGTGCTTGCTCTGTTCCTTTAGTCCAGACTTTTACTTTAAACATGATCTCAGAATCATAACCTGTGGAATAAATATTTTTCCAGGATAACACAGTGACCTAGTAATAATGATTGTTGTAGCCCAGTCCCCAAATGTAGCTGGTGCTGATTTTCACATGCAAGTAACATTGTCTGCAAAACGCTATGCCTGCCTGTTTTTAAATCAACAAGCTCCTAACAAATTTGGTGTCATTTGCAGATGAGAAAGCTGGGCTTGATGATTGCTTCAATCACACAACCAGCCCTGCCTCAATTCTGCTCTATCTAGAGGGAGGAAGGCTGAGACTATAAACAACCACAATTCCCACAGCTTCTAAGTGCAAAGAAGAGAGAGAGAAGGGCTCTTGGCTTCATGTTGGGTGGCTCACTATTGCAATATCAGTGACACTCACCCTTGAATCTTCAAGAGCTTGTCTTCTTCAGACACAGAACTTAGTCTTGTTTATCTTTTAAAAAATATATATGCATCAGGTAGAAACCCTAAGGTCTCTTGTAAACATGTCACTGAAATATTTCCTGGTGATTTCTAGCAGCTATTTATCCCCAGATATATTTTTTCACTAGCATTTCAACCAGGATATTAATTGAAATGCTAAGCTGCATTTTTAGCTATCCTTGCATGCATTGTGAATTAATAAATCAATTTCTACTTTTGACTTCATAAATCTATGTGAAATATTTGTATGTTTCTGGTCTTAGTTATATGAATTATAGAGATGAGAGATTATTAAACTATGATAAAGTACAATTATTTCAGTTTGGGCTATAAAGATTATTCCAAGGATAAATAGAGATTTCTTATAGGCTCTTACCATGTATACCTATGAAATAAAAATCTTTTCTATTTTCAAATATGTTACTAAAGCCAAAATTGGATCTGTCATTTGTAGTTTTTGTAAATGTTTGATTTTTGTGGCATTTGTTTCAGACTGTGGTTCATGAAAAGGGTACATTTTTTTTCCAGGTAGAGAGGGGCTTGATTACATTTTATTTCCCCCAAAGCTTTTAGTCTCAGCAATAAGAATTGCATATTTTTCCAGCAAAATCTAAGATGTTTGACCTAAAAGAAGCTTAAGAGATTATCTGTATCAGTATTACTCAGAACCTAGGGGTTCCACAACCATGCCTGAACACAGGGGCAAGAAAAAAAGTCAAGGATAGGCTGAGATGGGGACGGGTGGGGATGGTCGTGCACTCAACTGAGCAGCTCCACTTCTGATCTGGTTTACACACTAGATGTCTGTGTAAGATTTCATTTGAAGAAAGAGCCAAGTGCTACCAGGAATATGAAAAATATTGCTAATAATAAAAAAGATGTGAAATCCAATGGTCAAATACCTAAATTTTTAAGCAGGGAAACAGGTTCAGAAAGAAGAAATGATTTGCTCAAAGTAACATAGCTAATAAAAAAAAAAAAATGGCTCCCATTAATGATTCGTAAAGCCTAAAAGGCTATGTTCAATTTAATTGACATTTATTAAAGGCCAACAAAATGTAAGGCACTCTGCTGGGCCTCCAGGGAATAATAAACAAACAAACAAACAAACAAACAAACATATAGCCCAAGGTGGAAACCTCATAGAAAATGCTAACACAAAAAACACTGAAGATCATCCAATCTAATGTACTTGTTTTAGAGTTTGGCAGTCTTCTTAAAACCACATTTCAAGTAAATGGCAGAATCAGGACAGGAATCTGATTCTTTTTACCTCAGTTATAATACATTTTCCTCTATACCAATATGTTCAAAATTTGGTTCATGAACTCCTAGTCTCTCGGGAGAGAATTCATTTGAAAAATCCAACTGAACATTTGCATTTTAAAGGTTCTGAGAAGTCTTATAGTAAAAAAAATGTTTTTGGATGACAGTTCCAAAAATTATTACCACAGAATAGTATTCACGTCATACATGTTTACATCCCAAAGAACACGACTGGAGAAATTCTGCACTACATACCTCTCCTTCCCTAGATTTTACTAGATTTGAAACTGAACGGTAGTAGAATCTTTCTTAAAAACCCACATTTCCATGGTTTACATAAAAATGGAGCTTGAGAAAATGTGATTTCAGTGATAGATCAGATGGACTCTTTATATACACATATTGTGTTTGCATGTTACAGAAGACATTATGCACATATGTCCAAATAAGTGTGAATTAAGTGTAATATACAAAGTGCTAACAATGTATTGTTTTAGTTTTACTCTCAGTTCACACTTGTTCATATCCTTCATGAGAAACTCAACGTGTATTTATTTTCTTCCTAAATATAGCATATGCATATGATTCACTGGAAATGTTGAATTAATTTTAGTAAAATAAGGATTTGTGAATACATTCTCACCCTATTTTCAGAGATAAAATGACTTTTCTGTGAAATGAGAATCAACTTGTTTTTCTTATAAAACACCTGTATCTTGGTGCATTTTGTTTTGATCAGAATGATAAAAGTAAAGAGGAATAAATAGCAAAATCTCCCAAAAATTACCACATAAGGTGCACCAAACCAAAACCATACTGTAAATCTTGGGAAAGAACCTGTTCTTGTAAGATTTGCAGACCAATTTTTCAAGATCAAAAGTGTTTATATAGGCTCATAAAATCTTGGAACTTTTCCCAGACTAAAGTTCCAACACTTCCAAGGTTGGCCCATCACTAATATTTACAATATTTTTGACATTTCATGGGATGGACTCAGGAGTCTTTGTGATAGGCAGGCTTCTTAATATAATGGAGTGCCAGAACAATTTGCTGTGTGAGTAAGGCAGTCAGATGGCACTGGTCTTTGGCAACAGGAAGGAAATGATTTGTAGGTACCATGAGCTTGTTGTACTTTGTCACTTTGTTAGTTGAGAAACATCACTGGGGACCCATTAGTACATAGAGGGCCATGCTGCTCACCTGACAGACACTCCTTTCAAGTCCTGTGTTGAGGTGATATTCTTTCCTATAGTATAACATTTCCTTATAGAAAACCTTTAGAAACAGGCTCTCAAGTATGCTGATTCTCTTCATCCTTCATAAGACCTAACAGGGTGCCTTACACTTAGTAGGCCTTTCTAATAAGAATTTTCAACAAATTCATGCATTTACCAAGTTGGAACATGTAAGATAAAGTAAATCCTGAGCTCTCTGGTAACATATCTCTAATGACCCATTTACCCACTGTGATTTATTTTTGTTTCCCAAAGTCTGGTCATTATGCTTCTAAAGGTTGCATAATTATTTCCTTTCACTGCCAACAGCAGTAATAGGATAAAGCCATATGTGCTCTTTTACCCACCAAATCAGGATTCTCCTCTAAAATCATCACTGTTACTTGCCGTTTTAGGACATCCATTTCCCTGGATTATGAGGGATCGTACCTGCAACATTTATGCTCAAGGTTCTCTAACCTCAGAAGTTTTCCTGTGTGATCAGGTGTAAGAAACTCTGTTAGGTACAGCAGAGACGGATGGGATAAGGATCCTGCTCTCAGAGAGCTTCAGTCTCATCGCAGAATCAAGACAAAGACCAATGCAGGCAGTAGCATTTAGCAATGACCAGTTAGTGGTACCTGAAAGCACTAGGATTGGACTAGATGCTCATATTGACCAAAAAAGAGGATGGATAATCATGTGTTTCTATCCACCCGTTACATAAAACAGGGAAAATAAACAAGAAGACTATCCTCATTCAGTCGAGGCTCAGCACCTGTCCCCCTGCTTCTTGCAACTCTGGCCTCACTGTCATTCTTCCTGAGGCACGTGTCTTTCTCCTCCGTCAACCTCAGCAGTGTCCAGGGCTTTACCCATTTCTTTTCCTATCCCAGCCTCACCTAACTCTTTATAGAAGCTTGGGCTTCCACTTCCCAGAGTTCCGCAGCAGCATTCAGAAGAGGCCAGTGTACTAGGAGAGTAGACGTGAGTGCACCCGTAACCCTAACCCTGCTGGGGTGCTCGTCCCCCAGTTGGTCGCCATGACTATTAATGTGGTTGATGATTTACAGCTTGCAGTCCTGTGACATGGGCTGAGGCTATCTGCAAGGCAGCTCCCAGGCAACCTGGTGACAGCTCTCAGCGGTGAGACATTGAAGGTGGCAACCCAGAGCTGCTCTTCTGGGAGTCCAGCCCTCGCAGAATATGTTCTGTGAGGCAAGGCTGCCAGTTGAAGGCGATAATTACAAGGGGCTGTCTAACTGCCATGACAATAGAAACTTAACCCAAGTGTTTTCAGGTAACTGCCAGCCCTGGGCCTGGCTGTCTTCCATGGGCCCCACAGCGCACGGCACTGTGTGAAGTGGATGTTTTACAGCAAGTTACAGCAACACAGCTGTTTGCACTAGAACTTCACCCAGGTATGCCAGGCAGCTGTGCCAAAGCACGCCTTCCTGTTTCATTAATTCAACAACAACACATATAAAGAAGCCATTTGACCATGACTGCTGGATTCAGTTGCCTGTTGAGAATTGGTTATTTAATTCAATTTAATAAAATGTTTCTGAGTACCAACTATGTGTTTGACCCCTGGAAATAAAGAAGGTACAGGCCATGACTCAAAGCCAGGGACATCACCCCAACCCTTAGGCAACATCTGATCTAGTATGGGGACACACACACACACACACACACACACACACACACCAATGTTATAATTCAATGATAGGTGCAAAATTAGAAATAAATATGAACAAAATGGTGATACAGAAAAGAGGATGGTTATTTCTGACTAGAGTAGTCAGGAATGGCTTCTCAAAGGTGATGCTATTTGAACTGGACTTTGTAGGATAAATAGCAATTCTCTAGGTAGAAAAGACAGAGGAAACATCATCCACTAAAGTATGAAATGTGACAAATGATGGGAGAGAAATGAATAGGTGCCATGTATTGAGGGTAAATCTTGAGCAGATGAGTTTGGGTCAGCAGTTCCTGCTTATAGAGCCTTGGGTGCGAAGCTCAGAATGGCTCCCCATGCAGCATTCCTGGGGAGCCGTTAAATGGTGTCATACAGGGTGTGACATGATCACGTTTGTTTTCTAAAATCTCACTCTAGCAGCCCCTTCAAGGAGGAGACTCAAGGAAGCTGACAGACTATTGCAATAGTCCAAGCAAGGGGAAGTGAGGGCCTGGCCTGAGGAAGGAAACATTCTGCTTGCTGGGCTCATAGAAATTGCCATGGTTCACCCATTCCTTCTGCAGCCAGAATTTTGGGTTTTGGTGTCATGATTTGTAGGTGAGTAAAGAGAATCATCATGTTCTTAGAAAGAAGTGCTAATAGAAGAATACTAAAATGATAGAATAATAGGACATTAAAACTGAAAAATATCCTGAGATCTATTCCAACTCCTTCATTTTACCTCTAAGTTAGTTGGCTATTTAATAGCAAATTTGAGGCTGGCAGCCAGGTCCCTAGCCAATGAGACACTGGCTTGTTTTATAGGATATTTTTACGGGTTGAACTGTATCTACAAAAAGACATGTTTAAGTCTTAACCCCTAGTACCCATGAATGTGACCTTATTTAGAACTAGAGTCTCTACAGATATAATCAAGATGAGGTCATCAGAGTGGGCCCTAATCCAATATGATGGGTGTCCTTACAAGAAGTAGGAGGTAGACACGTGAAGACAGAGGGACGCAGGGAGAATGCCATATGGACATGGAAACCGAGATTGAAGTTATTTGACTGCAAGTCAACAAAAGCCAAAGACTGATGGCGACCACTGCAAGTTAGGAATGAGCCATGAAGATTCTACCCAGAATCTCAGAGGGAACATGACCTTGCCAGCACTTTGATTTCAGACCTTAGCCTTAACAACAATGAGAGAATAAATTTCTCTTGTTTTAAGCTGCCTGTTTGTAGTACTTTGTATAGCAGTGCTAGAAAACTACTGCAGTTATTGTTCAAGTTTAAATGTTTTGTGTATGTATATCTCTGTGTGTGGAAAATCCCTCTCTGAAATAGCTTCAAAGAAATTGCCTAATGCAGAGCTACACTTAAAAAAAATAAATAAAACTCTCTAAGCATTACACACTGTAAATCAATTTGGTTCAATGGTAAATCTCATTTTCACACAATAAAATTTTAGCAACTAAAATTTAAGTACACCTTACAAAGCGTTTTCATCCACGATCTCATTTAATCTTCACATAAGTTCTGAGAGGTAGGAACAATGAGAAAGTGGTTGATTGTCCCAAAGCTACCAAGTGATGGAGCCGAAGTCAAATTACAAGATTCCCAGCTCCAAATCCTGTGTTCTTGCTTGCATTCTGCTCCATTAGTGGCTTGAACAGCTCCTCTCTGGGGAGAACTGATATAGGAAAGATGTTAGGGTTCGAAGCCAAGAAAGAATTCTTGAGACGTCTTTGGTGCAAAAAGGTGGTTTTATTAAAGCATGGGGACAGGACCCATGGGCAGAAAGACCTGCACTGGGGTCAGGAAGGGGTGGTCCATTATATACTTTCAAGTTGGCAGGGGGTTAGGGATAGTGTAAGCCTCCCAGGTATTTTGGAAACAAGGTCTCCTGGATCCTGAGGGGGCTAGCTATTGTTGGGAAAATGTCATTTATTACTGTTTAGTAAAAACTCAGTCATGAGATGCTTCAGATGAATATTGGTGGGTCATATGCTTGGAGGATGATTGCCACAGGTATCTTGGAGGGTAGAGATAAAGGAAGTTTCCAAAGGAATTTTTATAGGTCAAAGTAGACTTACAGGATCCTGGGGGTCATGGTAAGATTGTCTTTTGCCCTTAGCAAAGAACTAACATCCAGGCAGCTGAGTCCTTAGAGGAAGGTCACTCTGCCTATTTCAAGGACTTGTCAATGGGCTGTAGGTAGTGAGGAAATTTAATAATTTTTCTTCTGCCTTTGTTTCCCACATCAAGAACCATTCAGGATAAGCTGGGGCTATGGATAAGGAAGATCTCTGCACCAAGATTGCTTGCATATGTACTCAAGAAGAGTCGACCTGAGGTACTAGTGCAAGTGCCAACAAGCAGTTCTATTTCTAGGAAAGAAATGTGAGTGACATAATGTAATACTGTAAACAGTCTAACTTCATCCCAACAAACATTTATATTCAGAGTGTTAGGAAGTAGAGAAAAAGCCTATAGGATGACACGGTGTTTGTTGCATCTCCTCCTTAGCTGTATCCTGAGTCCCAAGAAATAAGCTTTCCTTATAAAAAGGACACTTACAGCCTTGGAAACCAGAACCAATTCTGCTTCTCTTAGACAAACTAAGTCTACTCTTGTCTCAAGCATCATACTATAACTCTCTATCTCAATTCTCACCGTGAGATTTTTTATGGTTGGCAAGAAAAATCATGTCTTGGTCAAGTGACACAGTTCAGGTTATGATTTGGAGTTTTTGTTCACTTATTTGTTTTTGAGACACTGGACATCTTATGTATTTGCAGGGAGACAAATAAGTGACCAACAGTTAAACTTCTGGAAAATGGATGTGATGTGTGGACCCCAAGATGTCATTTATCAGAAATTGGCTAACAGTATTATGTCAATTACAGCCATCCTGCATCTGGCCTCATGTGGAAGGAGGAGACGGAGAAAAGGAAGAGGAAGGAAGCCTCTTCACTTGTATAAGTCAATAAAAGACAACAGTTTTCTAATAGCAACCCTGTGGCTCTTTATTTAAGTAGCAGCAAAGTGACATCGGTCTCAGCCAGGAGGAAACCTTTGCGCAGCACCCGCGACGTACCGCATTCTAAGAACTCACAATGCTTAGGGTCATTCTCTACTTGTTTTGTGTCCTAAAAGTTCTTAAAAGTCAAGGATAGTGACTCAAAAGTAAACCTCGGCCTTTCATCTTTCTGACTGGGCTGAAGGCAACTTCATGACCAATCCCTCATCCAGATCATAAGCATATGTAATGTTGGTCTCAGGACAGATACCAGAAACACAGCCAGTAATGTCAGTCTCCACATCTGAGTTAAAGTCCTCCACTGGGGCTGGGACTCTGGGTGTGTGCACGGGCTCCGTGTGCAGTCTATAAACAGCTTAAGTTACAGCTTTGAGTGGACTACCACATGCTCACACAGCCTCACATAGCCCCTCATCCACTCACACTCTTCACAAAAGTCAGGCCAACTATGTTACACTATAATCCAGAGAAACATTCGAATTCTTCAGTTATACTGGAATGTCATGTAGCCTTCGTTATTTTAAAGATTTTATTTATTTATTTGAGAGAGAGAGAATGAGAGGCAGAGAGCACAAGAGGGAAGAGGGTCAGAAGGAGAAGCAGACCCCCCGCCGAGCAGGGAGCCTGATGTGGGACTCGATCCCGGGACTCGATCGTGGGACTCGATCCCGGGACTCCAGGATCGTGACCTGAGCTGAAGGCAGTTGCTTAACCAACTGAGCCACCCAGGCGCCCCGCCTTTGTTATTTTAAACAAAGAAGTCACAAGCTGCATATTGGAGGTCTTTTTCCTTCTTTTTTTTCCCTTTGTAACAGAATTTTCATTTTAATATTTATTATAATAGGACTTGGATTTGCCCTATAGCTTTTGAAGTAAAAATTGCCATTCCCCACCCAATATCCCCACATGCTTGCAAATGTTTATAAAGATTTTACTCAAAAGTTCCAAAGGAGGATGAGAAGAGTTTCCTGTGGATAATTGAGACTCAACAACTAAACCCAGCAGGTTTCACGCGGAAAGATTCTTGAAGGCTTCAAGAGTTAAAACACCAGGACCCCCAGCTCCACTTCTTTCCATCTGTCCCCACTTTCCAGATCAGAAACTCAGAGCCCCTCACCACGCTCAGGGCTGGAAGGAGCTGTCCCGGGACGCCTGCCCACAGCAGCCCCAGCAGCACCACACACAGCTTTGGACTTCTCGCCCCCCATTAGTTGCTTTGCCCAGATTTCCAGGAGAAGGGCAAGCCTGCCTGCCTCCCCGCGCTGCCCCAGGGCCGTGGGTGACCTCCCAGAAGCACAAAGCGACTTGGCAGGGCAGTTGCTGTGAGGTCCAGGACTCCCCCAGCACTGAAGCGGTTAACTTGTAGGAAGACCCAGAGAAAGAAAAACAGACTAAGAACTGCCTTGTGGGGAGGAGGGCTAGAAAACGAGGCTGTTGCTGTTGTTTTCATTGTGTGCACTCTAATCAGGGAGGGTAAGAACAATGATGCATGTAATGCTGATTTTGGAACGTGTCCATGCAGCTTTTCCCAGGCTAGACAGCCTTGGGAACCAGTGATAGAGTGGCACACCAGGGGCACAGCCTCCATCACCAAGCCCAGGGCAGGGCAGCCTTTTCTGTGGATAAAATATGTGAGGGATGACAAGAATCTTCCCAGCATGGGAAGTGGCAGGAACGACAAAAAAAAAAAAAAAAAAAAAAAAAACACAACAGGGGAAACCTGTGAGGGTTTTGCCTCTCGAAGTCCGGCCAGGCTGCGGGGACGTGATCATCGAAAGATTGGAGACTTCTCCTTCTACCCAGCCCATTCCATTTTTCTTTTTTGTTTGTTTGTTACTTTTTTTGCATTCAACTTGCCCTCCCTTTCTTCCCCACTCCCCTCCCCCCAACTCCCTCCACCACACTTTGAAGCCTAGATGAAAGGCCTGTGTTGTGGCTGCTGGCCCAAGCAAGCGCAGGGGGACGGCTGAAGTGTGCTTTAGTTTAAGATGCTGTACTTTTCTCCCAAGGAAAAGGGGGAAAATCAGCTTGAAACAATACATTGCTTTTTGCTGGAGAGCAGACTTTATGTATCTAGGACTCCAACATGGTCCTAATTTTTCAAAGCTTTTGTCTTCAAGGATAAGGGAATAGCTAAAATGTGGCATCCTCCCTCAAAGTGAATGCATATAACTGCAAGGGCTTTGGAGTGGTATTGTTTAATAAAATAAAACAAGAAAGAGGCAAAAATCAGGCACATGAGCTTTTTGGTATTGCAAAACCGCACATCGTAACTTTCTCAAGTGTTGACGAACAGCTCCTTTATGTTGAAGTAGCACATTTTCAAGCTAGGCTCTACTAAATAATTTTGAAGGCATGACTTTCATAATTTACTTAGTTATTAGCTTACTAGATTTAGCAAATAAAGATTCAGGACACCCACTTAAATCTGAATTTCAGCTAAACAATGATAAATTTTTAGTATAAATATATGCCATGCAGTCTTTGGGATTAAACTTATGCTAAGAATGTACTTGCTGTTTATCTGAAATTCAAATTTAACTGGGTGTTCTATATTATATCTGACAACTGTACTCATCATGACAGTTTTTAAATCAACTCAGCCTCTTAAAATTATGTTAAAATGTTTTTTAGGAGCCCTGTTACAACATGAATTTGAGATTCACCAATTTGCACATAGGAATATTCAAAATATTATTGTCACTACAACACAGACTGCCTACAGTAAGGCCTTTCCATGCCCCTGCCCACCCACCCCCTAAAAACACGCACATATACACAGCACCCCTCACTCCCCCACTCTCACCGGTCCCCCCCCCCCCCACACTCACATACCCCATAGGGGTTTTAAAAGGATTTTATGTATGTATTTTCCTTCAAAGGAAGGATTGGCTAATACGTTACTTAGAGCAATAGGTCAGTATTTATAATCAACTCCTAGCACGGAAAGTGCATATAGCTCCCACTTGGCCATTACTTAAAACTGCAGCTGCTTTGTCAAATAGCAATAGCTCATGAGATCTAAATGAGGCATAATTATTTTTGGTTAAAAATTTTTCCTCAATTTATCTACTTAATGCCCTGAAACGTGGCTTTATTATTTTATGTTTACTTAAAAAAAAAAACAAACAACAACCCATGTGCTCATAGACATGAAGTCAACCCAAAGGAACTATTGGAAAGCTCCACTGACCTGTCCTGTATGCTATGTCTGCAAACACCTCGTGTCCACTCTTGTTCCTGTGATCTCGTGTTCACTTGAACTTGGACAAAGTTGAAGCCCTGGTATTTTTGCCTCTCATAGCTGCTATCTCTGAACATGACCTGTGAGATTGGTGAGCTTCCAACACATTAGGACTGAAGAGGGGGCTAAAGAAAGATTAAGAATGTGTGGAAGACAGTGCTAGGGGAGAAGATTCAGAGTAGATTGAAGTCTCCATATATGTGAAATTTAGATTGTGCATTTAGGGGCTCCTGGGTGGCTCAGTCTATTGAGCAGCTGACTCTAGATTCTTGATTTTGGCTCAGGTCACGATCTCAGGGTTCTGGGATCAAGCCTTGCCCTGCCACCCACCTGGCTCCATGCTCAGTGGGGAGTCTGCTTAAGGATTCTCTTTCTCCCTTTCCCTCTACCCCTTCCCCCTCCCCTCCTTGCACACATGCACACTCTCTCTCTCAAATAAATAAACCTTTAAAAATAAATAAATAAATTGTTCATTTAAAACTATTGCCTTTTAAGTGAATGTTGAAATATGCATTTAAACCTGTATCTGGAAGATTGTAGAGTATCATCTAGAGATTCACACCTCTTTTAAAAACCATTTTCCTCCCTACCAAAACTATTTTTTTGATTAGGCAAAAGATTACCTTGTTAGGAACGTGTTTCCTTTTCATCAGTTTTTTCAGTGTAAGCTCACTTCTGCTTCCTCTTACATCAGCACCAGAAAACGAATTATTAGAAAATCTTTGAACGCCAGTCTACTTTTCAAGAAAACTAACAAGTTTTCAATTTGAGGAGATACTTGAGCCTACATACCTTTTACACAAACGTCAATAGTGTTCATGAGGTTTCATCATCCAATTTTCCAAACATAGTCAAGGCGACCTCTTTGAGTTTGAAAATTTCTCTATAAGAAGAAGAATGGGAAAAAATACAGTTAGTCACCTCCTTACCCCACTATTTACCACTCATCTGTGCTCATTCTCATCTCCACCCCTCTGCTTATACAGTATGATAACACATTTCCCAAACAAATCCATGTCAATGTTTAGCTGGTGAAGTAGCATGATGACAAAAGAGTCTGGAGAACTTGGTCTAATTTCAGCTCTGATACTAATAACTCTATAAAGTTGGACAAGTCTATTCTCCATCCCCAGCCAAAAGACTGAGAAATAACAAGACACTAAATTTCTTCAAAGAACAAGAATGTAAAACCAGATGCTCAAAAATGTCTTCTTTTTTTTTTTAAAGATTTGCTTATTTTTTTAGAGAGAGAGAGAGCACAAGCAGGCTAAGGGGAAGATGGAGAGAGAGAAAAAGAATCCCAAGCAGACTCCCCAGTGGAGGGCTCAATCTCCTGACCCTGAGATCATGACCTGAGCTAAAACCAAGAGTCAGATGCTTAACCAACTGGAGCCACGTAGGCACCCTTCAAAAATGTCTTCTTATTCTGAAATTCTGATTCTATATCCATTTCCATTAATAAAGCCTACTTTCTCCTTTATGTATCAGAAGTCAATGAACATGCCAGTTAGTTGCACTTAATTAAACATATTTTTATGGATTTAGTTTAACTTTTTTTTATGGTTATGGCTTATTTTTGGAAAACTTACACCCAAACAGGATACACTTTTGAAAAGAATCACAAAGAAGCACATGTAGAGGACTGAAATTGTCAACTCTTACATCTACAAATCCTCTACTTCGGGGAATTAGAATTTGTAAAATATTGTATTTTGGCCACTGATTTTTCAAATAAGGATAATGCAGGCATATAAATGCGTATCTATTTGTTCAGATGGTGTGCCCATTTGTGGGCATCACAAATTTGAGGATTTTAGCTACACTGGAGTACAGACAGACATCCAGAGAAACCAAATTTTTAAGAGAGCGAATGACACTCTCATTGCTTTCAGAAGACTAATCAAATATAAAAGGACTTGGATCAATTACAGGATTGATATGGCATGTGGCAGATGCTGTTCTTTTAGGAAAAAATGCAAAATATGGAGACCAGGAACCAGGAACCAATCAAGGGAATATCTGAAAAATGAAACAAACATCCAGTTTGCTGATCAGAACCAGGACCCAAGGATTATTGTGAAGGGATCATTGAAATCATCGGTCGGGTCTAGGGAGAGTAAAATTGACAACCTGGATAAAGGGATAGAGGAAGAAACTGTATAACAAAAGCATTCTGAGGGAGCTGTTAAAGCCCTGATGTCCTTTCTCCAGGACCACAAGCCT
Organism: Mirounga angustirostris; assembly: GCF_029215605.1. Taxonomy (NCBI): domain Eukaryota; kingdom Metazoa; phylum Chordata; class Mammalia; order Carnivora; family Phocidae; genus Mirounga; species Mirounga angustirostris. Next base: position 108,267,226 of record NW_026991716.1, read on the forward strand.
CCAGGACTAGCTTGCTTCTCCCTGCAGGTCTGTGGCGAATGGCATCAGCCAGGTTCCTGTCAGCTCTTCCCAAATTTAGACTTCAGCGATCCCGAGGCAGAGTGACATCCACATAGGGAATTGATTGCTTCCTCTGGTCCTGTAGATCTGCTCCTTTCCTGACATATCATTCCAAAGGTCTTTTATAATAAGGTCACTTAAATATCACATACCAAGTTATGATGCATGACTTCACTGCTTCCAGAACTTCATTGGGATTAAAGCTTCTACCTATTTATGTATTTTACCTAAATATATGTTTGGGGGAATAAAACAAGTTTTTATATAGCACATGCAGTTTAATTTATGCTTGTTTTGTTATTTTGTTCATTATTTTAAGACTTAATCATGTCCTTGAGGCCCCTGGCTGGCTCAGTTGGTGGAGCATGCAATTCTTCATCTTGGGGTTGTGAGTTCAAGCCCCGCATTGGGTGTGGAGATTACTTTAGAATAAAACTTTAAAAAAAAAAAAAAGAATTAATCATGTCCTCTAAAATATAAATATAAACCAAGGGCCTGTTTATAACTGGCTCTCTCTCCAACATGAAGTTTCCTACACTGAAAGCTAAAACTACTTTTCATATATCCTTCTTTAATTGGGCTGAATTATTATTCAAGTTGGCTTCCTGTTGCCAATCATCTCTCAATATACAGAAAATGCAGTCAACATTTCACCTAAGTTGGCTATAAAAAGTCCATTTATGGGGCCCACTTCCGCACTCATTTCCACGTTAGAAACTTAGAACTCTGTTTTAAAGACACATGAAAAAGTGCTCAACATCGCTCGGCATCAGGGAAATCCAAATCAAAACCTCAATGAGATACCACCTCACACCAGTCAGAATGGCTAAAATTAACAAGTCAGGAAACAACAGATGTTGGCGAGGATGCGGAGAAAGGGGAACCCTCCTACACTGTTGGTGGGAATGCAAGCTGGTGCAGCCACTCTGGAAAACAGTACGGAGGTTCCTCAAAAAGCTGAAAATAGAGCTACCGTATGACCCAGCAATTGCACTACTGGGTATTTACCCCAAAGATACAAATGTAGTGATCCGAAAGGCTACGTGCACCCCAATGTTTATAGCAGCAATGTCCACAGTAGCCAATCTATGGAAAGAGCCAGATGTTCATCAACAGATGAATGGATAAATAAGATGTGGTATACATATACAATGGAATATTACGCAGCCATCAAAAAAAAACCCCGAAATCTTGCCATTTGCGACGACGTGGATGGAACTGAAGGGTATTATGCTAAGCAAAATAAGTCAATCAGAGAAGGACATGTATCATATGATCTCACTGATATGAGGAATTCTTAATCTCAGGAAACAAACTGAGGGTTGCTGGAGTGGTGGGGGGTGGGAGGGATGGGGTGGCTGGGTGATGGACACTGGGGAGGGTATGTGCTAAGGTGAGTGCTGTGAATTGTGTAAGACTGCTGAATCACAGACCTGTACCTCTGAAACAAATAATACATTATATGTTAAAAAAAAAAAGAAGATAGTAGGAAGGGAAAAATGAAGGGGGAGGGAATTGGAGGGGGAGATGAACCGTGAGAGATGATGGACTCTGAGAAACAAACTAAGGGTTCTAGACAGGAGGGGGTGGGGGAGGGGTTAGCCTGGTGATGGGTATTAAAGAGGGCACACATTTAATGGAGCACTGGGTGTTATACACAAACAATGAATCATGGAACACTACATCAAAAACTAATGATGTAATGTATGGTGATTAACATAATATAATAAAATTTAAAATAAAGAAAGAAAAAAAAAAGAACTCTGTTTTAAAAGGAGTGAATAGGGGATTCCCTAAAGTTTGCCCAGGCCCCACCTTAGCCAGGTAGGAGGACAGCAGAAGTGAGTTGGCCCCCCAGAAGTTTATAATAGGGAGCTTCACAGCCCCTCTCCTAAAAAGGTTATTGAATACCCTCGGCTACCTGACCCCAACTCAGGTGAAAAAATTCCCTTTTTGTCCGAGAAACTGAAAGTCTCTGTCCTCATGTTGACTGTAACATGGACATGCCAGATGCTTTATCCCACCCTTCTTCTACTTGCAGGCAAGAATTGGAAGGACTTGGAGATTCTGGGGGCACACAAGCCACCAGCACAGTCCTCTTCCACCTGTGAGGGTAAGAGGCATAGAGGTGTTGTGTCTAGCTTGCCTCCTTCTCAGACTATAATCCCAGCAAAGCAAGAATTTGTTTACTTACTTAACAATTATTTAACAACTATGACATGAGTACATGTTATGTGCCAGAAACCATGCCAGACAGATCCAATGGTGAGCAAATCAAGTGTGGTCCGTGCCATCAAGAAGTCTGCAGCCCAGTGAGAGAGCTGGCCACTAGTCAACTGATCGTTGAAATACAAGGACAATTTAAAACTGGCAAGTGTTGTGAAGGGATGTTATAGATTGTCATGGGGATGTAAGGATTTCTAAATACATGTCTCGCAAGTGCTCTCATATAGTGCATAGCACAGATTTGCAGGGGGGCATAACCTGAGTGCATAATGCACATCAATTCATTGAGAAAAGCTTCCCCAATATGCTCTTCTTTAATTTGGTAAAGATTATGTACTCACTATTTATAAACTTCTATTACATCCAGTAATACAATATCAATTTATTTCATTTCTATATGTAAGAGGAATTACATATTACATACAGGAATTTTGTACGGTATTAATTTCTGTCTAATCTGACCTTATCAGCTCCCACAAACAATGATGTCCACATTATAACAGCTTTGTCTATTCCAAGTTCTGAAATACACTTCACTGGAAGGCTACCTTCAGCTTTAGGAAGGTAACTTTGCCTTCTTTATTTGTATCTGAATGGGATGACTGAGTACAAATATTCTAAATGGTCATTTTTCAATGTCTGTACATGAAATAATACACGCTTGTAAAATTTGTAAACTAGTAGATTTTTTCAATCAGTTTAAAAACTAATTAGAAGAAAAAAAGTACTCATTCACTCCATAAGATAAAAGATCCAAAGTAACAAATTTTGGAAATCCATGTATGTAAATAAACAAAACTTTTCTCTCTTTACCAATTGGAAAAAAAATGGGTGATAATAGATGTCAAAATATTTGATTTGTCAAGAGATTATAGAAGCTTCCCATGACCCTAAAGCCCTCAGTCTTCATTTCATATCTTTTTAAAGCTGTAAATGAATTCAGGCACACCATCTTCCCATGCGTATCATTTATTTTTTCCGAATTCTAGCACAAAGCTTTCACAACTATAAACAATTATTGCTGCTGCCAGTAATAACAATAATAAGCTCTGTCACTTACTGGCTGTGTGATCTTGGGCAGATAACTTATTTTTCTCATCTGTAAAATGAGTAAATTAAGACCTCTCTTAGAAAATTATGTCAAGATTAAAGATAACATAAAAAAGTGTTGGGGACTTACAAATACTCTATGAATTGCCAGGGGATTATGGTGATTATTATAAGATTCTGGTCATCTAATTCAGCATCCAAACAACAGAAAAAAAAAAAAAAAAAAAACAGAGAATCCCATATGTAAATCATATCATGAAAATAAGAAGCTTCAACAAAATAATCCCTTTTCATAAAGTGAGTAGAGCCTTCAATCGTGTAGTTAGCAAAGTTAAAAAAATTCCTACATGAAGCTGCCCCGTTCAGGTAGAATGAAAGGGCTGGGCTCTGGGAATGAGACAAAAGGAAACAAACTGAAAATTGCAACTGGAAAGATCTCTGGATGTGAGACTGAATCAGAGTCAGAGGATAAAACAAAACTAAGGCATCTCCTTGGGCGGTTCAGTAAGTGGAAGTTCTGGGTTTGGTTAGCTGACAGCCCACCAGAAGAATCAGGAAGAACTAGGGAATCCATAAAGGCCCCACTGACCCCCTGGCAATGGTCCATTAAGCCTAAAAATGAAATTAAGCTCAAATTAAAAGAACTAGTATTATACGCCACAGTACTGTACGGGGTATCATTCAATCCAATAGAATAATCTTTTCTCAGAGTTGCTGCTACCAACTTGCACATGAAGAAAGAGGGCAGAACTACTATGACAGGTTTAATATATTATTCATATTCACTTTTCAAATGCCATTTATCCCAAGGGACATTGTGCTTTGTAAGATAATTTGGTTTGGGTTGCCAATTGGTCTGAACTTCTTAAAGTTATTTTCAGAAACCACGGTTCTGCCCTTTGGCAATATAACTGACCGACACATTCTGCATTTGGTAAACAGACACCAGTTCCTTTAAAATTGTTTATTTATTCTTAAAATTATCTACAAAGACAGTCCACTGGAAATATTAAACTGGTACTCCAAGCAGATCGCCAATAATTTAGAAGCAAATGCTTCCTGGTTTAACCACTTGGGGGAAACTACCAAATTTTCATTCTCTAAAAAAACTTTGAAAGTACTTCTGTTGTAAATTGTATAGCATATGCTATGCATACAGAACTCTTTAAATAGGATTAGGTCTTAATGTTAAAAAGTATTTGACTCTGTGTAGCACGGTTTCCAAATGTGCGACAGAGACACGTGGACTGGTCCTCACCACCACCAAATGCTTAAGAAGTATCCATCAAGCACTTGAATCTCAACTGGATGTCTTGGATTTACATATTATAATGTGTCTTGTGTTCTCAAGGAACCTCCCTTTTCTGAGGAATTTACAAGTTCACAAGGAAACATTATCAAAATTCAAAAGTATATATATTATGTATATGCATATATAATGAGTATGTGTGTGTGTGTCTCAAAAGTCAATACTAAGAAAACAATCTAATTTTTTATTTTATTTTATTTTATTTTTTAAAGATTTTATTTATTTATTTGAGACAGAGAGAATGAGAGAGAGAGAGAGCACATGAGAGGGGGGAGGGTCAGAGGGAGAAGCAGGCTCCCTGCCGAGCAGAGAGCCCGATGCGGGACTCGATCCAGGGACTCCAGGATCATGACCTGAGTCGAAGGCAGTCGCCTAACCAACTGAGCCACCCAGGCGCCCCAACAATCTAATTTTTTAAATGGGCAAAAGATCAGAATAGACATTTCACTAAAGATTTATAAATAGCAAATAAGCAGAAGAAAAGATGCTTAACACCATTAGTCTTTAAGGAAATGCAAATTAAAACCATTACTGAGGTACTGCTGTGCACCTATCAGAAGAGCTAAAATTAGGAGCACCTGGGTGGCTCAGGTGGTTAAGCTTCTGACTCTTGGTTTCACCTCAGGTCATCATCTCAGGGTCATGAGACCAAGCACTGTCTCAGGCTCTGAGCTGGGCGTGAGTCTGCTTAAGATTCTGTGTCCCTCTCCCTCTGCCCCTCCCTCCACTGCTCACGCTCTCTCTCAAAAAAAATTAAATTAAATTAAATTAAAAATAAAAGAGCTAAAATTACAAAAACTGATTATACCAAGTATGCGTGAGGATGTGGAGGAACTGGAACTCTCATACACCTGTGTTGGTGAGAATGGAAAGTGGTACAACCACTTTGGAAAATGAGGGCTCTTAATAAATCCAAGAGAATAAGTCTGGGAGGAATATTGAAGGTATACAGTTACACAGTTATAGGGCAGTCACAGAAAACTTCTAGGGAGAACCATTTACATCCTAGTCTGCGTTCATGGTTTGCCCCCAGAAATGCAAAAGCATAATCTGGGTGGCCTTCTGTGGCAATTCTTACTAAGGAAGTTGGTTTTGAGATGAAGAAAAGGATGTGGCTGGCGGTGGCGGAAGGGGCTGGTGAGAATTATATATCTGAAAACTGAGTAAGAAAGGCCATTCTTGAGGGCAAGAAATCAGTTTTGCCCACTGACTGCTGTATAAAAATCTAGAAATGAAAAGGGGGACATGTGTGATTCACTAGGCAGGTCCCAGTGATATTTGCCAAAACTGGTGATAAGGAATGGAAAAACTCAGTCAACAATACAAACTAACATTGGGCTTTAAATAGAGAAAAATGAGGTCAAGTAAGTAAAATTGCTATAATGGGCAGTTTTTCTCTTAAACAACATTGCCCTTCAGAAGAAACTGAGAGCCATATAAAAAAAAATGGCAAAACTTTCGTAGGGACAGGGAGAGGGTTGGTGTACATGGAGAGATCCTGTTGTGGGTTTCTTCAAGAGAAGGCAGGTGGGAGAAGGACTAGGAGAAACCAAGAGGATGGAGCATCTGTCTGCTATATGTTGATTTACTGTAAAGAGAAAGCTCACAATTAATAGGGGAGTAGTAATAGCTGCTCCTTGTTGATACTTCATTAAATGCAAGCCTCCCTACTCAGTGTTAAACAGTCTACGTATGTAATTTAATCTTTACAGCAACCAAATGATATAAATATTGTCCCCATTTGATAGATGAGGACACTGACGACTAGAGAATAAAGAACTAGCCTGTTCTAGCTTTATTCTCTAGAGGTAGGACTTTAACTCAGGTCTTTCTTAATCTGTCATTTATCCAAAACTGGACTAAGAATATAAAGCTCCATTCTACAAAAACAGGAACGAATATGATGCCCAAACTCCTACTAGCAATTCATGTCACCAGTTAACAGAAAATGAGTCTGAGAGGGGAAAAGAGAGAAGACTAAAATGTGCTCCAGGGGTGAGGGGGTTACCCCTTCTCAGTGTTTTTTATTCCCGTGGGGCTCACCCCAATGTATTAAAAGTAGCTCTGTAATTTTTTAAAAAGTGGGCAACACCTGGTTAGCCATCTCCAGTCAGCAACCCAGTCCCACCTCACAGTCCTCCAGGGCCATTCCCAGACCCGGGGTCAGTTCTTTCCTGTTGAATCTGCCCTCCAGATGGATTTGTAGACCTTTCTAAATAAGAAAGCAGCTTCTTCTCTTTTTAAACCTCAAATTGCACTTTTGAAATGAAGTTTGATTTTCCCAGAAATCCTGGAAATTATGCATGGATGGGAAGGAATGACAAGAAAAAATTTTACTTTACAAAAAATGTATACTTTACACTGCCTCTCAGCTTGGGTCTCACGTTAGAATCACCTGAAACAGCAGCACCAGCCTCTCACCCTAGAGCAGTGAAATCAGAATTTTTGAGTGACAAGCCTGGTCAGCCCCATATTTTAAAAAATAACCTCCTACCTCAGGTATTTCTCATTGCAGCCAGGTTTGAGCACAGAGTTGGGAACAGACTCCTATTAATCAAGATCAGAAATTATTTTTTTTTAAAGAAATGTTGCTTCTCCCTTGCATTCTATATTATCCCACAAACCATGGGAACATTAAAAAGCTGTGTGATGCCCTCATCTTTGTCTTTGAACCCTTGGAACTGCCTCGTCCTTCTGTGTCTAAACGTCTCACTCAAGGGGAGACTAACTTCTCCCAGTTCTTGCATACGGCCTACCTAAAGAAATGAAATGGGACACTGGATCCCAATTCAAGTTCCCTGTCTTGGGAATAGGGAACAGAGGCCCACGTAGGTAGTGGGAGTGGGTAAGCTGTACCAAAAGTAGGCCAAGTGACAATTTCTCAGCTGTTTGGTTTTTCCATTAGGGTCTTTTATAAAAGCTCAGAAAGGAAACATACATGTTATTCAAGTTTCCAGAGGTAAGTCAAACCACTGGAAGGTCCTTCCACTTGAAATTTATCAGAAAGGAAAAAATACGTATGTCAGGAAATACTTGACATCAATCAATTGTAAAAATGATTGGAGGTCTTGCTTTCTCCATCTCTCACACCCCCAGGCACCCACATTGCATACTTCACAGGAGGTATCTGGGTGCCATGGGACAAGGTAACAATCAGAACATTGATTTAACTCCAAGCTCATGCACCAATAACTATGCCACCAGGGGCAAGTCATTGTCCACAGTGATCTGTAGAATGGGGGAGAAAGAATACAAATGCTACCTACTTCTGGACACCAAGACAAAGGGAGAAATAGCACATATGAAAGCATTTTATATGGAAGTCCTATATATATAAATTGTTTTCATTATTTTTCTCATTTGCATTACATGAGTTTTAGCACCCTGCCTGTAGTCAGAAATGAGGCTAAACCTCTCGCTAACCTCAGACTAATTGGAACCAACCTTCGACAGCTTCCCATTGACTTGCTTCCATGTGCTATGGAGTCCTCAGACTTACCTCGTTACCCCCCAGGCTGATGGAATGGCTGAAATAAAGTGTGGGCGATCTTGTTTTCCACCTGGTATGTTGGATTGATTCAGTATTTGCAATTATTGGGAAGTATGACATCCTTGGTGACAGGGGGCTCCTGACTCATTTATCAAAATCACAAAATTTTCTTGAGTAAGTGCTGCTTCTCCCTTGCATTCTGCAGGCAGACAGACTCAGAGACTCTCTGGCACCCTCAGCAGCCTTTGTGGACCTCTTTATTATTATTGCACATTGTGAGGACCATAAAGAGCAGAGTCCTACCTACTAAATGAAAATTGGAGAATTGACAATAAAAGAGAGAACTCACATTTTTTTGATTAACCAGATCATGAGTTAAATGATTCTGACAAAAGCAGACCGTCTTCTGCCCTGTTCAGTCTGGTAGCCACTGCCCACACGTGGATACCAAGCATTTGAGAAGTGGCTAGTACAAACTGTAATGTACCATACACCAGACTTCTAAGGGCTAGTTTCAGAAAGGAACACTACAAAATAAATCAGTAATTTTATACAGGCTAAAATGGTAGTATTTTGCATTACTGGATTAAGTGAAATATATTATTAAATTAATCTCACCATTTTCCTTTTATTTTTTTTAATGTGCCTACTGGAAATTTTTAAATAACATTTTGTGGCTTGCATTATATTTCATGTATGGTGCTAATTGAGATCTTCATTTTATCTTCAGGAAAACTATTCACAGTTTTCTAGTGGCCTCTACAATGCCCACCTGGATAGATCTTGCAATCTTAAGGACACGACCATAAACAAATACAACTAAGGAGGAAAATGCACATTAAACTGTCACTGGTTGTGTGTGTGTGTGTATGTGTGTGTTTACAAGTAGAACTAAGAAGAGACTGCCTCAACTATCCTTGATGGCTTGAAATAAGAGCTCCTCGATTCCTAGAGCAGTAATACAGACGCACAATCAGCAGCAGCAGCATCTGGGAGCATGTTAGCAACTCAGAGTCTCCAGCCCCACTGAATCGGAAAAGGACGGGCGGAGGTGGAAAAAGACTGAAATCTGTGCTCTGACAAGCCCTCTAGGTGAATTTGATGCATACTAAAGTTTAAGAACCACTGTCCCAGACCAACTGAGGTCTGAGACAGGGATTTCTCAGATCCAAGATGCTCGGTTTTACCAAAGCACGCCAGTCTCTTCTATTACTTAGAGCTTTTATCAGCAGAACACCCAACACAGACCAAAAGATGACTTAAAATAGGATCATTAACTTGCAACAGTTTAACAACTGATAGTCCTATTTCCACTAAGTAAAGAGGTAATTTTTTGTTAAATTTAAAATATCTCGCACATAATACACTCTCGATATATATTTGGCTATTTATTGACTTTCAAAATTTTCAGAGACAGTTTAGAGTTAAACACAGATAGAACTGCATTACATGTTGCAGTAGATGCTGTTGGCAACTCTCCCAAATTGCCCTCCCCAGCCAGGGCACCCATTCCCTCTGCCGCTGACCCTTGTTACCTCCTCCAGACATTTGCCCTGGGCTGACTGGTGCCACTTCACCAGGAAGCATTGGGAGGTCACATCACCCCCATCATCACCATCATCACCTTCACCATCGTCACCACCATCACCACCATCACCACCATCACCACCTTTTCCACAGTCACCATATCACCAACTTCACCATAGTCACCCCTGTCACCACCTTCATCACCTTCACCACAGCCATCACAGTCACCATTGTCACCACCAACACTGCCATCACCACCATCACCATAGTCACCCTGTCACCGCCATCACTGCCCTCACCATAGTCACCACCATCACCTTCATCGCCTTCACCACAGTCACCACCATCACTGCCATCATTACCTTCACCACAGCCATCACAGTCACCATCATCACCGCCATCACTGCCTTCACCATAGTCACCCCAGTCACCGCCATCACCAGCATCACCGCCTTCACCATAGTCACCCCTGTCACATCACCACCATCATCACCTTCACCACAGTCACATCACCAGCTTCACCACAGTCACCCCTGTCACCACCATCACCACCATCATCGCCTTCACCACAGTCACTGCCATCATCACCATCACTGTGAGGCCCTCTCCCACAAATAGGCACAAAAACACATATACACAAAATTTTGCATGAATTTCCAAAAACTTTGTTTGCTTTCTGAAGTCAATTCTAAATTTCAAGTAAGGGATTTTTAAATTGTAGTAATAAGATCCCATCATTTGAAGGATTGAAAATTGTTTGTTTTTAGTGCTGCTAAGCTAGTATTAAAAATATTTTTAATTCCCATTTGACCTTCTATATTTAAAATATGGGGCAAAATCTAGTAACTTTTGACCCAAAGGCAGGCTTCTCAGTATTTCCTCCCAGGCACCCTGAGCCCACCTGTCCTGAGAGTCGACCTGCACAGACCATCCCTGAAGCTGTGAGCTAGACACCAGGAGGTCAAGACTGCTGGTTCACAGCCATTTCAGCCCACCCCAGCCCCAAGTGAAGCTGACTCTAAAGCATATAGGCCCAGAATAAAGCCATTTGGAATTAATACCACATCCTCCCTGTCATGCCTTGTTACTACCCCAAATATAACACCCTCTAGAAATCTCTTCTCTTCGAAGTCCCATTTCCATACTGTCCTCTGCTTCCCCTCCTCCCTTCTGTCTTCTCTCTGATCTTCCAGACCTTTCCACTCTTCCATCTGGATCCTCCACACCAAGATAAACAAACCTCTCTATACCCTTTGCCTCTTTACTGAATGTTCATTTCCTTCACTCTTCTGCCTTAACTAAACTGGGCTTTTCCTCCAGACACGGCTAGAACAGATGCTTCTATGCAGTCTCCCATGCTCCATGGACCAGGAGGAGGGGTCGGTAGGATTATTTTGTTTGCACAGAGCAGCACCACCCTCATCTTCTAGCATAATTCTCTCCCTAGGAGATCCCAATCTTACTGTTCAAAAAGAGGCTTTATCTTCATCACTTATTTTAGGAAATTTCATTATGTGCCTACTTATTGAGTAGAAGGCTTTATTTTAAAATTTTTAGTTGATAATATATAGAACAGGTAACTTTAAAACATATATTTTATTTATTTAAGTAAACTCTACACCCACAGCTCAAACTCACGACCCTGAGATCAAAAGTTGCATGCTCTTCCAACTATGCCAGCCAGGTGCCCCCATAAAACAGGTAACTTTAATATAGATGTATTAAGTCAAGTTTCCTAGAAGTAGATCCTGACCTGGGGACTCTGTTATACCTGACTTATTGTGGGGACATTCTCAGGAAATTCTTATAAGGGAGAGAATGAAGCAGACCTGGGAAGGAGGGTGAGCTGAACAAGGATGTGGTCCTTGCCTGATTGTGGGCAGATGAGCTCTGCTGTTTAAATCTCACCTGGAGATAGTTCTCCCACCTGGAGGCAGAGTGGACCAGGCACCTTTCAAGGTGCTGAATATATAGCAATAAACCAAACAGACAAAACTCCCTACTCCTATGGGGCTCCCATTCTCTCTGAGGAGGCAAAATAAACAAATATATAAGACGTCAGGACGTAACAAATGTTATGAAGAAACAGGCAGGAGAAGCTACAGAGTAGATGGACAGGGGGCATTGTTTTGGATAGAGTGGTCAGGGAAGACCTCTCTGGGAGATGATATATATAAACTGAGACCTGAATCAAGCGGGGAATTTAATCATACAGGCATCTGGAAGGAAAGCATTTCTGTGGAATCGCAGAGACAGAGATGCTGATCCAGAGGCACATTCGATGTAATCAAGGAAGGACAGGGAGATTTGTGAGGCAGGAATGGGGACATAGTTGAAGATCTGGCAGGAAATCTGATGAGTAAGGCCTACAGGTCATAGTAAGAACTTGAACTTTATTCTGAACACAGTACTTCAGGTCCCACCTCCTGAGGCACAGTGATTGGTCTAGGGCTGGACTCTTTTTTTTTTATTGTTATGTTAATCACCATACATTACATCATTAGTTTTTGATGTAGTGTTCCATGATTCATTGTTTGTGCATAACACCCAGTGCTCCATGCAGAATGTGCCCTCTTTAGTACCCATCACCAGGCTAACCCATCCTCTCACCCCCCTCCCCTCTAGAACCCTCAGTTTGTTTTTCAGAGTCCATTGTCTCTCATGGTTCGTCTCCCCCTCCGATTCCCCCCCTTCATTCTTCCCCTCCTGCTATCTTCTTCTTCCTTTGTTTTTTTCTTAACATATATATCATTATTTGCCTCAGAGGTACAGATCTGAGATTCAACAGTCTTGCACAATTCACAGCGCTCACCATAGCACATACCCTCCCCAGTGTCTATCACCCAGTAGGGCTGGACTCTTGATACTAACTGGACCAATCATAGTTTCCCACATCACTGGCCACAGTATTAAAGCCAACAAAATGGGCACCTAACTGGGCTATGCTAGAGTTCTCCTCTGAAAATTATCACATTAGAGCTGAGGGAAGAGGGAGAGTTCTTATGTAGCAAAGCTGAAAAATATGAGCTGTCACATTTTTCAGAATAGAAGTCTAAAGGTGAAGAGATGCAAAATGAGTGGTAGAGAAAGACAGTGCCATTGGTGGGGACATCGTTGACTCCAGTCACCCAGGGGCAGCTCCAACCAGCCATGCTCTCTCCTCAGTTTGACCACATTTACCAATAAATTCCCCTTAGTCTGAACTAATTGGTTTTGGGTTTCTATCACGTAAAAGTCAGGATTCTCCTAACTCCTAGTGCCTCTCCAACTTTAATCCTTGTCTTCACTGGGAGGAAAATAACCGCCTTTTTTATACCATCTATTTATATAAAACACTTTTTCTTGTTACTGTCATCTAGAAACTTCCCAGCCACTGCCTTTCATTCATGGAAAACTGGCATGTAGTTCAAAGTGGTCCTTCTTACCCCAACTCCAATGTCACCTTGAATGTGTCTTAGTGAAGATGCCCTGGCCCTGGCCTCCCCCTTCCCCAGCTTCCTCCAATCTCAATACTTCCATCTCTACCTTCCTGCAACCATTTGCATGGCCATAGTCTGTAATGTGTTATCCCCCAGCAGGGTTCCATATTAGAAAGTTTACATAAACTCCAGCATCTCAAGCTTAATCTCATCTTTCCAAACAGAATGTAAGTCTAGATCTGCTGCTACCACACAGAACCACCTGCTTCAGGATAAGGCAACTCAGAAGGTGACAGAGCCTGAAAATTCCTGAGGACAGTATTTGGTGGCTAACCATGTAGACTAATAAATACTCTTTTTTTTTTTTCCCCTCAAGTCTTGGTTGGCTTTTTGCCACTTGCCAACAGAGTCACTGCAAATGACTAATTCAAGACCTTTTACTGGGGCTGGGCCAGTTGCCTCTTTTTCCCTGAGCAAATATTACATACATGTTTTATCCCACATCAATATATATTTACTGCTCACTATTCTCCTCAAGATTTCTCATATTTTAAGCATGCTCATATTTCTAACTATTGACCAACCACGTTGTCTACAACTTGAGAAAATGAAAGCATATAACCTCATACATACATATGCATCCATCATAAAAATGCTACTTCCTTCCTCTCTCTCCTCTCATTCCCTCTGGTCTAAGAGAAGGAGCCACTCTCCTGCATGCCTAAACTCTACCCTGTCCTGACCCAATCCTCTAGCCAAAATTCAAGAACAACCATGCCACTCTCTGCCAAAAATGGATCAATGTTTTCTGGACCTAACTGAAACTAAATAAATGTTTCTGGCCATACAAAGTTTTATCAACTCGTAAAGACACCAGTCGTTCTCAAACCAAATGGAATTCTTTCTTCCTTTTGGCTAGTTTGAATTGCTCACCTTTACCTTCCATTACAATGGCATTGAAGACTGACTATGGTCAGCTTTTGTCCATCAAAGGCTGACAATGTTTTTGTTCCTTTTGAGTTTCAGTTATTTGTCCCTCTCTCCATGAAGTTTAATGAACAATATCAATTTAGAAATAAGGGAATGGGTTGGCACTGTAATGGAACTCATGAATATAGGGTATGAGATTTAGGTCAATATGAAATATTCGGGAATGAGAGGATCCAGTACCCAGTATGCTTGATCTTAGCCAAACACAGATTTTCACGAAAATCCCAGAAACACTTGAAAAGTTTCCATAAAATGGATTGAAAAAGCTCTGAAGACTTCAAAGCGCTGCTTAAAATGTTTTGATGAGTTACGTGTAAATGAACATGCAGATTAAATTTCCATCTTAAATCCACATGCTCTTAAAACATTGAGAAGAAAGTACTTTGCCAAACATGCTCTGGGTTCTTCTGAACACAAAGCAGTTTGCAATATTCAACAAACCTAAATGTGGCAGGGCTCACCATCCCTTCATCAATCTCCTGACTAATTCAAAGCATCATCGTCACTAACCAGCAAGTGTCAGTAAGAAAAGGAAACTTATGCAGAGTGTGAAAATAAATGGAGACTGATTTTCTGTTCATCTAAAGGAGATGATGACTGTCTGAGAGCTACGGGAGTTAGTTTCTTTCACTGGATTTTATTTAATCAATCATTGATTTAATCGACAAGTATATTTTTGAGTACCTACTACATGCCAGGCACCATTAGGGAATCAAAGACTTGTACAGATCTTCCCTTGACTTTCCTGGGAGATAGAAAAAATATTTCTTTTGGAAGCCTAAATACAGCATCACTACCTGGAGGACAATAAGCAAGTGGACACAAGCCATGGAAAAAATGCAGTAGGAGGCAGACTCTACATACATACAGTCTCTGGCCAACAGAGCAAAAAGCCAATATACTGTGGTTTATGTACTCCTGAGGCACAGCTAAAAACCACATCCTCAACCTAGCATCCTCCTCAGCACCTGCTAGTCCTGCACATCTGGATCTTAGTATCCCAGCTGCCTGGCTGGAGCATCTCAGCTTATCACTGGAGTTATGGAAAGTTCAGGTTGCTAAACACTGTTGACTGCTCCCAGTGGAGAACCATCTGTCTCGGAAATCCACATTGTCAGTATACAGCCCAGTGATAAAATGAAGAGAAGCTTAATTTGGGGTTCTCTAGCTTAAAATAAGTTACCAGCTCTTCCTTACTTGCCATGCTGATCAAAATTCCCGGTTAACCAAACTCTCAGTCCCAAGGTCATATGAAATTCTGCCCAGTTCCTGCATGGTTGCTGCTAATTAATATTTTAAATGTTTCTGAGTCCTTCCACATTTTCCTGATGAGAAATAAAATGTGATCATCTCACCGTTCCCCAATGCAGACCCATAAAAGAGAGGAGGACAGTTGAGAGGCTATCCTTAAAATCTTCAAAAGAGAAAGATTACAGGGTATGGAGCCCTTTGATTATAGGCATTCTGAGAGCAAGGACCTCACATTCTATTTCTTTTCATGCTTCCCTATACTGCCTAATACAAAAAACACCATCTATTAACTAACAAAACACACTGCAACATTAAAATCAAAGCTAATCAAGGAAAGAGCTGGGTAGTGGAGCAGATTGGTGAAGGGGGTCCCGGAGGGAGGACTCCTTGGTGCCAAAATACAACCTTCTCATCCTCTGCTCATTTGTACTTTGTTAGTCATTTTGGCAAGGTAAGAAATGAGAATGTTCCCCACTTGAGCGGTGATTCACATTTAACTCCAAATCTCTAACATGCCCTGGACAAACTGAAAACAAACATGACAAGAGAATGAATGTAGGGGAAAAGACCATGGTGTAGAAGGAAAAGGGGTTTTTGGCGTGGGTCGTTGTTATCAGTTCTTTCTTCAGCAACTGTCACACGGCGATTGAGTTACATAAGACATTAAGGGAATGAGCTCTACGCTGGCAGCAGCATGATGTTAGAGAAAGTCTTCCCTAGATCAAGGGTTGCAAAGTTGAACAAGAAGAAATATGCACCAAAAAAATCTCTTCCAGAATGTGGAGGCTTTATTATTTCCATTTTGAGTGGTACTGCATCTTTACCACAAATTCCAAGGTCATGTGCTGCATTCTCAATTTCTGACCTGCTTCTGAGCTTCACAGAACAAAGACTTACCAAATCAGATTTCCCTGGTACATAAATTACATCCTGGGAGCAAATCAGGCACCTCTGGAAGCAGCATTGACTTTTTTAGGCCACCAGGACAACTAGGACTGAATTACTGCTTCTGTGGAATAAGTAGACTCTTGTCTTGATCTGAAAGAGCCAATTCAGTTTCTGAAGGAGCCAAATCTAACATTTTTTGAATGTGCTGGAAGACTGGATTCAACAGCATGTGTCGGAGTGTGATACCTGGGATTACATCATTCACGTCAGATCACGGCCTGACTGTTTGGTGATCAGAGAATGTGATAAAGACCTGCACTAGAGTCAATGACTTCATTGATGGATATATTCTTGAAAGATCGGTCCTAACTCTCCTCTCAGACCCATTTCCTTTTCTCTTAAAAGCAGTGGCTCTGAGTGGGACAAGAGGGACATGAGCAACCCTCTTGCAGTGAGGCTATTACCTGTGGTAAAACATGAGACTGTTGACCTATGAATCAAGGGGTAAGAGCTGTTTCTTTTCCTGCCTTAGCCCCACCTTGATCACAGAGATGTTGTGTGGTTAATTTGCCAGTAGAAAGATTGTTAAATACCACATATGAGCTCAGCTAGATACTAAACAAATCAAGAAAGAATGATTTATATAAACACACATTTAATTATTTATTAAAGTTTCTAGAGAAAAATTTCAATCTCACTAATATTTTTAAATCAGTGAACATCTTCGAACATCATAATAATAAAAAAGAATGTAAGAAACAATGGGATAATCTAAATGATACATTTAAATTTTTGGATAAAAGGCACATGGTGTAAGTGCTTAATATATTCCAGAAATAATTTTAAGCACTCTATGCTTTTAAAACTTATCTGTTCCTTACATGGAAATACATATTCTCAGAATAATAAAACTTGAAAGTAGGGTGCCTGGGTGGCTCAGTCAGTTAAGCGTCTGCCTTCGGCTCAAGGTCATGATCCCAGGGTCCCGGGATCCAGTCCCATGTGAGGCTCCCGGCTCTGTGGGAAGCCTGCTTCTCTCTCTGCCTCTCTGTCTCTCATGAATAAATAAATAAAATCTTTAAAAAATAAAAATTTTAAAAAACTTAAAAGTACAAAGGTCACTTGTAAAAAAATAAAATAAATAAAAATAAAACTTTGAAAGTATCCAGAGAATATTTAACCTGATCCCTTCATTTTTATCAGTTGGCTTCATATTATGCTATACTTGAAAATGTTTTTACTTGAAAAAAAAAATAAATTCATAATTCCACAACTTAATCAGTGCCCTGAAAAATTATATAAAGTAAGATATTAAAGCACACTTCTCCCACTCCACCATCCAGAAGCAGTTTGGGCCCTTCCCTTTGACTTTTTCCTATGTTTATCAAGATATCTTTTCATTCAGAGAGCGAGAAGGAGACATGTATTTTTATCATGTTCTACTTTTTGATTCAGAAAGTGCTTTTTCAATTTGCAATAAATACTTGACATTATTTGAGATAAGCAGAGAGACTCTTCATTATTTTTAATGATTGCATATGACAGACCATAATCTAGTCAATCGTTCCTGTATCGAGAGACAGTTAAATTCTCTTCTGCTTTTTTCTATCACAACCTAAACTAAAATGAAGAATATTTTTCATTTTACTTTATTTTTCTAGGCTCTGCATTAGGTATTTAAAGGGGAGATGCTAGATCAAAGACCTCCTGTATTGCTCACAAAGGAACAGATGCCCCCAGCACAGGTCCACAGGGATTAGCCTGATGTAAGCTGGAGGTCCCAGAAATAGAGAAAAGAAGTGAACAGAGGAAACGTCAAGTGAAGAATGAGAAATCAAGGACTCACGTTTCACTCTGAGAGTAAGGAACTTGCTTGGGGTGATGTGTGTTGCTACCAAAGCCTCACCAGGAAAGAGGGACTTTGGATGGAGTAAGAGACTGATCAGAGTCCCAGATGCAATGGAAGACAGGCCATGGTGAAAGCAGGGAGCCTGAGCCTACTGTTTGACTGCAGCCCTTGAAGAAGGAGGAGTCAAGAGGGACTGCAATTCAGACCGGGAACAGGAAGAAGAAGAGAACATTACAAGAGGTCAAGGCAGAAGAGGCCCAGCCCCACAGCAGCAGATAAAGGCCACAAACAAGAACATGCTCTGAGGTGTTTCAAGATCTTGCCTATTTTAAGCCCCACTCCTTTGTCCCCAGACCTCCAATGAAAGCTGCTTCCAAAGCCTTGTAGCTGAACACCTTGGGGAACAAAGCAAGAAAGGGATTATCCCAAAGTCCAGAAGTGGTAAAGACAAAGCCGGGGCTTCATTGGGGAGATAGAGGCAACAGCAGAGAGGCAAGCTGTGCTGGTCTGACCCAGAGCAGAAGTGACCGGACTATCTGATCCAAATGTACCAGACAAAGGTGGCCTGAAAAAGGGAGGCCAAGTCCAGACCCTCTGTTTGACTAAAGACAGCAGACACATGGGCCACCAGTGTATAGCCCTATAATCTTAAATCATTTTTCGTTTCAGCAAAGGTACCAAAATACATTCACTTCAAAATCTAATAGCAGCTTCAGGAGAATTTTTAGTCACTCATTTTTTACCATACAGATCTTAAACTTTAGTTGCCAGATCTCTGCGTGAGCTTCAACAATTTGCCTCCAGGACTTTCCACTTCGGCCAGCCACTCCCCCCCCACACCCCCGTGCTCAGCCCCATCCACTATGCAGCCTGCCTCCCACTGGCCTCGAGCCACAGCTCACTTGCTGAGCCACAGCTCCCTTGCTGCCCTTGCTGACTGAGACAGTCTGCCAAATGCTCCTAGCAGCAGCGCATACCCATTTGGCATGAGGGAGAGAAGGCAAGGACTTACTTTTCCCTCTACTGGATCTCTTTTTCTCTCCTTCCCCTTCCTTCTGTTTCCTTCCCCTCCCCTGCTCTCTCCCTCTCTCTGTCATCTCTGTCTCTGTCTCTGTCTCTCTCTCTCTGCAGTTCCTTGACTGCTGTTAAGTCACAAAACAAAACCCACTTAGATCCTCCAATAGCTCTCTAGACACATATTACTCAGGGAACTACTGCCCATCTGACTTTGATGTCGTGAAAAGACAGGAAGAAATGTGAATTCTCCAGGGAAGACCATGTTGAAACTAAGATTCTTGCAGTTAATCCTTCCATATGTCTTTGCTAACAACTGTTGCAATAAGTAATTACACCATTCCTTTGGGTTCAGCCAAAAAACTTAGGGAGTATTAATCCCCAAACCTCACCCCCTCCCCCACCAAAAAAAGTTTGATTTTCTGACACTATGATTGTCTTTACTAGAGTTAGATGTCAGGAAGAACAGCTCACTCTCTTGCTTGTCCTTCTACATTATGAGTTTGGATTTAGGGTGTAGTACTCTGCACCTCCTCTTTGAAGATCACTAACCATTGTGGAGCAGGATACCTGGACTGCTCACTGCAAGTAGTGGGTTGCTGGGCGATGACTTGCTGCCAGGAAAAGAACATTATTGTGAAATGAGAGGGCTTTGAGGAGGCAATATGGCATACTGGAAAGTGACAGCTTCTCTCCTCTTGAGCATCAGTTTCTTTGTCACATGGGAGGAATCATACCCACCTCAGAGGATTAAATAGGCCATGTATGCAACATGAGTAATAGAATACCTGACCCATGAAGGTTGCTCAGGACTGTGGTTGTTCATTGCTTTGGCCTGTGAAGTCTGCCCTTCAACTGCAAGAGATTAATTGCCCTAACTGTTGCCAAAGAGGCCCTCTAATTTTCACATTCTGCCTTGAATTGGTAATTAATCACCCTAAGCCTGTCATTATACCTCTTTGATGAATCAATGGTGCTCAGCAACAGTCATCTAATTCCAAAGTCCCTAGACTTCCAGCACACTTCTCAATACCAGCCAGTATATCTCCTCCCATCACATCTCAATTCACTTTACCACTAGCAAAAGTTTTTTTTTTTTTTTTTTTTAAAGATTTTTTATTTATTTTTTAGAGAGCGAGCGAGAGGGAAACAGCATGAGAGGGGAGAGGGTCAGAGGGAGAAGCAGGCTCCCAAGGAGCAGAGAGCCCGATGCGGGACTCGATCCCAGGACCCTGGGATCATGACCTGAGCCGAAGGCAGACGCTTAACCATCTGAGCCACCCAGGCGCCCGCAAAAGTTTTAATAGTAACACCAGTACAACATGTTAGGGAATATATATATAAATTCCACCCACAAATAGTAATGGGACTGTCTTGCCATTTAGCCAACAAATGATTCTTCTCTTAGAGTTTATTTCTTTTTCTTTTTTTTTTTTAATTAATTTATTTATTTGACAGAGAGAGAGAGAGCAAGAGCAGGAACACAAGCAGGGGGAGTGGGAGAGGGAGAAGCAGGCTTCCCACTATCAGGGAGCCCAATATGGGGCTCCATTCCAGGACCCTGGGATCATGACCCGAGCCGAAGGCAGATGCCTAACGACTGAGCCACCCAGGCGCACCTTACAGTCTATTTCTTATGACCTTTCCTGGTACCAACTGTCTTCAACTGAATTCCCTGCAAACAGACTGAAAATGAAATGTTGCTTACAGAAGATTTTTTGAGGAATGTTCTTAAAAAAGACAGCTGTCAGGAAGTGCAAAAGGTAGGACCAGACAGAGAGAGCAGTCTATCAATGTGAGGTTATAAGTGAGTTTCAGCAGATTCTACCGTGAGCTCTAAAGCTGGGAGTTGTCCCAAAATGAAGCAAGGGGGAGAGGCCTACAGATACCTACAGAAGCCAAGCACTGGTTGCAGGTTGTGCTTTGAAAGGAGATGTAACCTTGGGTGAGATGGTTCTCTACTGCTGAGGACAATTCCCAGGGAGGAGAGCAGCTTCAGGCCATTAGCACCTATTATTCCGACGAATTGGGGTTCAGTGCATTGAACAGCCTTGAAGAGGGAACTTGGCAGATTATTCAGTACACATATATTATTTTATCTATGCTACAACCATGTGCAACCAAGAGTTTCAATCCTGATTCCTTTCCCTGCCTCCAGAAGGACGGTCTTTTCCATGAATCACAGAGAAATGAAGCCTTTGCCTGTGGTCAAGTGAGCTAGTGAGTGACAGAGATAGCAGGATCAGGCAGGCAATGTGGGTAGGTCACTATGAGTATCAAGGAAATGGTGGAGTCACAGTCTTCAGTTGAAGGATCTGAGCCAAGTATAGGAAGCCTCTAGAAGAGTTTCGCATTTGGAGTCCAAAAGTCTTATGAAACTCATTGTCAGGGCCTCAGTGGAAGGGCTATGACACTATTTCTCAGACACCTGCAAGAGGGTTTGGCTGGCTTTAAAGGGGAAGCAACTCAGGCCAAGCTATCTAATCCATCCTTCCAGAACAGACTCATCGTCATTAAAGGGCCCCTGCTGGTCTCTGTCTAGAAACCGTCCATTGCCAATCTTCTGACAAAATTACGTTGCCTCATGGCCTGCAGGGGACCAAGGGAGAGTGCCAAATATCTAGGAATCTGCAGTCTCAGTCTTGTTTTCTCCTCATTTTCTCAGCCTTGGGCAGACATCACAGTCACTCTCAAAGTCAGTGACATCAGTCACAGTTCACACTCTAGGAAAATGTGTTTGCAACATTACTTTCTCCTTTACTATTGTCTAGTGAGATATCCTTAGGAGAAGATCCACATTTATTGTCACATCTACTACCAGACACTCCTTCAAAGCATATGAAAATGTAAATTAATCCCAGAGTTTGCCAGAGATCAAGTTTAGTGGCCAAACTCCACTTGCAAATTATTGTGGTCGGTTCACTTAGTTGGTGTTAATGATACTCAGAACCACTGATTTTGTTGCAATATGGGGCCAGTTAACCTTCTCCTCTTCTCTGACCATAGGCTATACTCCCAAATCCAGGCACCTGGGTCCCAAATGCAGACTGGGTCATGGGGGAATAGACCGGGCATGCGAATGCAACACAAGGGAAGATCACAGCCCAAAGCTTACTCTCCGGAGAGCAGGTCAACAATCTTAAACTCCATCAAGAAATAAAATCACTGTGAGCGACTAAGAGCACTTAATAATTATTTGTGAAATTAATGAACAAACTTCTTAAATGGAGTAATTGTTCGGTGCGTTTCACATTTCTGCCTATGGCTTGTCTGTTTCCGTGTTGAATCAGATACTGATGCTGAGCAGAGTTTTCCCCCCACCTCATCCGCTGGCAAAAACATCATGTCTCAGCGCACCAGGGGATACCCGGTGACCTGCTGGGGAGCGTGAGCTGGAGCAGTTCCTATGACAGCATGTGCCACTTTGCCTTAATAAAAATCACCAAACTGAAAACAGATGACAGCCACAGATGTTGAGAAACTGAAACATATAAACAGTCTCCTTTACTTCGTGTAATTTTTTTCTCATTCAGTCACCTTTTTTTTTTTTGACCAATTGGTGTGTGTGTGTGTGTGTGTGTGTGTGTACGCTGTCCGTGTGTTAATGAAGACTGTGGGAGGCTCTTGGCCCAGTGCTGTGCACGAGGCTGTAGCCTGAAGAAAAAGCTCCCTGGGACACTGACCAGACTTGATTAAATGGCAGGGTGGTCTGCTCTAGAAGAATCCATCTCACACAGGGGGTCTCCTTTGATTATTTCCACTTTTGTCATCAGAAAGAAACATGGGAATCTGGCCTATTTTTCTGAATCTTCCTGTGTTGTACCAGTTCTCTTTCCCCTTTAGGTCACTCTATCAGTCAACAATATTTATTAAAACCTTGCTGTAGGCAGAACACCAGCATTAGATCCCACAAAATCCAAAGAAATAAGCAAAACAATCCCTACCTTTAAGGAACATATATACTGGTACAGGAGAAAGGAGAAACCACACACAAGCATGAAGCAACTTGACATTTTGTGAAAGCAACAGATTGCCCCAGTGTAAAATGTCATTATAAACTGGAGACCAATAAAACACAGGCAGAGACAGAGTTAAGCAACATTTATGTAAACAGGCCTCCTAGAAGAGTTAAATTTTGAAGAAATCATTGCTAGCACCTCCATATACTATAACCCAATTTGCAAATAATTCAAATTATCAAGTTTCTTTGATTCTACCTTCAAGTTTCCTTTTGTGTTATTTTTCAAACCTGTTTTTCCTACCACCACCACCAGGCCATAAAGAATTTTGCTTCCATAACTATTTTAATGGCCCTTCCTGTGTCTAGTCATCTCTTCCACTTCATCTCTTTAATGTACAATTGTCAGATTTTCTTTGTAAAACGTAATTATTTCCTTAAATAATTGGCATGCTTAAGAACTAATAGCGGTTCCACATTGCTTCTCAAAAGAGACTAGAGGGACCACACTTACAGAATCCAGGTATAATCTACATACAAGTTAGCATGTAACAGCTAAGCAGTATTGAATACTATTATTAAATTATTATTATTATTTAGGTCAATATTTATTAAATTGTATGTACTTCTTTTCATAGAGTTGTTTTATCATTTACGGAGCACTGAGTCCTGAATTAAGATAATCCCCTCAAGCCATGGATCTAAGTGAAGTAGAAGTAAACAAAACTCAGAATCATTACCCTAATGTCCAGAGTGAGAAAAAAAGTAAAGTATACTGTTCAAATACGATGTACCACCCTTTTCTCAGATTACCACCACCTAGATGGTAAACTGATGAGGCAACAACCAAGAAAGATTTCAGACTAAAAATAACTGATACCTAGGGGGGGCGGAGCAAGATGGCGGAGGAGTAGGAGACCTGGATTTCGTCTCAGGAATTCAGCTGGATAGGGATCAAACCATTCTGAACACCTACAAACTCAACAGGAGATCGAAGAAAAGAAGAGCAACAACTCTCTCATCAGAAAAGCGACCACTTTCTGGAAGGTAGGACGTGCGGAGAAGTGAATCCCAGGCGATATGCGGGAGGATAGACGGCGGGGGAGGGGCCTCCGTCGGCCGCTTCTGGCAAGTGATAGAGCCGCGGAGCACAAAATCGGAACTTTTAAAAGGCTGCTCCGCCGAGGGACGTCACTCTGGTGGCTAAGCGGGGGGTGGAACCCTCCGGGACAGTGTGGTCTCAGGACCCTCGGGGGCACAGAAAGACCGGGGGTGCCTGAGTGTGGCAGAGCTCCCAGGTAACGGAGCAGGGAGGCCGGCTGCAGAGGCGGAGCCCAGGCGCGGGCTCTCAGCTCGGGGTGGCCATAAACCGTGATCCGGGGCCCAGTCGGGCCCCTGCTCCTCCAGCAGGGACCCAACAAGCGGCAGATCCGGGGAGACTCACCTTCCTCCCCCGGGAGGAGCCGCGCGGGAGTGCACGCAGGGATCTGCTGGGTTTGGAGACTCCACCCGGGGTTGGGTGCCAGAGATAGAAACGCGCGGGCACAGGCCGGGTGAGCACGGAGTGCGGCCGGAGACCGGGGAGACGGGAGTGACTGGCGGCTTTTCTCTGGGGGCTCACTGAGGAGCGGGGCCGAGTTCCCGTCTCCTCCAGGGCAGAGATTGGGAGGCCGCCATTTTCACTCTCCGCCTCCAAAGCTGAACGGAAAGCTTGCAGGGAACAAAGGCTCCTGAAAGCAAACCCGAGCAGATTACTTAGCCCAGACCGGGCAAGGGCGGGGCAGTTCCGCCTCCGGCAGAGACATTTGGAAACCACGGCAACAGGCCCCTCCCCAGAAGATCAGCGAGAACAGCCGGCCAAGACCAAGTTTACCGATCAATGAGAACGGCAGAACTCCAGCGATAGGGGAATACTGCACATAGAATTCATGGCTTTTTTACCATGATTCTTTAGTCTTTCAAAGTTAATTTTTTTTTAACTGTCTTTTTTTTCTTTTTGAATTTTTCTTTTTCCCTTTTTTCAACCAACATCTTATCAATGCTGGGGAGCATGAGCTGGAGCAGTTCCTATGACGGAATACACATTCTTCTCTAGTGCCCATGGAACATTCTCCAGAATAGATCACATCCTAGGTCATAAATCAGGTCTCAACTGGTACCAAAAGATTTGGGATCATTCCTTGCCTATTTTCAGACCACAATGCTTTGAAACTAGAACTCAATTGCAAGAGGAAAGTTGGAAAGAACTCAAATACATGGAGGCTAAAGAGCATCCTACTGAAGAATGAATGGGTCAACCAGGAAATTAAAGAAGAATTAAAAAAATACATGGAAACCAATGAAAATGAAAACACAACTGTTCAAAATCTTTGGGATGCAGCAAAGGCAGTCCTAAGAGGAAAGTATATAGCAACACAAGCCTTTCTCAAGAAACAAGAAAGGTCTCAAGTACACAACCTAACCCTACACCTAAAGGAGCTGGAGAAAGAACAGCAAATAAAGCCTAAACCCAGCAGGAGAAGAGAAATAATAAAGATCAGAGCAGAAATCAATGAAACAGAAACTAAAAGAATAGTAGAACAGATCAACGAAACTAGGAGCTGGTTCTTTGAAAGAATTAACAAGATTGATAAACCCCTGGCCAGACTTATCAAAAAGAGAAGAGAAATGACCCAAATCAACAAAATCATGAATGAAAGAGGAGAGATCACAACCAACACCAAAGAAATACAAACAATTATAAGAACATATTATGAGCAACTCTATGCCAGCAAATTAGATAACCTGGAAGAAATGGATGCACTCCTAGAGATGTATGAACTACCAAAACTGAACCAGGAAGAAATAGAAAACCTGAACAGACCTATAACCACTAAGGAAATTGAAGCAGTCATCAAAAATCTCCCAAAAAACAAAAGCACAGGGCCAGATGGCTTCCCAGGGGAATTCTACCAAACATTTCAAGAAGAATTAATACCTATTCTTCTGAAACTGTTCCAAAAAATAGAAATGGAAGGAAAACTTCCAAACTCATTTTATGAGGCCAGCATTACCTTGATCCCAAAACCAGACAAAGACCCCATCAAAAAGGAGAATTACAGACCCATATCTCTGATGAACATGGATGCAAAAATTCTCACCAAAATACTAGCCAATAGGATCCAACAGTACATTAAAAGGATTATTCACCACAACCAAGTGGGATTTATCCCTGGGCTGCAAGGTTGGTTCAATATCCGCAAATCAATCAACGTGATACAATACATTAACAAAAGAAAGAACAAGAATCATATGATCCTCTCAATAGATGCAGAAAAAGCTTTTGACAAAGTACAGCATCCTTTCTTGATCAAAACTCTTCAGAGTATAGGGATAGAGGGTACATACCTCAATATCATAAAAGCCATCTATGAAAAACCTACAGCGAATATCATTCTCAATGGGGAAAAACTGAGAGCTTTCCCCCTAAGGTCAGGAATGCAGCAGGGATGTCCACTATCACCACTGCTATTCAACATAGTATTGGAAGTCCTAGCCACAGCAATCAGACAACAAAAGAAATCAAAGGCATCCAAATTGGCAAAGAAGAAGTCAAACTCTCACTCTTTGCAGATGATATGATACTTTATGTGGAAAACCCCAAAGACTCCACCCCAAAACTACTAGAACTCATACAGGAATTCAGTAAAATGGCAGGATATAAAATCAGTGCACAGAAGTCAGTGGCATTCCTATACACCAACAACAAGACAGAAGAAAGAGAAATTAAGGAGTCGATCCCGTTTACAATTGCACCCAAAACCATAAGATACCTAGGAATAAATCTAACCAAAGAGACAAAGGATCTGTACTCAGAAAACTATAAAATACTCATGAAAGAAATTGAGGAAGACACAAAGAAATGGAAAAACGTTCCATGCTCATGGATTGGAAGAACAAATATTGTGAAGATGTCAATGCTACCTAGAGCAATCTACACATTCAATGCAATCCCCATCAAAATACCATCCACTTTTTTCAAAGAAATGGAACAAATAATCCTAATATTTGTATGGAACCAGAAAAGACCCCGCATAGCCAGAGGAATGTTGAAAAAGAAAAGCAAAGCCGGCGGCATCACAATTCCGGACTTCCAGCTCTATTACAAAGCTGTCATCATCAAGACAGCATGGTACTGGCACAAAAACAGACACATAGATCAATGGAACAGAATAGAGAGCCCAGAAATGGACCCTCAACTCTATGGTCAACTCATCTTTGACAAAGCAGGAAAGAATGTCCAATGGAACATAGAGAGTCTCTTCAACAAATGGTGTTGGGAAAATTGGATAGCCACATGCAGAAGAATGAAACTGGACCATTTCCTTACACCACACACAAAAATAGACTCCAAATGATTGAAAGACCTCAATGTGAGACAGGAGTCCATCAAAATCCTAAAGGAGAACACAGGCAGCAACCTCTTTGACCTCAGCCGCAGCAACTTCTTCCTAGAAACATCGCCAAAGGCAAGGGAAGGAAGGGCAAAAATGAACTATTGGGACTTCATCAAGATAAAAAGCTTTTGCAAAGCAAAGGAAACAGTCAACAAAACCAAAAGACAACCGACAGAATGGGAGAAGATATTTGCAAATGACATATCAGATAAAGGGCTAGTATCCAAAATCTATAAAGAACTCATCAAACTCAACACCCAAAGAACAAAGAATCCAATCAAGAAATGGGCAGAAGACATGAACAGACATTTTTCCAAAGAAGACATCCAAATGGCCAACAGACACATGAAAAAGTGCTCAATATCGCTCGGCATCAGGGAAATCCAAATCAAAACCTCAATGAGATACCACCTCACACCAGTCAGAATGGCTAAAATTAACAAGTCAGGAAACAACAGATGTTGGCGGGGATGCGGAGAAAGGGGAACCCTCCTACACTGTTGGTGGGAATGCAAGCTGGTGCCGCCACTCTGGAAAACTGTATGGAGGTTCCTCAAAAAGTTGAAAATAGAGCTACCATATGATCCAGCAATTGCACTACTGGGTATTTACCCCAAAGATACAAAAGTAGGGATGCAAAGGGGTACGTGCACCCCGATGTTTATAGCAGCAATGTCCACAATAGCCAAACTGTGGAAAGAGCCAAGATGTCCATCGACAGATGAATGGATAAAGAAGAAGTGGTATATATATACAATGGAATATTATGCAGCCATCAAAAGGAATGAGATCTTGCCATTTGCAACGACGTGGATGGAACTGGAGGGTATTATGTTGAGTGAAATAAGTCAAACAGAGAAAGACATGTATCATATGATCTCACTGATATGAGGAATTCTTAATTGCAGGAAATAAACTGAGGGTTGCTGGAGTGGGGGGTGGGGTGGGAGGGATGGGGTGACTGGGTGATAGACACTGGGGAGGGTATGTGCTCTGGTAAGCGCTGTGAATTGTGCAAGACTGTTGAATCTCAGATCTGTACCTCTGAAACAAATAATGCAATATATGTTAAGAAAAGAAGAAGAAGAAGAAGGTAGCGGGAGGGGAAGAATGAAGCGGGGGAAATCGGAGGCGTAGACAAACCATGAGAGACGATGGACTCTGAAAAACAAACAGGGTTCCAGAGGGGAGGGGGGTGGGAGGATGGGTTAGCCTGGTGGTGGGTATTGAGGAGGGCACATTCTGCATGGAGCACTGGGTGTTATGCACAAACAATGAATCATGGAACACTTCATCTAAAACTAATGATGTAATGTATGGGGATTAACATAATAAAAAAAAAAATAACTGATACCTAAATTAACACTATATTTCCTAACTTCTCCAGCAAAGCAAGTGACGCCATCTTCTTTTCACCCTGGAAATTTTCTCTCACTTGAGTTTTTCAGAGATAGAAGGGAATCCTTCCGAGAATTTCTACAATCACATGTACTCACCAAATCAGGAAGAGTGGATAAAGTAAGATTAGAGTCAGAATTTTTTTTGGAAAGCATAATTCACAAGAAAACTAAAATAATTAAAACAAAATGGTATGGGTTAATAAGTAGGCAATCAGATTAATGAAGCAAAATACATGAAGTTAAAAATTGCATTTTAATTACCTATGAGAATTTAGTATATCTGACATTTTAAACTAGGGATGAAGATACTGTGCTCAGATGAACAGGCAGCCACTTTGGGGAAAAGAAATTACTTATTTTCCTATTTCACCCCTAATTCCAAAACAAAATTCAGATAAATACAAGATTTAAATGTATCTTTTAAATGAAGCAATAAAAGTCCAAAAAGAAAACGTGCAAAAAAATATTTTATAAAACAGAATGGAAGGGTAGCTGTTTTGGAAAACTGTTGTTAGTTCCTCAAAAAGTTAAGCATAGGTACCATATGACCCTAGGTATATTTCCAAGAAAACTGAAAATAAGTGTTCACACAAAAACATTTATGTGTGTGAATGTTTATAGCAGATATTATTCATGATGGGCAAAAGGTGGAAAAAAAACCCTCAAGTCCATCAACTGACAAATATATAAACAAAATGTGGTCTATCTATACAATGGAATTTTATTTGGTCATAAAAAGTAATGAAGCACAGGGGCGCCTGGGTGGCTCAGTTGGTTAAGCGACTGCCTTCGGCTCAGGTCATGATCCCGGAGTCCTGGGATCGAGTCCCGCATCAGGCTCCCTGCTCGGCAGGGAGTCTGCTTCTCCCTCTAACCTTCCTCCCTCTCATGCTCTCTGTCTCTCATTCTCTCTCTCAAATAAATAAATAAATAAAATCTTTAAAAAAAAAAAAAGTAATGAAGCACAGATACATGTTGCACTGTGGATAAACCTTGAAAATAATACATGAAGTGAAAGGAGTCAGACACAAAAGGCCACGTATTATATGATTCTGTTTACATGAAATGTCCAGAAGAAGCAAATCCATAGAGACAAAAAGCAGATCAGCAGTTTCCAGGGGCTAGGAGGAGGAAGACTGAGCAATGATTGCTAATAGGTAGGGGTTTCTTTTTTGGATGATGTAGGTAGTCTCAGATTAGATCATGGTGATGGTTGCATAACCTTGTGAATACACTAAAAGCCACTGAATTGTACATTTAAAAAATAAAATAAAATGAGGATAGACCAAAGAGAATATCTCAAGGGAAATCAAAAACATACATTCAACTGAGTGAAAATAAAGATGCAACATATTCAAATGTGAGAGTCACAGTGAAAACAGTGCTGAGAAGGACATTTAGAACGCTAAATGGTGACATTAGAGAAACGGAAAAGTCTCTAATCAATAATCTAAGTTCCTACCTAAAGAATCTAGACAAGGAGGACAATATAAATCCAAAGCAATCAGAAGGAATGAAATAATAAAGGTAAGAGCATAAATCAATGAAATTAAAAACAGAAAAATAAGAGAGAAAATCAGCCAAACAGAAAGCTGATTCTTGGAAAAGAACAGTAAAGGTGACAAAGCATTAGCAAGGCTGACAACGAAAAAGACAGAAGACACAAATTACCAATGTCAGGAACGAAACAGGATATATCATTACAGACCCTGCAGAAATCAAAAAGATAAGAGAATACTATGAACAACTCTACACACAAAGCTGACAACTTAGATGGAATGAGCTAATTCCCTGAAAAACTTCTGTTACCCACCCAATATGGAATAGATAATTTGAATAGCTTTATAACTATTAAGGAAATTGAGTTTGTAATTTTAAAACTCTTAAAAAAAGAAATCTCCAGGCTTATATGGTTTCACTGCACATTCTACCAAAGGTTTAAAGAAGAATTAACACCAATTTTACACAATCTCTTACAGAAAATAGAAGAGGACAGAATATTTTCCAATTCATTTTATAAAGCCAATATTCCCTGGATACCAAAACCACACAAAGACAGTATAAAAAAAAAAACTACGGACCACTATATCTCAAAAATATAGACACAAAAATCCTTAACAAAATATTATCAAGTAGAATTCAATAATATCTAAAAAGAACTGTACACCATGATGAAATAGATTTATTCCAGAGATATAAGCAAGGCTTGCTCAATATTTGAAAATCAATGTAATCCTCTACAGGAAAAAAAAAAAAATCACATGATCATATCTATTGGTGGCAAAAGAGCTGTTGATAAATTTCAACACCTACTCATGGTAAAAATTCCTAGGAAACTAAGAATAGAACTTTCTAAACATAATAAAGAATATCTATACAATCTACCACTAATATTTTACTTAGTAGGGAAAGACTGAATCCCTTCCCACTTAAACAAGGCAAGGATATCCACTTCTATTCAACAAGGTACTAGAAGTTCTAGCCACTAAATAAGGCAAGAAAAGTAAATGAAAGGCAGACAGATTGGAAAGGAAGAAATGAAACTGTCCCTATTTGCAGAGGATATGATTTTCTGTATACAAAGACACAAGAAATAAAAAACAAATCCTAAAACTAATAAGGATATAAGGTAAACATATAAAAATTCATTGTACTGCATATACTAGCAATAAGCACATGGATGGTGAAGTTAAAAATACAGTACTATTTATAATCACTCAGAAAAATGAGATATTTAAGTATAAATCTAGCAAAACATGTATACAACTTATATGCTAAAAACTACACAAAGCCAGTGGGTGGGGGGAGATCCAAACAAAAGGAAAGACATATGTGTTTATGGATTAGAAAATCCAATGTAGTAAAGATGTCAATTCTCCCAAAATTAATCCAAAGGTTTAACAATTGCTACCAGAAGCCAGGCAAGAATTTTCTGTGAATATAAATAAGATTATTCTAAATTGTATATGGGAAGGCAAAGGAATTAGAACAACTAAAAATTTTTAAAAAGATGTGGAATCAGTTTACCCAACTTGAAGATGATCATTTAGCTAATCAAGACAGTGTGGTCTTGGTGGAGTAAAAGATACATAGATCAATGGAAAAGAATAGACAAGCTGGAAATAGCTTACACAAGTATATCCAACTAATTTCTTACAAAAGTACAAAAGAAATTCAATGGAGGAAGGATTGTTTTTTTCAACAAATGGTGGTGGAGCAATTGGACATCCACAGGCAAAAACATGAACCTCAACCCAAATCTCACACCTCATGCAAAACTGTACACAAAAATGGATCACAGACTTATATTTAAAACATAAAACTTTTATTGAAAAACACAGGAGAAAATCTTTGGTATCTTGAAAGGTAGCTAAAGAGTTCTTAAACTTGACACAAAAAGCAAGGTCCTTAAAAGTAAAAATTAATAAATCAAACCTCATCAAAATTAAAAACTACTGCTCCATGAAATACTCTGTTAAGAGGATAAAATAGCTACAGGCTAGGCGAAGAGGTTTGCAATCCGCATATTAGACAAAGGACTAGTATATAAAATAAAGAGCTCTCACAAATCAATATTTCTTAATTTTTAAAAAAAATTTTTAAAGATTTTATTTATTTATAAGAAAGTGAGAGCGGGGGAAGGAGCAGAGGGAGAGGGACAAGTGGACTCTGTCCTGAGCACAGAGCCAGACTCGGGGGCTCCATCTCACAACCCTGAGATCATGACCGGAGCCAAAACAGAGTCAGATGCTTAACCAACTGAGCCACCCAGGTCCCCTGAATCAACATTTTTTTAAATGGCCTAATTAGAAAATAGGAAAAGGACAGAAACAAATATTTTATCAAAACAAGGTAGACAGATGCAAATAAGAACACAGGAAGTTCACCATCACTAGCCATTAGGAAAATGCAAATTAAAACCATATAAGCTATCACTATACATCTATCAGAATGACTAAAATGAAAAATAGTGACAATACCAAAGGCTGGCAAGGATACAGAGAAACCTCGCCACGCATACATTCTAAGAGGTGGAAATGTAACATGGTGCAGCCATTTGACAGTTTCAAAGAAAAAAAAAAACTCCTAAATATGCACTTATAATACAATTTATCAGTTACACTCCTGGGCCTTTATCCCAGAGAAATGAAAACTTACATTCACAGAAAACCTGCACATAAATGTTCATAGTAGCTTTATTTGTAATATTCCCAAACTGGAAATGATCCAGATGTCTTTTTTTTTTTTTTTAAGATTTTATTTATTTATTTGAGAGAGAGAGCACGCACATGGGGGGGGTTGGGGGGAGGGACAGTGGGAGAGGGAGAAGAAGTCTCTCCATCGAGCAGGAAGCCCAACGCCGGGCTTGATCCCAGGACCCTGGTATCAGGACCTGAGCCGAAGGCAGACGTTTAACTGACTGAGAGGTCTTTCAGGCGCCCCTCCAGATGTCTTTCAGTGGATGAACCATTAAATAAACCGTGCTACATACATACCATGTGTGTACAAAGGAACACTGTTGATACATGCAACAATGTGGATGAATCTTCAGAGATTCATGAGGAGTAGAAAAAGATTTTTTAAGTCAATCTCTAAAGATTCCATACCGTATGATTACATTTCTGTAACATTACTCAAATGACAAAATTCCAGAAATGGAGAACAGATTTGTGGTTGCCAGGGGTTACAGAGACATTGGAAGTAGGAGGGAAATAGTATGGCTATAAAACAGCAACATGAGAAATCTTCTGTGGTGACAGAAATATCCCATATCTAGACTGTATCAATGTCAATATGCTGGTTGTGGCATTGTACTAGCATTTTGCAAGAAGCTACCACTGAGGAAAAGAGTAAAAGGTACATGGAATCTCCATATTATTTCCTACAACTGCACGCAAATCTACAATTATCCCAAAGTAAAAGGTTTAATTAATTTAATCAATTTATTGATTAATTAACTTAATCACTCTAAGTAAGCAGTGAAACAGAAGTCATAAAAAAAAGATTGATAGATTTGACTTCATAAAAAGAAAAAAATTTTTAATCTACATGGCAAGCATCCTATAGGCAGAGTAACAAACAAACCAAAACCTGGGGGAAATTTTGGCAAGACATATCAATGACAAACTGTGCCTATCTAACTATTAAATTTCCTTTAAAATGCTAAAAGAATCCCAATTTTGTTTCAGGTAACCATGTGTTTCCCTAGCCTACTATGCATCTAGGAGTGAGCATAAAACAGTCTGGCCAATAAAATATACCAAAGTCTCTTGGAAGCCTCCCTCTCGTAAAAAGACAGTTTGACCAAAATAAGTTCCTTCTACTCTCTTCCTGCCTGGATCTTGTTCTCAATGCCTGGGGAGTATGGTCATCTTGTGATGTGAGAACAAAGACCATTTGCTGAAATATAAAAAGATGTCACCAGTTTAGTTCATTTTCCTCATCCTGTAAAAGAGAAAGAGACTAAGATGTTGTTTTCATAATCCCATTGGGGTTATGTCAGTACTACGAAGGAGAGGAAAATTATCCTTTAAAATGTGGTGAAATGCAGAGGCACCCGGTGGCTCAGTCGGTTAAGTGACCAACACTCGATTTCGGCTCAGGTCGTGATCTTGCGGTCAGAGGATTGAGCCCCCAGTGGGGCTCCATGCTCAGTGGGGAGTCGGCTTGGGATTCTCTCTCTCCTTCCCTCCTTCTCTCTCTTTCTCTCTCTCTAAATGGATAAATAAGATGTGGTATATATACACAATGGAATATTACTCAGCCTTCAAAAAATAAAATCTTACCATTTGCAACAATATGGATAGAACTAGAAGGTGTTATGCTAAGTGAAATAAGTCAATCAGAGAAAGACAAATTTTTATCTGCATTATTTTTTGTTGTATTCAAATGTGTATCTTCACCTTGAAATCATAGCAAATCTCTTTCACACATCAGGGGAATCCCAAAGAACAACTTCTGGATTTTGAGAAATATCTTAAGTATATATTTTATTTTTCAATTTATTGTAATTAATGTCATAACATTAAATTCCTCCTTTAATTATATGATTTTACAAGTATGTTAAGTTATTATTATTGTGGAGGTCGAACTCTCAACTCTGAGATCAAGAGTCACATGCTCTACTGACTGAGCCAGCCAGGCGCCCTTCTTTGAGCTGAAATCGAATTTTCCATTTATATAGATTATTAAAACAATTGATAGTTCACACTAATGCCACAGATTTGTTTTCATTTACAGGTGTTTCTCCCTTTGCATCTTTTGGCTTTCTGAAGAGTTGAGTATAAAATGAATTTTTCAATGTAAATTATATTTCCCTAATCCACATTGGGTGTAGAGATTACTTAAAAAATAAAAATAAATTAAAAAAAACTGGATATGAAAATTATAGTCCATAATCCCTTAGCTAAAATCCCCATAGCCAAATGCATTTCAAAGTTTTGTATTTCTGGATTTTACAAAAGAGACAGAGCACAGCTGCTGTATGTCACATAACAAGGCAGCAGGGTCTAACACCATTTCTTTAATCAAACACAGTAATATTTTTGTAGCAAAAACATGAACATTCACACAAAACGAAGTAAATAAAACTATAAACAGACACATCAGTTCAAGGGAGGTTTTCTACCAAATTTGTTAAGGTCAGCTCAAGTTTTGCCATTCAATAAAGTTAAAAAAATAATTATCCAAGCTTTTCATATTTTAGCGTTGTATCTATAAGAGATTATGGATCTAGTATATTGCCATTAAAGATCATTTTGTCTTGAGACTCCATATAATTAATTTATGAGGCAACTGTATATTTTAGCATCTTTGAGTTTTGAAGGAGTTCTTTTTTTGTTCGCCTGATTTGTTTGTTTCCTTTGTTTGCTTGATTTGGGGGTTCTTCAACGAGATTTTACTATATACTTCACTTTAAACAGTAAATGTGTTAGGTCAATTAAATCATACTTTCTATGTGCTTACCAGACTGGCTGTGTAAAGTAACCTTGTCAAAGAAATGATTGTTCCAGAATGGATGTGTTTTGTTGAGTAGGGATTTTCACAGATCAGATTCTTTTGAATTGGGTCTATCTGTATGGTAATAATCAGCAAAAAGCAGACCAAGGTTTGCATCTGTAACACTAAGAAGTAACTATAATACAGGCATGATTTATTAACTCTCCCTTTGTTTTGAGGGGAGGAGCGATCACACACAAACACGTATTCTTCCAGTCTCAAGCTCTGAGAATATAGAACTACTGTAATTATGGGGACCTCTCATGAGAGCTTCTGACTCTTCTGACTTAATTGAGAATTTAATTCCCTTCTTTCTTCTAGGGTTGTGATAACATGCACCTCATTTTATTTGTGTTAACATTATATTAATAGCTTATAATCATTGTAGATATGTGTTATAAATATTTCATATTCTGGCATTTAAAACATAATGTTGTTTTCAAATAGAATGACTCAGGGCTTAAATGCCAGCATGAGATAAAAACATGAATCCAAAAAGTTTCTCATCTTCTAGAGTAAAGGTTGCTAAAAACTTCAGGGGACTGGCCTTCTTTCACTATAAAATTCTCAGAAATAATTCCTTATGTTGTATGAGACTAGTAGATTTTGGGGAAAATTATGACACATATATAGCAGACTTCTAACAATGTCATCACTACTTAAAAGACTGCATTTTATCATGTAATTATAGAAAACACAAGTCAGAGCTAGAAGGGACTATGGAGGTCAAGGCCCCATTGCACAGGAAAGAGAACTGCAGACCAGGGAGAGTGGGGAACTTTCCTGAGGACCCACAGTCAATCAGGGACCAAGCTGAGATCACCAATATCAGGACTAGTGCTCTTTTTAACCCACCAATCTGATCTTCTGTTGCCTTAGGTGTGTTTATCTTATATCCCCATTAGAACCACAAACACCTGATCAGAGGAACCATGCATTATTTTTCTCTTTCATTTCTCCTACGAAAGGGAAAGCGATCATTATTCCCCACCCCCCCAATATACAAAATTACCTCTAAGCAATCTTTCGCTGTGATTTTAACTTACAACATCCAAGACTCTGCTCCAATTTTTCCAGGCATCTGCATGTATTTTCAAAGAATTCCAACCCTGACAAAGACTGGCAGCTGCATGTCCCTCTGCACAGTGACATTAAAATAAGAACGCAATGCACAGCAACAAGTGATCAGGGCTTACGTCAAATGGAAATTGTTCACTTTATTCTCACAGTATGTGTTCCCAAAGGTGAGAAGATCAGGCAGTTAAACCATTTTGGGGAAGCCCTCTCCATGTAAAGCCTCAAATGTGGGTTGAAATTTGCTCAGGGAGCTTTGCTGTGGCAAAAGGTGGTGGAGCAGGGCGAGGCTCCTTAGCTTCTCCCCAGCACAAAGGGCACAGTTAACTTCAACTTCAGTGAAGAAAGTGGCTTGTTCTCAGAGTTGCTACCACAACATTGCGTTCTATGGGAAAGGAAGCACTAGAATGATCCGTTTAAGCTTTCCAACTCGATGATCCGTAAAATAAGGACAATCCCTGTAACTGGTTTAGATGATCATGATGTCACCATTAAGAGTTCACTGGGCCTTGAAATGCCAGAAACTTGACATATTCCGCACCTTTTTCCATGTTTCATTCCCAAATTAAGCTTAATTCTGAAAACCAGAATATATTAGTGTTAATAGACATTTTCCCTTGTCAGTCAACAGGGAAGCAAATCTTTAACAGTGACTACAAGGGGGAATACCTTTTAGATTGAAACATTAGTCCTAAAAATTTCTTACCATTTTAGGTGAAGAGTTCTTTGGTTACTTTTGAAATTTTTTTATTTTGATATGATATTAAATGTGCAGAAAAGCTGTAAGAGTAAGTTGGACAAGAAACACCCATATATCCTTTACCCAGATACACTAATTGCTTAAATTGTTTACATTTTTTCCCATTTACTGTTTCTCTCTCTCTCAACCATTTGAGAATAAGTTGGAGACATCATATCTTTTTACCCCTAAACTCTTCAGTGTGCATTTCCCAAGAGCAAGGACATGCTCTTATATAACTATAGTACACTTAATAAAATCAGGAAATTTAATATTGATACCATGTATTAACTAACCATAGTTACATTTTTAAAAATAAAATGTAAATCTTATATCTTTTCTTGAAATCTGCTAATTTTAAAATGATGAGGTTTTGAATGTAATTTTCCAGTTGACTGGCCCTTAACATAAGCCAGTCACTTTTCTAAACAGCATGCCTAACAAGTTATAATTTAAATAGGACCTAGAAGTTAGTGCATGTGCCGACTCATACATAACTGTACACTCAGAACGCCGATCATTTCAGCTAATATCTATTAACAGACTCCATAATCGTGGGAAAAGTTGTATAATAATGTGTGGGTCAGATCTTGTTAGCTCCCTGGAGATCTCTTAGCATAATGACATACTTGACTTTCCTGCTCACATTTTAAAAAGTAGGCAAAATTGCATAAGAAGGGTAGAAATTAAATAAGAACTGGGGAAGATACAAATAAACTGATTTATACCAGTGAGACCTGAGTACCAACTAGGAGAAAAACTTCAATTTAGAAACTCAGCAATTTTCTTTCTCAAATTCCAGCATTCACTGGCTCCAGATTTTGGCTCTCTTACTACTGTGTTTTTGAATTTTAAATTATGCAGTTATCCAAGGTGATCTGTATATCAAATACTTTGTCCTCTAAATTGTTACTTAAAATATGTCTAGAATTAGGCATAAACATAAACCTGGAAGCAATATTTTAATTTACATCCTGCCTTATTTCAAAAAGAATTTATGAATACTTAGACACATACATAAAATATAACAAGAAAAGATAAGCTTTAAAATTATTGGATTAGTCAGACGAGAATGAGAAATAAAAGGCATCCAAATTGGCAAGGAAGAAGTAAAACTTTCATTATTTGCAGATGACATGATACTATGTATAGAAAACCCTAAAGGCTCCACCAAAAAACTACTAGAACCGATAAATGAATTCAGTAAGATCAGAGGATACAAAATCAACTTAATCTGTTGCATTTCTGTACACTAATAATGAAGCAGCAGAAAGAAAAATTAAGAAAACAATCCCATTTACAATTGCACACACACACAAAAAATAATAAAATACCTAGGAATAAACTTAACCAGGGAGGTCAAAGGCCTGTACTCTGAAAACTATAAAACATGAATGAAAGAAATTCAAGATGACACAAACAAACGGAAAGATATTCTAAGCTCATGGATTAGAAGAACAAATATTGTTAAAATGTCCATATTACCCAAAGTAATCTACAGATTTAGATTAAATTTAAATACCAACAGCATTTTTCAAAGTTTACAACAAATAATTTTAAAATTTTTATAGAATCACAAAAGACCCCAAATAGCCAAAACAATCTTGAAAAAGAACAGCAAACCTAGAAGTATCACAATCCCAGGTTTCAAGTTATATTACAAAGCTGTAATGATCAAACAGTATGGTACTGGCACAAAAATAGATACATAAATCAATGAAACAGATTAAAGAGCCCAGAAATAAACCCATGATTATATGCTCAATTAATCTTTAACAAAGAAGGAAAGAATATACAAAGGGAAAAAGATAGTCTCTTCAACAAATGGTGTTGGGAAAACTGGACAGCAGCATGCAAAAGAATAAAACTGGGCCACTTTCTTACATCATACACAAAAATAAATTCAAAATGGATTAATGACTTCAATAGGAGACCTGAAACTGTACAAACCCTAGAAGAGTGGAGAGGCTATAATTTCTCTGATATTGGCCATAGCAACATTTTTCTAATATGTTTCCTGAGGCAAGAAAAACAAAATCAAAAATAAACTATTGGTACTACATCAAAATAAAAATCTTCTGCACAGCAAAGGAAACAATAAAACTAAAAGACAACCCACTGAATGGGAGAAGATATTTGCAAATGACATTTCTAATAAAGGGTTAATATTCAAAATATATAAAGAACTTAATAAACTCAACACCAAAAAAACAAATAATCCAATTAAAAAATGGGCAGAAGACATGAACAGACATTTTTCCAAAAAGAAGATATCCAGATGGCCAAGAGACACATGAAAAGATGCTCAACGTCATTCATCATCAGGGAAATGCAAGTCAAAACCACAATGAGATATGACCTGGCAGAATGGCTAAAATCAAAAACACAAGAAACAACAAATGTTGGCAAGGATGTGGAGAAAAAGAACCCTCATGCATTGCCGGTGGGAATGCAAACTGGTGCATCCACTATGGAAAACAGTATGGACATTCCTCAAAAAATTATGATGATCCAGTAATTCCACCATTTACCCAAAGAATATGAAAACACTAATTCAAAAAGGTATATGCACCCTATGTTTATTGCAGCATTATTTGCAGTAGCCAAATTATTGAAGCAGCCCAAGTGTCCACTGACAGATGAATGGGTAAAGAAGATGTGGTATATGTGTGTGTGTGCGTGCGCGTGTGTGTGTGATGGAATATTACTCAGCCATAAAAAAGAATGAAATCTTGCTATTTTTTACAACATGGATGGATCTAGAAAGTGAAATAAGTCCATCAGAGAAATACAAATACCATATGATTTCATTCATATGTGGAATTTAAGAAGCAAAACAAAGAGAAAAAGACAAACCAAAACACAGACTCTTTACTATAGAAAACTGCTGGTTAGCAGAGGGGAGGTGAGTGGGGGATGAGTGAAATATGTGAAGGCGATTAGGGATACACTTGTTTTGGGTTTTTTTTAGATTTTATTTCTTTATTTGCCAGAGAGAGAGAGCGAGAACACAAGCAGGGGAAGTGGCAAGCAGAGGGAGAAGCAGGCTCCCCGCTGAGCAAGGAGCCTGATGCGGGACTCGATCCTAGGACCCTGGGATCATGACCTGAGCCAAAGGCAGCCACTTAACGACTGAGCCACCCAAGCACCCAGGATATACTTGTCGTGATGAGCACTGAGTAATGTACAGAACTGTTGGATCACTATATATTCACCTGAAACTAATATAATACTGTATGTTAATTCTACTGGAATTTTTTTTTAATTTAAAAGAAAGGGAGGATATCAAGGTCAAAAAAATTATTGGATTAGAAAAAACGTGACAAGTTAAGATCTATTTTGAAGTGAAGCTAGGACGTCATTGAAAGCTCCCTTTGCAGCTTAGGATTTAGCAGGTAGTAAGTACTCAATAATTACTGATTGATAATAAAAGCAAATAT
Source organism: Mirounga angustirostris (assembly GCF_029215605.1). Classification (NCBI taxonomy): domain Eukaryota; kingdom Metazoa; phylum Chordata; class Mammalia; order Carnivora; family Phocidae; genus Mirounga; species Mirounga angustirostris. Next base: position 108,308,345 of record NW_026991716.1, read on the forward strand.
TTATTGAGTGCTGTTCGTGTACTAGATCTTGTCTCTAAGGGCAAAAAAAGCACACTACTTCATTTAATCCTTGCATTCACCTCTGAGGTGAGTTCTATTATCATCCCCATTGTACAGATGCTTACACTGAGTTTCAAAAAAGCTAATTTGTTGATAATGGCAAAGCTGGGCTGCAAGCCCAGATAGTCTAACTCCTGGAATTTTATCCACTGCACCATGCAGCCTCCAAACTTAACTTTCTAGAATCCCTGCTCATGAAACACTTGGTAGAGGACACGGAGGGAAGTCCATCTCAGCATCACCTCGGCTCTGTCGATTGAAGGAAAGAATAAATGGACATGGCACGCCATATATTTTGCCCTAAGATTTCTAATATCCAAAACAAAAAAAAGGAAACAAATTTAATTCTATGTTCTGAAAGACACTGTGTCTTTCAGAAAAAAACCAAACCAATTTCTTGAGAGAAGCATAAATAGATACACATAATAGGTGCACACAAGACCAGAAGACAAAATGAAAAGCTTAACAGTGGAAACACCAAGTTCATATAGAAATATAACCAGTCATATATGTTTCTTTAATTGTGGAGAATTTTAAACAAATATTAAAATAAAATAATATAATGAAGCCATCATCCAACTCAACCATTATCAACGCATGGCAAATCTTGTTTCTTTCTTTTTCTTTTTTTTTTTTTTTTAGGTAAAAAGTAGATATTTATTTGGAAGAAGAAAGAAATTACATCAAATTTCAAATTTTTAAAAGCTGACAAACCTAGACAAATAATATTGTGCTTGAATTAACAGCCAGATGCAGCTCTGTAATAATTTTTACTGACCTATTTTTTTATTTTTTCCTTTCTTTTCTTTCTCAAAAAATTATTTTAATTTTTTAAAATTTAAATTCAATTAATTAACATACAGTATATTATTAGTTCCGGAGGTAGAGTTCAGTGATTCATCAGTCTTATATAACACCCAGTACTCATTACATCATGTGCCCTCTTTAATGCCCATCACCTGGTTACCCCATCCCTCCCCTCCCCTCCAGTAATCTTCAGTTTGTTTCCTATGATTAAGAGTCTGTTATGGTTTCTCTCCCTCTTTGATTTCATCTTTTTTATTTTTCCCTCCCTTCCCTTTGTTTCTTAAATTCCACATATCAGTGAGATCATATGATAATTGTCTTTCTCTGATTGACTTATTTCGCTTAGCATAATACCCTCTACTTCCATCCATGTCATTGCAAATGGCAAGGTTTCATTTTTTTCTGATGGCTGAGTAATATGCCATTGTATATATATACCACATCTTCTTTATCCATTCATCAGTCTATGGACATCTGGGCTCTTTCCATAGTTTGGCTATTGTGGACACTGCTGCTATAAACATTGGGGTGCAGGTGCCCCTTCGGATCACTACATTTGTATCTTTGGGGTACATACCCAGTAGTGCAATTGCTGGGTCATAGGGTAGCTCTATTTTCAACTTTTTGAAGAACCTCCATACTGTTTTCCAGAGTGGCTGCACCAGCTTGCATTCCCACCAACAGCATAGGAGGGTTCTGCTTTCTCTGCATCCTCGCCAACATTTATCGTTTCCTGACTTGCTCATTTTAGCCCTTCTGAATGGTGTGGGGTGGTTCTCCTTGTGGTTCTGATTTGAATGATGTTGAGCATTTTTTCAGTCTGTTGGCCATTTGTATGTCTTCTTTGGAGAAATTCATGTCTTCTGCCCATTTCTTGATTGGATTATTTGTTCTTTGGGTGTTGAGTTTGGTAAGCTCTTTATAGATTTTGGATACTAGCCCTTTATCTGATAAGACATTTGCAAATATCTTTTCCCATTCTGTCGATTGTCTTTTGGTTTTGTCGACTGTTTCCTTTGCTCTGCAAAAGCTTTTTATTTTGATGGAGTCCCAATAGTTCATTTTGTTCATGGCAAATCTTGTTTCTTCTGGACCCAGCCCATCCCCTCATTTTTCACCCACCCTATATGATTTGAAGGAAATCCTAGACATAACATTTCATTCATTAATATTTCACTATGGATCTCTTAAGAGAAGTTCTTTATTTCTTGACACAACCACAGTAAGATGACCACATCTAAAAACCTAATATTCGGGGTGCCCAGGTGGCTCAGTCAGTTAAGCATTTGCCTTTGGCTCAGGTCATGATCCAGGGTCCTGGGATCAAGTCCTGTACCAGGCTCCCTGTTCAGCAGGGAGTCTGTTTCTCCCTCTCCCTCTGCTGCTACACCTGCTTGTACTCTCTCTCTCTCAAATAAAATCTTTCATAAAATTAAAATTAAAAAATAAAAATGTAATAATAATTCTTTAATATCTGTTCAATGTTTAAATTCTCAATCATCTCTTGAATCTCATCATTTTAAAAAAGTTGTTTGTTTGAATCAGAATCCAGATAAGGTCCGCACACTGCAATTTATAACCACTTCTTTTTAACACAGAGAATGATTTGATTTCACTGCAATATATAACGGAAAGTGTGTCAGTCCTGGGGTAAGAAGTCATGTGGTAAAAGAGATGTGAGTTCAAACATGCAATGGAATATTACTCAGCCATCAGAAAGGATGAATACCCAACATTTGCATCAACGTGGATGGAACTGGAGGAGATTATGCTAAGTGAAATAAGTCAAACAGAGAAAGACAATTATCATATGGTTTCACTTATTTGTGGAACATAAGGAATAGCATGGAGGACATTAGGAAAAGGAAGGGAAAAATGAAGGAGGGGGTAGTCAGAGGGGGAGATGAACCATGAGAGACTATGGACTCCGGGAATCAAATTGAGGGTTTTAGAGGGGAGGGGGGTGAGGGGATGGGTGAGCCCAGTGATGGGTATTAAGGAGGGCACGTATTGCATGGAGCACTGTGTGTTATATGCAAACAATGAGTCATGGAACACTACATCAAAAACTAATGGTGTACTGTATAGTGACTGACATAACATAATAAAAAAATTATAAAAAAATAAATAAAAATAAATAAGAAGTGAACTAATCTTTCAAATCATTCTGTCTATGGATGTATACAGCCTTTGCTAATAAAAGTTCTTTTTTCTCTAAAAAAAAGTAAAAATAAAATAAAATTAAAAATTAAAATTAAAAATATAAAAAATAAAAATGTAATAATAATTCTTCAATATCTGTTCAATGTTTAAATTCTCAATCATCTCTTGAATCTCATCATTTTTAAAAAGTTGTTTGTTTGAGAATCAGAATCCAGATAAGGCCCACACATTGCAATTTATAACCACTTCTTTTTTAACACAGAGAATGATTTGATTTCACTGCAATATATAACAGAAAGTGTGTCAGTCTAGGGGTAAGAAGTCATGAGGTAAAGGAGATGTGGGTTCAGGTCCAGTTTCATCTGCTTGACCTTGAACAAGTCACATTCCCTCTGTCTATAAAAAGTAAGGAGGTGGCAAGACAATTTTCAGAGTCTCCTTCAATGAGATAATGGCTGGTCAAACCATTCTATTATGGATGAGGGGTTCATGACCAAAAAGTTAAATGGATCACAGATTTAAATTTACAACAGAAAAATTAATTATTTGATGTAATTCATCAACTCATTCATAAATAATATCTCAAGAATTTTCAAGCAATATCCCTCACATTACTTGAAGTCCTGAAGTTTGCTTCTCTTGAGTGACTAATCTCACCTATAAGTTTAACAGGCCTAATTCTGTACCACCTTGATTCTAATCAGAACCAAGTTTTAAAAGCCTATGACTATGGGGGTGCCTGGGTGGCTCAGTTGGTTAAGCGTCTGCCTTCGGCTCAGGTCATGATCCCAGGGTCCCGGGTTCGAGCCCTGAGTTGGGATCCCTGCTCAGTGGGGAGCCTGCTTCTCCCTCTCCCTCTTCCATTCCCCCTGCTCGTACTCTTTCCCTCTCAAATAAATAAATAAATAAAATCTTAAAAAAAAAAAGCCTATGACTGTGATTATTCAATATATAAATAGTGGTTATCTTCAGCCTTACAATCAATCTCTTTCTCTAAAGCTAACCTATCCAACTGGTAAAGATGGGATGGAGAGGAAAGGGCGAGAAAAATATTTATTAAGTTGTTATAATTATTACCATTTATTATTTATAATAATATATATTATCTTGTCTTGTCTTGTTTAATCCCCAGGAAGGTTAGTTAAGATGGCAGAACAGGAATTGGAACCCAGCATCACTGCTCCAAAACCTGTGCTCTATTCTTGTTTAGAAAATAGAAATATTAGGGGCACTTGGGTGGCTCAGTCGTCAAGCATCTGCCTTCGGCTCAGGTCATGATCCCAGGGTCCTGGGATTGAGCCCCGCATCGGGCTCCCTGCTCAGCGGGAAGCCTGCTTCTCCCTCTCCCAGTCCCCCTGCTTGTGTTCCCTCTCTCACTGTCTCTCTCTCTAATAAATAAATAAAATCTTTAAAAAAAAAAAGGAAAATAGAAATATTACCCTCAACTTCAGAACAATGTGATAAGCATTAAATGAAGAAAAGAGAAATGTTTTTTAAAAAGTGCCTTCTAGGGACGCCTGGGTGGCTCAGTTGGTTAAGCGACTGCCTTCGACTCAGGTCATGATCCTGGAGTCCCGGGATCGAGTCCCACATCGGGCTCCCTGCTCAGCAGGGAGTCTGCTTCTCCCTCTGACCCTCCCCCTCTCATGCTCTCTCTCTATCTCATTCTCTCTCAAATAAATAAATAAATAAAATCTTTTTAAAAAAAAAGTGCCTTCTAAATCATAAAGTGCTATGTTCACATGGGGCAGAGTACATGGGCTCCTAAGGAATAGTTTACTTGTAACTTTTAAAATGTACTGACCCAAGAGTAGCATACTGGTCATACCTGGTTGCCCCCGTGGGCTCTCAAATTGAGTCCCCCAAAATACAGGGGGACATTCTTAAATTCCAATTCCATCTCCCTTCCACACATCTCTCCATCCACAAGCAATGTCCTGAACCACATTTGTCTTCTCTCGACTTCCCCCAGCACTGTCCAGTGCTATAGGGAAAGAAGAGCCACTTCAATCGTTATACACAGCCAGCCGAGCACAGAGCAGGACATAGTCAGGAAGTACTTTCCAAGACGTTCGATTTCATTAAAATCATCACCCTTCTATTTCTCTATAAATTAAATTTCCTACACAAACAGCAAGTAAGCTGCCATAAAATTTCCATCTCCATCTGGCAAACTCAGCGTTATGCATGGATTTCTGTACCATAAGTGAAGGGTATTGTCAGATTTGAACCTTCCCCAGAGAAACTGGGACACCAAGCACAACTGGAGACAAGAGCCTTAGAAATGCCGACCTGTGGTGTTCATTCTAAATGGATGACACATGAACTTCAAAAAGCATTTTACAATGCACTGCAGAAAAGAATTCAAGTCAGGGGTGGCTGGAATTGAAAGACAAAACAAACATTCCCATTTGCTAGGTGGGGAGTGAACCAATTGCAGTGAGCCCCCCTTGTTAAATTCAGGGCCTGGAGTAAAAAGTGTAGAGAACATGCAGAGCTCATTATTGTGCTTCCTAGTAAAGTGGACAAAAAGCATATTTCTGAAATGATGTTTATTACCATATCGTGTATTCTCTTAAGAGGCTGAACAGCTGCTGTCTAACCACTGTTCTAATGGAAAGCAAATTTAGGACTTTGGAAGATTTTGGTGGTGTTGAGAACTGGGGAGCTGGCAGGGAGAGAGGGTTTCCTTCCTCTCTCTTCTACTATCTCCTTTCTTTCTTTCTTTCTTTCTTTCTTTCTTTCTTTCTTTCTTTCTTTCTTTCTTTCCTTTCTTTCTCTTTCTTTTTCTTCCTTCCTTCCTTCCTTCCTTCCTTCCTTCCTTCCTTCCTTCCTCCCTACTCCCTGTCTCTTTCTTTCTTTCTTTCTTTCTTTCTTTCTTTCTTTCTTTCTTTCTTTCTTTCTTTCTTTTTCTTTCTTCCATTATTTTGCAAAGATTTTAATATTGGATTATTGACTGGGTCTTTAACCAAATCGATGTGTAAGCCTCCATTACACCAAATACAAAAGAAACCAGAGTTTATGGATAGATGCAGAATTTTACTTTGCCCAAATAACTAAATCACTAATTGTTCCTATGCACTGTCCTCAAGAATAGTGTGACCATCCTAAGAAAAAGGTAAGGGAATTCATTTTACCTTTACAAAACTTCCCAAAATTCACTGAACACTGAGTTTTCAGACCCACATAGGATCATCAATAATTAAAACTACAGCTAATTTTCTCATCTCATTTAACACAAAGAGATATTTTGGGACTGCAGTCTGCTAAATTTTCAACATTAACCAAAAAAAAAACCTGCTCACAGTATGCAACAAAGATTCAGCAAAAAATAGCCAAAAATAGAGTGTCTGGGTGGCTCAGTCGGTTAAGCATCTGCCTTTGGCTCAAGTCATGACCCCAGGGTCCTGGGATCCAGCCCTGCATCGGGCTCCCTGCTTAGCGGGGAGTCTGCTTCCCTCTCTGCCACTCCCCACCCCTGCTCATGCTCTCTCTCTCTCTCTCTCTCTCTCAAAAATAAATAAAATCTTTTTTAAAAATAGACACACACAAAGTCCAATAATGTTAAAACACACAGCAGAAGAGTAATCAGGTGACAGGTGTGGTAGCCAAATGATACTGGGCCGCCTTGGGGAAATAGAACAGACTGTCTGACAAGATGACAGACAAAGAGTAAAGAGTCCCCAACTCCTCTTCCAGTGATATGATGCCAGAGGGTCAACATAAGGAGAAGCAGCAACCCAGAAATTCCAAAAATGTCATGGAAAACACAGAATTTCAACTATGTCTTCATACAGCTGGGAAAATATTAAATTTTTTAAAAATTTTTAAAAGAAATACTAGTCCACCAACACATACAAAACAGCAAGCCTCAAATTTCAATCTTTACTCCCAGGATTAAACTTGCAGTTCTTAAGTACTGAACCTAGAAACTTTAAAAAGTAAGATGAAAAGGCAAAGAAACAGAGCAAGGATTATATGAACCTAGTATTCCCCAAAGAAGGCTCATAGGGAAAATCAGCACTTTAACCCAGAATAATCCTCCACATTGCGACAGATGACTATGATGGCTACCATCAAAGTGAGAGTGTGTTTGGGACTAATTGTGTGTTAGACACTTTAGGGGAAATTAATTGAGCCTCCCCACACCATGGAACTTTTAGATTCATCCCGTTTCCTGATTTCTGATGATTGGTTCTCATCATCCCACTGTAAAGATTTGGATCATCCTAATTACATTTTGCAGTTACAAGGGCCTGAACACATCTGCAGCACAGCAGGGAACACTGTAGACCTCAAAGGAAAGCCATCCACATGAGATCTATGATGTGTGTTTCCAATGTCAAATGCAATTAATTTTTAAATGGATACTTGGATTTTAGGAGCATTCACCCAGAGCTTTCACTGGTGATTGCCTGAGTGATGATTTCAGTTCTGCTCATCAAGGGCAGCTGTCCCTTCCATCCACTTCCATCCACTCACTCCCAGAACAACCTGACACTCATCCCAATCTGCTCAGCCCATATGTACAAGGGTATCAAGTCTATGTTTGTTCATGATCATCTTCCAAAAGAAGTCACTGAGAGGGAGAAATAGTGTTTGTGAGAAACAGCCTTCATTACTTTACATCACATTTAATATTTTCTTAATTGCCCTTTGAAAAGTACAGACGTGGGGTATAATAGATATCAGAGCATAGGGTTAGCCTGCTCTATTTCCTGTGTTCATCTGTGTAACAATACATGGCATTTCATTAAGTAGAAGTCTCATTTATGCTGAATGCGGAATAATCCACTTTCTATCATTAGTTCATCATCCTGAAGTTCAGAAATAGCTTAGTTCCATTTCTCTGCCCCCACAGAGGTTATCATTTCATTCACATGCGAGCAGTTTTAGATGGCTAATATTACAGGTAAGTGGTTTTCCCTAGACGTAGTTATAAATAGTTTATTGTCCATTTGGGACCATGTAGTCAAGATCAGAGCAGGAGTCTAAGCAGGATTCAGGTACATTTGAGTATGTGTGGCCAGGTGGTGAGGAAAGACTCTTTGAAGCCATTTGCCCGTGGCCTGAGGTGCCTCCTGGGAGCACACAACCTGAGAGGAGAGGCAGGTTGAGGGGAGGGATGGTTCTGACATTTCTGTCACTCTCTTACAGTTTCCCTGCCAGCCCGGTACCCACCATCCCCAATCCTGAAAGCAAGAGGGTTGCAAGTAGAGGGGTGAGAGTTCTTTCTCTAAACACTCAGTGAAACCTTGGATCACAGAACAGGTTGCTTTAAGACTCCTCACACCACATATAACACAGCATTCTTCCCCTTCACCGGAAGTCCCTCCACACCTGGTCACTTTAGGGATTCAGAGTTTCAAAAATGACGCCAAGTGGAGTAGGAGTGGAACCTGGAAAGAGCTGGGACAGAGATTATGGTAAATTCATGTGCAATACCCCCAGGACCTGAACAAGCATTAGGGGGAGAAAGAGGAGATGTACATCAGCACATGAAGAACAGAGCCAGCAAAACCTGAGCTGTGATGTTATTACAACCCATCCGTATCCACAGGTGGGGAAGCTGTAAAAGACCAGCGTACACTGATTGATATCCTGTAGGGGGTCTGCCTCTCTGCACAATCAGAAATACTGATCAGTGAAATGGGTAACAGAAAAAAAAAACTATGCTGCTTAAATTCAGCTAATTTTGAAGATTAGAATTCAGTTTTAAGATTCAAAACAACCACAGGAAATTAACGATGATCCTAATACATTTATCTGGAACTCACTGCCAGTACTAAATGATGAGTGGGTAGATTGGCTACAGGTTTTCAAGGTGCTCTGTAGAAAAGATTAGATAGGTAAATATAAATATGAATGAATGGATCATGTAGCAAGCCTAAGCTCCAGGTGATCTTATGGCTAGATTCTGATTCTTAGAGGTGTTTAAAGTTTACCCTGTACTGTATCTGTTGGCTCTCAAGCCCCCAACGCCAAATGTATTGGGCAAGCCTACAGTTTCCCTATGAATAGCTTCTAGGACTCTCCTACCCCAAGCTAGGAGGGAGGAAGTGCAGGTCTAGATAGGGAGCCATTCTATTTGAAACCCCGAATCTGAAATTAAGCATCTTAGGTATGTGACTGGTGCTGAATTTCAAATTTAATAATTTAAAATATTAAATATTATAATAATAAATTTAAAGAGTATAATAATAATAATACCCAAAAGAAAATGGTATGGAATTTACAATTCATTTACCAAAAGAAAGGAGAACTAATCTGGATTAAATAGCCCTCCTCAAGTATTGTATATAAACGACAATATTATGAGAAGAGAGTAGCTCAGCTGATATTTAATCTCACTGCTTTTAGAATGTGAATTTAATTCAGTGATAACAGGTATTGAGTGCTATGTAAAAACCCCGCCTTAGTCTGTGACTGCTCAAGTTTGTGTTCGATATTCATACTGGACAAGAAAAAGGGATTTCTGTGCAGTGAAATTGGTTGTGAGGGAACAGAATGGTTATGAGTTCTCTTCTGGTGATATTAAGGATAAATATCTACCTGTCTATAGAATGGACCTATTTGGAAATAGGGGGAATCTAGCAAATAACCTTTCATCTTAACCTGTTACCTTTTACAAATTTTTAAATTTCTGAATAAATTATAATTATGGTAACCTAAAATTTTAGATTTGCCTAACATACATGGTGTTCTATGGTAACATCCATCGCTTCCTCAATGAAAGGAAAGAAGATTCTGGAATGAATCTGCACTCTTGTTAGGAATAGAAGATAGGAATAGAAGCAGCACGCTGAACGTGGAGCAGAGGGCCTGAATTAGCATCCTGACTCTGCCATTTACCAACCAGGTGACTGTAGGCAAATTATATAATATAATATTATAATACACATTATATATTATATAATATTGTTATGTATTATGGAGTTTACACAAATTACACAATTAATATATTATAATTACACAAATAATATATTATAATATTATAACTATATGTTATAGATTATACATGTATAGTTAGGTTATATATAATTTATAACTTTATACATGTATAGTTAGGTTATATATAATTTATAACTCTCCAAGTCTCATTTCCTTCACACGTAAAATGCAGATATTGATAATCATCTCTCAAGAGATTATTCTGAAAATTAAATAGCTCCTAGAATATTAGCTTCTAGCACTGAGATCTGTGTCCAGCACAAAATACGTGTTTAATAAATATTCATTATTGAATAAATGATCCAATATATACATTGCCATCATCCCTAGCAAAAATATGGAAACTGTCATAACCTCCTTGTGTCAACCACACTTCTGTAAACATGACATTTTTCTCAAGGATCTTATAAAAACGTGTAACGGGCAAGCTTCATGCTGTAGCTAGAATCATAATCCTTCTTGATATTCCTATCGTAGGGAGCATTTGTTGAGACTGACTGTGTGCCAGGCACTGTGCTAAGTGCTTCACATGCTTATCTCATTTCATCCTCACAATCACGCTGGGAGGAGTGATTTTACAGATGGGGAGCAAAAGCTAAAGGAGGCTAAGGATCTTTCGCAAAGTCTCCCAGCTAGCTAGTGGCAGAGCTCAGAAGGAGAATGCAGACATCTATGTCCAGAGCTCATGCACTTCGGTAAGAGCAAGAGTTTGGAGCAAAGAAGACTAGGTTTGAGGACCAGCACTGTCCCTTCTGAATGTGGAAATATTGATGTAAACTTAACTTCTCCCAGCCTAAATAAACATATTCAAGAAAAATAAATCCTACATCACCGGTTATTGTGATGACCAAATAAATTACTGTAATTTACTTCCCTATAAACTTTCTGAGAGTAGCACCATGTCTTACTAATATTTAAATCCTGAGTACCTAGCATATAGTAGATCCCTAGGAAATTCTCTTGAATAAACAGGATTTAATAGGAATTTAATAGGAAATTCTGTTGGATAAATAGAATTTCTGTCCAATAAATTAGTATCCTTGAGTTGCTTTGTAACTATAAATCACTTTACAAATTCCAGTTATCATCTTTATCAGCAACTTTACCATGTATTGACCAAGACTCTCCAGACTGTAGAATCCAAGTGATTCCCAAACTCTTGCAATGAACATATTCTCCTCTCCGATACAAAGGTGACTTTGAACACCACTGCAGGTAAATCCTGATCTAGGCCTTAGAATAGGAGACAAGTAGCTGGTCACCCTAATTACCAACAGATGATTTCAGAAATGAACTTTTTTTTTCAAGGAAGTAGTTGAAAAATCATTATAAAAACATTCAAAATGTGGTCTACAGCAGGGGCCCAGCGTGAGGCTTGCAGCAAACAGTGGAATCTTTAGAAGCCTACTTTGTGTTCCCAAGGTCAGGGGAGCAGACACAAGCATATTGCAGCATTTAGCCACCCCAGGAGCCAGAAGCACTCCTTCAGCTATCTTGGGCTTGGCAGGAAAAGGGATTATAATTTTAAAAAAACAAGGAAAGTGATATTGTCCACAATATAAATATTACCACTATAGGCTATCTCAGATATGGCATCTCGGATATGTCAAAAACCTATTTGCAAAACATATTTGTCAAATATCTCCTATTCTGAGCTAAGAACATGAAACTATGACTAACTGTAGCCCAAGGCACGGTGTCTCAAGAGGTGTCGTCACCTACCTTGATGCTGCAGTAAGCATATCACTGGGCTTTAGTTTCTTTGAGCATGCAGTTGATATTCTGAGGGCTTGGCAAAATCTAGAAAAGGCCCAGCACTTCACCATTCTGTTTATGTGGATAAATATGTCTAACAAGACAAAGACTGAAAAACACATCAGAAGGAGTTTAAATTGTAGCTCATGAGAAGTGATTTGGCATATGGTTTCACTTATGAATCTATCAGTATCCCAGTCAATTCTTTCCCTTAAAAATATCTTCCATGATATGACTCTGAACACAGAATAGGATAGACTATGGGGAAAAAAACTTTATCTGGGTCAGAAATTCCTTTTGACCTGAATGACATACTACTTTGAAAAGAAAGGACACTGCCTTTCTTTCACAGAAGTAACTACAGTATATATCAGGGTGTGTGTGTGTGTGTGTACGTGTGCACGAATGTGCATGCATGGGCAGCATGGATATTGGTAAAGAGAGTACCAGCCTAGGAATTAGGTCCCTGAAGATCTGTTCCTGGCTCTAAGTCAGCCCCTTTCAAATTCTTCATCCAAGATCACCATTGCACCATTCAAATTGGACATGAATCATGATCCATGCACTCCCAAGTAGGCTACCTCACTTAATCCCCTCATTATTACCCTCCCTTTGTAGACAAAACAAAACAAAACAAAAACAAAACCTGATCCATAAGAAGCCAAATGCTAGATGTAGAGAAAAGAGCATAGGATGTGAAGTGAGAAGGCGGAACATGTCACTATCCCACCATACACAGCTGCTTGGTCTCTAGTTTAACTTCCATGAGTAATGCATTCTGGTATACTCTATAAGTACTCTATAAATAAGGACGCTGCTTTTTTCTGTCCCCATGCTCAAGAACATGAAACTCTTAGTGTCGATGCTAGAATTCAAATTCACATCTGTTGATTTAAAAGTCAAAAATAATCTTTCTTCTGTGGAGGGGGTGACAAGGTCTGCCCTGAACAGGAAGGTGACTCAGAGTGAGCCAAGAACAGAGACTGGGGAGGGCTCAGAGGCAGGGAACCAGCAATGAATTGTGAGGCAACCCCTGGGCTGTCCTGCCCACCTCCGATGAGTCATAGTTTAACAGCCGACAAGACACTATTTGCAAATTACATCATTTTTTCACATCTCCTTTTTGCTGAATATGAAAGTAATCTGGATGCTGAATATGGAGCAGCATGGCTTTGCAAAGGCTTAGACAAAGGAGAATTATTGCTCTAAAACATATTCAAAACATAAATTATATAGGTTATTTCATAGAGACCTTATCTCCCCATTCCATCTCTGGAAATGGCAAAATAAAACCAATACCTACTAGTAATAGAAAAAAATATCAGCCATACTTAGAGAAAGTACACCACACTTAGAGAGCGCCACTGTTAACATTTTGGTGCATTTATCCAGCCATGTGGAAAACAGTATGGAGTGTCCTAAAAAAGTTAAAAATAAAACTACCCTACAATCCAACAATTGCACTACTGGGTATTTACCCAAAGAATACAAAAACACAAATGTAAAGGGATACATGCGCCCCTATGTTTATGGTAACATTATTTAAAATAGCCAAATTATGGAAGCAGCCCAAATGTCCATTGACTGATGAATGGATAAAGAAGTTGTGGTATGTGTGTGTGTGTGTGTGTGTGTATATATATATATGTATATATACATACATATATATATATATGTATATATACATACATATATATATATGCAATGGAATATTATTCAGCCATAAAAAAAGAATGAAATCTTGCCATTTGCAATGACATGGATGGAGCTAGAGAGTATAGAGAGTATAGGACTAAGCAAAATAAGTCAATTAGAGAAAAACAAACACCATTGATTTCACTCATATGTGGAACTTAAGAAACAAAACAAACAAGCAAAGGCAAAAAAGAGGGAGAAAGAGACAAAGCAAGAAATAGGCTCATAATTATAGAGAACAAGCTGGTTACCAGAGGGGAGAAAGGTGGGGATAAGGGTTAAATAGGTGATGGGGGGCACCTGAGTGGCTCAGTCAGTTAAGCATTGGACTCGGTTTTGGCTCAGGTCAGGATCTCAGGGTTGTGAGATCAAGCCCCGCATCGGGCTTGCTGGGCATGGAGACTGTTAAAGATTTTCTCTCCCTCTGCCCCTCCCCATCCTCACACACAAGCTCTCTCTCAAAAAAGAATTATATTAAATTTAAAAATAAATAGGTGATGAGGATTAAGGAGTGTACTTGTGATGAGTACCAAGTGATGTATGGAAGTGTTGAATCACTACATTGTACACCTGAAACTAATATAACACTGTATGTTAACTAACTGGAATTAAAATTAAAACTTAAAAAAAACCATTTTGATGCATTTACATTTAGTCTTTTTTGATGCATATATATTACATATTTGCATAGAGCATATGTATAAATATGAAACTGGGATCCCACTATACAGCCTTGTACTCCTCTCTTCTAAATGAACTTAAATTGCTTCTTAATAAAATTTTCCAGATTTTGATCCCCTATTGTTGGATATGTTGGTTGTTTCCAATTTCTTTATCCCATTATAATCAACGTTGCAATGAGCACCTTTATACATAAATTTGGCAAAGCCTTTTTCAACTTTCGAGAAGATGTTCTAGGTAAATTTTGGGCATGTTATGAGTGTCTACTATGTGCCAAATACTGTGGTATAACTTATGAGCATTACCTCAATTCTCGCCATATTCTTACAAGATAATCTACGACTAATAGTCCCTTTTACAGATGTGAAAAATGAGTATAAGAGAGATTAAGTAACTTGCCCGAGTTCAGACAGAAATAACAGAGATCTGAACACTTCCAGTCTGCCTCCAGAGTCTAGACTTTTAATAAAAATATTGCCAGGGCGCCTGGGTGGCTCAGTTGGTTAAGCGACTGCCTTCGGCTCAGGTCATGATCCTGGAGTCCCGGGATCGAGTCCCGCATCGGGCTCCCTGCACAGCAGGGAGTTTGCTTTGCCCTCTGACCCTATCCCCTCTCATGTGTTCTCTCTCATTCTCTCTCTCTCAAATAAATAAATAAAATCTTAAAAAAAAATAAAAGAATAAAAAAATAAAAAATATTGCCAGACTTGCCATGTCTTCTAACATTCTCTCTCCTCAAAAGGAGATTTTTCTCCACATCAGATGTAGTGTATAGGACCTGTCCAATAAGAGAGTCCACCTGGGATGACCTGGGAAGACTCAGGAAGCTGGAGTTGTCCTTGGTTGCTCTGAGCTCAGCGTGTCATCAACATGCAACCACCTAGCCTGTGAGATGAGCCAAATAGACCTGAGTCCCCTCTGCTAATGACAGAAAGGACATTTATGTCAAGATCCCTGACAACACACAACCTAATAAAGCCACGCTGCAGATGATTCTGCAGGATCTTCCCTTAAAGTTGACTTTTCATCTTGTTGCTTAAGAACATGTATCTTTCTTTACTACATTTATCTTCCTCCCATTTATGCACAGACCTGAATTTGTCAAGTATATCACAGAGTTGACCTATGAAGGTTAAGCCCATTGAGGAAATACACAAGAGCTCAATAATTAGTCTGGGGGTAAAATAAGAATTTCTAAAGTTGCAAATTTACAAAAATTTCTCAAGAAACAAATTTTTACCCCCCCCCACTTTCTTATTAAAATTAGACTTCTGTGTTCACGTATGAGGAAGGGTGCAAACGAAATATGGTAACATGAATCTCAAAAAGTTAACTTGCAGTCTCCAGAACCAAGGACAGGATGTGTAAAGGAGAGTGAACAACACAGAAGTGGTTTTAATAGGGGTAGTTGTGGAAGTGGGAAGCATCATGCAGCCACCGGGACGGAGCCTTGGTACAAAGGCAGGGCCTGGTGGTAATGGGATACAGCTGAAGAAGGAAAACTCAAGATGAGTATCAGACAAGACTTCCTGGCGGTGAGAACTGCTGGATTTGAGAATGCCCTCCCCAGGGAAGGGTGGGAAGCTCCCTCACTCGAGACACTGGAAACCAGACAGAGCAAAACAGCAACAGCTATGCTGAAGGAAGAGAGTCTGCACTAACAGAGGATGAACTGGATAACCTGCAAGGCCTTTTCTATCTGGAGTGACTTTGATTACAGTAATATAATCCTTCAGGGATGTAGGAATGGTTGTAGGGGGTGGGGTGCTTTAAATTTTTGAGTGAACTTAATTCTGATGGAAGGTGCTAGACTGACATCCTGAGACAAAAGTTCTCTATTCATCCCTACAACATTCACAGAGATATGTTTCCCCACTGGGCTTTACCAAATGTGTCCCTAGTCCAGGCATTAAAGGAGAAGGAAAGCTGTGTCCCTTTACCCCTTGTCTCTTGGCTTCTCCTCATAGCTTCACAACAACAAAGGGGTTGTTAGTTTTAGACATTGGCTCTTAGACCAAATGCCCTGCTTCTTCCGTCCCACTTCTAACAACTGAAATGCTACATTTTGAGGGCACCATGTAGAATTTCCTGAAGCATCCATCTGGGAAGCATTAAAATCAGCAAACCACTTTCAAAGGGTGGTGTGTGGCAGCAGGCCGTAGTCTCCCTTTGTCTCTTTCCTCCATGGACAGATGTAAGAAGGATGGATGGGTAGATGGATTGAGTATGATTTCTACATACCCTCTATTTCTAAGTCTTGGACAGAAAGGAGATTTCATTGTAAATTCCTGTTCCCTTTCCATTCTTCTTTGTCTTCCAACTCCTTCCACACCTTTCCTTCCAAAGAATAATTTTTGTCCTTCCTTAAGTTTGTTTGGAACATACCAGAATAAAAGATGTCAGTTATAAAGAGTTGGAGTATAGACCTTCACCCAGTTAATTCAGATCTCTTGTGCTGTCTCATGCACCTCTCCTGAATTGCTGGTTTCTTATTTTCTTTACTCGAAACTAAGTGATGTCCACGTAGTTACCCATCTCCCTTTTATATGAAGCCTTGGTCTCCCTATGTCCCAAAGTAGATATTTTACCTGCTTTTCTAGAGGGGTACGAGAGCAGAATGCCTGCTGCCTTTGCACAGTACGCTGGGCTTTGCAGACCTGACCAGCCATGCTTCCCATCCAGATAGATGCAAAATCTTCTGTTCAAACAAGTGTAAAAGGTGTGATCGAGCTTGCCCTGGGTCTCATTCTGATCTCAAGGACACTAAGTATAAAGGGGAAATCCAGTTTGGACTGCTCCCCCTGCCCCTGCCATTTTGCATGGTGATTGTTAACAAAATCCCCTGCATGTCTGACAATAAGCATATTCAATTAGGAATTTCCTATAGAAAGTTTCTCTTACACTTCAATGAACTTGGGTGAAAACAAGGCCTGACATGTGGCCCCACAAGGGTTCATATGGCGCCTTAGCTGACGCTTGCCCACAGAGGTTGGAACCTGTTTTTCCCCTCTATGTTTAAGTAATCAAACGAACATCTACTCAATGAGACAGAGAGAGCTGAATTTGTCAGGAAGTAGTTGTTACCTTTGATTTCCTGCTCCTTCACTGCAGACAAAAGCTTGCTATATAGTTACCTCCAACTGGCGTATGGTGTGCATTGCAGACCACAATGTAGGTGAGTAATGAATCCTGTGAGAATCTGAGTGACCTGACCCAAGACCCCACTCACAAGTGGACAGACAACCTGGAGCCTGTAAACATATTGTTTTTAAGTTAGTGAAAAGCAATTTTCAAAAAACTAAAATCACAGAAAAAGAGCACACAATGACTCTCCCAACAAAGAATGATTATAAATATTTTCCTGGCTAATTAGAAGAGAGTGATTGAATGCATACCATGCCCAAGGGTAAGGCATGGTGGAATATAAGAAATGCAATAAATAATTACGTCCTTGTATCCACCTACTGCCAAAAGAACTTGTCTATCTCCACACCTAAACCAGCTAGCAAGAGAAAGTTTCCTTGAAAAGTACCTGACGTAAACTTGTAATATAGTAGAGCCATGATAACCTCTCCACAACCCCTGGAATAAACGTATCACTCTATCTGCAGACACTCAGCACATCGACTCCCTTGTACTTCCAGCACTGCAGCTGAATTATCACTCGGTGAGTCCCTCAATCCTTAAACAGGAGTGCAGTTTGCCAAGAGTGCCTTTCCTGAACTACGGGACCACAGCCCTCCCAGGACGTGGCAGAGCTAGCTAGCACAGTCTGTGTGCTGTCAGTAAGCAAGCTCTCTCACATGCCACAGGGGGGCTGTGGCCTTGCATGTCTCTGTCTAGTCCACAGCACGGCTAAGGTGGCATCCTGGGTCTTTTACCCAGGGACCAGGTTGTTGGTCCAGAGGACCTGAAGCCTTTCTTTATACTCAATTCTTTTCATATGGTTTTTATTTTCATTTTAACTCCCTTATAAGGAGACCTCCCATTCAGCTGGGTCTCCTACATAGTAAAGAAGCACTTGTTCTGAACAAATTAAGTAAGTCATAGGTTATAAAGAGTTTTTCTATTGCCCCAGAGCCCCTTTGCATCCATATACTGAACCCACATCAATATAACCCCATTCCAATATAAGTTGGAATGCCAGGGCCAATTCTGGATGTGAAGGGGCTACGTTCCCTCAAAGCATTCTTGATTTGAACTGACTAAAGGAATCTATGGAACCTTATTCATAAGCCTCCCAAGATACCACCTGCTCCATGTCTTAATTTGAAATTTTTTCCCCAGGAAACCCTAAGCATGGTCAAAATGTTCATAGCTGGCTAACCAACAGTCCACTTGTCCTCTCCCATGATAGCTCAACTTAACCATATTCTCATTCCCACCCATAGTTTTTCTACATTATTTCACAGAAATAGCTTTTAAAACTTCTTTTATTTTATGTAATAGCTTTCAAATTTGTTTTCTAGAACACTTGACGCACACACATGCACACACACACACACGCAGAGTCTTCTCTTCCTTTTACAGTCAGTTACTTAAAACATCCATCACTTTTATGCTCAGAGTTTTGTGGAGAGAGCTTGTCTGGGTGGTTCATCTCTGATCCCCATGGCATCCTGATGGGGGAGCTGGGAATCAAGACTCCTATGATGATACTTCACTCAAATGCCTGCTGCCTCCGTTCTCCTTGGTCTCTCTCCACATGGTGTCTCCAGGACCTCTCCATGTGGCTTGGACTTTTCATGAATGATGGTCTTGAAATGTGCTTCTTAAGTAGCTGAGAGTTGCAAGAAAGATCATTCCAGATGTCCCAAATGTAAGCTGCAAGGCTTCTTATGACTGAGCCTCAGAAATCTCTGAATATCATTTGTGCCATATTCTATTTATCAAGCAAGTCACTAAGGTCAATCCAGTATCAAGGGGATGGGAGAAGTAGATTCCACCTCTTAACAGGGGAATTCACATATACAAAGGGAAAAGATCGATATGGCCATCTTGGATATGAACTACCCACACTTTCTCCATTAGTGTCAACTCTGCCCTGCTAATAATGTGTTTTAGAACCAAGTTGTCTGGAGACCTTCTTTTTCCTTCAATGATAAGTTCTCATCCGGGATGCTCCTCAGTTCCCTCAATCTTCTGGAAGGTCCATTTTGCCAGGTCATTTGCCAGGTGACCTTTGCCAGGGTCACCAAACATGCCTAGACATTATAGATCCCAAATGGTTACTACAGCCTGGGCTCAAGCTGAGACCCCTGCTACACAACTTAGCCCAGCTCAGATTCTGGCACACAAGAGATGCCCAGCAAGGATCAGTTCCCATCTTCTTTCCTTCCCTGACTATGTACTAAGACCTATGTTAAATATTGGATTATAACTCCCACATAAAGATGATAAAACTGAGGCTCATAAAAGTTAAGAGGTCTGCCATGTTCATATAACCAGAGTGTAATGGAATTGAAACTTGAACCCAGTTCAGCTCCACCATCAAAGTGTGTTTACTCCCTGAATTCAAAGGTATAATATAGAGAGCAGAACCTTCAAAGGAAAGGAATATAGCAGTAAGAAAAATGGGGTGCCAGGGTTGGTGGAGACAGGCATTGAAATAGGGGTAGTGTGCTATAAAATCACACTACCCACTTACCAGTTTTGCTTGAAGCCAGTCTTATATTCCCCAGAAATATTATTCCAGAGGATTTACTTTTGCAAAGGGTGTTCTTTTTGTTTGCACTGGAAAATATCAGTGACTCCAGTAGATAATTTTTAGCCTTGTGCGGCCCACTCCAACTCCCTTTTAATCCCTCACATCCTGCTTACAGTTAATGGAATGCAGAATTCCATCTAGCCCCGTTCTGCAGATCGCTTCACAGGGACGTCACTGCTGTGTATCAGTTACTAGGTGTGGGTTTCCTTTTGCACCAGCTTGTCTGCCTTCCCAGGGATGAAAGGAAGATTTCCCCAAGGAGCAAACCCAACATCATTGCCTCTTGCCTGGTCAGCTTCCATGGAAGGCCAGTGGCGGCCTTTGCTTCCATCAACAACAGGCTGTGTATCCATAACAAAGGCGGCAGGACGCTGTGATCTGGCCGTCTTCAACTCTGTCATTTAGCCAAGATGGTTTCCGAGCCTTGCCGCAGAGACCTAAGCCTCTGGTCTTCGGTGGCCCTACCACCTGGTGTACACTTAGGAGTCACCAGACAAGATGAGCCTAGGTTCCCCTCTCCTTGACTCACCAGATCCCTGTGACCCATGCTGAGTAAAGGTTACTTCCTTTACTGAAGTAGCCAGAGGACATCTGCAAAAAGGGTAGGTGACCTTAGACCACAACCATATAGGTCACTTTGGAGAAAAAAGTTCAAAAACGCTGTCCAGAATCACAGCATTCTTACGCTATCCTGGAGCAAGAAATAAACAGGTGCCTTAAATTCTGTGATATTTCATTTTAAATTACCAAAAAAAGCATACTTTACTCATTAAGTACAGGGTACTGATTAAAATATACAAGTTGAGATTCTGCAGAGAAGTGTGAGAATTCTGTCCTTGAATTAATTGTTCCTTTCTAGAGAAATATGCCCAGTAGGATCCACTATAATAACAATAAAAATAGCTCTAACTATGCAGACAACATATGTGTGTCACCAAAACAGGAAGGAGTACAGGGAGATTACATATACTATGTTCACCTATGTAAAATAGGCTGTAAAACATTAGTTGCATTCAATCCATTTTATTAACTTCTAAAATTATATAAGTTATATGTAGTCATTATTTAAAACAATCAAATAAAAAAGAGAAAAATAAAAATCACCCATAGTCATATGACTTTGACGTAAGTACTATAAATGCCTTGGGATATATGTCCTCTGCCTTGGGATATGTATCTTAGACATTACCCTGTGTGTGTGTGTGCGTGTCTGTGTGTAAAATCTTTTTGACAAAATTAAGATCCTTTACAGTTCCTAATTTTCTCTTTATACTTAATAGAGCATGAACATCTTTCCATTTTGATAAACATACATCTACCCTTCAAAATACGAGCCTACGTTATTTTAAAGGGGAAAACATGCCTTTAAAATAAAGGCACTTCCCAGTTAAGTGTGGCTTTGCCAATAATGTGATTACCAGATATTTTACGCCTCATGATACAATGTAGTGGGAGGTATACACATCACCTATAAGGTGTTCTTGCCTAAAATTTTTAACCTGAACTTAATCCTGAAAAAATAGATTAATCCAGAATGTAGGACATTCTATAAGAAGGCTGGTCTGGACTTTTCAAAAGATTCTATGCCATGGGAAGACAAGGAACAGTGTTCTAGGTTGAGGGGAAGTAAAAATATATAATAGCCAAAGCTATGAATGAAACTTCATTGGAATTTGGATCAGAAAAAAAAGAATAATAAAGAATCTTTTAGGACAATTTAAGTAAGTTTGTGAATGATGTTACTGAATTAGTGATAATCTTTTGGGTTGTGGTAATGGTGTTATTAAAGAGAATACTCTTCCTCTTGGGAGAAGCATGCAGACGAAGCATTAAAAGGTGAAATGTCATAATATTGATAGCCTACTTTCAGAAGGGTTAGCAAAAAGGAGAGAAAAAGGGAGAGTACAGCAAGTTGTTAACAGATATTCATTGCACTATTCTTTCAATTTTTCTATGCATTTTAAATGTTTCAAAATAATATACATTTACATTTATATATAAATATGTATTTACATATATATTTTTTATGTAACTCATCATATTTAATGACTAAATGTGATTCTATTACATGGGTTTATAATAATCTAACAAATTCCTGATTTTAACACTTTCTTCCAATTTTTAACTTAGAAGAACACGTTCCAAAAACAATTCTTGTAGTTGCTTGCACATATTCTTAATTACTCATTTTGTATAAATTACTAGAGGCAACTGTTCAGTCAAGTTTATGGATAGTTAAAAATTTTTTGGTACTGCCACCTACAGTACCTGATTCGGCCCTGAAATTCTTCTGTGGCCTCAAGCCCCAGGCCCTCGTAATTCTCTTTGAAATGATTTCATTTGTCAAAAGGTAAGACTTCTAATGTTGGTATTTCTATTTCCTGGGTTAATTACTAAAATCAGCACTCTCAGCCCTTGACAGCCTCCAGCAACTTTTTGTACATAATCATGGGCACTGCAGTCTCTACCAAAAATTGCTTTAGTTGTAACCGTGAGTCACCTACAGAACTGAGGGATTGTCAGCCACCTTCCATGTGCTGTCCATCTGCTCTCATACCGTCTACCTGAATTACTGGCAGCAGCACATCTTTGGTCACTGTCCCCAACAAATGTGGCACCACCTTGGCTCTACCAGAACCTAGACCCAAGCAGTGTGCCACAACCACTGACACTAGGTGACACACCTCTCTGGAAGAGACAGTCTGAGTCCTGCCATAGAAATAACCACAGCCTTGACCACTGTCCCAAGGATTCGCTGCCTAACACTCATTACGTGATACACACATCACCAGAGTAACACTTATTAAGCCTTCCAAACCAAACCTTAGCCAGTCTCAAAGGTGTTCCCAGTAAGGTTTGGTCTGTTGAATAAACCACACTTACTGTTACAACACATTCAGACGTGGCTAATTTGCTCGTGCTCTCTCTCTCTGTCTCTCTCTCTCTCCCAGCCCCTTCCCCCCACACATGCACACATTTCCCCCCACACTTGAGCATATGGAGAATATTTTCCAGGACCTCACTTTGGCCAAGTGACCAAAAAGGAAAGGAAAGTTAAGAAAAATAGACATAATCTTTTTATGTAGTATATTTTCTGCCACTAGAAGTGAAATAGTTGACCCAAGAATCCAAGCAAATGCTGTTTTAGCTGGATCCCTTTCAAGTAATAATAATCAACAAATCTTCAAATAACTAGAATTAAAGTTACCATTTATGGAAGCGCCGAGATAAACTCATGCCTGCTTCATGCTTCTCACAAGTTGCAGGATCAATATTTTCTGTTACTGGTTCTAATGTGGTACCCAAGCCCAGATCACATTGACTAATAACAGAGAGTTCATCCAAAGAAAATAGATAACAAGTTCTACTGAAAGTCTTAATCCCTTTCCAGAGCAATTATTTTTCTTAGGAGCTCACAGGAATAGTTCCAATGCCTCTTTTCAGTGGTTTGGTTGCTCTTCTCACGCTAAAAACACACTGGCCCTGGTTCTTCCATTGACTCATATGGTACAACACATTTACTTCCTAGATATGGAGCCATGGTGGAACGTTCCTTAGGCTGAGGCAGTGCATACAGAGCACACAGGAAATGAGGATCCTGGAAAGGGGTGCAGGAGGTCTGGATCACCCACACAGACTGTGTAACCTCAGGCAAAGCTCATAACCTCTCAGGACCACAGATTCTACATTTGAGCTCTGGCCTCCATAACTCAAATCCACAAAGCTCCTATGTGGAGCAGGTGGAAAACCAAAATACAAAAGTTCTACAATGTTTATTATTTTGATATAATTACATAAAAGAAAATATTTAGTACATTCAAATGGTTTTCTGGTCTCTTTTTAAGAAAGAGGATCCTTCTGCCAGAGGTTATATATTCCCTGGCTGTGACCATGAGTCTGGAGTTCAGCCACAACAAGTAAATAGCCTCCAGCCATTCCATTTAGAAGCTGTGTGACTTTGGGCACTTACTATACCACTCTGAACTTTTGTTTTTTTAATTTACACAGTAGGGGATATAAATCTTTTTGTGTGTGTGCATCATGTGACTGATTTTTATTCAGAACTGATATTCTCTCCCCAGTTTAGAATAACTCTTAAGGACTACTTCAGCTTCAGAACTCCCAGTAGGAAGAACCAAGCCTTTTACTGCAAAGTCATAATTCCACATCTTCTTTGCCTAATCCTGCTTTCCTTCTCTCTCAAATGTGTTGGCATTTCACAACAGACTACCTGTACATAAATTTCAGTGCTTCAGAGTCTGAGGGAACCCAAACTATAACACCCTTGTTCCACAAATAAGGAGGAAATATCTGTATCACAGAGGCTTGTGATGCTAAGTGTATGTTTTAGAGGTCATCAAAACCAGGATAAACAACAAGAAACCCTTGGTGGTCGGGTTTCTAGTTCCTTCAACACTGCTGCTAAGGAATCTAACTAGAGCAACTTAAGAAGATCTGACAGTGTCTGCTATTAATTGTTCCTCACTCCTAGAAGCAATTTCAGTGTTTACTCTTTTCTTTAGATTTGCCTCCCTGTCCTATATCATCAATTCTTGCTTTACCTTCCAAATATGCAGACCACGCATGTGATAGGATCTTGGTGTATCCTCAAAACCGACTCGCTGTCAATCTTTGGCAATTACATGCTTGCCTCTGGCAACACCCTGACTTTATTTCTCATTCAAGCTCTGTATGCCATAATCGACCCCATTTCATTATTGTCTCAATCCTCAATCAAAGATCAGAGAGCTACGCAGCACAGGGAATGGGAAGACTTCAAGACTGATTTCAATTGGCTCAGGAACAAGTGCCTCAAACACTGAGTATGCAAGTCATTTCTTAAAAGAACGCCAAAGAACTCTCCAGTGGCATATAAAACCCTCTATCTGGAAATGGAGCCTTTAGAACTATATTTAATGTATGGCATTATCTCCTCCCATTTTACCACTAGTTATGTCTAGTCTCTTTGGAATCTGGTTCTAGCAGTGACAAGAAAATTATGGAAATGTCTCAAAGGTGTTGCTAAGATTCACCTTTACCACTACTTCTACATTCCTAAAGATTCCAAGTGCCTCAGTCAATTAGGTGATAGCAGTTGGTGACCATCGAGACACCCTCTGCTAGAGCTGCTGACTGTGCTATAGCTTAGTCATAGTTTTCCAGAGAAAAGTGAAAGTCAATGTAAAGATGAGATGCTCCCTTGACAGTGTTCATCTTGGCAGACTAGAGCCTTAGAAGCCCATGTGTTGCCAAGCTCTCAAACTATGGGATTCAATAACAGCACAGCAGAACACTAGTAGATTCAACTTGTGTTGAAAAGGCCTTCGAATATATATACTTTTAAATAAATGTGACTATGGTATGATCTTCATTTTTGAAGTGCTTTTGTGAACATTGGCTTATTTTTCCTTCTGTTCTTGCCATACCAGAAAGGGAGTTGTCCTGCTGAACTCCCTTTATGACTGAGTCAGATCCATCCAAGAAGCAATACTTTGAACAATGTTGTGTTGGTTATAAATGTCTTATTGTATGTTTTCCTTCATAACTTTAAACAAAGAAATTCCAATGTTTCTAGCTTGGCTCCCCCACCCCCGACTTGAATTAGTCCCTCCCTCTCCCTCCCTCTCTGTCTCTCTCTCTTACTCTCAACAAATTTCTTAGGAGGTCAAGATTTTTTATTATTTCTAGTTAGCAACAAAAGAAACTTAAGTGTACTTGAGTGAATAAGATGTGTTTATGTTGTATACAGATCATGGCACCTTTCAACTAAAGTACATATTTTCTGCCTCTTTATATTGCTTGTTTTCCTAATTTGCCAGTGTTACATGATATTAACCCATCAAACACAAAACAATTGCTTGGGCATAGTTTGAATAGGACTAAGGAGGCATTATTACTGTTTAAAATCACCTCATGATCAAGAATCAAAACTGGTATATGATTAACTGAGCTAAAGGAGATTTAATAAGATAAACTTTTATCAGTGATAGGTTTAAACCCTATCTGGCTTTCCTAAATTTAGATAGAGCCTAACTGAAAATGGACATTCCTGAATGTTTCAATTACATTTTGCTTCTAGTTTGGCCAGAAATGGTTATAAAGCTTTTCCTTGATTCCTCTCCAAATCCTCTGTATATAATTCATAAAATATTAAAAATTAAATAAATATTATATAGCCCTAACTCTGATAAATGTGAATTGATTGCATTTACAAGATTACATTTCCTATTCCTGCTAATATAATGTTACATGAATATTTTTAAATAATATACATTGTATCATTGAATGGGATTTTGTGCCTTTCATTATTTTTAATTAGGAACAAACTAGAGAGGAAAAGTTTGAAATAATCTTTACCCTCCCAACCACTTCTCTAATTACATGTTTGTAATTATAGGAAAATATTCTTAGAAACCAACTTGGGTCAATCCTGGGGAGTTCTAGAAACATTTCACAACTTTTTGAAATGGAAATAATAATTAATTTACGGTAAATGTTTGTTTCTTCATGCCTGTGTTTAAAGTATTTCTCTGAGGGCAGAGCTATAGGAAAAAAAAGGTTAGGACATTTAAAATAGCTCAATTTTTTAAAATATTACCTGTAGCTAGAATTCAGTGTTGTTTAATTCTGCATCTGGGATATATATAAGCTTTCAGTGTTGTTTAATTCTGCATCTGGGATATATATAAGCTATCATAGTGGTGCCTAAGAGAGACAATGTGGTATATCAGAAAGAGCATTAGGACAAGAGTTGGGGATGTGACAAGGGACCTCTGCCATGAACAAGTTATGAAAGCCGGCTAAGTCACTTTACTACTCTGGACCTTGCTTCCCGGAGGCCTCCTGCTTCAACATTCTGCAATTGCTCATTCACTTGACAAACTTTACTGAGTGCCTAGGAAAAGCAAACTTGCTTTGAAGGGATCGTCGGTTACATTGCCCTTGTTTCATCCGGTGCCAATGCCAAACATTACACTTCACTTTTCACATCATCTCCTTGAATCCTCTATTTTGAGGGACAGATCAAGCATCCCCAAGCTCAATGCTGAATGAGTAAAGTGAGCCACAGAACAGCTAAGTGACTCGAGCAGCACCAGCACAACTAGTTCAAGAATTCAAGAGTCCAACAAAACAACCTCTTTACTTGAGCCCTCTTTGCACAAATAAAAGTACCTGGCTGAATTACTGCTCTCTTGTTTCTTTCCTGTAAGAGCTTGCATCAGCTGCCCACGTGTTTTAGGATTGCTGCTGACAGTTATTTGCACAGGACTTGAAATCTGGGCTGTGGCTTGATCCCAGTCTCTCCTCCACCATCCCAGGTGACCTTGGGCTAGTGATCCACCCATGAAATGAAGATCTACACCCCTGAGGATACTCTTGGCATTAGGCTGTGTTAACTGCCCAGGTAGGTTATGAGGGAAAATGTTTGTGGAGTCCTTGAACTCATGAGCGAAGGGGGAATAAAAACAATAAGCTTTATAAATAGGCTCCTACCAAAGTTTTTTCAAAAGAAAAAGCAAGGTTTCCAATCCCTGCTTTCTCAAAGCCATTTTTGACTAATGTCTCTTGGTTGTCAAGGACACAGTAAGGTCATTAAGACCGTCATCATGCTTATTTCCATATTATATTCCCCAAATGGCAGAGCTTGTGTCAGATTCCTGGAGATATTGTGTGGAAGAGAATAATAGGAGACTTGTAAATGCTTATGGAGGTACTAAAATATTCTGTGTGCTTTTCATATCTTGAAATTTTCAAAAAGTCAAACTTTTGCCATGGCAAAGGACTGCAACAGGAAAATTTTCTAGAATCTAAATTTGAGCTAAGACTTATTCCCCAGAACTCAACTCCTACTTTCAGCTTATTTCAGTCATACTCTTTTTATGCCCCCTTCTTCAACTCCAAGTGGGGAAACTGATCAAACGCATTCTGCACATACCACTGAGCCCACAGATTCAGCCTCCCAGCTGCAGTACTAACCTCACAAATTCACAGACCATCTCCAGTTTCCAAAAGTGGAGCAGCTTTCTGGACTAGAGTAATATGCTGGACACACCTACTATTCTCGGCTTGCCTGACTTTCACATCTCTGTCTTATAATCACTGAGACACCATCTTTCTGTCACATCAGACTATTGGATAAAATGGATTTCTGTCTAATAGAAAGAGCTTCCCTTCTGTACTCTTCTATCCCCACCCCCACACACACACACACATCACAATTTCGTCTCCATATCCACTACTGTTTTACATCAGTTGCCTGATTTCTCTGTCATGAGGTGGTTGGGACATCGTCCGGTTTTCAGCCAGAAAATAAACTGGCTTTATGTAGTCTGTGTGTGAAGAGTTTGGCAGATGAAAATTCAGAAATGCTGCCAATGAAGCAAATGTTTAATCTTGGAGAAAGCTCTTCACACGAATGCAGTTGACGTAAAGGAAAGGAAACCACAAAACAACAGGGCAATAACATTAAAGACTGGTTTACACACACCAAAAGAAGAGGAAATTCAGAGCCGACTTCCACATCCCTTCTTATAATTTATCACAACAGGATGAATTATGCAGCTGGTGTTTCCTCTATGAGACTGGAAAAAGAGCAGAAATTTCAAAATCAGATGAACACAAATGGAGTAAAATGTCTGGTTACTCTTTGCACCTTGATAGTTATCTTCCATTTAAGGTTCTCATAATATATTTGCAACAATTAGTCTTCCTATTTCATAGCTGGGAAAAGTAAGATCCAGGCCAATAAATTAATCCCTTCAAACATGCTGAAAATCAGAGCCACAAAATTGAATTGCAACTTTTTTTTCTCACAAACTATTATAAAAATCACTTTCTGGGGAGCATGCTTTTCTCAAAAAGAAATTGGCTTTTATTTTAAAGTATTCAATCAGTCAAATAAATCTATAGATTTTTGCAATAACAATATATGTTTTAGACCAAATTTTATTTTATATGTAATAATTTGAAAATTATTTCATGATACTTCTTTCCCTTTACCACCTCACCTTCTAATTCCAAAGAATCAATAAAATGTATAAGGTATAATCATATCTATATTCTGAGAATGACTTTTTATTCTTTTTAGTCAGACTTAAAAAATCATAGAACACTGCCCTAAATCCCTAATACAGAAAAATAGCTTAAATAGTTCAGATAAAATTCATATCTATTTAAACAAGGTATGTATATGCATGTACATGTTTGGGAGTTTCATTTGATTTGTTCTAAGTAATGCTTAAATTTCTACCAAGGTAGAAATTGTGAGAGAGTTTCCCCCATCTATCCCAAGATCTTCTCTGTCTCTTTTTCTATTAAATGTGTCATCACAAGAACCCGAATTTTTTGAATGAGCCCACCAAAAGTTATACACATAGAAACTATACTGAAGTCAGGGCTTCCGGGATCCAAGTCTGGCTTGGAGAAAGATTTATCCAGAGTGGTTTCCTGCAGCATAGCTAGAAAAGAATTTGGGTAACAATCAAGGAGTCAAGAGCCTCGCTATGAGACTGTGCCAAGTCTGATCTGAAGGGACAAATAAGACCTCTGAAGAGGAGAATGTGAAGAAAGGTGAAAAGGCAAGAAGAAGAGAAGGACAGAAAGCACAGAAGATCTGGAGGTGAACCCTTCCTATACAACAGGGCCAACCAGTGAAGAAGGGAGAATGAAGGTGAAAATATTAAAAGATGCCAATGCTCCCATTTGGGTGCAGCCAGATAACTGACTGTGGCATGCACGCACGTGCACACACACACACACACACATAAACAAAAACACAAATAAAAACCAGTCATACAGAAGCAAAGAGCTCCAAATAATGCTGAAAGAAAGTCAGGTAAAGGTCAATTAAATGTTCATGTGAAAAAAAAAATTTTTTTAATTACTGCTGATTCTCAATGCAGAATAAAGGTAAAATAAAGACATTTTTAAAATAAGAAAAGGCTCCGTAGCTCAGGGGTTAGAGCACTGGTCTCGTAAAATAAGAAGAAAACCAAAAGAGTTCACCACTAGCAGACAGGCATCAAAGGAATTCTAAAAGGTGTTCTTTGGGTAAAAGGAAAGTAGTCCCAAATGGAAGGATGAAGATACAAGTAGGAATAAATACCACTAAAAAATGGGATGTTGATTAACCTAAATGATTACTGACTAAAAGAAGAAGAACAGTGGTAGAGTTAAGCTCAGACCTCAGAAAAACATGGGATGCAGGGAACAGGATAAAATCGAAGGAACTCTCAAGAAGGATGATGAAGAGACATTCCCAGGATGGTAGCTACACTGGAAAGAGAGAGCAGTTAGCTGAGATTGGAACAGTCTTACAGGCCCACATTGAGGACTTTGCCACATATTTCCTTTTCATCATGAGTTGAGAATGTCTGGCTGAAACAGCCCAGACTTTTATCTGAGTAAGTTATGGCTCTCCAGTCCATGTGCCACAGCCTAAATCGGCTCAAGACATTCAGTTCACTTCCCAGAAGTGTTCTGCTTTGATTTGCTCCTGAGAGCTGGACGTAAGCTTGGAAGCATAGCAGCAATGGTTAGTGTAGAAGCAAAAAATAAAGAGCAACTTACTCCCACCACTAAACATTTTTTTCTATTAAACATGTAGAACCTAGCCCACAACATAGTCCTGCTTACTGGCCCAACTCCAATATTCCAGCCCAATG
Source organism: Mirounga angustirostris (assembly GCF_029215605.1). NCBI lineage: Eukaryota > Metazoa > Chordata > Mammalia > Carnivora > Phocidae > Mirounga > Mirounga angustirostris. The sequence goes on from NW_026991716.1 coordinate 108,338,828, forward strand.
TTTTCCATGATCCACTCAAGATCTTGCCCAAAGACTTCTCCAGAGGAGAGGTCTTGTAAACTTTCAGGGAAGCTACAGCCTGATTGTGAACATACAGTTTTGTTCACTCATCTTTTCCCAGAAGCCTCTATCTCAACATGGTAGTATTATCCTTTCCCTACACAGCTAGGTTCGTGCTTCTTACCATTTTCCAATAGTAAGCAATATGTTGTGTAGCAATACAATATATAACTGATAAATCTATAAGGAAGCATTAGAGAAAATATTTTTTAAAAAAGTAGGATAATGGTTACCTCTGGGAAACAGGGAAACAGTATAACTGGGGAGAAGATCACAAAGGCTTTTAAAGTTCTGGCAATATTTTTCTTTAAGATTTTATTTATTTATTTATTTGAGAGAGAGACAGAGACAGCGAGAGAGAGCACAAGCAGGGAAGGAGAGGGAGAAGCAGGCTCCCTGGAGCCCAATACACCAACACACATGGGGCCTGATCCCAGGACCCTGAGATCATGACCCAAGCTGAAAGCAGACACTTACCTGACTGAGCCACCCAGGCACCCCAGTTCTGGCAATATTTTTATTTCTTAATCTGGGTGATGAATAGTCATGTTCATTTTAATAAAAATCTTTACATTGTTCCTATCAATTCTGTACACAGCCAAAAATAAAAGAAGAAAAGTCACATGGCTCTCTCATCAACCCAAACTTACAGTACCTAGTATTTGCTTGCCCTTCTCTGGAATCCTGCCACCACCATGGTCTAAACCACCCTCATCTCTTGCCTGGAATACAAAAGTTTCCTAATTTGTCTCTCTGCTTCTACTCCTGCCCCCTACATTGTGTTTTTCACACAAAAGCTAGAGTGATCTTTTTAAAGCCTAAGTTGGATCTTGTCACTGCTACTCAAAACCTCCAAGGCTCTCACTCAACTCAAAGGAAATCATGGGGTGCAGGGCCCAAAATGACCTGACTCTCTGCTTTCATCTGCTGGCTCACCTCTTCTATCTCCAATCACACTGGCTTCCTTATCACTTCTGAATACACCCAGCACACTCCTACCTCAAAAGCTGGCTTTTTCATCTCAAGATATCCATATTGCTTACTTTTTTCCTTATTCAGACTTCTGATCCATCACTTCTTGTCAGAAAGGCTTTCCCTAACCATGTATTCTTTTTAAATATTATTCCCCTGACTTGCTTTATTTTCTTCTTAGAACTAATTAACATAAGACCCATGTATTTGCTTATTTCTTTATTATCTTTCTTTCATAACTAGAATGCAAGCTCCATTAGGCCAGAAACTTTATCACTTTTGTTCACTGTTGAATGATACCTGGTAACATAGTTGGAGTCCTTTTAATATTTGTTGAACAAATGAAGGATATTCCTTTATTTATCCACCTTAATCTAATCTCAGCCAAATTTCCCAACAAGTCCTAGTTTTACTGGACTTTCTTTTCTTTTCTTGTTTTCTTTTTTTGGGGGGGGGGATTGATCATAGACCTTGATTATGATTATGGTCTTTATCATTCATTAAGCAGCCTGCACAAATCATCTTCTTTTCCTCTGCCTCAAACAGCAGCGGCTGCATCCAAGCCTAAGATGGAAAAACACAACTACAGGAAGGCCTTGTAGAGAAAAGCCAACAGGTGAGATCTCTGCTTATCCTGGCTTAGGTGAAGGTAGAACAGGAGAAGTATCTAAGTATAATATTCCAAATACTCTGTTCTTCAAAGCTGAGGCCTGCCGGACAAGAGCTAGCTGAAGGATGCAGGTGAAGGCTCACAAAACTTCCCAACTCGGCAATCAAGCCAAAGTTCCTTCCAGAAAAGCAAATTCATCCACAGCTTCTATTTCATTATCCAAATCTCTCCTCTGGAGGGTTTTCCCCTTTCCTTGTTGAGCACAGCAGTAGGCACCGTTTGCAATGGTCTCCAGGGCTTGTGACAGACTAAAGATGGCTTCCTGTCCCTTGAGGGTCACGTTGAGGTCCGACTCCACGAAGGCCTTCACTTGCGCCAGAGGCAGCCTCCAGCTAAAAGCCCAGGCGCACTCCAATAACAGGACTTGGGGCGCCAGCCCCACTGCCTCCCCCCTGGGCCCCTCCTCCTCTTCCCCCAGACGGCGTCCCACTTCCAGGCCACTGCCATCTGGCTGGAGCATGCTGCGCAGGGCCACCCTTTATCGGACTTCCTTATTGTCCACTCAGGTTCTTAACAAATGATCACTGGAAGCAGACCGATGGCATGTCAAATAAATCACTCACGCAAAAATTGCAAGTTCACAAAAGCAAGAGACTATAAAGATATTGGTGAGCTTTGAAAAACCCAGATCTGGATTATGTGCTTAAGAATAAAAATAAGCAGAGCATAAAAAATATAATTGGAGAAAATAAATACAACTATGAACCATGCATGGAATGTGTAACTGACTTTAGTTTAAATCCACACCTCTAGGGAAAGAGGCCATTTAAGTTACAGAATAGAAAAAGACATACCCTCAGCCATATTCAGCCAATAACTATATTTAAGTGACTATGAAAATAAACAGGAGGAAGGGGAAGGAAGAATACATGTGATTTAAATTGTAACAAATCATAATGCATTTAGTTGATATCATAGACTATTGAAAACAAAGTAAATTTTAAGGAAGGATTCACAGCCTTATTGGGAAAAAAATCAGTTAATACTACTTCAAAATTTATTGCTACATCTGTTTTCTTTATTTTTGTCTTTTTTTTCCCCCAGTAGAAAAGCTCATCCCTGAATTTGAATTAGTTGGCTTTTGCTAGACCAAAAATCTTACTTCTTAAGTCCTGTTGAAGACAGACAAGCACCAAAAAAATGATACCATTTACTCAGGTCAACAGGTGACAGAAGATTTTATTTATTTATTTATTTGAGAGAGAGAATGAGAGAGAGAGAGAGAGCATGAGAGGAGGGAGGGTCAGAGGGAGAAGCAGACTCCCCGCTGAGCAGGGAGCCCGATGTGGGACTCGATCCCGGAACTCCAGGATCATGACCTGAGCTGAAGGTAGTCACTTAACCAACTGAGCCACCCAGGCGCCCCAAGGTTCAAATATTTCTTGACATAATACAGCTGGATTGCAAGAGCTAATTAATACCTTGGTTACTTTTCCATTACATTCCATTATTTTAGACATAGGTTAATGTGTCTTTTGGCTAATGTTTTAAAAATTCAGATTTTTCCACTAGGAACATAAAATTCATTACCATCACTTAGCCATATTTCTTCCCCATGATATTTCTGTTTAGGACTTTTTAATATTGACATATGAAATTTTCTATTTTAGGAAAACTGGACAAATAATTTTTCATCTATCCCTTAACACTGAAGATCATTTTTAGGGTTAGTAATAAGGTAACATATATATACTATTTTGAGAACAGCTCCTGGCTGCTACTGGGCTCTAGTAGAGATGAGCGTTCGATTGTGAGTCAAGAGATCTTAATTCTAATCCTGCCTCTAGCAATAATAACTAGTAGCTCTATCACTTTCAGGAAAGTCATTTAATCTTTGTGTATCTTGGTTTTTTCTCATCTGTAAGAGGGCTAGAGAAGGACTAAGTTGGGTTCCATCTTTAAAATTATGAATCCATATTTAGTTGTTTTGTCTGGCATGGTTTGGTGCATTCCTGATCTGAATCTGTACAATTATAAATATATGTGACCCTAACAACAGAGCTCAAAATACATGGAACAAAAACTATCAGTACTGAAGGGAGAAATGCAAAAATAATAGTTGTAGGTTTCATTTTTCCACCTTCAAAAAAGGATAGAACAACTAGACAGAAGATCAGCAAGGAAATAGAAGGCTTGAACTTTTTTTTTTAAGATTTTATTTATTTATTTGACAGAGAGAGACATAGCAAGAGAGGGAACACAAGGAGGGGGAGCGGGAGAGAGAGAAGCAGGCTTCCCACTGAGTAGGGAGCCCTTTGCAGGGCTATACCCCAGGACCCTGGGATCATGACCTGAGCCGAAGGCAGACGCTTAATGACTGAGCCACCCAGGCGCCCCTTGAACAACATTTTAGACCAATTAGACATAACGTATCTAGAAAACACTCCATTTAACAATAGCAGAACACAACATTCTTCTCAAGTGCAGATGGAACATTCTCCAGAATAGGCCATGTATTAAGCCATAAAACAAGTCTCAAATCTAAAAAGATTGCAATTATACAAAGTATATTCTCTGGCCATAAAGAAGTAAATTAGAAATCAATAACAAAAGGAAATTTGGCAAATTTACAAATATGTGGAAATTATAAGTACGTGGAAAATATGTGGCAATTACAGCACACTCCCAATCCTTTTCAAAATCTCAGCTGCCTTTTTTTTGCAGAAATTGACAAACTAAAATTCATAATAGCCAAACAATCTTGAAAAGGTATAACAAAGTTGGAGGACTCATACTTTCCAATTACAAAGCTATGAACTCACCATAAAGCTACAGTAATGAAGACTTTGTGGTATTGGCATAAGGATAAACATATAGATCAATAAAATAAAGATCCCAGAAATGAACCTACATATTTATGCTCAATTGATTTTGACAAGGGTGCCAGGATCATTCAATAGAAGAATAAGCTTTCTAACAAATGGTAGGACAACTGGATATCCACATTTAAAAGAATGAAGTTGGACCCCTATCCCACACCACGTACAAAAATTAACTCAAAATGGATCAAAGGCCCAAACGTAAGAGCTAAAACTATCAAAATCTTAAAAGAAAACAGGGAACTAAATCTTCATGTCCTTGAATTAAAGCAATGGTTTCCTAGATACAACACCAAAAGCACAAGTAACCAAAGAAAAAATAGACAAACTGGATTTCATCAAAATTTAGAAATTCTTGCTTTAAAAGACACTACCAAAAAGTGAAAAGATAAACAATAAGATGGGAGGAAATGTTTACAAATCATATATCTGAAAGTGATCCACTTTCTAAAATAAAGAACTCTTGCCACTCAATAATACAAGACAACCCAATTAATAAATGAGTGGAGGATTTGGATAGACATTTCTCCAAAGAATATACACAAATGACCAATAAGCACATGAAAAAATGCTCAATATCCTTAGTCATCAGAGAAATGCAAATCAAAACCACTATAAGACAGCACTTCACAACCATCAGATGGTTATAATCAAAAAGACATAATAACAAATGTTGACGAGGATGTGGAGAAATTGGAACCCTCAAACACTGGTGGTGGAAATGTAAAATAGTGCAATTACTTTAGAAAACTATTTAGCAGTTCCTCAACAAGTTAAACACACCGGTATCATATGACTCTTTAACTCTACTTCTATGCATATATAGCCAAGAGAACTGAAAACACATGTTCACACAAAAACACGCACATGAATGTTCATTACAGCATTACTTATAATAACCAAAAAGTGGAAACAACACAAATGCCAATCAACTGATGGAAGGTTAAACAAAATGTGATACATCCGTGGAATGGATATATTTCGTAAAAAGGAATGAAGTACTGATCGGTGCTACAAGATGGGTGAACCTTAAAAGAAACCAATCACAAAAGGTCATAGATTATATAATTCCATTTAGATGAAATGTCCAGAACAGGCAAATCTATAGTGACAGAAGGTAGATACTGGTTACTGAGGGCTGGGTGAGGACAGAAAATACGGGATAACTGCTAATGGGTATGGGATGTCTTTTGTGGGGAATGAAAACGTCCTGGAATTAGATAGTGATAATAGTTGCACAACCTTCTGAATATATTTGGAACTACTGAACTGTACACCTTAAAAAGGGGAATGTCATGATATGTAAACTTCAATTAAAAAAAAATCCAAATCTGCAGAGTAACAAGTTGTGTAAAATGCACTATATTCTGGGGTGTACTCTGCTGTGACACCCACAGAGTGAAGGTAAAGCAAAGAGGACAGACAGGTGGAGGTATATTGCTAGAAAACGAAAAACATCAATATTTTTTTCCTTCAGGCAGAAAAGTTTCTATACACCCATGACAAGGAGGTTAGTGACTATATCCAGAACTTATGTAGACTGTGAAAAATGAAGTGCCTAGTACTCAGATATACTTTTTTTGTGGTTTTAAGACCAAGAAATGGAAGGAGTTTCAATTCCTAGATCACACGTATTTTACTGAGCAAACAAAAGTCTGGGATAGTTATATTTAATTTAAAATCTGTGCCCCTTCTCAATCAGGTCCTTTAGCCAAAGACGTGCTGTGACATTTTCCCCTGTCCTAGTTATCAGGTCTTTTTAAGCTGAGAAAAAAGCCTGTCACCAAAAAAAGAGAAAGTTAAAAAAGACTTTGTATTTGAAAAGTTTCTACTTTGATTTTTAAAAAATAAAATTTCCAATAGCTTTGTACTTTTACTGTGAAGAAAATACATACCATTTCAGGATAGTAGTTACATCCAGAAAGAAAGGGAGAGAGAAACAAGGGGCAGGGGTTGGGGGTGGGGGGTTCTATCTTTAACAATGTGCTTTTATAAAGACAGAGAGAGCGCTAAAGCAAAGTATTTGCATTTGTTTAATTTTAGTGATAGGTATATGGGCCTCTGTTATTTTAGTTTTTGAACTTTTTGGTGTGTTTGAAATATTTTTAAAATATTAAAAAAGTTAAAAATGTTCAAAAATGATTTTTAAATTATTTGATACTAAAACATGATATATTCATCACTGTAATAATACTTTCTTATCATGAACACATTTTATGCTTTTTAAAATTATATTAAATTTTTAATTTTGTTTTATGTTTTCATCATGAAAAGTGTACTCTTTAATCCCCATCCTCTATTTCCCCCATCCCCCTACCCACCTCCCCTCTGGTAACCATCAGTTTGTTCTCTGTAATTAAGAGTCTGTTTCTTGGTTTGACTCTCTTTTTTTTTTCCCCCTTTTTTTTTGTTTCTTAAATTCCACATATGAGTGAGATCATATGGCATTTGTCTTTCTCTGGCTAACTTATTTCACTTAGCATTATACTCTTTAGCTCTATCCATGTTGTTGCAAATGGCAAATTTCATTCTTTTTTATGGCCGAATTTTATATATATATAAAATATATAAACATATATATATATAATCACCTCTTCATTATCTAATTAATCTATTGATGGACACTTGGGCTGCTTCCATAGTTTGGCTATTATAAATAATGCTGCAATAAACATAGGGGTGCATGTATTCTTTTGAATTAGTGTTTTTGTATTTTGGGGGCAAATAACCAGTAGTGTGATTCCTTGATCATAGGATAATTTTATTTTTAGTTTTCAAAGGAAAGTCTATACTGTTTTCCAGGGTTACTGCACCAATTTGCACTCCCACCAATAGTGCAAGAGGGTTTCTTTTTCTCCATATCCTTTTTGTTTCCTATGTTTTTTATTTTAACCATCCTGACACATATGAGGTGATATCTCATTGTAGTTTTGATTTGTATTTCCCTGATGATGAGTGATGTTGAGCATCTTTTCATGTGTCTGTTGGCCATCTGTATGCTTTGTTTGAAGAAATGTCTATTTATGTCTTCTGCCCACTTTTTACTTGGATTATTTACTTTTGGGGTATTGAGTTGTATCAGCTCTTTATATATTTTGTATACTAACCCTTTTTTGGATATGTCATTTGCAAATAGCTTCTGCCATTCAATAGATTGCCTTTTAGTTTTGTTGATCATTTTCTTCATTGTGCAGAAACTTTTTATTTTGATGTAACAATATTATGAAAACCTATATGCCAAATAGAAAATTTGAAAAGACCTGTTACCAGGAATGAAATTGAATCAGTAACCAAAAAAGCAAAAGTCCAGGACCAGATGGCTTCACAGGCAAATTCTCCCAAACACTTAAAGAAGAGTTAATACCCATTCTTCTCAAACTATTCCAAAAAATACAAGAGGAAGGAAAACTTCCAAATTCATTCTATGAGACCAGTATCACCCTTATACCAAAACCAGATAAAGACACCACAAAAAAGAGAACTACAGGCCAGTATCTCTCATGAATATGGATGCAAAAATCCTCAACAAAATATTAGCAAACTGAATCCAACAATATATTTTAAAAATCATTCACCACGATCAAGTGGGATTTATTCCCAGGATGCAAGGGTGGTTCAATATTCACAAATCAACATGATACATCACATCAATAAAAGAAAGGATAAAAAAATAATAAAAGGATAAAAAACACATGATCATTTCAATAGACACAGAAAAAGCATTTGACAAAGTATGAAATACATTCATGATAAAAATCCTCCTCAAAGTAGGTCTAGAGGGAATATACCTCAACATAATAAAGGCCATATATGAAAAAACCACAGCTGGGGCACCTGGGTGGCTCAGGCGTTTAAGCAGCTGCCTTCGGCTCCGATCATGATCCCAGGATGCTGGGATCGAGCCCCGCATCCGGCTTCTTGCTCAGCGGGGAGTTAGCTTCTCCCTCTGCCTCTGCCTGCCACTCCCCCTGCTTGTGCTCTCTCTCTCTGTCTAATAAATAAATAAAATCTTAAAAAAAAGAAGAAGAAGAAAAACCCACAGCCAACATCATACTCAATAATAAAAAACTGAGAGTTTTTCCCCTAAGGTCAGGAACAAGACAACAATGTCTACTCTCACTAGTATTATTCAACACAGTACTGGAAGTCCTAGCCTTAGCAATTGGACACATAAAGAAATAAAAGGCATCCAGATTAGTAGGGAAGAAGTAAAACTCTCACTATATGCAGATGACGTAAGACTATATATAAAAACCCTAAAAACTCCACCAAAAAAACTACTAGAACTGATAAATGACGTCAATAAAGTCATAGGATACAAAATCAATGTACAAAATACTCTAATAATGAAGCAGCAGATTGTGAAATTAAGAAAACAATCCCATTTACAATTGCACCGACACCAATAAAATATCTAGTAAAAAATTTAATCAAAGAGGTGAAAGACTTGTGATCTGAAAACAATATAACACTGATGAAAGAAATTCAAGACGACACAAAGAAATGGAAAGACATTCCATGCTCTTGGGTTGGAAGAACAAATATTGTTAAAATGTCTATACTACCCAAAGCAATCTATAGATTTAATGCAATCCTTATTTAAATACCAACAGCATTTTTCACAGAACTGGAACAAATAATTCCTAAAGTTTGTATGGAACCACAAAAGACCTCAATTAGACAAAGCCATCATATAGAAAAACAACACTGGAGGTATCACAATTCCAGACTTCAAGTTATATTACAAAGTGGAGGTAATTAAAACAGTATGGTACTGGCATAAAAATAGAAACATAGATCAATGGGATAGAACCAAAAACCCAGAGATAAACCCATAATTATATGGTCAATTAATCTTTGACAAAGGAGGAACGAATATCCAACGGGAAAGGACAGTCTCTTCAGCAAAAGGTGTTGGGAAAACTGAACAGCCATATGCAAAAGAATGAAACTGGACCATTTGCTTACATCGTATACAAAAATAAACTCAAAATGGATTAAAGACCAAAATGTGAGACCTGAAACCATAAAAATCCTTGAAGAGAACACAGGTGGTACCTCTCTGCCATCAGCCATAGCAACATTTTTCTAGATCTGTCACCTGAGGCAAGGGAAATAAGAACAAAAATAAACTACTGGGAATGCTTAATTTTATTTTAAAGATGTTTCTTGGTGTAATTAATAATTACTAAGTCCTACTATAAGCTGGCACACAGTCCTTAAAAATACATTCCATCAGTCATGAAACATTTTTGGGGACCTACCATGGCACCATGTACCAAGTGCTATGAAACAAAGTGCTCATGAGGCAAAGATAAATAAGACAATGTCTCTGTCCTCAAAAAGCTCTTGGCCTAGTGGCTAATTCAAACCACTGAATGAATAATCCCAATACAATTTAGTAAGGGCTATGAGAGATACATGCACAGGAAGGGAGTGAAAAACAAAATCAGTCACATGTACTCCCCAATTCTCCTTGATGGATATATCAACCCAGTGGGGAAGGTAAGGTAAGGAGAAGACAACAAAAAAGTTTATTTTATCTAGCATAGGGACACAACCCACTGAATGTAGGCCACAATACATATAATTTTTCCCTTTATAATTTTTAAAACTTAATTTTATACAGTTATTTCAATCAAACTCACTTAGCCAACTACAACATTTTTGCATACTTATACTAGGGAAACTTTCATGGCTAACATTTATTTTTTACTACATGGAAGTCATCGTGCATGGATTATTTCATTAAATCTTTGTAACGTCTCTGGGAGATAGGTGCTGTTATCATCCCCATTTTACAAAGAAGGATAACTAAAAAATTTAGAGTAACTAGAAAATTTGTCCAGGTTTGCAATTCCAATTAAACAGAGCCTTTAACCATCTGTTCATGCTACATCAATGTCAGTTATGTAATAGGAAAATAAAGGATCCATAGAACCCTCTGTTAGCACAGAGAATATTTTCATCATGATGTTTGAAATTCCATCCAATTTTTAAGATGAAAAAAGCCCTTGAAATTATTTGGCTTATTATATCTTAGTAACAGAGTACTTGTATGTTTAATCTTTAACTCTGCAAAGTGTGCAAAGAGAAACCAATCCAATAGCATTCATTTTCCGTGATCGAACAACTGGATTTGGTTCTGGTCAATTAAAATGGTCTGCCCAGGGCTCTCAACAGGATGGTGATTGATGTTAAGAAAGAGCACTTATTGAGACCTACTGGCTGCTTTAAAAAGAAAAATCACAAGGATCCCATTCCTTAGTGCTGTTTGGACTAGGGGGACACAGTGCCATTGCCAACCAGCAGGGTGTTAGAAAAAAAAAACAAAAACAAAAAGAAAGGCATGTATTGTTTAATAGAGATCAGCTGCTCAAGAGACACTTATCAGAACCCCTTTGTTCCCAAGGCTGGGAGGATCTGCCACAGACTCACCAAACAATAAGAACTACAAGCAGCATCGCACAGAAGAAAAACACATCAGAAACTACCCTGGAGCCCAAGGCCCAGGGAGATGCCCAAGAACCCAGTAGGATTGCAGAAAATGATGATTGTCTGAACAGCTCTCCAACGTTGCATGATGCCAGACTCCTGGGACAACAGGGGCTGAGGCGTCAGGGCTGCCAAAAGCCACAGAACTGTTGCCATTTAATGAGGCCTGGAAAAAAAAGGGCTGCGTGGATGTATTTTTACTGTTTTAATGGGCTTTAGCTCAGGTCTAGGCTAAGTGGGATCCTGTGTCTCTCAGTGACCCAGCCACCCGAAAGACTGCGCACCCACGGGGACCCTTCCCATCCCATCAAGTGTGTGAACAAATTTGGTAGATTCTCCTCCAGAGAGATCTTGACAATCACACAGCAGGTTGTAAAGCATTTCCTTGTATTCCAGTGACATTTGCTTCCATCCCTTGCTTCGACCCCTTGCTTCCACCTCTGTTTGCCTGGTCTGTAACACAGACACTGTGTTACATAAGACATTGTTTTGTGGGCTCAGGAGACATTCTTTATTATTTGACTGAGGCCATGGGTCACCATGCTGACACTGACAGTCCTCAAAGAGGCCAGGCCAAGGCTGAGGGGGCATCCACCTCCCTGCCAATTCACTTCATTGGAAACAGTGCATAAAGCAGAAATTCTAACTGGGTGTCCTGGCTTTGAAGCTTACTCTCTCTTTTCCCTTGTATAAGAACACAAATTAAACAGAAGGCTAATTTTGCTAGTTCAGAAGGCAACCATCAGAAGGTTCAAATGGTAACTTACCTAAACAAAGTGACCTGTCTATTCATAGGGACAACTATGCAACTATAAAAAGCATAAAAGCACTCTGTCTGAAAATGCATATGGCATTGTAAGTTAAGAGTTGAACTAAATATTTAGTTTACATTCTCTATTTAAAATGCTGAAACCTACCAGGGATAACTAAGGTCAGAATTTTAGGTGCTTAGTTGTATGCCACAGTTCAGAAAGTGATGCTTTGTATATTCAACAATTTCAAAGACAATAGGCCCCCAAGTTTGGGGGTTCTTATAAAGACAGCTCTTCTGTAATGGCTTAGGATTCCATGTGGTTGTGATATTTCCAGAATGAAGGACTAAGTCAATCCTGATGAAATTTTGAAAGATGCCACCACGTCTAAATGTTTCAAAGCCAACACTTCAACTGCTAAATCATCCCCTCTGTTTTAAAGGAGTGATTATTTGATTGGCAATGGGGGTGGAGAGAAACCTGTCATCAGTAATACAGATGGGCACATCATCTCCATGATTACATATGAAAGAGAATGGGATCTGGGGAAAACCTCCTGATTCGTTCAGACACACAAATCATCTGAAGGAGGGGCTTACCCCATTTTCTCTTGAACTCTAGTAGGAAATTTCCCATGCCATAATTGTATTTGTTATACTGCCATGATCAAAGTCAATAAATTCCTCCATCCATCCCCATTCAGGGAAACCATATGGCATTACTAGGAGAGTCACATGCAAGGCCGGTTTGTCATATACATGATTGAATACCCATGGGGAAAAGGAACACTGAAGAGAGCAAAAGTATTTAAGACTAAAGCATGAATTCCAAGAGACATGCGGATATATACTCTACTTCTTAAGCTCTCAAGTGGCAGGTCTATAAAGAAAACAAACGGCAATATGATCATGAAAAAAAAAAAAAAACAGATTCCTGAAAAGAATAGGTGATTTCACTCCGCAGCTGTGCACATAGAACCACTGAGGTCTAGGTCAGAAGTTAGCACTTCTAGGAGGCAAGTAGGTCCATTCTGAAGTCTATTGATTATCAGACAGTCTTATTTTCTAGTGCTCTGTTTGGTTACAGAGAAAGGAAGGGAAGGAAAGGGAAGGGGAGGAAAGGGGAGGGGAGGGAAGGGAAGAGGAGGGGAGGGGAAGGGAGAGGAGAAGAGGGAAGGGGAGGGGAAGGGAGCGGAGAAACAAAAAGAAAAGAAACAGAAACTGTTTAGTAAAATGCCCCAAGAAGTAGGAATCTGGAGAACGAACTTTTACTTTTTCATCTTATATCATTTTGTTCTATTTGGTATTTTTTCTCTTAAATAAGCATGTAAACATATAACTTTTTAAAAACTAACTTGTAAAACGTCATCTGTAGCTCAAATTTTTCTCTTTTTCCTAATGAAACATTATTGAAATACAATTTATATGTAATAAAATTTCACTGCCTTTAAGTGAACAATTCAAAGCGTTATGACAAATGTACACAGTCTTGTAGCAGCTATCATAATCATCATCTAGAATATTTCCATCACTCCTAAAATTTGCTCCTACCCTTTTGCTACTAATTCCATAACCCTATCCCTGGGTCCTAGAAACCACTGATCTGCTTTCTATTATGAGTTTTGCTTTTGCTTGAATTTCATGTACCATAATCATATAACAAAATCACATAAAATGTTGTATCTGGCTTTTTTTACTTGGCATACTACTTTTAAGATTCATCTATGTTGTGGTATGTATAAGTAGTCTGTTCCTTTTCACTGCTAAGTAATATTTCATTGTGTGGATACACCACAACTTGTAAATCTAGTCACCAACTGATAGACATTTGAGTTCATTCCGATTGTTGACGATTTCAAATAAAGCTATTCTGAGTATTCAAGTACAAGTCTTTCTGTGGACATTTGTTTTCATTTTTCCTTGATAAGTAACTAGAAGTGGAATTACTGTGAAATGTGTTTTTCATTGATTTTTCTCTATTTTCCTCTTTTTTCTTTCATTTATTTCTGCTTTAATCTTTATTATTTCCTTCCTCTGCTTATTCTGTGTTTAATTTTCTCATCTTTTTCTAGTTTCCTAAAGTGGAAGCTTAGATCATGGATTTGAGAACTTTCTCCCAACTGTAATAGAAATTAATGCTTTAAATTTCTGTTTAAAACAGTGCCTTCACTGCATCCCACATGTGTTGGTATACTCTGTCTTCATTTTCCTTTTCAGTTCAAAATAATTTCTAGCTTTCTTTGTAATTTTTTCCTTGGCCCATATTTCGTTTTTTTTAATTGTGTTGTTTAATTTCCAAACCTGAAGATTCCTCAAATAAATATCCTTCTTATATTGATTTCTATTTAAAGCCATTGTGATTAGAGAACATACTTTGTATAATTTCAATGTTTTTTTAACTAATTGGGATTTGGTTTATGGCTCAGAACACAGTCTACCTGGGTGAATATTCCACACGCACAAAGGAATATTTATTCCGCTATTGTTGAGTGAATTATTCTGTAAGTATCAATTAGGTCAATTTGGCTGATAGTGTTGTTTAGTCCTCTTTTCCTCACGAATTTCTCTGTCTACTCTATCAACAAAAAACTATTAAAATCTACAACTATAATTGTGAGTTTGTCTTGTTGTCCTTTAATTTCTATCAGATTCATTTCATATATTTTGAAGTTCTTTTATTACATGCAATAACATTTAGGCTTGTTAAGTCCTCTTGATAGATTTCTCTCTTCATCATTATGAAATGTCCCTACTTATCCTGGTATATTACTTATTCTGAAATTTACTTTGATACTAATATAGCAACTCTAACTTTCTTCTGCATAGAATATCTATTTATTTCCTTTTATTTTTATACCATCTGTGTCTTTATATATTTTTTAAGGATTTTATTTATTAATTTGAGAGAGAGCATGAGTGGAAGGGATGGGCAGAAGGAGAAACAGACTCCCCGATGCGGGGCTTGATACCAGGACTGTGGGATCATGACCTGAGCCGAGATCAAGAGTTGGACGCTTAACCGACTGAGCCACCCAGGCGCCCCATCTGTGTCTTTATATTTAAAGTAGGTTTCTTTATAGATTTTTGATACTAGCCCTTTATCTGATATGTCATTTGCAAATATCTTCTCCCATTCGGTAAGTTGCCTTTTAGTTTTGTTGACTGCTTCCATTGCTGTGCGGGAGCTTTTTATCTTGATGAGGTCCCAATAGTTCATTTTTGCTTTTATTTCCTTTGCCTTTAGAGATGTGCCTTGCAGGAAGTTGCTGCAGCCAAGGACATAGAGGTTGCTGCCTGTGTTCTCTAGGATTTTTTTTTTTTTAAAGATTTATTTATTCATTTGAGAGAGTGAGAATGAGAGAGAGTACATGAGAGGGGGGAGGGTCAGAGGGAGAAGCAGGCTCCTCGCTGAGCAGGGAGCCCGATGCGGGACTCGATCCCGGGACTCCAGAATCATGACCTGAGCCGAAGGCAGTTGCTTAACCAACTGAGCCACCCAGGCGCCCGTTCTCTAGGATTTTGATGGATTCCTGTCTCACGTTTAGGTCTTTCATCTATTTTAAGTTTATCCAGTGTTCATAGCAGCAATGTCCACAATACCCTAAGTGTAGAAGGAGCTGAGATGTCCTTCAACAAATGAATGGATAAAGAAGGTGTGGTTTATATGGACAATGAAATATTACTCAGCCATCAGAAGGGATGAATACCTACCATTTACATCGACATGGATGGGACTGGAGGGTATTATGCTAAGTGAAATAAGTCAATCAGAGAAACATAATTATCATATGGTTTCACTCATATGTGGAATATAACAAATAGTGCAGAGGATCATAGGGGAAGGGAGAGAAAACTGAATGGGAAGAATTCAGAGAGGGAGAAAAACCATGAAAGACTCTGGACTCTGATAAATGAAATGAGGTTGTGAAGGGGAGGTAGGTGGGAGGATGGGGTAACTGGGTGATGGGCATTAAGGACGGCATGTGATGTGATGAGCACTGGGTGATGAATTACTGAACACTACATCTGAAACTAATGAGTACTTACTGTATGTTGGCTGATTGAATTTAAATAAATAAATAAATAAATAAATAAATAAATAAATAAATAATAAATACATAAAGTAGGTCTTATAGATGGCATATAGTTGTCTTACTTTTTTTAATCCAAGATGACAATATTTGACTTTTAACTGAAATATTTAGATCTACATTGTACAATATGGTTGGCCATATGTGGCTATTAAGCACTTGAAATATGGCTACTGTAAATTGACATGTGCTTTAAGTATAAAATACACACAAGATTTTGAAGACTTCATCTTATATGAAAACAAAATAGAAAGTATCTTAGTAATATTTATCTGATTATATATTGAAATGATAATGTTTTTGATATTTGGGGTTAAGTAAGTTATTAAAATTATCTTCACATGTTTTTATTCTTTATGTGACTAACAGAAAAATTTAAATTATACACATGGCTCATATTGTATTTCTATTAAACAAAGCTAGTTTAAACAATGTACATTTAATATCATTGTCAATGCGTTTGGGTTTAAATCTACTACATGAATTTTTTTTTTTTTAGGTTCAGAGCAAATATGAGGAGAAAGTTCAGAGATTTCCCATATATCCCCTGCCTCCATACATGCATGCATAGCCTCCTCCTTTATCACCATTACTCACTAGAATGGTACATTTGTTCCAGCTGATGAACTTTCATTGACACATCATAATCACCCAAAGCCTATAGCTTACCTGAGGGTTCAGTCTTGGTATTCAGTAGGTTTGGACAATAATATAATAACATGTAACATGCATCCATCATTATGGTACCATATAGAATATTTTCACTGCCCTAAAAATCCTCTGTGCTCTGTCTATTCATCTCTCTTCAACACTATCCCCTGGAAACCACCGATCATTTCACTGTCTCCATAGTTTTGCTTTTTCCAGAATGGAATATAGTTGGAATCATACAGTATGTAGCCTTTTCAGATTAGCTTCTTTCACTTCATAACATGGATTTAAGTTTCCTCTATGTCTTTTCATGACTTGATAGCTCATTTCTTTTCAGAGCTGAATAGCAGCTGTTTCTAGATGTACCACAGTTTACCCACTCACCTGCTGAAGAAT
This sequence comes from Mirounga angustirostris, assembly GCF_029215605.1. Taxonomy (NCBI): domain Eukaryota; kingdom Metazoa; phylum Chordata; class Mammalia; order Carnivora; family Phocidae; genus Mirounga; species Mirounga angustirostris. The sequence goes on from NW_026991716.1 coordinate 108,355,733, forward strand.
ATCTTGGTTGCTTCCAAGTTTGGGCAAATATAAATAAAGCTGCTATAAACATCATGTGCATATTTTTGTACAGAATTAACTTTTCAACTCCTTTGGGTAATTATGAAGAGCATGACTGCTGTATCATATGGTAAGAGTATGTTCAGTTTTGTAAGAAACCACCAAACTATCTTCCAAAGTGGTGGTACTATTTTGTGTTCCCATCAGCAATAAATGAGAAGTTCCTGTTGTTCCAGATCCTCTCCAGCATTTGCTATTTTCAATGTTGCAGATTTTGGTCATTCTAATAAGGTGTGTAGTAGTATCTTTTTGTTTTAATTTGCATTTCCCTGATGCCATAAGTTGTGGAGCATCTTTTCATATGCCTGTTTGCCATCTCTTTGGTGAGGTATCTATTAAGGTCTTTGGGCCATTTTTAATCTGGATGATAATTTTCTTTTTGTTGAATTTTAAAGGTTCTTGGTGTATTTGGGATAATAGTCCTTTGTCAGATGTCTTTTGCAAATTTTTTTTCCCAGTCTGTGACTTGTCTTCTCATTTTCTTGACATTGTCACAGAGCAGAAGCTTTTAATTTTAATGAAGTCCAACTCAGCAGTTATGTCTTTTGTGGATCATGCTTTTGGTGTTATATCTAAAAAGGTCATCTAGGTTTTCTCCTATGTTATATTCTAGGAGTTCTATAGTTTCTTATTCTACATGTAGGTCTACAATCCATTTTGAGTTAATTTTTGTGAAGGGTGTAAGGTCTGTGTTTAGATTCATTTTTCTGCATGTAGATGGCCAATTGGTCCAGCATCATTTGCTGAAGAGACTGTCTTTGCTCCATTGTATTTCTTTTGCTCCTTTGTTGAAAATCAGTTAACTATATTTATGTGGATCAATCTCTGGTCTTTCAATCTATCTTCTGTGCCTTTGAGTTATTTGTCTATTCTTTTGCTAATACCTCACTGTCTTGATTACTCTGGCTTTATAATAAGTCTTGAAGTTGGGTAGTATCAGTCCTCCAATTTTGTTCTTCTCCGTCAGTATTGTTTTGGCTATTTTAGGTCTTTTTCCTCTCCATATAAATGTTAGAAACATTTGTCAATATCCACAGAATAACTTGCTGGGATCTTGATTGGGATTCAATTGAACCTATAGTTCAGATTAAGAAGAACTGATATCTTGACAATATTGAGTTTTCCTATCCATAAACATAGACTATCTCTCAATTTATTTAGTTTTTCTTTGATTCATTCATCAGAGTTTTGTAATTTTCCTCATATAGATCTTGTACATATTTTGTTATTATTTATAACACATTTGTTACAATTTTTTATACCTAAATTATACTTTGGTGGATGCTAATGTAAATGCTGTTGTGCTTTTAATTTCAAATTTCATCTGTTCATTGCTAGTATATGGGAAAGTAATCAACTTTTGTGTATTAACCTTGTATCCTGCAACCTTGCTGTAATTGCTTATAGTTTTGGGAGTGTTTTTGTCCATTCTTTCGATTTCCTACATGGATGACATATAATTTGTGAACAAGTTTTATTTATTCTTTCCCAATCTGTATACATTTTGTTTCCTTTTCTTTCTTTATTGCATTAGGCAATATCCAGTTAATGTCACAAAGAGGTAGTGAAAGGAGACATACTTGCTTTGTACCTGATCTTAGTGAGAAAGCTTCTAGTTTCTCACCATTAAGTATGATATCAATTATAGTTTTTTTGTAGATGTTCTTTATCAAGCTGAGAAAGTTTTCTTCTATTCCTAGTTTACTAAGAGTTTTTATCATGAATGGGTTATTATATTAATATTTCTTTTCATTTTTTGTCCCATCTGTTTTTTGTTCTTTTTTTTCTGTGTCTTTAACTGCTTCCTTTTGGATTCCCTGAAGATTAATTTACTTCATTTTATCTCCACTATTGGCTTAATAACTATACCTCTTTGTTTTACTTTTTTAGTGGCTCCTCTAGAATTTGCAATATACATCTTTAGTTTATCACAATCTACCTACAAATAATATTGCTTTTTGCATATTATAAGAACCTAAGAACAGTATACTTCTATTTGCCTTCTCTCATCCATTGTACTTTTGCTATACTTTTTACTACTATATGTTACAAATTTCATACTACCTTGTTAATTCTTTTTGCTTTAAACAAATCATTATCTTTTTTAATTGTTCATATCGTTTTTTCAGTATAATTCTACTTCCAGAAAGCTATCCTAAAGATTTAATAAACATGCATTCCAAGAAGATTCAATGGAACAGTATTTATTAAAGTGAAAATATGACAACAACTTAAATGATCTATTGGAACGGAAGTGTTAAATTATTGTATTTCCGTACAATGGATTATTAGAGAGCTCTTAATTTATGTTTAAAGACATTTAAGGACACAGAAAATGCTCACATTTTTTTAAGTGAAAAGAAAGCAGAAACCTGAAGATTCAGTCAGTGAAACTTAATACTTGAGAGAGACAGGTTCTGAGAGAGAGAAAAGTAGGGAGACAGAATGATGCAAAAATACCACAAAATGCTTATCTATAACTGGTTAGGTAATTTTAATTGTTCTTTTCCTAACCCATTTTTACTATTAAATTATAGAAATATTTGTTTCATTGAAGATGCATATTATAGAATATCCAAAAATGCTACTGAATTTTAAATCCATTGAGTGCTTTTTTTTTTCTGTGCAAAGTTTACTTTCTAAATTGTTGTTTGCAGGGGTTTTTTTTGGTTCTTACAAGCTCTGAGATAGATATTTACATATCTATCCCACTGGTCATAAAAGATAATGAACTTTTGGGGTACCTGGGTGGCTCAGTCGGTTAAGCGTCTGTCTTCAGCTCAGGGTCCTGGGATGGAGCCCCACATCAGGCTCCCTGCTCAGTGGGAGTCTGCTTCTCTCTCTCTCTTCCTCTACCCTCCCTTCTTCCCCTCCCCATGCTTGTGCTCTCTCTCACTGTCTCTCTCAAAAAATAAATAAAATCTTAAAAAAAAAGATAATGAACTTTTTTCTTCATTAAAGTTCATTATATTTTAAAGAGATTTAAATAAAATAAAAATTGTCCTTTTTTAACACACATAGTGATCATTTTCAGAACTGTTCATTTCTTTATGTACATCTAGATTTTTATATTGTATCATTTTCCTTCTGCCTGAATCACTTCCTTTAATATTTCTTGTAGTGTAGATCTATTAATTAAATCTTTCAGCATTCATATGTCTGAAAAAGGCTTTATTTCACCTTTGTCTTTGAATGATATTTCCACTGGGGAAGGAATTCTAAGCTGACTATTTTTTCTTTCAAAAAAGTTAAAGTTGTTGCTTCATTGTCTCCTGGGTTGCATTATTTCCAATGGCAAATCAGTTGTCACCCTTATCTTTGTTCTTCTGTATTTAAGAGGTCTTTTTCCCACTATCTACTTCTAATAATTTCTCTGAATTATTAGTTTTGAGTAATTTTAGTGTTATATTCTTCTCTGGTGTGTTTTTCTTCATATTTCTTCTGCTTGCAATTCATTTAGCTTCTTTCATCTATGTATTTTTAGTTCTCATCAAATTTAGATATTTTTCAATTGATTATTACTTTAAATATTTTTCTACTAATCTATTTTTTGGGGAGTCTATTTGTTCAGTTATCATATATTACAGTTCTGTAAAGTGACACTGAAGTATATAAGCCTCTGAGAGATAATATTACATATTTTCTTCACTCCATATCTCACTATCATCCTGGATGAAGCCAGTATGTACAGACAACTGCTGCAACTCTATTTTCACAATTCTCTGAAAGTGTTGATTATTTTATGCTTGCCTGTTAGATCCAAATTTTGTGCTTCTCTACTTCTTTCTGCCTTCTGGTTAGGTTTAACCAATAGAAGGTCCTGGCAAGAGATCCAAGGGTGGGAGGAGACAGTGATCCCATCTGCCCACATTCTTTTTCAGCCAAGGTTTTGGCAAGAGCTGCATTCATCTCGGTATGGCCAGAGCTCCTAGAAGCAATCCCTCTCCCATGGCTACAAAACCAGCCAGATTCTAGTAACACCACTCCCTCTCCTTGGTTCTTCAGGTCTAAGAATGAAAATGGCTTAGCTTTCTGTCACTGCTAGTTCCTGAATGTATTACCATTCCTGTTTGCATTTTTTGTTTTGCCTGCTCACACCTCTATAATTGGTTCCTTTATTAAACTCTCTTTGGTTAATCCTTTAGTGGGTCATTCATTTCCTGCTGGAGTCTCTACAACTTCAGGCCACACTATTAATTCTCCACCTCTGAAATCATAAATTCAACATCCCAGTCTCTGACTACAACTTCCTATCCTTTCATTTGTCTACTTACATGATTTTGAATCTGTTCTTTCTCCAATCTCATGCCTCATCACCCCACCCCCACCTGCTTCTCCCAGTATTTAAACCTCTTTCTGTTTTTTCCCCCCAGTTTAGCCTAGATTCAATAGTCCTATGTCACTGGCTATGATGACATCTCTTTCAATGATTCTCTCCATTTCCAAGAGTCTGACTCCAGACTCGTGGTCAAGTTTTTTTAAATACGCTGGGTCTTTCTTTGTCTATAGAATGAAGAGTTGGATAATACAGTCTTGAAGTAGGATAACTATTGCCCAACTGGGTTGGTTTTGAGCATGAAAGGGAGCACTATTAATTAGTACACCAGGATAACAGGACAGTTGTAAGGAAACTGGACAAGTGACCATCTATCTCTATTGCATCTTCTAGTTCTAAAATGCCATGATTATATTACATACATTAAAATCAGAAAATAGATCTCAGTTTTTTCTAAAGTCATGGGCTAGCCTTACAATACATCTGCTTAGTGAACACAATGAAACATTTGGAAAAAATTAAGATAAGGATAAGAAATCAAAGACATAGAGGTGAAGGCTTTGAAGTGTGAAGACAGTGCAAGAAGAAAAGATCCACAAATAAACGTTTCTTTCCAAATCTCAGACTCATCTGACAGTTGCCCTCAAAGAAAGGCCCTGCTTTTTCTAACAAGTAAGTGGAAACAAATCCACAGAATAATCTATCCATTTGGGTATAAATGGAAAATCTAATGCCCTCTCGCCTTCTTGTCTCTTCTCTTCCATTTTCAGTTTTCAGTTTCAAACTCACAGAAGCTGATGCTCTGCCCGGTGCCCTGCCTCCTATCCCACAACAAAAAGACTCCTCAGCCTGAATAGGCATGGTCGCCATGGTAGCTGGGGGTCATAAACTCCTGAGCTGTGGGCCTTGGCACAATTCCATGCATTATCTGCATCCTGGTGCAAATCAGTCCCTTTATCTAATTAGTAGCCTTACAAATAGCCACCTGCCCCAGAGCTTAACCATTAAAGATGCAATATTGGCTGAATAGCTTGAGACAAGGGGCGAGGATAACAGAAAACTGAAAGCTGATCTTGGTGAGGCCCTGTCTCTCCTGGCTACAGACACCTGCAAGCTCCAGCCCACCCACATAGCAGGAGTTCAAAGGAGTCCAAGAACAAATCGCTTCTGTCTTCTTTTCACAGCTCACCTTGAGTGTCTCCTGATCTACTCGCCTCCCAGAAGCTGGGCTTGGTGACCTCTGCCTACAGGACCTGCATGACCATTTCTGCTCAGGTGCCCAGCTGTTCCCTGCTTCAGAGCTTCTTACCTGAAGCATCCTGCCCTGTCTCTTATCTCTAGAACTTGACTAACTGCTCTGATCCTGGTATTTCAGAACTATCCTGATTTACTTGAAAGATTGGATCCTTTCTAACCTGTTCAAATGCTAAAACTTTCTTGGGTAAATGAGACCTTACTCCAGACTCATATTCTCTGGATGTTTGTTGGGTTCATCTTTTTCTTCCAGTTAAAAATTCTAAGGACAAAAAACAAAATTATTTTTATTCAACATTCCCTAAATAGAAGTATCTTCCTATAGTCATTCTAAAGGTAATGATGAATCTAAACTTTTAAAAGGTTGAAAGGAATGCATTCTGGATGTGCACACTGTGGCAAATCTGACTTTTGCACCCTGGGCTGAATTTCAGGAATGATATAAAATGCTGGGGATAGAAGGATGGCAGAGGAATCTAGCTACAGTTTCACAGTTGATGCTGTGGTGCCCCATTCAAGTGTTCCATTATGAAAACAAAAGAGAACTCTAATGCAGTATATCTACCCTGAGCTTCTAGAATTGAAACAGACTGAAAAATCACCCAATATTCTCCTTTATTATGGGGAATATTTGTTCCGTATGTGCTGAGCAAGTACATGTCTCATTGTAATTTTATTGTCATATAATGATTTCAAAATTTCTTGATTTTTATTATTATACTATGAGTTTATTTACCCAACAGAAACCTCTTAAAGTAGGAAATGATTATCCTTACTATGCTGGCAATGGTCACATATGAAAACTACAGATAAAAACCTAGAGGTAGAAAATGTTTACTAAGTCTTTTCTATTCTTTTGTTAGTGCAAGCTATGATTTCTTTTGTTTTACTATCAGATTAGTCACTCCAGTTTGAAACAATATCAACCAACAAGGTTTCTCATACATCCTTAGATATGCTAGTCCAGAGGCTAGCACATCTGACTGATACAGTCTTCTTAATATTCAGATATAGTCTATTTTCTTGAAGTTCTTATTATTCTTATTTGTTAATTTATATTGTTAAACAAAATATCTTCAGGATCTCTGAAAAGAAGTCGGTGTTTTAAATCTGTGCAAGCAAAAATGAAGCCAGGCCTACATTCCCTCCCTGCCCACTGTGACTTCCCAGACCATTCCAAGAACAACCAGATTCAATAGTTGTGCTCTGAACCAAAGCCGTAAGGCCATTATTTAGGTTTCCTTTGAAAAAGAGAGAAACTGCAAACTTAAAAACATGAGCTATCTTTGTGAAAATTCCCACTTTTCTTCTCCAGCCCTCTTCTGCTAAGGTTGCCAACTAATCACCACTGTATTCAACACAGTTTGAATAATTCCTCTGTGCATTTGTCTCTTTGGCAACTTATAATTCTTATCTGGTGTCAGTTGTAATTTTATTAAACAACAGCATTCAGAGATTAAGGAGGTGAGGCCTTCCTGGTACATAATTGCCTGTTTAATGTCTAATTTCACTCTAGATGTTGAACTCCATGAGGGAAGGCACAGCTCATGTTTTTATCACCACTCTGTCCCTGTGAATGGATGCTTATAAGAAGGAGAAAGTATGCAATGGCCTCTTTATTGTTTAGGAACTATAAAGAAAAATAAGTTAAAATTCTATGGCTTTTGGGAATTACAAAGTAGCATTTATATTACCAACAGTCTCTTCATAATATAAACCATATTATCATCAATGAATGAGCAAAAAGAGTATTTGGGCTTCAAAAAGCAATGGAAAATATGTTTGCTGAACCTATGACTCAAAAAATTTAAGGAAAATAAAAATTTCCCAAACAACCATTACATTGAAAAGTTAACCAATTTGAAACTTGTTGAGTTACTCAAAGGAAGGTGTGTTCACCAAAAATGCATTGTTAAGAAACACATGAAATAATCTGTAATTTCTCACTTATGTGGTCTTTGGGAGATAGCTTTTGACTTAAAGATAACCTTCCCAGCTTGAAAATTTTATCATTATCATTAATAAATACAGAATCATTTGTTTTTCTTTCCAGACTGTCTTGTCCTCTTCTGCAAATCCCATAGAGAACACAGTAGAGAAGTCAGGAATGCAAAGGAGGTCTGTGGTTTGGAAATGGCCCAAGACAAACTGAATTTTCCTAAATATGCATTAAACTGTCAGCAAAGAGCACCATGACCCAGAGCTTGAACAAAGGGAAAACCCCATAACCCTCTGAAGTCACTGGTTCTGTGAGTTGTATTAGGGAAAGGGCAGCTAAGCCCCAGTAAAACTTCCTCATGAGTAGAAAACTGGAATTATCTCCCTTTCTCCATCCCAGATTAAGTGTATACTCCCCTGAGCAGCTCAGATTTTAGAGCACTTGCTGGATCAACAGATCCCCACATTTTCTCTGAGACTTGCAATATAGGGTCCTGCCCTCATCCTAAAGGAAGGTTCCAGGAAATTGACATTTAAGATCTGGGATTGCAAGATGGTTGGAACCTGAAGGTAAGCAACTGGCCCCAATTCTTCCTGAAACATCACCTTATAGAGATATCCTAGCCAATGGTGTGGGTGGGAACTCTGGCAGAAATACCGGGGCAGGGAGAAGGGAGGATGAAGACAACCACCTGCTCAAGATTCTCCCATCTCCCCTTATTCTTATTCTGATGTGACTAATTGGGAAAAGAGAAGGTAGAGAAGAACCATCTTCCCTCACATGTTTATTAAATTCTTATAGAGTAAGTCTCTGGTGACTATATTGATTCATGTGTTTATACCCAAGGAACATGAAACTTAAAATAGCATTATTGATACAGAAAATAAAGAACAGACAAGAGCATAGAGTTAAACAGCTTTAATCACCAAGGCTTGTGTCTGCTTAACTAGCTGCATGAATACGAGCAACTTAATTTCTCTAAGAATAATTTCCCCATCTTCTATATGAGGCAGATGTGGCCAAAAGTTTCTATTACTTCCAGCTTTACAGTTATATGATTCTCTGTCCTAGTAATGAATGTCTATAAATGCTACATGTAAGCAGAAAGCATATGCTGTGTGACATTCAATAATAGTAAAGAGGGAGGGCGCCTGGGTGGCTCAGTCGGTTAAGCGACTGCCTTCGGCTCAGGTCATGATCCTGGAGTCCCGGGATCGAGTCCCGCATCGGGCTCCCTGCTTGGCAGGGAGTCTGCTTCTCCCTCTGACCCTCCCCCCTCTCATGCTCTCTCTCTCTCATTCTCTCTCTCAAATAAATAAATAAAATCTTTAAAAAAAAGTAGTAAAGAGGGAATCATGAGGGATGTGTGTCAGTGAGAGTTTGCTGTTCTCTTCCAGTCATCCTGGAGGTATTTACAAAAGAATAAAACATTTTGTAAAAATGTCTGCTTAGCTAAAAGGTACAAACTTCCTAAATATGACTTGTAGCCAAGGTAATAAAATTTAAGGATGGAGTAGAAGCATTAAGGAAATTTTTCCTAGAAAGGAAAAAAAATATATGTATCAGGAGATAGGGAAAATGGACAGAAGTAAACTCATAAGAAGCAGAGAGCTAAAGAGTTTTGAAGTAGAATATGAAGATCTAGACATATTTGAGAAGATATGTCATGGTCAAAATGAAGGACAGAAAAGATGATTCAAGCCCACCTTGACAGATATTTAGAGAAGGCCGCTGGTGGTAAGCATGAATCTAATGATGATAAAGAGGGCAGTAATAATAGCTGCCATTTACTGAGCACTTACTAAATTTTAGAACTCTTAGCTAGAAAATTTATAAATATCTTGTGTAGTTTCTAGAACTCTCTCCAAAGGATACTTGTAATATTCACCTTATAGATAAGTAAACAAAGGCTCAGGAAAAGTGACTTCCCAAGGGCAAACCCAGGTCTACCTGCTCTGTTTTCAATAATCATTCCTGTTTGCCCATGAACAGAAAGCCCCTCTAGGGCTTTGGACAAATCTAAGGTTTTGGGCAATCAAAATTATTAAGAAAGAAAAGCAGTCAGAGGTAACCATTGATAGATCAGATGGAACTATTTCTCCTTGAACAAAGGGACGGTGTCTTCTTTATCTGCTTGTTCCCTGCACTTAGCCCAGGGTCTGGCACCTTGTGGTAGATGCAGAGATATGCCATCCAGGTGCCCCTTCATGGAAAGACTTGTTGCCCAGCTGCTGGGAGTGCAGTCAGAACTCCAGCTGTTGGTTCCATTTAGTTGGCCTCAGGTGTAGATGGTGATTGCCTCACTTGAGATCATGCCCTTTTCTGGAAGCCTGCATCTTCTACCCAAACAACCAAGGGGAGTGATGTAGGAGGATAAAGAATGGAAGCCAATCTGGGACAAAGCTGATGGGCAGTTCTGACTACAGAGCTCTGTGACAAATGGACTGAGATTTTGTCAGCCCTGCTTTGCAATTTGACTTCTCCCTTGGTCCAGTTCTGCTGCCACCTATTCTTTTCATAGCTGTTGGTCCCTGATAAAGACCTTGTACTCCAATTCCATTTCAGCAGCTGCTTCCAGAGAACATAACTTGGAATACACCCACTATGTACTCAATAAATGTCTGACAACTGAAGGGATGACCGAAGTAGTAAGAGTTAAGGAGCATTTTTAAAGATTCTTTTCCCCACCAAAAAATGTTCTCATTATCTGGTGACTGAGATTCTCCAATTAGAAGTTATTCCTTTGTCTTAGTGTTTCTGCCCTTGTAAATACTCATGAGGTAAATAGCATATTGAACTTATTGTACACTTACACCATAATGTAAAGAAAGTCCTGAAAGCATTTTCTGACATTCTGGTAGAAGTGAGAGAGAAAAAGCCTGGGTACACTAATCAAAAAGCATCAACACAAGTGTCTATAAACAAATGGATGGATAAAGAAGATGTGGTATATATATACCACACACACACACACACACACACACACACACACTGAATATTACTCAGTCATAAAAAAGATGAGATCTTGCCATATGCAACAACATGGATGGACTTAGAGGGTGTTATGCTGAGTGAAATAAGTCAAAGAAAGAAGATACCATATGATTTCACTTACATGTGGAAACTAAAAAACCAAAGGAATAAACAAACGAAAAGCAGAAACAGACCCATAAATAATACAGAGAACAAACTGATAGTTGCCAGAGGGAAGGGGGATATGAGATGGGCAAAATGGGTGAAGGGGAGTGTGAGATACAGGCTTCCAGTTATGGAATGAATAAGTCATATGGATACAAGGTATGGTCAATGGTACTGTCATAGTGTTGTATGGTGACAGATGGTAGCCATACCTGTGGTAAGCACAGCATAAGGTATGGATTTGTGGAATCACTATGTTGGGCACCTGAAACTAATGTAACATTGCGTGTCAACTATACTTCAATTAAAAAAAAAAAAAGAGTATCAAGAACTAAGTGCCTGGATACAATTCTCATTCTACCAACTTCCTAGCTATGCGTCCTTGGACAAATCCCTTAGCCTTATTGTGCCTCAGTTTTTGTATCTATAAAAGGGAAATAATAAATGTAACTACCTCAAAGGGTTGTGAGAATTAAATGAGTTAAAACAGCAAAATATTTTGACAAGGAAATGACATGAAGTAGAGCACTGAATAACTATTAGCTATTTCTAGTACTAAGGTCATACTTTTGCTATTGAGCAGGCCTAGCCATACCTAGACATTAAATATTAAGTTGAAGAAAATGAAGAAGAAAAAAGTGAGTAAAACAGGATTATACAAGTATAACTAATAATACAGTCATATTAATGTAATATTTTTCCATCACATTCATCTCCAACCCAGCCTGGGATATGGGTTTCTATGAACTCTTTGTATATATTTTCATTCCTTGTATTACCACCTTACTTTATAACGACCTGTCCTTGTGTCTATTACCACTCTCACCTCTTCATTGTAAGGTACTCAACAGTAAACTATTCCATCTTATTCATCCTTATCTCCCCTTTCCATCCACCCATTCATTTATTTCTCCATTCATTAAACAAATATTATGTGCATTTCATCAGTGTTTTTTTTTTTTGAAATAAAACAAGAAACAAAATTTCTGTTCTCTTGGAGCTTATGTGTTGCCAATTTACACAGCAATAATAAAACAAATATCCAGCATATTATCCAATGAAAGGTATTATAACGAATTACCCAGTGCTGAGCTCAGAGTTGGTTTTCAGTAAATAATTTTTGAATTAATGCATTTATGCAAAAGACAAAAAAAGAGCCAAAAGGCAAATAAAAGACATTTTCATTGTTCTTTCTGCTCAATTCAAAATGGAAGAGCTGTATAGGACACAGATGACTGGGACAGGAGATACTTTTTTTGTCTTCTGCAGCTCAGCCATTCAGAGGTTGAGCAAAGTAAAGCCAACACAGTAGAGCTAGAGAACCATGGAAGTCATTTAAAGGCGAACATTATCTTCTTATGTATGTTACCTTGGTGCTGCTTGATGTGAATTTTCATTCTCACGCATTTTTCACTCCTTTAGTGATAGAAAGATGCCATCATACCAGCAAAAAGAAGCTTAAGCTTTTCAGTGAGTGTCTGTGTTAATTATTATTATCATTATCACTATCATCATCATTATTACAACAGACAAGTATTATCTACCCATTTTAAGTCACCATGGTACCATTGTCACTCTGTCATCCCCCAGGCTACTTCTCCTTTGTATATTATTGTTTTGAATACTTCTTTAAGATGAAATGAAAATGGCACGTCCACTTTCATATGCAATGATTTGCCACCTCAAAATCTCTTTGGTCAACTGAAGGAAAATATCCTCTACAATTGAGGATAGTTAAATAATATTAAATTGTTTCAAGATACTTTCAATCTCTTCTTATAAATACCTTGATCTATAGAGGCTTTTCACTTCTCCCTTAATGTCTGTCCTCTAAGAATGGCCTTAAAATCTGAAGACATTTTTTAAAACCGCAGTGCATGGGTCTCTATTCAAAAAAATGCTGTCTTGGTGATCACTGATTTGTAATATAGCTTGAAATTGGGCAACGTGATTCCCCCAGCTTTGTTTTTCTTTTTCAACATCTCCTTGGCGATTCGGGGTCTTTTCTGATTCCATACAAACTTTAGGATTGTTTGTTCCAGGACTTTGAAAAATGTCATTGGAATTTCGATCGGGATGGCATTGAAGGTATAGATTGTTCTGGGTAGCATAGACATTTTAACAATGTTTATTCTTCCGATCCATGAGCATGGAATATTTTTCCATCTTTTTGTGTCTTCTTCAATTTCTTTCATGAGTGTTTTGTAGTTCCTAGAGTATAGATCTTTTACCTCTTTGGTTAGGTTTATTCCGAGGTATCTTATGGTTTTTGGTGCTATTGTAAATGGAATCGTTTCTTTAATTTCTTGTTACAGATTTGACATTAGATTGTCTTATCCAAAGTAGTTTTTTTACATGTATATGCAAAGTAGATAACATTGGAAGAAGGAAAAAATCACTCTGAAGACTTTGTGCACCCCCATACTGCTTTGTTCTCCCTGTTGGGATGGTGGCTGGTTATGCTTTTTTGTCATCTTATTCATCCTTAAAATCCTGTCCAACTCCCTAAATCCATTCTCTATCATGACCATACTACCACTCCCCTGCAATTTCCTATCCACCCAATATTCCTTTTCACCAATGCACATTTTTACTCCCCCTTCTGATACCAGGTTTTGAAAGGAGAAAAAATATATTTCTTAACTCTGTACTCTTATTTAAAATCTCGTCCCTCTTCTCCTTGTTCTCACACTCACCATGTCTCCAGCTCACCTCTGACCTCCACACCTCCCCAGCAATTTCATCACTAACTTGGCCTGAGTCAGAGGAATGATTCATGGAATCATAAAATTCAGGGTGGAAGAGACCTTAAAGGTCAGCTAATTCAACCACTCAACTGAGTGGAAAAACCAGCTCTCATTTTCATTCTTTCTTCCCTGATTTTCCAAACGCAATTGCAAACATAAGAACAGTGTCTCTAGTTGTCACAGAACTTCCTGCTTTGTATATCCCTTCTCTCTGGGATAACTTAGGCAGAGTCCTGTCAATAGTAGACAATGGGTTACAGATGAGGAAACCTGCAATCCTCTGAATATTGAGTTGGCCACTCTTTCAAAAAGTTTGAACAAAAGGTGAGCATATTTATTTCACTTACTCCATTTATAACATGAAACAACTATTATTCCCAGAAGATATAAACAGATAATTAATCAAAAAAGATATAAAAATGGCCCATAAATATATTAAAATATAATAACTTCATTCATAGTAAATAAATGTCAATTAAGACTACAATGAGATAATATTTATCATATGGCAAAAAATTAAAGCAGGCACTCTCACACATTGCCAGTGGTATGTACAAAACATTTATGGACAGGGATGTGTGATATCTCACAAAATTACATATGTGTCTGCCTTTTGAGCCAGCAATTCCACTTGTAGGAATTTACCCTGAAAATACACCTCCAAAAATACAAAAATATATCTGTACAATATTATTTAGATTATTCATTGCTGTATTGTTTATAATTTTTAAATATTGGAAACCTTTATGCCCATTTATAGGAGAGCAGTTGAATAAACTCTGGTGCATACACACAATGGAATACCATGCAACTGTAAGAAAGAATAAGATCTATGAACCAATACAGATTGCTCTCCAGGATGTACTATTAAATAAAGAAAGAAAAATATATCTATATGAAGTTATTTTGGCAAGAAAAGAGAGAGATTTAGAAAATATACATGTATCTACTCATTTGTGCATAAAGAAACAGAGCAGGATAAAACAGAAACCAGTAAGACTGTTGAAAAGAATAAAACAAATGTGGGAAATCATACCACTTTTTATATAATCTTGACTTGTGGAAATGTTAATGCTTCATATACTCAAGAAAACAAGGATGAGGGGGGAAAACTGAAAAAATGAAATATAAACAGAAACAAACAAATGAGCCAAATGAGAGGGAGAACGAACTCAAATAACTTGTAAGTGGAATAGTTGGACTATATCCCTTCAAGCTAAAAACAAAAAGTGTTAACAATTACTGAAGTTCAATCAGTAGAGTTTTCTTTTTCTCATAGACATATAGATTGGCATTTCTGAAACTACTTTCTGCATATTCTAGTATTAAGCAAATAAGTCAATATACTATGGTCAATGGGAGCCAGTTTTCTTGCTGACAAAGAAGAGAATTGCAAATGTGGAAAGGAGAAAGGTCTGAATAATCCCTGTAGCTTTCCCAGCTCTGTCAGCTGAGATCTAAAAGCAATGACACCCCTTTTCCATTTATAAAACAAAACAGGTTTGGGACAGGGAAAGTACCACTTGGGTGGGAGAAAATAAGAATGATAGGGATATATCAAAAGGATAAAGAAGCCAGCTTGAAGGACTTCTCATTAGTCAAATCTTGGAAATCTGGACATCAAAATGATAAAGACAGTAACTTATATCCTATTGAATAAAATAAGAATCATGAGTCCATAGTGATATGCACACACACACACACACATATATACATACACACACATATATATACATACATAACGTAAGAAGAGAAATCTCTTCTTTTTTTAATTTGTCAGAGAGAGAGAGCACAAGCAGGAGATGCTGCAGGCAGAGGGGGAAGCAGGCTCCCCACTGAGCAAGGAGCCTGATGCGGGACTTGATCCCAGGAATCTGGGATCATGACCTGAGCCAAAGGCAGATGCTTAACTGACTGAGCCACCAAGGCCTCCCAAGAAAGTCCTTCTTTTTTTTTTTAAAAGCTTTTATTTATTTGAGAGAGAGAGAATGAGAGAGAGTGAGTACATGAGAGGGGGGAGGGTTAGAGGAAGAAGCAGGCTCCTAGCTGAGCAGGGAGCCCGATGCGGGACTTGATCCAGGGACTCCAGGATCATGAGCTGAGCCGAAGGCAGTCGCTTAACCAACTGAGCCACCCAGGCGCCCGAAAGCCCTTCTTTACAGTGCAAAAGCAACTAGTAAATATAGAAGAAATGATGTACAGGGAAAGTCACTGTTTAGCGACTGTCATTGAAATAATTGCTTCAGGCAAGTATCATCAATGGACAGTAAACTAGTATGTATCAATTTGAAGAGCCATCAGTTATCTATATAGTCTCAAAGTTTCTCCCTTAAGATATTTATTAATTACAATGAAAAAAAGTAGTAACGTTTTAGCGCAGAATGATGCACTGAAAAGGACACAGCACCTCTCCTAGGTTTTTCCTGCTGAAAATGTATAACCTGAATCTAATCATGAGGAAGCATCAGACAAATTCAAATTAAGGAACATTTTGTAATATAACTGGCTGTGCACTTCAAAATGTCAGTGTCATAAAATATGAAACAAAATTGAAGAACTATTCCAGGTGACAGGAGACTAAACAATGCAATGTGAGATCCAGCAGCTTTTTTTTTGTTGCTGTTCTGTTTGGTTGGTTGGTTGGTTGGTTGGTTGGTTGGTTGGTTGGTTGCTTTCTATAAAGAGAATTACTTGGACAATTTGAAAAATCTGTCTGTATATTAAGTAATAATTTATATCAATGTTAATTTCCTGACTTTGATGATTCTATTTGTTATGTAAGGAATCTCCTTGATTTTAGGGTGTACACTTGAAATATTTAGGGGTAAGTTGCATCATATCTGCAACTTTCAATGTTAATCTTTTTGAGAATCTTTTAGGTGAAGGGTATCTTTTGAAATCTTCTTGCAACTTTTCTATAAGTCTGAAAGTATGTTAAAATAAAAACATACAAGAAAAAAAACTATTATCCTTATGTGGTTGATCTCTCCATTACTTATTGAGCATCTATCATGTGCTCTCTCCTCTACTTCATCTTCTGTTCTATTCTACAGCATCTTCCACCCACTCATCCTGGTAACAAAATTGAGAGTTTGGGTAGAGTGGGCAACCTTTGATTCTCCTAACTCTCAGATGTGAAAAACAGATATATTTCCATTTTTGCTCAAAAATCCATCCTTCACACACAATAGTAGTTGTTATAGGTACATATGTTGCTCTCATTATGTCACCTACCAAAAGTGGCTGCAAGAATATGATGTGGGACATTTGGACCAATTCCAACCCTTTTCTATAAATCTGTTCTAAAGCAAGAATACTCAAACACCTATATAGTAGGTCCAAAGAAGCCTAGGGGAGACTAAAATAGGTACATTTGTACTTTTTAAAATTATCTATACACTTGAAGATGAGTTTGTGTAGTATATTTAAGTTGTGCAAATGTGTGTGACTCATGTGTTCATGTATTCATCAGAAGGCCTTTATGGAAAACTAGTACTTGCCAAGTTTTATGGGTACATTCTATAGATTCCAAAGCTAAAGGAAATGTTCCTGGCACAAAAACAGACACATAAATCAATGGAACAAAATAGAGAGCCCAGAAATGGACCCTCAACTCTATGGTCAACTCATCTTCGACAAAGCAGGAAAGAATGTCCAGTGGAACAAAGACAGTCTCTTCAACAAATGGTGTTGGGAAAATTGGACAGCCACATGCAGAAGAATGAAACTGGACCATTTGCTTACACCACACACAAAAATAGACCCAAAATGGTTCAAAAACCTCAATGTGAGACAGGAGTCCATCAAAATCCTAAAGGAGAACACAGGCAGCAACCTCTTCGACCTCAGCTGCAGCAACTTCTTCCTAGAAAAATCGCCAAAGGCAAGGGAAGCAAGGGCAAAAATGAACTATTGGGACTTCATCAAGATAAAAAGCTTTTGCACAGCAAAGGAAACAGTCAACAAAACCAAAAGACAACTGACAGAATGGGAGAAGATATTTGCAAATGACATAGCAGATAAAGGGCTAGTATCCAAAATCTATAAAGAGCTTATTAAACTCAACACCCAAAGAACAAATGATCCAATCAAGAAATGGGCAGAAGACATGAACAGACATTTTTCCAAAGAAGACATCCAAATGGCCAACAGACACACGAAAAAGTGCTCAACATCGCTCGGCATCAGGGAAATCCAAATCAAAACCTCAATGAGATACCACCTCACACCAGTCAGAATGGCTAAAATTAACAAGTCAGGAATCGACAGATGTTGGAGAGGATGCAGAGAAAGGGGAACCCTCCTACACTGTTGGTGGGAATGCAAGCTGGTGTAGCCACTCTGAAAAACAGTATGGAGGTTCCTCAAAAAGTTGAAAATAGAGCTATCATACGATCCAGCAATTGCACCACTGGGTATTTACCCCAAAGATACAAATGTAGTGATCTGAAGGGGTACGTGCATCCCGATGTTTATAGCAGCAATGTCCACAATAGCCAAACTGTGGAAAGAGCCAAGATGCCCATCAACAGATGAATGGATAAAGAAGATGTGGTATATATATACAATGGAATATTATGCAGCCATCAAAAAGAATGAAATCTTGCCATTTACAACGACGTGGATGGAACTGAAGGGTATTATGCTGAGCGAAATAAGTCAATCAGAGAAAGACATGTATCATATGACCTCACTGATATGAGGAATTCTTAATCTCAGGAAACAAACTGAGGGTTGCTGAAGTGGTGGGGGGTGGGAGGGATGGGGTGGCTGGGTGATAGACATTGGGGAGGGTATGTGCTATGGTGAGCGCTGTGCATTGTGTAATACTGTTGAATCACAGACCTGTACCTCTGAAACAAATAATACATTATATGTTAAAAAACAAAAACAAAAAAGAAGATAGCGGGAGGGGAAGAATGAAGGGGGGGAAATCAGAGGGGGAGACGAACCATGAGAGACTATGGACTCTGAGAAACAAACAGGGTTCTAGAGGGGAGGGGGGTGGGGGGATGGGTTAGCCTGGTGATGGGTATTAAAGAGGGCACATTCTGCATGGAGCACTGGGTGTTCCAGCAAACAATGAATCATGGAACACTACATCAAAAACTAATGATGTAATGTATGGTGATCAACATAACATAATAATAAAAATAAATAAATAAAAATAAAGGAAATGTTCCTCTTCTGGAATAGTATTTTTAGGAAAGAACAATGTGGTAAGTGCTGTAATTGAAATATACACTATGTATTATGGGAAACCAAAGGAGAACACAATTAACTTCACAACAGTTGATATTAAATCACAGAAGCAAAAGTCAAAAAGCCATAAAAGACACCTGAGACACCTAACTGCTTTTGCTAGACTGACATCCTAAATCTTGTCAATGGTATTCCTGACCAGTGACCATAGAAAAGGCTGTAGTATCATCCCTTGCCTTGGAACTGACTCAGAGGCAGGAGCCAGGAAAAGGTGGGGCTACTGAGGCAGGGATAGAGTTGACCAGAGTGTCAGATCCCCTAGCCTTCCTCCTCTACCCATCCAGAGTGCCTCTACTTCCTATCTTTAAAATATAGACTTGCCACATAATATTTCATTTAACAAAAAGATAATGGTGCTAAAAAAATCCAACTGAGCATGAATTTTAGCACACAATTTCTCATATTGATGTGAGTGTGTGTGTGTGCGTGTGCGTTTCCAACTGATATGTAATCCTCTCAATACCAGGCATCTAGGTACACAAAAAGATTGCTCAAAGAGGCTGTGCTAACAACAGTTGGTTTCCATAAAAGGATAATTACTGCTGCCACATTCCTAAGAGTGAAATTCTGATACAACTTAAACATTCAGCAAATGGTTAGGTAAATGTTACACTGAGCCATATTATGAAAGGATTTTTTACAGAGGTAGATTTGTATGTGCTCATATAGAAGACTGTTCCAGATATATTGTCAAGTATACATACAATTTTATTAGCATTGCAATGCTAATGAAGTATGAATCTTGATTTACAAACTTAGATATGCAAGAAATGTAACTTTTAAAAAATAATAAACTTTCTGTTTTAACCTTACTTTTATGTGGTAATAGAAAATTAATTTCTGATATTGCATTTGAGTTCCAGGAAGGTTTATTTCGGCCAAGTTGTGGGTGAAAAGACAGCTCATCCCTGGTTTTGTCCTCTATCAGTTACTGGTATCCTAGGATCCATTCTTAACCTGTCTGGCCACCCATCTTCGGATCATGCCAATCATTTCTGTGTCTTTCCCTTCCTTAGTCTGTTCTCCCAGCTACTCCCATGCCCTTCCCATGAGTCATTCCATACATGCTAGGCTGTAGGAAATTCTGAGAGACTCTCCAAAGTCCAGTGGGTCTTATGTATCCATACAAGCAGTGTGTATTGGAGATTGTCTTAAGTCACAGGGAAAGTGGTAGAAAACTCACCCTTGTCATTGCCAGAAAGAGTGATTTATGGCTTTGTTCTTTTCCTAAGTTCCCAATTTGGCTTCATACTATTTCTTGTGTGGGCTTTTATTCCTGAATCTTGGCTAAACTCCTTAGGCTTAACCTATTGGCCTCAAAACAAAACAAAACAAAACAAAAAACAAAAACAAAAAACCCAAAACCTATTGGCCTCAAAAATATTGGGCAGTTGCATTTTCTGTCTATGTCCTCATTACTATAGTAATTGGTTATATACTCTTATTTGTAATAAACATGATGAGTACCCCTCCACTCAATGCCATTCATACAATCATAGGTACTATACTAAAAATCAACAGTAGAAGAAATACAAGAAGAGACCATCCCAGCATTAAGAAATATTGTTATTAGTGGGGCACCTGGGTGGCTCAGTCGGTTAAGCATCCAACTCTTGATTTCTGCTCAGGCCCTGATCTCAGGGTTGTGAGATCAAACCCTGCGTCCAGCTCCATGCTGGTATGGAGCCTGCTTAAGATTCTCTCCCTTTCCCTCTGCCCCTACCCCCTCTAAAAAAAAAAGAGAGACGGGGCGCCTGAGTGGCTCAGCTGGTTAAGCAATTGCCTTCGGCTCAGGTCATGATCCTGGAGTCCCGGGATCGAGTCCCGCATCGGGCTCCCTGCTCAGCGGGGAGTCTGCTCCTCCCTCTGACCCTCCCCCCTCTCATGCTCTCTCTCTCATTCTTTCTCTCAAATAAATAAAATCTTTAAAAAAAAAGAGAGAGAGAGAAGAAAGAAGTATTACTACTAGTAAAGTAAACCAAATGTTCTTTCTTGCAGTCAAAGAACTTTATGCCAAAAACTAAATTGTATATAGACTAACACCAAGCATTTATTATAAATTTTTGATATAACCCTGACCATAATTTCGACTATCTTTTTTATTAACACCTGATATTGAAATGTAAAAAAAGCAAGTTGAACTTCTCTTAGATTAAGTTTTTTAATTTTATAAATGTTCTCAAATATTAGTTATTAATAGACAATAAATAAAATACTGTATTACTATAAAAAGCTAGCTACCCCCATTGACATTTCTTTTCCTCCCAGGACTTGCCACCACCCCTGCCTGAGCATCTACCTAGAAAGCAGGCACAACGTCTCTACCTTCAAATTCCCTAAGCCTGCTTTTGTCCTGTCACTTTACTACCAAGTTCACTTGAGTTGGGGAGGCAGGACAGAAGACCTTCTTTCTCAGGACCCCACAAGGAAAGCTGTCTTATACAGTTTTGTAGTTTGAACACTCTAGAGAGATACTTGCTGTGGCATGAATAGGACTGAAATCTAGAAAGGCAAGACCCTTGGCATGGGGCCAAGGCTGCTGGAAGAAGGAAGGGCTTTTGTCTTTGTACAAAGGTGTTGCCAGATGTCTAAGCCACTGCCCCTAGGAAGGATCTACTCAACAAGGCACCTTATTGTAATTCATTCACCAAAATGTGCCCTTTTTCTAATTTTCAGAGAGAAGCAGCATAAGTTGCCAGAGGTCCTTTCTTCCTAAATCTCTCTCTTCTCCCAAGAGCTGAAATCTTTTGTTATCTACTCTTAAAAGCTCTAAGGCCTCTTCTGACTTATCATATATTCTTCCAAATCTCTTTTTATTCCCTGTGTCTTTCTCTTCCCTCAAGGACTAGAAACTCAAAATTAGAAACTCAAAAGTTCTTGACTTCCTTTTTTTAATGTATTCAGTTGGGTTATCTTTTCCTGAGGCAGTGAAGGCCGAATGTGCTAGCTGATGGAATGGGTGAAAGGCCAGGACCACCAGGAAATGCAGTGGAAAGAAAACCCCTCAGTTAATATTTCAAAATGTCATCTGCCATTGTGTGTGCATAGACTAGTTCTGGACGGCTACACACTTGTCTAAACTGTTAGCAGTAATTCCTCTCAGGAATGAAATTTGGAGATGAGACCCATATTTTTTGCTATGTAAATTTCTGCATTTGCAGTGTTTTTACAGGAGCTTATGTGACTTCTGCACATTTTTTTTGAAAGGCAAACTTTTTTAAAACCGGAGGAAAAAGGCTCCAGTGTACTTTCAGTGATGGTATTCAGAATGACAATTTGTTTGTTCTTGCTTCTCATGAGTGTTTTGCAGTACATCCACCTCTCTATGTCAGAGTAAACTATTTTTAAGTTCTTACATACTGTTTGTAATTCTCACATTAATGTGAGTTGCGGAAATGGCAGTACTAATCGATGGAAATAACATGGACTAAAATGTACATAATTTACATAATTCAGTATGATTTACTTCCCAGGTCCCACAATGGAATGCCAATTTCCCATTTCCTTTTTGCAGATGAGGAAGGGCCAGTACTTAACAGATAACAAGAGTAAGTCCCAAAGGGTGGCCCAAAGGAACAGAGCTGAGAGAGCTGGGACCAAAGCTCTAGTCCCCTAGATTCCAATCCAATGTTATTTCTATTACAGAATGTGCTTTCTCAGTTTGGGCTACTTCTTTCCTTTAGTGACATAGAGAGAATGGTGAGCAGAGGCGGATTTACAGGAATGAGGTTTAAGCTTTAAGCGCCTAGTTTGCGTGGGCCTTTTCTGAGGTCCTGGGAGGGCCACAGCATTAGGTTCATATGGGCACATGATTTTGTAAAATGTGCACAGTAATTTTTTTTTTAACAGCAATTGGTTAAGGCCACTGTCTCTTTCCTCTCCAGGTTCCCCTCATGCTAGGTGGTACTCGGTAGCCTTGTACCTTTTGAGGATATGAGTTAAGGAGCAGTTGATTAAGTTGGGATACACACAATTTCAGTACATTGTCATTTATATGGTTCACAGTTAAGTTCCATGAAAATTATTGACAGCTAGCTATCCCAGTGTAGGGACAGATTCTAAGAATACCCTTACTGCCCATTGTGTCAATTCTCCTGGTTTCTTGACACAAAGGTGCAGAGCCAGAGGCTGATTATTACATGACAGCATATGGTGGTGGAGGTAGGAATTACAGAGCCAGAAACTAATCTGTAGAAAATTCTTCCAATCATCAAGTGCATAAAATTTTAACAGAGGGTTTTGTTCCCATCAAGATCTAATCAAAACAAATGCTTTCTCCTCTCAGGAATATATTTGAGAATACAGTATATACAATTATAAAAGCTCCACACTTTTCATAGTTTATGGTAGTTGTTGAAACAGAATATTTCAGAATTGCTAGGTTTGAAGGGAAGAAACCTGTAACTATACTAAAAATAGAGCAGGTCTGTAACAGTTCAACAGCATGACAAGAGGTTTTCCCCAATTGACAACAGTTGACAGCAGTTTGCATGTCATTACAAATAATGATGGCATTAAAGTTTTATAAACTAAAAATAATTTTTTAAAACATTCAATCAACACTAGAGCAAATTATCTTTCTATTCTGTCTACAGGACATAAAATTGATTCTTAGTAAAGAAGTAGTCAAAAAAAAAAAGCAGTCAGACTACACAGCCAAAACAATATTCTAAGTATTATAGAAGTGTGGCAGACAAATAATTGATTTAAAATTGCTCTTTCTGGGCTTTTTTTTAAGTTTTATTTATTTAAGTAATCTCTACACCCAACATGGGGCTTGCACTCACAAGCCCAAGATCAAGAGTCATATGCTCTTCTGACTGAGCCAGCCAGACACCCTTACTCTTTTTAGATTTTTGTTTTGCATTTGTGACTTTGTGACCTTTTATAAACATATAATTTGTGTGATCTTTTTGTACCTGATTTCATACTTTTTTTTTTTTGAAAGAAAGCCCCTCTGCGTATGCTTCAGAAAGCTATTAAACTCAGATTCACCACTGATGGTGAACATAGTTTTAGATTTTCTTTTGATGCTTGCCTCTAGCAGCTTCGTTAATCCCTGCATTTTACTGAGTTCCCATCCCACTTCTTTCTAATTCTCTCCCTCATCCTTGAAGGTAACATGCACAGAAGCCTTCCCAAGATACCTAGTTAGAATTAATTGTTCTTTGTTTCAATTTCCATAGCAGCCAGTATTTAATCTCTGTCATCATACTTACCAGAACCTGCTCTGGATTAATTTATTCATCAAATATAACTTGAGGACCAATTATATGCTAGGTTCTGTGCTGGGTCTCAGTACCTCCCTTAGACCAGGATTTGCACAGGTCCCTGTATTTTAGAAGGCCGTCCAGCCACTCCCCTCCAAATGGGCAAAAGGTCTGCAAGGCGAAGGGGGCGTGCTCATCCAGAACCCTGATCTCCTTCCCTAGATCATGTCTCAGGTACCCGGGACTCCAGAATTCCTAGCTTAAATCCAGAGTCCACTTCTGTGTGGGCTTCTTCCACTGGCCCTTCCTCCAGAGGGCCAACTTACCTCTGGGATGCTCACTCCAAGGGCCAAGGAGAAGCTGCTATTGAAGTGGGAGAAAGAATGCACAGAGCTTGGGTATAAAGCTGGTGTGTCCATACACATGCATGTCATCTCACAAAGGTAGGAGCTGTAACGGGAAAAGAAAGGAGCAAGCTAGTAGCTCCATTTGTATTCATGCCCGGGACCCTACAAATGTCAATTATGGCCCTGCTAAGACTGTAGTTGAATGTCTATATCTTGTTTTTATCCCAGAGATTCCTAAACTGTCTCTGTAAGTTTTTTTCATGGTATAACTAGGACAAAAGAAACAGTTCCACTTATTAAATAATTAGGTCCAAACAACTTACTAGTAATAATTCACACTGTGTCTGACAGATGTCATATTGTTTCCCTCAAAAATGTCAAGTATCCTGTAGCTACCTGTGAATTTGTTACAGATACTTGGGGTACCTTAGTGCATAGTTCAAGAATCATGCTTTATCCACTAGATTATGAGCTTCTTTGGAAAAGATGTTGTATCTCATTCATCATGGAAAACTGTCTCTTTCAAAGATGACCACATTCTCAGTCCCACATGCTTTTCTAGAAACTTACCACTCCCTCAATGAGACACAAATCTAATTCTCTTCCCCTTGAATTTGGAGGGACTGGGGACTCACTTGTAATCAACAGAAAGTAGCAGCAATGACACTGTTTGATTTGAAAGGTTAGGTCATAAAAGGTGATTAATTTCTACCTTGTTAGCCAGAACATTTGCTCTGAGCTGCCATGTAAGCAACCCAACTGTCTTGAGGTCATCATGCTGCAAGGAAGTTCAAACTAGCCCACGCAGAGACACCGCATGGATAAGCCCAGAAGCTACTTCAAGGAAGATAAAGTCCTCAGTTCCTCCAACCCCCTGCTCTCTCAGCTCTGACCACTACCTTAGTGCAACCACAAGAGATAGCCAATGCCACCACCACCCATCTGAGGCCTTCCTGAATTCCCGTCCCACAGAATCTGTGATCCTAATAAAATGACTGCTGTTATTTTAAGCCATCAGTTTTGGGTGATTTCTTAGGCAGCAATGGTAACTAGAAAACTCTTTTTCTTTTTCTTTTCTTTTTTTTGGGGGGGGGGGCCTTAACAGCATAGTATTTTAAGATTTTATTTATTTATTTGAGAGAGAGAGACAGAGATAACAAGAGAGAGCAGGAGCGGAGAGGAGAGGGAGAAGCAGGCTCCCCGCTGAGCAGGGCTCCATCCCAGGACCCCGGGATCATGACCTGAGCCAAAGGCAGATGCTTAACCAACTGAGCTACCCCGGCATCCCAGCAGCACAGTATTTTGAGTACTTTGGAGGTTCAGTAAATGCTGATCAAATTGAATATAAAAATGAAAATCTCAATATATGGATTAATCTAAATTTCAGTGATGATTGAAAAGAACAAAATTATAGATGTATATGTTGAAAAATATGGGAACTTTGGTTAGATGTATAGTGATGCCAGAGCAAACCATGGATATCAGGGTTTGAGTTTTTTCAGAGTTTTCATAAATCCCTTAGATGAGTCTGTTTCCTTGCCTTTTGTTTTTGTCCCCTCAAAGGGCAGGGAAAGAATTCTAAATGCTCATTTGCAAACTTGCTATAACATGAGGTCACCATAGGGGTTGTACATGCTGAATTTTCCATTCTAGTTAATTGAGGATTTTAATTAGTCAATTCAGACTAAGCAAGGTACTACTATAATTGGTGGATTCCAAAGGCAGCCATCTGTTCCCTTTGTGAATATTAATACTATGTCATGTAGAGTCTAGCAAGGAGAAGAATTTGTCCAGTAGGAATTTTCTTAACATTAGCAAAAGGTGAATGCTTCCGAAATAAAAAGGAAGAGCTAGGAGAGCAAACAGACTAAAATAAGTAAAAAAAAAAAAAAAAGAAAAGGCCCAGGGAGAAAGGAAATAGTCCAATTATTTGGTATGTTAAGAGAATCTACTGAATTTAACCTGAGACATCTGTTTGTGCCTGGTGTTGTTTTTCATTGGAGTGGAGGGAGGTAATTAAAATGCCATGTAGCTGCTTGCCTTGTATGCATTTCTAAGCATAATTCAAACTCTTATGAATCTGCCCTCTCAAAGAAATGGCTGATTATAGAAACAGAACAAAACCTCTTTGATCCCTCTTGTGATACAACTAGGTCATGAGAAGCAGAATTCCAAATATATTCTGTTTTGGATGGCTCTTCATGGAAAGTCTGACTTGGGGAGGTTTTGAAATGAACAATGATGGAAACCAAGTCAGAATATAAAGCAAAAGATTTGTTGGCATGAAAAAACACCAACTCTGCAAAGGTTATCTAAATGGACTTTTTGTTAACAACAACTTGTTTTCTAACTTCCTTCAAAATAGGGTTTTTCTAATGAATAGTAACTAAAAGGTATAATGATAGATATCAGGTGTGCATTAAGATAGATGAATTGATTGTGCCATGCAAAAACCCATAATGGGTTTTTGGGGGAAAAAAGTATGCAATACTTATGAGTTTCTCATAAACTTCGACCTGTTTTGCTAGTGGTTTTATTGTCTAAAATACATAAATGTATCTTTGTATTCTAATCAGAGGAAACTTTTGTGCTTTTGGAATTAGTTGTGTCTCTCTCTAAAAGCAAAAACTTAATCTTAAAATATTTTGTGGAGAATCTAATATTTTTTTTTTAATTCCTGTAATGATTGGGATAAGGCTATATAACCATTATTCTCTTACCCTTGCAAAGGACAGGCAACCACATACTAACTGGTTTAAAAACAAAAGGGATCTAATGGCTCATAAAACAGTAAGGTTCAGTGTTAGGACTGGTTTCAGGTATAGCTCAGTCAGGGACATGGCTCTGTTTTTCTACAGTTTCCGTAGTTTTGCGCTTCTCTATAATGTCATCTTCAGGCTTCCTTCAGGATTCCAAAACAGTCTCACAGGAAGGAGGGTTTCATGTGTTCTCACATCTCAATATGCTCCCTGATTGAACTTCTCATCATCAGTCTCAGTGGCCTGGAGACTGTGCATGTGCATACATGAGCCTAGAGCAAGCAGAAGGGGCATTTTCTGATTGGTTGGTCTATCCCAGTTCAGGGTCCACCCCTGGACTGGAGTCAGTTCAATCTCACCTCAGCTAATAGCTACTCCCCAGTGATGAGGGGTGGCTCTTCAAAGGAAAATTTGAGTATTGCAACTTAGTGAGGCAAGGGGTAATAGGTACTGGGAAGATAATTAATTTTTAGTCCAGATAGTTCTTATTAACTGTCACAGTAGCTCTTCTGTTTTCTGGACAAGTATTATTATGGGCAAGTATACAATTTTCATCAGAGAAAATAGTCCTCCTATTTTAAATTGTATTTATAAAACATAGAAATAAGGAATTTATCAGAAACAAAGAATCAAATTAGCAAAGATTTCAACCACAGCAACAGTTTTGATTCTTTTAACAAATACTTATGTGTATCAGGTGCTGTGCTAGATTCTAGACACCAAGGAGCTCTTTATTATTTTTCTACACTAATTCTACATTACAAAAAAAAAATTACCTATGAAACAAACAACAAAACCATTCATTTGTTTTTCCATTTTAAAGATTAATCAAAAACACATAAATTATAAGAAATCCTAAGAGGTAAAAAAATGACATAAATTTTAAGAAATCTTAAAAGGTAAAAAATGAAATTTTGAAAACAGTTGAAGTACTGAAACTTTGAAGACAATTGACATTTTTATTAGTCTATTCAGTATCATCATAATATAAATATATTATTCAGTTGCCTAAAAAGCATTATTAAAGATTAAAATAAATAATATGTATGTGATCTCTCTTGGCTTTTAAAAATAATGACTTTTTTTCCAAAAAAATATTCATGACTACTATTGTGAATCACTGGTGATACAAGGGCCCCAGATTAGGAACAATAATCATAAAATAAAACGAAAACAAAACAAAAAAGTGTAGACACCAACATATAAATCATATAAATCCTATACACCATTGCTATCAAGTTTAAAGCTCACTTCTCCACTAAATCATTCTCTACCACTCTGATGAAGGGCCCCCACATTTCTTATTTGCCATTTAATTCTCTATGGAGTCAGATTGAGCCATCCGGACTCAATCTGAGCTCAACCTGAAGTTGCTTCTTCATCATATGACCTCAGGGTGCCATTGGGTATGCAGTATGCAGAATTAACCTTAAGAATTAACATCGTTAGTATTCAAGTAGCTCATACCACTCACAAATTTCTAACAAAGAATAGCCTGTATTTTATACATTAGTTGAAAACCTAGCAGAAGGGTACACAGGACTAGGCAAGCACACAGTTGACCTTGTATCAGCAATGAATGCATGCTGAGCACCCACTTCCCACTTTTCATATTTCCATCCTGCCCCCACACAGACAACCTCTGTTCAGATGAGCATTTTTACCAAATACTTCACCTCCCACAAAGCAATAGTGTATAAGATTTATATAATTAATGTTTATAAGGGACTGGTAGAGCCTTGTCTGAAAGATGCCTTTGAAGAGGAAAGGATTGTTGATACTGTGATGTCCTGGATTTCTCATCCTTATCAAGACTGCTTCTATGGGGAAAAGCTACAAAAATGATAGATGGGACCACTTCTATTCAGCACAGTTACAGGTGGCAAAACACTGCGGCAAGACGCAAGCAAGAATATGTCCCTTGGCAACATCAACACTATACACATGTATCTTGTCAATCACTAAGAATGCAGGTACCATACTTTACAGACCAGGGATAATGTTAATTCCATCCTGCTTACAGTGTGCTTTGTACTGGTAAAGTTCAAGGAGCTTTGCAAGCACCATAATTTAGCAAAGCGTGAAATGAAAGCTACATATAAGAAAATTGAGGCATTTCGAAAAATTAAGACATCTTTATTCAGCCATTAACAAGAAGGGTTGACACATTCAGTTTCAGAGCTACAAATGCTTTTCCCCATACAGATTATTTTCGTTGTTATTTAGAATTGACCTTCATTGAGAATATACAATGGACTATATATTGCTAGGAGGTTTCATGTTATTTATC